>NC_135537.1:115937378-116648211 GCF_045843805.1 Urocitellus parryii | reverse complement strand
TACATAGCAATTGCACAGGGTGGGCTCCCCTTTCATATTTTTTGAATATTTGTTAAGGGAGTTTATATGTTATGTAATTTAAAAAAATGAGTGTACATATGTGCTTGTACACACGCATACAACCTGGTGTAACCTAATTTTCTAATAAATTAGAGCTAATAAATTCTTCTATCTCTTATACAAGTCTATATATAGAAGCTTTCTTATGCCAAGAAAGAAAGAAAAAAATTATCTATTCAATGAATAGAAGAGAAATACTTTGGTAACAGTTGTCACTTTGCAGTTGACTACCAAGTCCCTACCAACCATATGTTGGAGACTCAGTGGAGAAAGAGGTAAAGAGCAGGAAGTATTCTGGTTTTCCCTGATAAAAAGAATTGTTTATAAGTAGAATTACTTGACAGTTGTTCTAATCTCTGAATTTTCAACTTTACCACTAATTCTGTCTTTAATATTTTTTTAACTTGCATACTCCTTCATTCATTTTTCCCAAAAGGAATTTATTTTTATTGTATTACTGTTGCTATAGTTTGGATCTAAGAATTTCCCCCAGAGGCCCATGTGTGAAAGGCTTGATCACCATCCTGTGGTACTATTGGGAAGTAATAGAACCTTTGGGAGGTGGGGCCTAGTGGGAGGAAGTTAGGTCATGGAGGCGTGCTCTTGAAAATCCTGTTAGGACCTACACCCCTCCTCTCTTTTCTTTTGCTTTCTGACTCCCATAGGTAAACAGTTGTGCTCTACTACATGCTCCCTGCCATGATGTTTTGCCTTGCCACAGTCTCAAAAATAATGGGACCAACTGACCCTTTATAATAACTATTTAGTGGTCTGTTTTTTAACTTCTACAGTTTTAAACAGTATACATCTCAGCATAGGAAATCAGCTAATGTAACATGTAATGAATAAAGGGCAAAAATTAAATGATGTTTAAGCAGATGTAGAAAAAGCATTTGACAATCATCTAATTCCATTTCATGATTAAAAACACTCAATGAACTAGGAATGGAATTTTCTCAACCTGATCAAGAACAGCAGTGGAAAACATAGCATATACTTACTGGTGAAAAACTGAAAGCTCTCCCTTAAGATCAGTAAAAGGTCAAGGGTATACACTCTTGCCACTTATGTTCAGCATTACATTAGAACTCCTAACTAGGGCAATCAGGCAAAAATAAGATGTAATAAAGGACGGTGTAACTGTTTTTATTTTCTGATGCCATGATCTTTTATGTAGAAAATCCTAAGGAACACACTCACATAAATTAGAGCTAATAAACAAGTTCAATGAGGTGGCTGAATACAAGATAAAAGTCCCAAAATTATTTTTACTTGAGCAATGAATAGTTCAAACATGAATTGAAAAAGAATTTTTAAAAAAGAATAAGAGAAGAAAATGTATGGCATATGTACACAATGGAGTTCTACTCAGCCATCAAGAAGAATGAAATTATATCATTTGCTGATAAACGGTTAGAACTAGAGAACAACATGCTAAGTGAATAAGCCAGACTCAGGGAGACGAGGGTCAAATCTTTTCTCTCCTGTGTGGAAGCGAAGAGAAACAAGGAATAATAAAAGGGAATCTCATGAAAACAGAAGGGAGAATAGTATAATAGAGGAAGGTCATTGAAGGGCAGGGTGGAGTGGAGGAAGACTAAATGGACTAAATTATGCTATGTGCTATATGCATATATCACAATGAGTCACACATTTATGTATAATTATAATGAATCTATTAAAAATTAAATAAATAAAGGTAATAAAATAAATAGAAGAAAGATCAGTAGAGAAAGGGGATTCAGGAAAGGAGGAAGGGAGGGAAAGGGGAAGTCTAGAGAATGAAATGGAGTAAATTACAATATATGCATGTATGCACATGTCAAAAAGAATACCACTATTATGTATAACTATAATGCACTAATAAAAATATAAAGAAGAATAAAATACTTTAGAAATAAATTTAACAGAAGATGAGGCTGGGGTTGTGGCTCAGTGGTAGAGTGCTTGCCCAGCATGTGTGAGAAACCAGTTCTATTCTCAGCACCACATATAAACAAATAAATAAAGGCCCATCAATAACTAATAAATTTTTTTAAAAGGAAATTAATTTAACAGAAAAAGTGCAACCTTTTACACTGAAAATCTGAAAACATTATTCAGAGAAACGCAAGAGGACCAGATATCCCGTGTTCATTATTGGAAGATGTTCTATCATTAAGACGGTAATATTCCCCAAACTGATCTACAGATTCAACATAATTTCTGTTAAAATTCCATCTGAATATTTTTTGGCATAAATTAATATGTTGGTCCTAAAATATGTTAAAAAAATGCAAGGGTCCCATACTAGACAAAACAATCTTGAAAAAAAGTCAAAGGGCTCATAGGCCCCAATTTCAAAAATTACTACTAAGCAGTAGTAAATTTGATTATGGATTCGACATAAGGATAGACATATAAATCATGGAATAGGATTGATTGTCCAGAAACAAATCTCCACAAAAAATTTTAAAAATAGTGCTCAAAGATCAATGGAGAAAGAATAGTTTTTTCAACCAATAGTACTAGTACCACTAGATAGCTATAATGCAAGAGAATGAATTTCACTTTTAAGGAACTAAAAATGGATCAAAAATCTAAATGTAAGAGCTATAAAAATTTTAGAAGAAAACTCGTGTAAGTTTTTGTACCTTGGAGTGGGTTAACAGTGTCTTAGATACAACACCTAAGGTACAAGCAACAGAAAAAAAATAGGTAAATTAGACTTGATCAAAATTAAGAATATATAGAAAACTCTTAGAACTCAATAATAATAAAAAGACAACCAAATTAAAAAATGGACAATTCATTTGAATATATTTCCCCAAAGAAGATATACAGATGGTCAATAAGTACATAAAAAGATGTTTAACATCATTAGGGAAATGCAAATCATAGCCACAATGAGATACCATTTTGTACTCACTAAGATTAAAAAGATGGACAATAAAAGTATTGAGGAGGATGTGCAGAATCACAGAATTGGTGAAATTGAAGCCCTAATATATTGCTAATGAGAATATAAAATGGTACCACCATTTTGGCAGTTCCTACAAGCAGAGTTACTGTAATAATTTACCATACTACTTCTGGAGGTATACCTAAGAGAAATGAAAACATGTTGATACAAAAACTTGTGCACAGATGTTTTCAGTAGCATTATCCATAATAGCCAAAAAATGGGAAACAAGCCAAATGTCCCATCAAATGCTGAACAGATTTAAAAAATGTGATATATCTCTATTATGGGATATTACCATAAAAAGGAAGAACATACCAAAAAATGCTAGAATATGGGTGAATCTTGAGGATATTGTGCTGAGTGAAAGAAGGCTTACATAAAAGGCCATCTGTTTCATGATCCTATGTATATGAAATGTCTGGAATAGGCAAATATTTAGAGACAGAAATAGATCAGTGCTTTCCTACTATGGGTGGAGGAAAAATGATGACTAATGTGTGCAGGGTTTTATTTTGAGGCTGTGAAAATATTGTTGATTTAGTGGTGATAGTCTCCCACTTTAGAAATATAGTAAAAACCACTGACTTGTATATTTCAAAATGGTGAATTTTACAGAATGTTTATTGTATCTCAAAGAAGGGAAAGTCATTTTTAAAATATTAAAACCAAGTATCATCAATTGATTACTTTCGGAGGTTTGCTCTGCCCTGAATGGAAAATTGGTTAATACATGCAAATAATTCTGTATTGAGTGAATAGGGTAACCAAATAGACGATTAGGGAAAGTTTTTTAAAAGTTTTTCTGGGAATGTTAAGTAATTAATGCAGAAGTTCTGATAGAGTATCACCATTTTGCTACATGTATCAGAATAGGTATTGATCATCATTGGCTACTAATGGAGGAATTTTATAATGGATTTCTTGGTCTGTTTGAGCTGCTATAACAAAATGCCACAGAATGGGTGACTTATAAGCAGCAAAAATTTATTTCTCATAGTTCTGGAGGCTGGGAAATCCAAGATCGATGTGCCAGCAGATTCAGTGTCTCATGAGGGCCTGCTTTTTGGTTCATAGAAGGTGCCTTAACATGTAAAAGGTTAAAAGGGGCAATGGATCTCTCTCTCTCTCTCTCTCTCTCTCTCTCTCTCTCTCTCTCTCGTCTCTTTAATATGAGCATTTAATATCCCATTTATAAGGGTAAAGATTTCATAACCTAATCATATCCTAAGTACCCCTGCGTGGCAGTCAGGGCTGCAAGCGGAGCTGCACGGAGGGCGCTACCGGCGGGCCGGGGAGGTGGGCTGCGTTCTGCCTTCAGGGCTCTAGTCCGTGTACCAGGGTGCGGGGTAGCACCGCGAGCACCTTGGGCGGGGCACGGGCACCGGGCGCCGGTATCGGGACCTCCCGCCAAGGCACCAGGACCATGGCGCTGTGCGCCCTGGCGCTGTAGGACTTCAGGTCGGAGAACCCAGGCGAGATCTCGCTGCGGGAGCACCAGGTGCTGAGCCTGTGCAGCGAGCAGGATATTGAGGGAGTCAACAGCCGCGGCGACCGCGGTCTCTTCCTGGCCTCGTACATGCAGGTGATCCGAGCCCCCCAGCCCGGCCTGGCTGGCGACAGCGGTCCGGGCGCCCCTGCTCGCTATGCTAACGTGTCGCCCGGGGGCTTCGAGCCCCTGCCTGCCGCGCCGCCGGCCTCCTTCAAGCCGCCGCCCGACTCCTTCCAGCCGCTGTTGCAGCTGCAGCAGGCGCCGCAGCCGAGCACCTTCCAGCCGCCGGGAGCGGGCTTTCCGCATGCCGGGGTGTCCTGCAGCCGTCGCCTCAGCAACTTTACGGCCATTACCAGGCCAGCCAGGGCAGCGACGATGACTGGGACGACGAGTGGGAAGACAGCTCCACAGTGGCCGACGAGCCTGGCGTGCTGGGCATCTGCACCTACCCGGACCTCGACGGCCGTCGTCCGCGGGCGGCGGCGCTGCTAGCCGCTACCGCTGGGCTCTCGCGGGGGATCAGCTCCTCCGCAGCACCACCCTTTGGGGGCCAAGAGCTCGGCCATGGTGAGCCGCAACCTCAACCGCTTCTCCACTTTTGTCAAGTCAGGTGGAGAGGTCTTCGTGTTGGGCGAGGCTTCGGGCTTTGTGAAGGATGGGGACAAGCTATGCGTGGTGCTACGGCCCCGGCCCCGAGTGGCAGGAGAACCCCTACCCTTTCCAGTGCACCATCGACGACCCCACCAAGCAGACTAAGTTCAAGGGTATGAAGAGCTACATCTCCTACAAGCTGGTCCCCACGCACACACAGGTCCCGGTGCACAGGCGCTACAAGTACTTCGACTGGTTGTATGCACGCCTGGCTGAGAAGTTCCCTGTCATCTCTGTGCCCCACCTGCCCGAGAAGCAGGCTACTGGCCGCTTCGAAGAGGACTTTATCTCCAAGGGCAGGAAAGGCCTGATCTGGTGGATGAACCACATGGCCAGCCATCCAGTGCTGGCACAGTGTGATGTCTTCCAGCACTTCCTGACCTGCCCCATTAGCACAGATGAGAAGGCCTGGAAACAGGGCAAGAGGAAGGCCGAGAAGGACGAGATGGTGGGCGCCAACTTCTTTTTGACCCTGAGCACACCGCCCACAGCAGCTCTTGACCTGCAGGAGGTGGAGAGCAAGATAGATGGCTTCAAGTGCTTCACCAAGAAGATGGATGACAGCACGCTGCAGCTCAACCACACTGCCAACGAGTTCGCGCGCAAGCAGGTGATGGGCTTCAAGAAGGAGTATCAGAAGGTGGGCCAATCTTTCCGTGGGCTCAGCCAGGTCTTTGAGCTGGACCAGCAGGCTTTCTCAGCAGGCCTGAATCAGGCCATTGCCTTCACGGGAGATGCCTATGACACCATCGGCGAGCTCTTTGCCGAGCAGCCCAGGCAGGACCTGGACCCAGTAATGGACCTGTTAGCGCTGTATCAAGGGCACCTGGCCAACTTCCCGGATATCATCCACGTTCAGAAAGGAGCTCTTACCAAAGTAAAGGAGAGTAGGTGACACGTGGAAGAAGGGAAGATGGAGGTCCAAAAGGCTGATGGCATTCAGGATCGCTGTAACACTATTTCTTTTGCCACTTTGGCTGAATTTCACCACTTCCATCAAATTCGAGTAAGAGACTTTAAATCACAGATACAACATTTTTTACAACAACAAATAATATTTTTCCAAAAAGTGACCCAGAAGTTGGAAGAAGCTCTTCACAAATATGATAGTGTTTAATGACTGGACATTGGATTGTGATCTTTTTTCAGTTCAAGAATAATTTCTACAGCAGAATAAAAACTTCTGTCAAAGAGCTATTGCCAACTATCAGTGGTGGTACAAGGATGGTTTTGTGTTCAACTGAAAGCCAGCTGAATATATAATTATGTAGGAGATAAACCATTAATATGGCTATATCATAGAAACAGTACCACACATAGAGGATAAAAAAGATATTTCATACTGCTTAAGGGAACCATTCATCAACAAGACATAACAATAATAAATATATATTCCCCAAATACTGGAGCATCTACATTCATCAAACATCAAACTCTTTTCAAGTTTAAAAGTCAAACAAAATACAACACAATAATTCTGGGTGACTTTAACACATCTCTTTCACCACTGAATAGATCTTCCAAACAAAAGGTGAACAAAGAAACTATTGAACTCAACAATACAATTAATAACTTAGTCTTAACTAATGTATGTAGAATATTTCATCCTTCAACGAGAAAATACACATTCTTCTCAGCAGCATATGGATCCTTCTCTAAAACAGACCATACGTTATGCAACAAAGCAACTCTTAGCAAATATAAAAAAGTAGAGATACTATCCTGCATTCTATCAATCATAATGGAATGAAATTAGAAATCAATTATAAAATAAAAAATAAAAGCTACTCCATCACACGTAGACTAAATAATATGTGACTGAATGAATAATGGATTGATATAGACATCAATGAGGAGATTAAAAAATCCTTAGAGGTGAATGAGAACACAGAAACAACATATCAAGATCTCTGGGACACTATGAAGGCAGTACTAAGAAGAAAGTTCTTTGCTGTGCTGGCCATGGATTCTATTAATGTAGTATCTTTGTTTGGTTGGGAAACTTTCTTTTCTTGTTTGTTCATGTTGTTTGTGTGTCTTCCCTTCTAGCACTGTGGATCTGAGGTGTTATAGTTTTTACCTTAGAAGTTTATGGAGTCCCTGCAGAGTTCCAATACTTCTCCTTTAAGGGGGAGATCAATACAGCCTTAAATAAAATAACTCCCATTAAGACATTTGATTTTGTCACAGTATACAGAAATGGTGAGTTTAACTTATTATCTACATTATAAACAGCAGGTTTGCAAAAGTGTCTACAGTTTCTTATGGTGGACAAGGAAAGAACCGTGGATGGGGTATAGAATGAAATGTTAAAAAGGTAAGAGGTGAGGCTATAGAATTATTAGATCTTAGGAAGCATGAAAGAGAAATCTAAAAAAGTTGGCTAGTAGCAGGAGAACAGAGAAAAAATGATTTGGGGGAGACAAGTAAGTGGGAAGACAATAGAGAGAGTACAACAAACAAAAAACATAAAAATTAAGAAAAATAAAAATGTAAAAATAGGAGATAAAGGAATATACAACACAACTGTAATATACTATTCAGAAATTCCAGTCCTTAGTAGCCTAATCTATGAAAAGTACTTGGTTTCACAAATATTGGGGATGTGAGGGTGGGAGAAGAGAGAGAAAAGAAAAAAGAAAAAGAAAAGAAAAGAAAAAAATCTTGAAGTAAAATTAAAGGATTGTTTCTGTTGGAGTTCAGTATCTTTCCTGCTTCCCTTCTCATCCAATAAGTGGGATTGTCTGTTATTTGCTGGTATCTGCACCCTCAGGGTGGTGAAGATTATTAGGATGGGAGGGTTGTTTGGGAGGCAGAAATCCTGGATATGGGGTATAGCACTTGCTGGTCCCCATTGGGAGACTGCACCTCAAGGATCTTCTTTGGGGCCTGCTTGTGTCATTTGGGTGCCTGGTCTTAAGCCCTTATATCACCTGTAGACCTGACAATTCCTGATCTCTACTTTAGCCTCTAAACTATATCTTACTCACCCCTTCCCTTTCTATTTCCTAATCAGGAACTTCTCTTTCCTGAGGTTTTGTGGGCTGCAGTGTGTCACAGAGAGCTGTTTTGTATCATGCAGGTCAAGACCAGTCTCTATGAGCTACAGATTGGCCAGTAGCTGCAAACACTGTGCTGGGTTAATGGCTGCAGGGGAGAGGGAGAGTTGGGGGAATTGTAGGTACCTTGATAGTGCTTCTAGGCCCCAGCTGGTGTCCCAAGCTGGAAGTGGGACACCAACTAAAGATAGTTATGGATAACCCAAGTTGGCAACAAAGGTGTCCCAAGATGGAGGCAGATGCTTTCAGAGATGGGGTGTCAGGTCAGACTGGGCGGTGGTTTTGGGTGGTGTGTTTGGAGATGCAGCTCTGTGACATAGCAGTGTTATGGCTGGTGGATGTCTCCAGACCCTGTCCAGTGTCCCCAGGTACAAGCAACTATGGCAGTGGTTGCAGTGTCCCAAGGTGGATATGACCTGGGAAGCCCCATGCCGGTAGATGGGGATCCACAGGGGACCAGTGGACAGGGGTCCTGCACAGGAGTGGCAGTTGGAGCTTCTGTGAGGGTGGGTGGCTGGAGATCCTGTGTGGATGAGCTGTTGGGGGTCCTGTGCAGACACAATGGCTGTGATTCTGCATGGGAGCAGCTGCCGGGGTTTTCCAATAACTTCCAGAAAAACAGTATTCTCACTACATGAATCCCAGGTCATGGAGCAACTAGGAATGCAGCCTCCCTCTAGCCTGCCATCTTGGATCCATCCCCAGGTGCTTTTAAAATATTGAAATTCTTGGTTCTCAGTAAAGGCTACCTGAATCTCTCAGGTCTGAGAGTCTAAGTTTTTTTTTTTATTTTCATAAGCTCTCAGGTTAATACTGAAGAATTAGAATACAAAATTTTAGAACCACCAGACTGGGATGTACTTACTACTGTGGTAGTTATGAAGACAATAAAAATATGCAATATTTCAGTTACTACCTGATTTTAATTTTTATTTCTGAAACAGAAATAATTTTTTTCTGTTACAGAAATAAAAATTAATATCCTCACTGATCCCACACTAATGGAGCTCTAAGCTATGTTGAATAGGGCCAGCTGTAGCATCTCTAAAAGACATGGGGTAGCACAAAAGAGCCTGGATACAAAAGCGAGCATGCTTTAATCTACTTTAAATCTTTGGGGCAAAGAGGTCATTGCTTGTAAACAAATAAATTAAGTAAACAGCAAAAACATGTGCATTCTAGAAATCTCAGGCCTCCAACTTTCTGATCTGCTGGCATCAGGAAGCTCAGGAGCTTCCAAAATGTCATCAGTTCTGCAAAGTATGTGAGAAATAAAATTTCTACAGATGGATAATATGGATCGTATGATATTTTACTACTTCCAAGCAGATAGCCAGTTTTGAAGCACCATAATAACTGTTCACACTTTTATGTATGTTTGAACACCTGCAAGATGTGTTTCCCTTTTTACTACGTGAGTAGCATTGATCAGTCATGCATTACTGATTTTTGGTTTTGCATTGGATAAAAACCATGCAACAAATGTATCCATAAAATCAGCCCAAATACCTTACAGATGCCAGGAATAAAGTCCTTTTGTAAAACCAAAAGGAGGTGGTTCCTTATTTTCTGATGATTCTGTGTTTATACAAACACACGCATGCTCATGTACACACTCACACCCTTTCTGTGTAGGAGCTGATGGACTATTGTGGGAAAGAAAAGTTTGTAACTGAGCTATATTACCTGGTTCTTTAAAGGAAAAGGCTAAACTCTGATCATTTTATTCTCTGAATTGTCTTCCTCTCGTCCCTCCTTCCTACTCTACTCTCTTTTTTTTCACTTTATTTTCTACAATGAAAGTCAAGATAAAAGAGATGTTTTGTGACATTTGAACACAGAGATGTAAAGCAATGGAGGTATTGTCTTTGGAAAAGAGAATGGGTGCATAGCTGTGTTGACTTCTTGCCTCTCTCTTTTCTGACTCTCCATAAAAATATTTGTTGAACATTTACCATGTGTTAGACCCTGGCCTGAGTCCTCTACCTATATTTCATTTTCTATCAAAATAATAAATGAGATATGTATACACGAATATGGAGAGGTTGAATGAATTGCTAATTCAATGAACTAGTAAACCACAAGCCATTCATTCATTCATTGATTTATTCATTAATTCTTTCATTCATTACCCACATATTTATGGAGGACTCAATATATGTCATTAGTCTAGGTGCTGGGCTTTGAGAGAGAATCGAACTGAATCCGTCCCTGCTTTCTAGTAGTGTGCATTTCAGTGAGGAAGACAAATGCTGTCTTAGAAAAAGGAATTCAAAAAGACCTGTGGAGGGAATAAGATAAAAGGCTAGTGATTCATAGGATGAATTCATAAAATGTCTCTCCATAAAAATATTTGTTGAACATTTACCATGTGTCAGACCCTGGCCTTTGAATGTAGTAGTAAGAGAAAACCTCTCTCTGCACATGAATTTTGGCACAGAGACCTGAAGGAAATATAGGCTTACCATGGGACATCTGAAACATGGTTCATTAACAAGGGGTATATATTCTGTAGGAGCTGGCTCATCTGTGCTGTCCACATCCTCCTTATCTCTCCTCATAATCTAATACAATACTTTCATGCTTTTCCCCTGAAATCTGTGCTTTTATATTTCAAGATTTTCATTCATGCTATTCTCACTTTGTTCTGCTAGAAACTTGTCCTATTCAAAGTCTCTGGGTTAAGCCCAGCTGAGATAGTTTTCTATCCCTGGATATGCCTTTAAATATTCACCACAATCAACCAAAAAAAGATGCAAGTGAGCCTCCTCCTCTTCTCCACAGCGAGCTGGAGGAGTAATGGAAGAGTGATGTGAGTTACCAAGGTCTACCATTGCTTTTTATCTGTAGAAGTTATGTACGAGCCAGCACTAGCTTATGTATTTATACAAAACTTTGGTGGAAGAAATTTATTGTGTTTACTAATCTTTAAATCTATAATCAAATGCATCGGCTCCCTTTGTCAGATGATGACTCATTTATTTCTGTTTATGTTTTTCTGCGAATGTATATGCTTGGCTAGGAATGATTTATGGGAAAACACTCATGTCATCTGTGAGATATGAGGGCTCTGCCCCATTTATGTGCAGTGCCTCATGGTCCCTAGGGATCAAATCCTAAGCCACTTTTCTAGAATCACTTCCAACCCCCCTCACCTCTCAGTTTGGTGTTTCTCAGGCTGCAGTGATGGTTTTGCTCCTTCCCTTTCCACTCAGTGTCCTTTTCTCTGGTGACTGCTGTCTTCTGAACATCAGCCTCTCGTCAGGAGGGAGCCCTGGAGTCTGATCAGGACATGGGTTCTCTTCCTGCTGTTCTGTCCACACTAGCTGAACAACTTTGGGAGGAGGAGTATCTAAATGGTCAGACCTCCAGGTCTTTATTTGAGCAAAATGACTATGAACCTAATTTGTAAAAAAAAAATAAATAAATAAATAAATAAGAGGGCTATTGTGATGCTTTAGTAATTATGAAATTAATAATTGTAAAAGATGACTTGATTATCTTGTGGACTTGGATGGTATTCCACTTTTGTTTTAATACTTTTTGTCTATAACCCCATTATCATCATCATCATCATCATCTTCATCATCATTAATAAGAATATTATTGCTGCTGTCATCATCAAAGTAACATGTGAACATTAAAAAAAAAATGTTAGTACCAAAAGGTCCTTGGTGAAGAGCAGCAATCCCTACCGTCCCAGCTATCATCTCACTCTCTGGGTAAAACTAATGATTACACTTTTTTCTTTTTATATTATAATTCTTTATATTTTATTATAACACTTCAGTAGTATTTCTTCACTTGCATGTGTTGATTGATTCTCTTTTGTCATTATTCTACTGATCTTCTACATTTTTTCCCTTTTCCTTTTATAAAATCTTTTTTTGTTGTTGTTGTTCTCTAGAAATAAAGAAAGAAACTAGTTTGAAGAACAGAGACCTTTGCCTCTTTCATTTCTAAGATCCAGGGATTGTTTCCAGGAACAGTGCTGCTCTGAGGCCAGAGGGTGTTTGATGCTCTCAGTAACTTTGAGCTTCCTATTGTGGGAAAGTATGAAACAAAACAAAACCTCAGTTTCTTCTGAAAAAAATTCTCCAAAATATTCAGGAAATGTTCTGCCCCACTCAGTTACAACCTAATGTTCTTTGAGCTTCAGTGAATCTAAGTCTGTTGGACTTAATTTTGTTTCCTTTTTCTGCCTTTACTTCCTCATATTAACATACACAATTGGACTTGAACTCCTGCAACAGTCAAAATACATGAGATGGAAACACAAATTGTATTGCTTTTTCCTCTTGTCTTCTGGGTGGTTTTGCAAACAAATTGTGTGACATTTTCCTCTTCCCTTAGAACTCCAGACAGAGTTTTAGCATAAATCAATGCCTTTTTTTCACTTGGAATTGTTTAGAAAAAGGATTTCTCAAGATTGGAGGCAGTTGAGGAAAAACAGGAGTCTCTCATAAGGGAAATGAAAGTACTACTTTTATTGCAGTAGAAAAGATTCATGGGAAATTAATGGCCAATGTGGAGAAGTAAGTCATCAATGTTTACTAAAGAATCTACAACCTCAGAAAATAAATAATTTACCTGGAGTAATTAAACAAAACAAAACATGGGGCACAAAATTTAATTCATAAGGCCGGATGTGGAGGTGCATGTCTGTCATCTGAGAGACTAGGGAGGCTGAGGTAAGAGGATCAAGGGTTCAAACCAGCCTCAGCAACTTACGGAAGCAACTCCATGAGACCTTGTCTCTAAATAAAATTTAAAAAGGTCTGGGGATATTGCTCAGTGGTTAAGCACCTCTGGATTAAATCCCTACTACTAAAAAAAAAAAAAAAGAAAAAAAGAAAAAAATCCATAATAATTACTAGAGGACAGCAACGCCATCTTTTATTTCCTCATTAGCCAATCCTTTATCTTTGTATAAACTCATGAAAAATTTTCTTTATCCAAGAAATTCCTTATAAGTTCTTCAGACTTTGTAGTCCATCACAATGTCTCCTATTTCAGAAACTTCCAGAATTGAAGACAAGATGTTGGACTACCCTGTGGTCCTGTATTGATAACCTAGTTTTGTTATAATCATCATATTGTCATCATTCTCTTAATTATCATCAGCGGCTGTCCTGGCTGCCTCCTCCTTTTCTTCTTCTTCCTCTTCCTCCATCATCATCATCATCATCATCATCATCATATTTCCTACAATCAAAGCAGGGATAGGGAAAGCAGTATGGCTTTGCTAATCGGAGATTTGGATATGTAATTCAAACACCACTGGGCCAAATTCCATTCTGAAATTTTACATAGATAACATTCATTAGGTGCCCTAAGATCCATAGTCCTTGCCATAAGATGAACTAACTGTAATTGGCCTTTGATGTTTTGCATTTCAACTTCATTGCTTATTTCTTGTTAGGTTGTCAATCATGAGATCTCACTCTTTGAATCCAATGGTTGGGTATATGACCAGGGCTAGCCAATAAGAAAATTCCAATCTCCTGGCTATTGTCATTAGTTAAAGGATAAGCATGTGACCCACACAGTGCTGAATAGGACAGATTCTTGGCAACTCTTTGCTCAAAAATGCAGTAGAGATTTTCCTTGGCAGCCACACATTTTCATCTAAGTATTTTTTATAAGAAGACAAATTCTTTTTTTAATTCTTTTTTATTTTTTTGAGATATACATGACAGTAGAGTATATATTTTGACATTACACACACATGGAGTCTAATATTCTAATTAGGAACTTATTCTTTTGGTTGTACATGATGTGGAGTTTCACTGGTGGACTATTCACATATAAACATAGCAAAATTATGTCAAATTAATTCTACTCCTTTTCTATCCCCACTCCCTATCTCTCTTCCTTTTATTCTGCTTTGTCTAATCTACTGAACTTCTATTCTCCACCTGCCCCCCACTTATTGTGTGTTAGAATCTGCATGTCAGATAGAACATTCAGCCTTTGGGTTTTTAAATTTTGCTTATTTCACATAGTATGATAATCTTCAGATCCATTCATTTACTGGCAAAAGTCAAAAAGTTATTCTTTGTTGTGGCTGAGTAATATTCCATTGTGTATATATACCATCTTTTCTTTATTCATTCATCTATTGAAGGGTACCTACGGTGGTTCCATAGCTTAGCTATTGTGAATTGTGCTGCTATAAATATTTGATGTGGCTACATCACTATATTATGCTTATTTTAAATCCTTTGGGTGTATACCAAGAAGTAGTATAACTAGGTCAAATGGTGGTTTCATTCCATGTTTTCTGAGAAATCTCCATTCTGCTTTCCAGAGTGGTTGCATAATTTTCATTTCCATCAGCAATGTATGAGTGTACCTTTTTCCCCACATCCTTGCCAACATTTATTGTTACATGTCTTCTTGATAATTACCATGCTGATTAGTGTGAGATAGAATCTCAATATAGTTTTAATTTGTGAAATTAACATCTGCCTAACAGAGAAAACTGGAGAATATCATGCAAAGTGAAATAAGCCAATCCCAAAAAAACTGAAGGCAGAATGTTGTCTCTGATATGCAAAGCCTGGTAGGTTTTGCAGCCTCTGCCTTCTTTACCACCCGAGGAGTGCAGGCCAGCTCCTTCTACAGAGATTCAGTCAAGTTGAGCTCAGGCTGCTCTCCACTCCCTGTCTTGATGCAAAACTTTTTCTCTTGCATGTCTCTTGGGGTTTTCTCATATCTTATCCACTTCAGACCTTCCTCCATGCCTCTGCTCACACTTTATGCTTCCTCTCATGATCTTTCTCCTTTGGGATTACCTGACTGAGATGCTTGCATCATGGTGGCAGTAATTCTTGGGGTTCACCAGTCACATTCTAGTTGTAAGTTCAGGGTGTTAGCCTGTTGACTTCTCACATCTCTAGTACCTGATCTGCTACACAAGGAAAGGGTAAACTTAGGTATGATCAGGTCTCTGTAATCACTTTTGGTGAATTCGGTCATAAACTTCACTGGGGCATTCATGAGGTTATTCTTCAAAAGCAGATGCTCAGGGGTGAGGTTTCTGTGTGTGGTGTTTAATGCAGGACCGTCCTGTCATCAAAGCCGTCTTCTCTGATACTTGGCTGGTTGGCTTTTCTGAAGTACAGGTGCTAGCTGCTGCTGTGATACCTGCCTCCCTTCCATCTCCTCCTGCTATTCAGTCCAACCTTGGGGACTCCTGAAGACTCAGAACACATGTAACCAGCCCTTCACTACTCTTAACTCTATTGGGGCATGGGACGCACGTTCCATGTATCCATACATCATGTTGATCTTTTGGATGATCAAAAAGAATTTCCAGTGAGCAAGAATTCTTGATCAGAATTTTTTCCACACAAATTCAAACCAGACCACCATCTCACCTCTCATTTTAGATTCAACAGAAAATCTATTCCTTGCACTGGAAGTTTCCTTGTTGACTTTCTGTCACACTTTCTTCTAATATGCACCCTAGGGACCCAAACCTTAGGGATACAGATGATTTCTTTTTGCATTCAATTTTAAATTGTTTATATTGTTTCAGTTATTAATAATGAAATGCATACGACCCTTTTCTATCCAGGACTCCTTTTCCTTTATTTATTAGTTTTGTAATCTATAATTTTACAGAAATAAAATTGTTTTCCTCCTTCCTTCCTTCTTGCTTTCTCTTTCTTTTCTTCTTCTTACTTTCTTTATTTCTTGTAGTTACTAAGCATTGGGTTTATGGGACATTTTCTAAAGTTGTAGGTAACACACCCATTACATATATAGTTACAGGGCTCAAAATATCTTCTTAAAAATTTTATTGTGATATCCTTGACTGGTACTATTCACTGATTTAAGGGAATTTGTCATATATTTAATGTAGAAATGGCATGAAAGTATTCAGCCTGCTTAAATAAAAATTGCCTAAGTGAAACAAGATGTAAATATTTGTGTTAATTTTAAGCTAATTTCCATATATGTTTTGTTAAATAAAAGTGTCACATTGGAGAAACTTATCTTCCAATAAAAGAAATGATAATATATTTGTTTTAGTAAGATTCACGAGGATCATTATGTATGGGGATAATCCAACTGTTATTTAATGGATGCAAGAAATTTTGGCAAGAGGTTGGTTTGCCTTTCTTATTCTATTTGGCTCCCTTGAGGAGTTCCTTCCACATCTTTAACACATCTCCTCCGCCCACCCCCCCATCAAGATTTTATTGAGAATAGCCATAATTGACCATTATCGAGTACAGTATGCCACATACTAAACAAAATGATTCAAATTCATTGGCACATTTTTTTGATTGAGGGGAAAAATGCAATAGTTAAAGACACGGTAAAGATTTGAACAATTCAGTGGGTTCTGATAAGTGTATACACATATTTCTACCCAATCAAGTTATTGAACACTTCCACCCTAGAAAGGGGACCTTCCAGACAAAGTTTCATTCTAGCAAAGGCACACCACACTATTTGCAGACACTATTCTGGTTCCTATCACTTTACTTTCTTTGAATTCATATAAACATGATCATATAGTGTGCATCATCTTTTATGAAAAGCGTTTCTTGCACTTCACTTTTGTTATACAATTTGTCACTTGTTTGATTTTTAGTTGATGCAAAATATTTTATGTTATGCTATCATCTATTTAACAATTCCCTTTAAAAAAAACATGTTTTTACTGTTTTAAGCTAGCATAAACAAACTCGCAGAAGCACTATATGTCAATTCTTTCTGTGAGCATATAGTTTTACTTTGTAGGATAAACATTTAGGAGTCCAAATGGAAGGTCTTTTGGTAAAGTATATTTCACTTTAAAAGAATTGCCTGACTTAAGAAGTCTACTTATTCCATTTCATCAATAATACTTGATACTGTCTTTAATCTTAGCTACTCTGGTAGGTATAAAATTGTATCTCATTGTGATCAGTGTTCCCTTGATGCGTGGCTCAGTGGTTAAGCCCCCCTGGGTTTAATCCTCAGAGTCTCTGAAAAGTGTGCCTCAGCATAAACACAGCAATGGATTTCTGACAACAGTCGCCAGGACCCTCTTTTATTTGTGCTTCCTATGTGAGAAGACTGAAGAGGACATTCTAATGGCTGCTATAGGATGAATAATACTTCCCATTGTGGAACCAAATCAGTGTATCTTTCCTAACACCTAACTTGCATGTTTTGAAAGCTCTTAGGTTACATGCAAAGATTATACACAGTCTCTGTTTTAAAATGAGGGTGTGGAGACAGAAATATTACTGGTTCATATTTGCCCACACAGGAAGCAAACAGATCAGTATATAAAGTGGAGCATCCCAACTGTGGAGCCTGCTTGCCTAGACTCTGTGTCAAATTAACGTTCACCTCTACTAGTTGAAGGTTTAGAGGTGAAATGATTGGGTCATGAAAGTTTAAAACTATTCAGTGCATGAATCACCTGATAGGGACTTATTGGTTGATAGCTGTAGGCTGGTAGAGTGTGGCTGGAGTAGGTGGGTCATTGGAATTTAGATTTGGTTCAAATATATATTTTGTCCTTGGTGAAAAAAGTCTCTCTGAACATCTTGGTACCATGTCCTGACCTATTTCCTCCATCATACCCTTCTGCCTTGTTGTTCTTCACCTTAAGCCCAGAGCAATGGAGTCAACCATCTATGGACGGAGACCTCTACCATGAACGCCAAATCAGCTTTTCTTCCTTTAAAATTGTTATTGTCAAGTCTTTTGATCACTGTGTGTAGGGTGAATCTGACTACAAGAAACTCTAAGAACTTTACTTTCCTTTGAATACTGGAATATCTTGGAGAAAGGGAAAAACTGGGGTTCCTTCACCTACCAGAGTCCAGTCAGCATCTCAGGTCAAAACCAAAAGCTTCAATTCTTCATGAGGTTGTTATTATTATCTATGCATCAACAGCAGAAAGACTTGGGTGAGGCAGTGTGAGCAAAAAAACTAACCATTTTAAAATCAAGGGTTATAACTATATTTGCATTAAACTCTGTTTGTTATATCTATTTTGAAATATACCAGGAAATATGTGACTTTTGGACTCAGTACTTAAGAGATGATAAGTTATAATAATATTCCTCTAATGTACTATTCCCAGAAATTGGGGCTTTTATTTCATTTTATTGTGGGCTATTTTTGGTAGATTTCAAACAAATATAACTTTGATAAATTATTTAGTAAGGGCTGGATAACCAAAGTAGTACCCCTGCACATAAAGCAACTTTGATTTAAGTAAATTATATTTTTGATAAATGAGTTGATAAATGAGTTCTTCCTGAATGAATTATCAACTTAAAGTGGAATTGCCCTACAATTGTACAGCACTAGGCTTAGTTCGCATTGAACTTTCTATTGCTGGCTGAGAAAATGAAGGCAAAAGTGTGAGTTATTTCCAACTAGAGGTTAGGAAAGATTAGTTTCATGTAAGTTGATGACATATGACTCAAAAAACAACAAAATAAAACCAAAGCAGTAAGGGCAAAAAACTTACCTCTACATTTATTTAAGTGATATGTTTCTGATGAATAAGAGAAAATATGATTAGAATTAAATAATCATATACAGGATTCAATCAAAATATGGCAGCTCATAAGAGAAACTTTTTTCCAAGGGGCCACTGTGTGCTTATATTCAGTTAGTATTAAGTATTAAAGATCATTAATGAACTTTGGTGAGAGTTGAATGAGTAGAAAATTTTATAGCTAAGAATAATACTGAGTAGACTCCCAGTATCAGCCTTAGGAAAATAAAATTGAAGAGGTTATAAGTTTAAGCTTACTATTCTTTGACTCATAGATCTCTATAACAGGTATAATGATATTGTTAATAACATCGATTTAGAACCATATGAGAACCTCATTGACAAAGAGTGTGTCATAAACTTTAGTCCAGCTGAGGAAGGGGGCTTTTAAGGTAGCAGACCAAGAATGTGGAATCCTAAATACATAACAAAAAAGCTACAGGATATACACATCTTTACCCATTTAACTAAATAGGTATAGAAAATAGGGTGTGTGCCAAATACTGTGCTAGTCACATGGGCTATAGTAGTAAATCACACAGGATTGTTTCATGCACATGCTGAATTTTTGTCAAATGGATAAAACTAGTACTTAAGCATTAATGGCAAATATAATCAATAAATATTATGCTTCCAAAAGTAGAGTAAACTAGAAATTATGCATTTACTAATGGAAGTATGCAAGACCAGCTATGATATATTTAGTGCTCAAAAAAATCAGGTGAATCCGAAAGTCCATGAAACTAATCATCACTTTAAAGATAATCTAGGGGGAGAGGGGAACATGTTTTAAACAATAACATTGGAAAGCATTCTGCAACATTCAGACTGAAGGAGTTTTTATTGGGTAAATTAGTTATAAACATTAATTCCCAAATAGTTCAGAGAATAGATACATAAAGAATCTACAAACATATATTAAGGAAATATAATGTATAGTTGGCATGTTTATCTCAATTCAAACAAAAGAGAGAGAACTTACACACTTCTACATAATTGATTCTATCCATAAAATATTGTTAATAACTGATTAAAATAATTTTAAACAATTCCGAAGATAATTGTAAATTAGAGTTATATAGGAATTTTTACCAATGAAATAATATGATGTCAGGGATTTATGTTAAAATAGTCTGGGGTCTAGGATTACATGTGATTAGGAGTGGAATAAGAATTCACAATTTTGAATTACTGATGCTGAGGGTTAGGTATCTGTAGGCTCACATGCTAATCTGTTTTAAGAACTAAGAAGCTTAGTTTCACTAAAGATAGAAAATGGAGTAGGATAGAGTGATTTGCAAGAACACTGTACACACATAGATGGAACTTAAAAACTTGTTAAGAAATTTTGATATAGTCTTTTGGGGGGAAAGGGAGCATATACTGGAGATTAAACTCAGGGGCACTTGATCACTGAGCCACATCCCCAGCCACATTTTGTATTTTATTAAGAGACAGGTTCTCACTGAGTTCCTTAGTGCCTAGCTGTTGCTGAGGCTGCTGATCCTTTTGCCTCAGCCTCCCGAGCCACTGTGATTACATGCACCACAATGCCTGGTGAGCATACTCTTAAATAAATAGAAATTTGTTGAAAAATTTTAGGTAGGGAAGTAAAAAATTGATTTAATTTTTGAAAGAACATTCAGTCCCTTTGATAAGAATGAATTGGAGAAGGACAAGAATGAAGACACTACTGAAATATTTCAGGTGAGTGATAATAGTGATACCAATATAAATTTAGCAAAATCAATAGAGTCAAGAGACAGTTAGGTGACAACATCAACAGTGATTGGCAGTGCACTAGGCATTCAAGATTTCTCAGAAAGAGATGAAAAATACAACTCCTATGATTCAAATCCACACAACTGAATGTTGCTATCATTTACCAGGAGGTAGAAGTGGACCTGTTTTAGGGGTGAAGCCCACGGCATCAGTTCTGGACATTTGAAGGACTTTGGTAACATTCTAACTGAGAGGCTAAGTAGACAGGTCTGTATCATATTCTATAGGTTAGAAGAAGGATCAGTGCAGGAAGTGTAAGTTTAAAAGTTCAGGAAGATGAGATAACTCAGAAAAGCAAATGACTACAAAGAAGACCCTGGCTTCAGCCTTAAACATCATGCTTAAGGTCTAGGTGGAGGTAACTTACTTTTAGGTAAGGTGTAAAGAGAAGTTTACTGACTTCACTGAGCAGTCACTGTGCAATGTACAAGCACTGGATAACTTATTAAAGTCACATTTTAAAAAAAATTAGAGAATGATGGCAGATACATGGATCAACTCTCTTGCCTGCATCCCACGCAGGTGACAGAAATGTGGTTCCCCTCTGTGGATTGGGTTGGCTGAGAAATAAAAGCTAGGAAAAATAGAACGACAAAAAACCACAGGACACAGAAAATAATTTCAAAAAGCAGGGGCAGAGTGGGCTAGTGAGCATATGGTTTGAGCTTCTATATCCTGGCAAAATGGATCCCATGTTTGCTTTATTTATACTGGGGACATCAAAGGCAGGTATAAAGTTTCAAGGGTGGAGTCTTTCTTCCTGGTGTCTTGCTGCCAGGAGGTTGATTGACATCTCAGCAGCTCATACTCATCTCAGGTGGGCCATGCCAGAACAGGAAAGAGATTAACCTCTGTGGGCAATGTCCACTGGCCATTCCCAGATACCAGATGTTTCTATCCAGGAGGCTTTCATGCACGGTGACCCACATGCATCCTATAGATGGCTCCTGACACAACTTAATTTCATTTCCAGAAGGACTGCCATTGTAGTATGATTTAAGTTACTGAATGTTACTGGCTGACTCCTTCCTTAAAGGTATTGACTCATCTCACACACTGGCTGAGGATCCATATGAAGGACATTGTATATTAGGGATATAAAAAATCGGCAAATCTCTGGTTATCACATGTGCCTGAAGTAATGACCCAGTATCTTGGGGAATCAGAAGAAGCCACTAGCTTTCCCATTGCTCTCTCAGGTCTCTACATACAATACTGCAAGATCACATTAAAAGTAGAATAAATGCTCAGTACATATATGAAAATACCATGGTGATTTCACTTTTATGTATATCTGTAAAGCACTGATTAAAAAACAATAAATAAATAGAAGAAAGGCCAGTAGAGGAGAGGAAGGAAAAGAGGAGGAGAAAGAAGGGGATGGAAGAGGAAGTCCTGGGAACTGAAAAGGGGCACATATCACTATGGGTGCATATCCCAGGCACATATCTCTTTGTTATAATGACTCCCCTGTCCCCCCAAAGAATAATAAAATCTCCTGGAATCTTTCCAAGTTTTAAATACAAATTCTCATTTTGGTATCTGCCTCAATAATGTGTCCAATATTGCCATTGGGATATTTATCAGAGTTGAATCCACAGGGGGTATGAAAATAAAGGCTAATAACAAAATATTAGAGAAGAAAATTGAAATTTTGTTCATTCTTTTAAGCATGAAAAGACCAAGATTTGGCAGATAAAAGGAGAAAAGGGGTATGATAACAAAGGAGAGGTATCTTAAATCATACTACAATTGCAGTACATATCATATCTGTTGGGAGGGCAGATACTCATATTATTTAATAGAGGAGAAGTGAGCTATCTCTGGAGGAAGATCATTTAGATGCTCTTACTTTATATAAACAATATCTGGCTTCAAAACAATTCAATGTGCAGAGAGACCAAAATGTGACCAATTATAAATATGAAGGAAAACATGTAACATAAATAGACATAAAAATGGCTCAAATATTGGAGTTAGAATATGAGGAATTTAAAATTACAATGACCGATATTTTAAAGAAAGTAGAGTGTTTAGATCAAAAGCATGAAAAATGTAAAATTTCAATACAGGATCACTGTTCATAAATAAAAATTGGACATTTTAAATCTGAAAAAATAGAGTATTAGAAAAACAAAATTCATTGGCTAATTTTGATAGAAAAATAAACAGAAGATGGAATTAGTAAACTTAAATAAAGTCAGATCAATAGAAATTTCCAAACTGAAATAAAGAAAAACTTGTAAAAACATGACATAGTGTAAGAGACATAGACATGACTGAATAGAATAAAAAGGCTATTTAAAATAGATTCTGCTGGCATTAATAAGATTATAAGAGGACTGGGGATGTGGCTCTGTGGTTAAGCGCTCCTGGGTTGAATCCTTAGTACAAAAAAAAAAAAAAAAAAAAAAAACAACCTGAGAGGCTATCATGAACACTGTGAGTGTTGTGTCAATAAAATTGATACTCTAGATAAATTGGTCAAATCACTTAAAGTATACAACTTGTCAATATTGGCAAATTAAGAATTTTTAAAAAATGGAATGGCTCCCTGCCCCTTAAAGAGATTAAATTCATAAGTGTAAAACTTTGCTGCAAGGAAGCTTTTTAGTTTGATACCATCCCATTTATTGATTCTTGATTTCACTTCTTGAACTTTAGGAGTCTTGTGGAGGAAGTCAGTTTCTAGGCTGACATGATGGTGAATTGGGTCTCTCTTTTCTTCCAGGAGTATGTGCATAGTTTCTGGTATAATCCATGGTCCTTGATCCACTTTAAGTTGAATTTTCTTCAGTGTGAGAGATAAGGGTCAAATTTCATATTATTACACATGAATGTCCAGTTTTTTTCCAAGCATCAATTGTTGAAGAGGCTATTTTTTCTTCAATGTATGTTTATGATGACTTTGTCTAGTATAAAATAACTGTATTCTTATATGGGTTTGTCTCTGTGTCTTCTATTCTGTTACATTGGTCCTCATGTCTGTTTTGATATAGATACCATACTTTTTTCTGTTACTATAGCTCTGTAGTATAATTTAAAGTCTTGTATTGTGATGCTTCCTGCTTCACTTTTCTCATTAAGGATTGCTTTGGACAAAATGGGGGAGACTACGGCGTCCAGGCGGTGAGGCCGCGGGAGAGCAGACGTTTGGCAGGCTCGGCCCAGGGACAACACGGAGATACAACCAGAGAATGGACTGAGCCCGCAGACGCCGCCACCACCTCCGCCACTGAGGAGACTCTGGGCTTAAGGACATCGCCGCTGCCGGGCCGGGGGCCTGGGCTTCTCTCCCGGTTCTCGCCCTTCCCGCCCCTCCGCGGGCGCCTCCCCGCCGGGGAGAACCCTCCCGGGCTTGGACTTTGCCGACTCAGACTCTATTTTGATTATTTATTGTGTAATTTATTATTTTTTCTCGTGGAAGGGGCGCACACGTCCCCTCGGTCCTCCAGAGAGGGACGAGCGTCCGCGGGCTCCGCAGTCCGGCCCGCGGGGCAAGCGCAGCGCGGCCCTCCCGCCTCCGGCCCTCGGCCCCGGGCGGCTGGGTGCCGGCCGGGCGGCGGGGGCTGCTCGCGGCGGCGGGGGGGTAGGTGGGGAGGGCGGGCGGCCCGGCGGCCTCCTCTTCCACCGCCCTCCCCAACCACCACCCCCCCGCCCTCCCCGGTGTCTGTGTTTCTCTCTCTGGTCGGAGGCGGCGGTAATGGCCGATGGTGGGTTGTGGCGCCGGCCGCGGCTGCTGTGAGGGACGATGAGTTCCTCCTTCGTGGCGAACGGGGCCAGCCTGGAAGATTGTCACTGTAACCTCTTCTGTCTGGCTGACTTGACAGGAATTAAATGGAAAAGATATGTATGGCAAGGTCCAACTTCTGCCCCTATTCTGTTTCCGGTGACAGAAGAAGACCCCATTTTGAGCAGTTTTAGTCGCTGTCTTAAGGCAGATGTACTTGGTGTTTGGCGGCGAGATCAAAGACCTGGAAGAAGAGAGTTATGGATATTTTGGTGGGGTGAAGATCCTAATTTTGCTGACCTTATTCACCATGACTTATCAGAAGAGGAAGATGGAGTGTGGGAGAATGGACTTTCCTATGAATGCCGTACTCTGCTTTTCAAAGCAGTTCACAATCTGTTGGAACGGTGTTTAATGAACCGGAACTTTGTACGTATTGGCAAGTGGTTTGTAAAGCCTTATGAAAAAGATGAAAAACCTATAAATAAAAGTGAACATTTGTCCTGCTCTTTCACCTTTTTCTTGCATGGAGAAAGCAATGTTTGTACCAGTGTGGAAATTAACCAACATCAACCTGTATATCTTCTCAGTGAAGAGCACATCACCCTTGCTCAGCAATCTAATAGCTCGTTTCAAGTTATCTTAAGCCCATTTGGACTAAATGGCACTCTCACAGGACAGGCATTCAAGATGTCTGATTCAGCTACAAAAAAATTGATTGGTGAATGGAAACAGTTCTATCGTATTTCATGTTCCTTGAAGGAGATGTCTGAAGAAAAACAGGAAGATATGGATTGGGAAGATGATTCTTTAGCTGCAGTAGAAGTTCTTGTTGCTGGTGTTCGAATGATCTACCCAGCATGCTTTGTTCTAGTCCCCCAGTCAGACCCTACGCCTAGTTCTGTGGCATCCTCTCACTGTTCAGCTTCTTGCTTGGGTGTCCACCAAGTGCCTGCTTCCACAAGAGATCCTGCTATGTCTTCAGTTACTCTTACACCACCTACTTCTCCTGAGGAAGTCCAAACAGTTGATCCTCAGTCTGCCCAGAAGTGGGTCAAATTTTCTTCAGTGTCTGATGGCTTCAACTCTGATAGTACTAGCCACCATGGTGGGAAAATACCCAGAAAGTTAGCAAATCATGTGGTGGATAGAGTTTGGCAAGAATGTAATATGAACAGAGCACAGAACAAGAGGAAGTATTCTGCTTCATCAGGTGGTCTATGTGAAGAAGAAACTCCTGATAAAGTGGCATGCTGGGACTTTGTTGAAGCCACACAAAGAACAAATTGCAGTTGTTTGAGGCACAAAAATCCCAAACCAAGAAATTCTGGACAACAAGGACAGGTACCATCTTTAGGTCAGCAACAACAAGTACTTCCTAAGCACAAGACCAGTGAGAAGCAAGAAAAGAGTGAAAAGCCACAGAAACGCCCCTTGACTCCTTTTCACCATCGTATATCTATCAGTGATGATGTTGGCATGGACACAGATTCAGCCAGCCAAAGACTTGTCATCTCTGCTTCAGATAGTCAAGTGAGATTTTCAAATATCCGAACTAATGATGTAGCAAAGACTCCTCAGATGCATGGCACTGAAATGACAAATTCACCTCAACCACCCCCACTTAGTCCTCACCCATGTGATGTGGTTGATGAAGGAGTGACTAAAACACCTTCAACTCCTCAGAGTCAACATTTTTATCAAATGCCAACACCGGATCCCTTGGTTCCTACTAAACCAATGGAAGATAGGATAGACAGTTTGTCCCAGTCTTTCCCACCTCAATTCCAGGAAGCTGTAGAGCCTACAGTATATATTGGTACAGCTGTAAACTTGGAAGAAGATGAAGCTAATATAGCCTGGAAGTATTACAAAGTCCCAAAGAAAAAAGATGTAGAGTTTTTACCACCTCAACTTCCAAGTGATAAATTCAAGGATGATCCAGTTGGACCTTTTGGACAGGAAAATGTAACATCAGTTACAGAGTATGTATTTTTTTTAATAGTCACTACTATAAGTTAAGGGTGGAAATGATCTAAGTTCTTAATATTAGGACTCCGGGATTTGTTTCAGAATAGGATTTACAATAATAAATCCTCTGAGTATTAAATTTGTATAATTTCTTTTCTTTTTTTTTCCTCAGGGAACCTCTTCATTATGAATAGTTTAGCCACCAAAAAAAAGTGGAGAAAATAATATATAAACACTCATATCCATCAGCCAACCAATGTTAGAACTCCCGTGTACTATTTTTCTTCTTTCACTTCCTGAATTGGTGCTTATTATTTCTATACATGTCCTTATATGTGTAGCTCTAATTAAGTCACGTTAATGACTTTATGGTATTTCCTTGTTACTATATCATAATTTAATTTGCTCTCTAAAAGATGGATATGTTGATCATTTTCAGTTTTTCACAGTTACAAAGGATGTAACTGAACTTGTTTTGTACACATTTCTTTCTGCACTTGTATAAGAATTACTCTAGGAAATACATTGAAAATTAGAGTTGCTAGGCCATGAGGTTTGTCCATTTTCAGTCTTAAGGGTTGCTGTCCAAACAGCTGATATAGTTTTTCTCTAATGAACCAGCAGAGTATGAGAAAAACTGTTATTCTTCATTTTCCTCAATACTTGGTGTTAGGAGTCTTTGAATTTGGCTGTATGCAAAATGGCATCTCATTGTCTTTAATACATACTTTCCAGATTCCTAATGAGGTTAAGCATCTTATAAAATATATATTGATCATTTAGATTACCTCTTCTGTGAATTGCAGTCTTTTTTTTTTTTTAAGTCTTTCTTGTCTGATTTGTTCTTTTCACCTTCTGGTTACCTATGTTAGTAATATGTGCTATAGATACTTTGCTTCATCTGTGATTTGCCTTATTTGTTCACTATATTTATGACATATATTATGACATACTTTGGGCAGAAGGTGTTTTTTTTCTGTTTTCTGAATATATATACAGCTTGTCAAATAAGTCTTTTGCATTTTTACATTTTTTTAAAACATGAAATCCAACAAACTGCTACTACTATATTCCTTAGAACTGTCTACCTATTTGTTAGTCAAAGGCCAAGTAGTATGCAAAGATTACATTTCCTTTTCTCAGTCCATTGTCAGTCAGTTATGTTTTTATTGTTTAAAAATTACTCAAGGGTTAAATGATATCTTAGACTTTATTAGTTGGTTGAAATGTCATATGTCTCCATTATTTGTGTATTTTTCCCTATTATGTAATTATTATATAGAATTTTTTACTTTCTAGTGTTGTTTACTGGATATGTTTTCTAGGATTTTATTTTAGTAGATAGTAGATAGATGCCTAAGTTAATATAACTAGTGGCTTCTCTTGGGATTTGCTCTTATTTTGTTGACAAACATCTTCAACACTCTTCTTGAGTGAGAGATTGTGGGAAATATATATTTAACATCTTTGAATTTCTGAAAATGATTTGATTTTGTCCTTGTACTCATTGATAATTTGGGTATATATTGCATTTTCAGTGAAATATCATTTTCTCTTAGAACTCTTATGGCATTGTTTGTCTTCTAATGGCTTCCAACAAAATATGTAATAACAGTCTCATTCTGGCTCACTTTTTAAAGAATGTGATCTGTTACCTCCATGAGGCTTTAGGGTTTTCTTTTTAGATTTAGAATTGTGAAATTCTAAGAATATGTTTAAGTATAGCAAGCTTTTTTTTTTTTTTTTTTTTTTTAAGTCCTTGTACTAAATACTTGAAGGGACTGTTTAATTTGAAGTCTTTTTTTTTTTTGTCCTGCTACTGGGAAATCTCTTTCTTGGATATCATCTCTCTTTTTTTCCCCCTATTCTCTTTGGAACTTTATGATTCCAATGGTGAGTTTCTTTATTTTCTCATTTTAAAATCTTTTTCCCCTTTTGTGTTCTGGGGGAATTCCTTATTTCTTATAGCCCTTTCTAGAATTTCTCTGTCTTATTTATTTATTTATATATGAATGATTGAATGAATGAGATGGGTGTTGCTCTATTGCCTATGCTGGCCTTGAATTCACAGCTGGGATTATATAGGTGTGCCCCATGCTGGGCACACCTATATAATGTTACTAAAATTTTCTAAACAGATTTTTTAAAAAATATTTATTTTTTTAGTTGGATACAATATCTTTATTTATTTATTTTTATGTGATGCTGAGGATCCAACCCAGGACCTCGCATGTGCTAGGCGAGCGCTCTACTGCTTAGCTGCAATCCCAGCCCCTAAACAGATTTTTTAAAAAATACAAGATTAGCATCCCCTTCTTGTCATTTGTTTAAAAAACTTTTTTTTGGCTGTAGAATTACCTTATTTTGATCTTTTATCTTCATTGTTCTTATATTTCTGATAATAATTATTTTTCATAGACACTTTAAAATGAGAGAATAGATTGGAAAGTTTGTGTACATAGGCTAACGTTTTTGATTGGCAGGCCTTGCTTCACTTCAGAATGAAGAAGAAGTTAATGTCTTTGACCTCATCACTTTGTTTTCTTGAAACTCTTCCATCAAGCATGGTGGCATACACCTGAAATCTCAGCTGCTTGGGAGGCTAAGGCAGGAGCACCACAAGTTCACCGTAAGCCTAGGCAATTTAGGAGATCCTGTTTCAAATTTTTTTTTAAATGAGTGTGGGGACTAGGGATACAGCTCAGTGGTAGAGTGCCCTGAGTTCAATTTTCCATCACCTTTTTTTTAATTAATTAATTTATTTATTTTTTAGTTGTACGCAATGCCTTTATTTTATTTATTTGTTTTTATATGGTGCTGACGATTGAACTCAGTGCTCACACATGCTAGGCGAGTATTCTGCTGAGCCACAACCCCAGCACCTCCATTACCTTTTATGAATTAAAAAAAAAAAAATCTGTTTTCCCATTTTGAGCTCTTCTCATTTTCGTCTAGACATGTTAAGTCCAGATTTTTAAAAAAATTTTTTCTAGGCATTTTGGGTATTATATTGTTCATATAGTTTTCCTACAGTCTCCTTTTGCATACTGTAGACTGAACTTTCTCTGTTGTATTTCATCTGATTTTGAGCTTCCCTAAGATTTAGTCTGTTCCATTTATAACGTCTCATTTTCCCTACTGTTAAGCAATTTATTCTCTCTTAAAATGCCTTTGTTATCATTTTAGCAGACACCTTGTGTTTCATCTAACACTTGAATTTAAAATAATTGTAGGATTTTATTTTTAATTAAAGTCTGGATTTTGAATTAAGAAACTTCAGAATACTTTTCTGATCAATAAAGACAACTAACTTGTGTAATAGTGGATCTTTTAAAGTTAATGTCTTAGAAACAGGTTTAAAACAAAGATCATAATCTAGCTAGGCATGGTGGCACATGCCTATAATCCCAGTAATTTGGGGGGTGGGAGGCATGAAGATTGAAACTTTGAGGCCAGCTACAGCAATTTAGTGAGGCCTCTCAAAATAAAATGGACTGGGGGTGTGGCTCAGTGGTAGAGCACCCCTGGGTTCAATTCCCAGGAAGAGTGGGATTTAAATAGGGAAGAGGGAGGGTAGTAATTTATCCAGTGCTAAATACAGATATCTAAGCCAACTTCAGGTCTTGCTTGAAACTGTTAGTCTAAAGAATGTTTTGTATACAGCAGCCAGAGTGACCATAAGTTAAATGATGTTCTTCATTTGCTTAAATCCCTCCAATAGTTTGCCTATATACTAAGAATAAAATTCAAAGTCTTTCTCATGATAATGTAAAATTGTATAGTCTTCTGCCTAACTAGTGTTCACCCTGTTTGCTTTCTGATTTGGCCACACTGTCCTCCTTGCCATTGCTTCCAAAAGCCAAGCTCTTGCCTCTTGACCTTCCAAATTGCATCACACAGTTTGGGGAACTACTTACTCCTTATCATTAAGTACCTTTCAGATAGAATTTTCCTGATCATTCTGCCCAAAATATGGTCTATCTTTTCTCCCCCAAATCATGTCTATACTATACATTGGTTTTTAACTGCTCCTTAATATATCTCATCTGAAATTATGTATTTGGTAATTGTCTTTTCCCTACTAGAATGTAAGCTCTATGAGGGCAAGGACTCTTTGTTTGCTGCTGTATTCCTCTAGCTTTAACACAAACATGCCTACAACAATCTTAGGAATATAGTAGAAATTCAACAGTGTTTGGATGAATGAAACAGCAGTTTGGTCCTAGAACATTTTATTGCTTTAAAACTTGTTTACTTTCCAAGTTATATTTTCTATTTAATGTATGTAAAAATGTGGTATAAATATTTTCAATTATAAAAACTTCAAGAGTGAGTTTTTATGGACACATTGTGTTCAAAAGATCTAAGAATTCTGGCTATAGCTTTAAATAAATACTTTGGCTGCTTAACCTTAGTATACAGCTTAACATTAGAATCTGTTCTAAAAATGATTTGACATTTTTCTTACTGAATAAGAATGAGAATGAAGAAGCATAATATAGAAAAATAGCATGCAGAGTAGAGTGGTACTGGGTCATGATTATGTAAGTTAAGGAAATAACATGCTTTTGCCTGTGCCTGGCTATCATTCTTTCTCTCGTAGAAAAGAAAAACAAACAATTGAATAAATTTTTAAAATTTTTGTGTTATTTTGTCTCTTGAGCATTGTTAAGACTATGATAGTTACTAAAATTTGTAGTATGTCAAAATTTACTCATTATAGTGTTATAGATTAGGAGATAGGTCAACCATCAGAGGTTTTGCTTCTGTATGCACTAAGAAACATTTGTGGATTATAATAGTTCTATACTTGGTTGACAATTTTTTTTTCCTCATGTTTCAGTCATTTAGATGATTTTGTCCTTTCCCTGGAATTCTTGTCCTATGGCAGTAATTCTTAACTGGGGGTATTTTCCATCTTATCCTCAGGATGATAAAAATATTTTGAGAAATTTTTGGTTGTCATAATTGGAGATATGCAAGTGACATGAGGTAGGTAGAGGCCAGAGATGCTAAATACCTTTTAATTTTATTTTCCCTAGTCCTGAGAATTGAATCTGGGGGCACTCTGTCACTGATCTTCATCCCTAGCCCTTTTTATTTTTTATTTTGAGACAGGGTCTCTGAGTTGCCCAAAGTGGCTTCAAACTTGTGATTCTCTTGCCTCAGTTTCCCCAGTAGCTGAGATTACGGGTATGTATTACTATACCTGGCTTGCTAAATATCTTTATAGTGCAGGTGTAGTCTCTCCACAACAAAAAATTATACAGATCCACATTTTAATAGCATTGTAGTGCTTTAAGATAATGAATACCTTTTTAATAGTAGCTATTAATAGCTATTAGGTCCACTGTGTTTAATGATAAACTTCATTAGGAAGATCTCCAAGTATTACTGTAGTCCCCCTAAATCACAGTAAAATACTGGCATAATCTTTGTTGTCACATACTGAAGCATAAAAGTCCTTTTTCCCCCATGGTGAAAAGGATCTTTTGGAAGAACCTGATAATTCTATTATTTTTCCTTTGAATTTTGAAAGTGTATTTAAATGTGTAGCAATTAATTTTAATGATGTTAATTAGAAGACTTTTTGCAAGTCCTGAATTCTTTCTCCTTTCTTAAAACAATTATCTTTCTTTTAAAATTCATTTTCTTAAAAGATATATATTCTAGGGCTGAGGTGTGGCTCAGTGATAGAGGCTTGCCTAGCATGTGTGAGGCACTGAGTTTAATCCCTGGTATCACATATAAATAAATTTTAAAAAAGGCCCATCAACAATTTTAAATATATATATATATATATATATATATTTTTTTTTTTTTTTTCTATATCAGTTTGCATAAAACTGAAATTTCTGTTATGTGCAAGATGTTGTGAGACACTGTAGGGGTATAAAGTAAATTTGGTCCAGGCTCCAAACTTGTTGTATAATGGAAGAAAACATGAAATTATCTTATAGAAGCATGAATAAAAAATAGCAGAAGCTGGGCACTGTGCTGTACTCCTGTAATCCTAGCAGCTGAGGAGGCTGAGGCAGGAAAATCACAAGTTCGATGCTAGCCTCAGCAATTTATCAAAGCCCTAAGTAACTTAATAATACCCTATCTCAAAAAATAAAAAGGGCTAGGGATGTGGCTCCATGATGAAGCACCACGGGGCTCAATCCCTGATACCAAAATAAAGAAAAACAGCAAGAATGCAGAGCCACAATTGGTTGAAAAATTTAATTCCATTTATGGAGATCAGAAGCTTTTAATGTAGTTTGGCATGGATAGATGATAGGGATCCTGCTTAGTAGTTTAGTGTGTTGTGATGAGAAATGAGATTGAAAAGTGGGTTAAAGGCAATAGAATAGCAAATTATTGCTCATCAATTGATATATTATCCTTCGAACAACAGGAGTACTATTGCAAGCTTTATGAGCAAGGAGATCGATTTGGGCATGTTTGAACTACTCAGACAAAAAGTGATGTAAGGTTATCTCTAGGAAGTTACAAACAGCAATAGATGCAGGGATATATCAATGCTATAGATACTATGATGTAGTTGAAAAATCTTTTCAGCAAGTTGAGTAGTAGACTAACAGAAGAGTTAACAAGCATATTAATTTCTTGAGGAAGATGAGAAAGAGCAGGTTTGAAGACTTCTTTACAAGCCTTTTTACCTATTTTAGGCTACGTCTTACCAAATTTCAGTTTTATGATTTTATTAGAAGTTGCTTTCCAGAATAGAAGTACCTTGAAATAACTATTGGCATACCTTACTAAGTATGGTCTTGCTAAATAATTAAGGTCTAGCTAAATAATAATGGCATGTCAACCTAAAACAAAAATAAATAAATAAATGGTTTTTAAGAAGAGGGATTGAGATACCTTTGAGATACCCTTTTCATCTGTGACCTTAGCTATGTATATTATATGCAGACTGCAAAATGTGAATTCAGTATGAACTGTCTGATTAGACAGATTCCATCCGGTGTTGGAACATGTGTATATAGCTTAAGAGGAAACCGTTAAAAACTCGGAGTTCAAAGGGCACGGATATATCTAAACAATTAGTTTTCTCATGATAGTTGAATTTCATAGAGAATTATAGTAGGAGGAAAATTGAGAGTTTTGTTTTTTTTTGTGTTGAGTAGAAATCCATTTTCCATTTAGTATAAATAGATGTTTTGTGTTGATCACTATTGAAAGGTGGTATGTACTCTGCTTCCATAATAAATGGATAAATGAAAGAAAGCTTTGCTCTTCATTTCTCTGCTGTGTAGTTTTTGATAGTAATGGCTAACTAGTACAGGGTAATACAATGCATGATTTCTGAATACTTCCCTTAGTCTTAGACTTACATGTGTAGCACCTTATGAAAATATTTTCACCAGCTATGTTAAAGTTGAATTCCTTTTTTAATTTGTTAGAATTTCATTGTGGGAGGGAGATGTTAGGGGTGGAACACAGCATGTCCCATACATGGAATATACAGACATCTGGGAGTTTTTAAAACAAAATCTTCATTTTGTTCCTTATTGTATTTAGTTTCTCTGTTAGTGATGGTGTCTATTTTAGAATAGAGGCTGAGGCTATGGATCTTATAATTTTAAAGACAAAAAGTTTTGCCAAGAAGCATTATAGTTTTTAAATCTTTTTTCAAGGGTTTAGTTCTTAGTTTTAGTAGAATTTGTGATTGTTTAAAATAATCTGCTATTCTAATTCAGATGGAAACCTTTCTAAACCCTGAGCAAAGAAAGATATATACCTGAGTGTAGTTCTTTCCATGTTGTTCTGTAGTCAGGGTGCATTACGATGTTTTAGCTATTTTAATATTCATCAGTAGAACTACTGCTTTGTTGTATTATATCTACTAGATTTTTATTGTATGTGTATAGTATAGAATGCATTATTTGATCTCTTAAAAGGTAGTTTTGAATGCCTTTGTCTCATAGAAAGAAACCTGTGATGAAATAAACTCGATTTGATTGTACTCTAAATCTTTTAAGTAAGTCTTCTCTATTTGCTGTTTAATTTTAATGCAATAAAACTCTAATTTTGATAGTTTGATTCACTTCAAGGATTCATTCTGAATGTGGGAGATGGTACTAGAATAAGTTAATTTAAAGAAAAGGGAAAGATTTTAAGGTTCATTAAATTCATCTGTTCTTTAACATTCCCTTCTATTGCGTGTCTCCTTCTATAATTGTCAATCTTAAAATACTGTCATATTGTAGAGGAATTTTTATTAAATAAAGGCATAAAGGCAGCTCCTACCCTAAGCCATGTTAAATTTTATCAGTGCATTTCAGGTCAGTGTGTTATTGTCAGAGTGAAAAGTGGGAGATGTAATTAATGATACAAAGGAAATTTAAATTTGTTTTGGACTTTTCAACATTTCTGCTTATGGTTGTACCTGATTCTCTTCCAGTTTGTCTGTACTTAGCTTTATTTCTAATTGAAACTATCTGAAGTTAAGTATTTGGCTATCTATGAAAGTTCTTTTTATTAAAGGAGAGGTGTTCTTGTTCCTGTATATGAAAGTATTATGTGTACTATATAATTGAATATTAACAGTAAAAATTTGAATTTTTAATCAGGCACCTCAAAACTCACAATTTTTTATTTCTATTTTTATGAACTTTTAATACAGAAGAATGTATAATGTAAATTATTTATTTTAAAATTTATTGTGATTTGATATTGACTACATTTAAAATTTTTGCATATCCCAATGTCTGTGAGAATGATTCAATAAAATAACAAAAATTTGTGTTTAGGCAATGCAAAAAAAAAAAAAAAAAAAAAAAGGATTGCTTTGGCTATGCTGAGACACTTATTTTTCCAAACAAATTTCATGACTGCTTTTTCTATTTCTCTGAAGAATGTCATTGAAATTTTAATAGAAATTGCATTAAATATTTATAGCACATTTGGTCATATGACCATTTTGACAATATTACTCTGCCTATCTAAGACCATGGGAGATCTTTCGATCTCTAAGGTTTTCTTCAGTTTCTTTCTTTAGGGTTCTGTAGTTTTCATTGTAGACATATTTTACCTTTTTTGTTAGATTTGATTCCCAAGTATTTTATTTTGTTTTTTGAGACTATTGTGAATGGGGTAATTTTACTAATTTCTCTTTTAGCTGATTCATCATTGACGTATAGTAACACATTTGATCTTGGGGTGTTAAGTTTACAGTTTGCTACTTTGCTAAATTCACTTATGAGTTATAGAAGTTTTCTAGTGGAGTTTTTTTTTGGGGGGTCTTCTAAATATAGAATCATGTCTTCAGCAAAAGGAGATAGTTAGAGCTCTTCTTTTCCTATTCATATTCTTTTAATTTATTTCTTTTGCTTAATTGCTCTGGATAGACTTTCAAGGACTGTGTTGAATAGAAGTGGTGAAAGAGGGCCTCCCTGTCTTCTTCCAGTTTTTAGAGGAAATGCTTTCAATTGTTCTCCATTTAGAATTATGTTGGCTTTGGGTTTAGCATATATAACTTTTATAATATCGAGGTATATTCCTATTATCCCTAGTTTTTCTAGTGTTTTGAACATAAATGGATACTGAATATTGTCAAATGCTTTTTCTGCATCTATTTAAATAATAATATAATCCTTTTTTTAATCTATTAATGGGAATTACATTTACTGATTTTTGTATGTTGAATCAAACTTTCATCTCTGGATGAAACTGACTTGATCATGGTCCACTATCTATTAAATATGATTTTGTATGGGATTTACCAGTATTTTATTGAGAATTTTTTGTCAATGTTCATCAGGGATATTGGTCTGAAATGTTCTTTTCTCGATGTGTCTTTGTCTGGTTTTGCTATCAGGGTGATACTAGCTTCATTGAATGAGTTTGGAAGGGTTCCCTCCTTTTCTATTTCATGTAATAACTTGAGAAAGATTGTTGTTAGTTCCTCTTTAAAGGTCTGGTAGAACTCATCTGAAAATTTGTCTGTTCCTAGGCTTTTCTTCCATGGTAGGCTTATGATAGCTTTCTCAATTTTATTGTTTGAAATTACTCTGTTTAAATATCCAATTCGGTTAGATCATATGTCTCTAGAAACTTGTTGGTATCTTCTAGGATTTTTATTTTATTGAAGTATAAATTTTCAAAGTAGTTTTGATATTTGTCTGTATTTCAGTAGTGTCCCTTGTGATATTTCCTTTTTCATTATGATTTTAGTAGTTTGAGTTTTTCCCCTCTTTCTCTTAGTTAGCTTTGCTAACTTTTTTTTTCAACTTCATTTGTTTTTCAAAGAACTATCATTTTTCATTGACTTTGTGAATTTTGTTTGTTTTAATATCATTGATTTCTGGGCTGGGGATGTGGCTCAAGTGGTAGCGTGCTCACCTGGCATGCGTGTGGCCCGGGTTCGATCCCCAGCACCACATACAAACAAAGATGTTGTGTCTGCCGAAAACTAAAACTAAAAATAAATATTAAAATGTTTTTAAAAAGAAAAAAATATCATTGATTTTGTCTCTGACTTTAATTATTTTCTATCTTATACTGCTTTCGGTGTTCATTTGTTCTTCTTTTCCCATGGCTATGAGCCGTAATGTTAGGATATTTGGTGACTTTCTGTTCTTTTAATGAATGAATTCAATGCAATTAATTTTCCTCTTAGAACTGCCAAAAAGACAATTCTTAAAAATGAAAAGATGAGGTCAAACCATGAAGAGAAATGGGGAGGGAGAATTGAGTAAGGATTATTAGATACAATGCTGGATCCCTTTTCATTCATGCTTCCCAGAGCATAGAAATGCTAAACACCCTTATTGCTTTTGTTATTTTTATTTTCTTGCATATAGTTAGCTTGGGTTTCTTTCAAGTCCTTTTGGGAGAATCTTGACCAATGAATTATGTTGTAAGGTTGTGGTGAAAATCAAATGAAGGAAGCTGGAAAGTGCCAGCTATAATGTTTGCTGTATGCTGAACATGCAATTTGCACTATCTAAGCATAATTGCAAAATTATCTGTAATGTTGATAAAAATCATCTGTATGTAGGGAGATGCTCACTTAGTGTTGTTTGAAAGACTTGCTCCTCTCCTTTGTCGACAATGAGAGGAATGATGAATTAGAATTAGAACTTTGATACACTCCTATAAAAGTTTTAACTGGGCTGGGGTTGTAGCTCAGTGGTAGAGTGCTCACATAGCATGAGCAAGGCCCTGGGTTCAATTCTCAGCACCATGTAAAAATAGGTAAGTAAAATGAAGGTATTGTGTCCAACTACAACTAAAAATTAAATTAAAAAAAATGTTAACTGTTTTGTTTGCTGCTTCTGTCTTTTTGTCAAGTATAACCATTCCTGATTATTTCTACTTTAATCTGTTCTTTTCATAGATAATTAAATTTTTCAAGTTACAAGATACAGATTAATGGCCAAAAGTCAACTGCATTGCATTCCTATATAACATACTTCAACAATTGGAACCTGAGATTAGGAAAATAGCAAATAACATTTATGACAGCACCAAAAGTAAGAAAATAAAATAGTTGTTAAGTATAAATATAATTAAATATATAGAGGATGTTCATGCAGAAAACCAGAAATTCTGTTGAAAGAAAACAAGGCAGACATTTTTTTATAAATGGAAAAATAATCCATGTTGGTGGATTTAAAGTTCAATATTATTATCAGTTCCTCCAAATTTATTCCTTGGAATACACACAGTTGCAATTAAAATCCAAGGAAACTATTTTGCAAATACTGACACACTGATTCTAATGCTTATAGGGAAGACAAGAGATTTATAATAGCCACCACAATTTGAAGAACATGAAACAAGCCAGCAGAACACCCATCACCCAATGCCAAATCTTATTTTAAAGTCACAGAGGTCAAGGAATTTTAGGGTGGTAAAATTATTGGTATTGGTTTAAGAATGGAAACACAGATCAATGATAGAGAAAGGACATTCCAGGGCTAGAGCTACAGAAATATAATTAACTGGTATTTTACAATGGAACAAAAATAATCCATGAGATTATCAATTTTTTTTCCTTAAACAAATGGTCCTAGATCAATTAAATGGCCACATGGCAGAAACAATGAACCTAAACAGAGGCCTTAAGATTTTCAGAATATTTTATTCATCATGAATCACAGGAATAAATGTAAAACATGAAAATAATGAAACTTATATAAGGAAATATGGGAAAAATTTAAGTGACTTTGGGTTTGGGAATGAATTTTAAACACAACTTCAAAAATATGATTTATAAAAGTAAAATATTGATAAATTGGACCCTATGAAATTTAAGACTTCAGTATATGAAAGAAACTGAGGAAATAAAGATTAGGCACAACTTTTGAGAGACTATTTGTAACTTGTATCCAAATTATGCAATGAATTCCTAATGTTCAAGATTAAAAAAAAATTCTTAATAAAAATGGGCAAGTGATCTGAAGAGACATCTTACCAAAGAAGGTTTATAGATGGCACACATGTTTATGTAAAGACACTAACCATCACTTGTCCTTACAGAATTGCAATAAAAATAATAAGGGATACTATTACACTTATTAGAATCCATATTAAATGATAACATTACATTTATCCTTAAAATCCAGAACCAAACATTACCAATTGCCTTTGAGTTTGATGCTGGGAATGTGAAATGAGACAACCAATTTTGAAGACACTTTTGCAGTTTCTTACAAAGTTGAACAGTGTTATCATAACTTTCCAGCAATTGTGCACCTAGACATTTAGATAACTGATACAGAAAACACATGTCCACACTAAAAAGAGACATTTGAAGCCTTGAAATACGCAGGCAAATCTTAAATACATATTACTAAAAAATCTAGTCTGAAATGACTACATACTGTATGATTTTGCTTATATTTTCGTCTGGGAAAGGTGAAACTAGAGATCTATTAAAAGTGTTGGTGGCTTCTAGGTATTCAGATGAAGCAGAGAGTTAAATGTTGAGACATGATGGAAATTTTAGGGTGGTAAAATTATTCTGTGAGAAGCTGGAATTGTGGATTTGTCACAAATCCATTGAACCTTAGAGCACGATGAGCAATCCTAATATGCAATTAAAACAAATCATTTAAGAAGTTAAGAAAATCCCCAGATGGAATTTAAAATGTGACACAACAATATAATATTACAAATACATACAACAACCATACTGAACTTTATGTTGGGGGAAGTCTAACCTATGTAACTAAGAGTGAAGTAGGTGGCATCACAATACCAGACCTTAAACTATACTACAGAGCAATAGTAACAAAAATGGCATGGTGTTGGCACTACAATAGACTTGTATACCAATGGTACAGAATAGAGGACACAGAGACAAACCTACATAAATACACTTATCTCATACTAGACAAAGATATCAGAAACATATATTGGAGAAAAGACAGCCTCTTCAACAAATGAGGTTGGGAAAACTGGAATCCAGATGCAACAAAATTAAATGAAACCCCTATCCCTCACCATGCACAAAACTCAACTCAGAGTGGATCAAAGATGTAGGAACCAGACCAGAGACCCTGTGCCTAATAGAAGAAAAAGTAGGCCCAAATCCTCATCATGTTGGATTAGGCCCCTACTTTCTTAACAAGACTCATAAAGCACAAGAAACAAAATCAAGAATCAATACATGGGGCTGGGGATGTGGCTCAAGCGGTAGCGCGCTCGGCTGGCATGCATGCGGCCCGGGTTTGATCCTCAGCACCACATACAAACAAAGATGTTGTGTCCGCCAAAAACTAACTAACTAAATAAATTCTCTCTCTCTCTCTCTCTCTCTCTCTCTCTCTCTCTCTCTCTCTCTCTCTTTAAAAAAAAGAATAAATGGAATGGTTTAAAACTGAAAAGCTTCTTCTCAGTAAAAGAAGCAATCAGTGAGGTAAAGAGAGAACCTACAGAATGGGAACAAATTTTCACCATACGCATATCAGATAGAGCACTAATCTCAGGGATATAAAAAGAACTCAAAAAACTTAACACTCAAAAAAAGCAAAACAAAACAAGAAATCAAATAACCCAATCAATAAATGGGCTAAGGAGCTGAACAGACACTCCTCAGAAGAAGATATATGAATGATCAACAAATATATAAAAAAATGTTCAACATGTCTAGCAATTAGAAAAATGCAAATCAAAACTACTCTAATATTTCATCTTACTCTAGTCAGAATGGCAGTTATTAAGAATACAAGCAACAATAATTGTTAGAGAGGATGTGGGGAAAAAGGCACACACTTACATTTCTGGTGGGACTAAAAATTGGTTCAACCAATCTGGAAAGCAGTATGGAGATTCCTTAGAAAACTTGGAATGGACCCACCATTTGACCCAGCTATCTCACTCCTCAGTTTATACTCAAAGGACTTAAAAACAGCATTTAACTGTGACACAGCCCCATCAATGTTTATAGCAGCACAATGCACAATAGCTAATTGTGGAACCAAGCTAGATGCCTTTCAAAAGATGAATAAAGAAACTATGGCATATATATATATATATATATATATATATATATATATATATATATATACATACACACACACACACACATATATATATGTATATATACATTGGAATATTCCTCGGAATTACAAGAGAATAAAATCATGGCATTTGCAGGTAAATGGATGGAGTTGAAGAATATCATGCTAAGTGAAGTTAGCCACTCCCCCAAACCCAAAGGCCAAATGGTTTGTCTAATATGTGGATGCTGATCCATAATGGGGGCAGAGGAGGAAGCATGAGAGGAAGGAACTTTGGATAAGGCAAAGAGGAGGGAGGGCAAGGGAGAGGACATGTGGGTAGGAAAGATGGTAGAATGTAATTAGTACCATTCCCTAAGTACCTGTATGAAGGCATGAATGGTGTGACTCTGTGTACAATCATAGAAATGAAAAATTGTGCTCCATTTGTGTATTATGAACTAAAATGCATTTTGCTATCATGTACAACAAATTAGAACAAATAAATAAATAAATTATTTTTAAAAAATAGGTCATTTCTAAAAGCTGGAAAAAGAAGAAATTAGTGGGTAAAACAGAGTGAGGGTCAAATAAACTCTTCAAAAACACTTTGCTAGCTTTGATAAAGTATTTTCCATAAGTTTATAAAGTAGTAATTTTGTGTAGTGAAAGTGAAAATAGGTAAATAAATGGTGGATAGTAATAGCCAGGTTTTGCAATATTGGGATGGTTTGCAGAGATACAATCAGGGAAGTTTAGAATGATCCATACTACAATGTATTAGAGAAATTCAACAAAATGCCTGATTAGTAATGTTGAAAGATTCAAGGATATAAGGCAAATAAAGTTCTCATAAGTCACAGGTGGCATGGCAAAGAGATGAGTCTGTACTTAAGTTAACATTATTGTATCATGTCAATTTCTCATTTTTGATATTGTAATATAGTTACATAAGAAGTTACCATTAGGGAAATCTGGAAAGGAACCTGTTATTTTTTCTAATTCTTATATATATAATTATTTAATAATAAAATTAAAAGAAACTTATTAAACTTATTATTATTATTATTAAACTTATTATTGTTATGATATTAGTATTTTTATAATATGAAATCCTATAATCATAACATAATCAGTTTAAACTTTATATCCTTTCCAGAGGTTAGACATATGTTTAGCATTGTTTTATTTGATTTTAGAATAATTTGATGACTTTTTCTTCTATTTGCTCTGGAATCTTAAAATTTTCTTCATAACATTTATAAATTTGATTTTGATGGAAACTAATATTCAAATTATATATATAATATAAATAGCAAAATAAACATAGCCGACCATTGGGCACTTTGGTCAGTTGCAATTAAATTATACTTCAAGAAGTCTGTGTAAATATACCTGGGATATTTTTAAAGATTAATAACTATTTTAAGAGTAGTGTTAACATAAAAATTAAGCAAAAAGTCAAATGATTTCTCTTATACTTCTTCATTCCCAAAGTTTTCCCTATTATTAACACCAGGCATTAATTTGGTGAACTTCTACAAATAATGAACCATTTTTGGTGCTTTATTGTTAAATGTTGTTCCTAATTTTAATTTTAGCTCAGACTTGGTGTTGTTTATTTCTATGGGTTTTGGATTATGAATGTCATGTATTCATATTACAGTATCATACTAAATATCACACTGACTTGATGTCCCCTGTGCTTAGCCTACTCATCCTTCATTATTTCTGTGAACTTTGGAAATCTATTTTTTGACTATATAGGTAGCTTTTCCTTCTTCCAGAATACCATATCATTGAAATCATAAAATATGTACCCTTCACAGACCAACTTCTGTCACCTAGCAATACATACATAATGACTCTCCAAGTCTGGCTTGCTAGATTATTTCTTTATATCACTGGATAGTATTTTATTTCATCAGTGTACCATACTTCATCCATTCACCTGTTGAAGGGCATCTTCAATGCTTCCAACCTTTGGCAATGGTGACAAACATTGCCATGAACATAGGAAGACATTAGCTTGCATACATAGCTTCACAGTACACATAGAAATGTGTGCTCAGCCTTGCTCAGCTGTGGGTCAATCTGTGACTCACTCTATCTGATAATCAGTAGTCATGATTTTCCTTATGTGAATCCCTTCCCTCATTTCTTTAATGAGAATGGTTTTGTTAATATCGTTGTTCTAAAATGTCATCTATTACAGTGGCAATTTTACAGAGGAGATATTTTTTAAAATAAAAATTACTCTATCCCAGATGGTTTCAAAATCATTTTCTTATTTTAGCAGATGTTATCAAAGAAACATCAGGGTAAAAGACTACCCAATATCGTAGACGCTAGTTAAAGGAAGCTTTATAAATGAGTATTCATTTTGTAAAAACAAACATTCTATATCGACTGCAGGGCCTATGCACTCAAGCATGTTGTGATTTTATATATTGCATGTCAATTATTTGGGATGTGTATTCATCTTGTTGCTTTTCTTGGGAAGATGGTAGTTTTGGGAATTGAATTTAGTAATAACCCCCAATCAAATGTTCCTTTAACTTTATTTTCAGAAAAATAATGCTTCATTCTCTTGCATTTTTATATTATTTTATGGTTTTAGAAGTGTTTTGCTGTCATCCTGGGGAGAAAACTAGGCAGATGCTATTATGCTCAGAACTGTGTTAAGGATACTGAGGTTTGGAGAGGTAAAGTGATTCATTATAATGTCATCCAGCTCCTCAGTGGTGATGGCTTAGGTCTCTGACTCTAATCTAGCCCTCTGCATACTATTCTTGTACCATAGTCTCCTAAACATAGGATCCCAAAAGCAGATGCTCATTAAAAATATTCTGCCACCTGCAAGAGCCAATTCCAGCACACACGTCTAAAGAAATAGAAAAGATGGATGTTTTATGAATTCTTTTTATTTTTCAAATAGGTTCCAATATTCCAAAGGGATTTATAAGAGGAGACATAGAAAACTTTTCTCTAAAAATTTCCTAATTTTAGAATTTGGGATGGGTCATGGGGGCCAAGACAATTAATGACTTACTCCAGTTTAGAGTCTCTAGTATACTCCTCTTAGACTGCATTTCCTGCCTTTGGCAGCAAGTGTTTGAAGGTGGGGTGATGGTTTTCCCCATTTTTGGTTTTGTTTTAAATTTCTGCATTCAAGACATTTTTCTTCTTAGAGTGAGTCAATTTTGTTTCTTCTGAACTTCTGATGGGTCTTATATTTGCCATGTGCCTGGAACATAGTATGACAGAATATTTTGTTTAATTGATTAAATATTTCACTTTGACTCAATCTTTCTGTAAACCTTCAGCTTCAGATACCATCCTCTTATCTCCGCTAGTCTTTTTCCAAAAAATATCTCTCATGAATTGTCACACCAAAAAGGAGTGCCAGTCTCACTTCAGGCAGGTTGTTTACAGTTTTTACTGAACTTAAAATTCCTTATGATGTGTCAAGCCACAAAAGTGATTCCTCCGGAAAATTCTGGAAACAGCAGCACAGCTAGATGTCACTGATACCAAAATTCCTCATTGCTTGCTATTGGCAGTTGTCATGATGCCTACGGTGGTGGGGGATGCTTACTGAGGCCATTCGGGGATGACTGTGAAGGGATTCATCTTTCAGCAAGCTCTTAGTCACTCTAATGTTTTATATAACAGAAAGATGGTAAACTGGTCCAGGGAGTGGATGAGTGTAGGGTCAGGAGGACTTAGTTCTTTCCCAAATGAAAGTATTAGATGGAAAGTATTGGTAAGGTATGTAATTTATTGAGGAAGGAGTGATCTCAGAGTTAATGAAAAAACAGAGGTTCAGAATGAGGATCCCTTATCTGAAATGCTTGGGATGAGAAGAGTTTCAGATTTTTGTGTATTTTGAAATATTTCCATATGCTTAATGAGATATTTTGGGGATGGGTCAGAAGTTTAAACACAAAATGTAATTGTTTTACATACTCCTTATAACCTAGACTAAAGATAATGTTACACTTTATTTTTCCGATCTGCATTTTTAAGTGTAAATCATCACATGAGATCAGAAGTGGGATTTTCTATTTGTGTTCATGCTCAAAAAAGTTTCTGATCTGGGTCATTTTGAATTTGGATTTTTAGATTAAGAATACTCAGTTTATTTATAGGAAAAATTACATAGATCATCAAACTCTTATGAGGAAGCCAGACAAAATAACACTGCTGAATAATTGCATTCTTACGGCCTAAGAACCCTATGGGAGTTCAAGCTAGTATATTTTAGAAAACTGACATAGAACTTTCTGTGCCCCACTCTCCTTCTCTAAAGGGTTCCCTATTCCTGGAGATGATATTTAAATTCAAGTATCTTAAGAATTGTGATACACCCTAGTTAAGGTTGCTATGACCTGAAGTCCAGAGGGCTTCACTTTTGGGAAGAGTATGGGGTACATAGTGGATCTGCTCAATGCTACACATAAACATGAGGTCACAAGGGGAAGATTTTGGATTATACATACAAAAATCATACTGAACACAGGGTAATGGATGTTCTAGGGTACCAGAGAACTGTTGAGTATGTGTTGAGTTTTGTATATAAATTATGCTTCAGGAATCTCTCTTGTCCTAATATTTCACACTGATGCCAATGTTTCATGGCAGATCTGTGAGGCCTTGTTTTATGTGAGAATCTGTTGGCAGAAAAAGGACCAAGAGGGCAACTTATTTTAGTGTGATTGAGGTAGAAAAATATTCATTGAATTTGTAAACTGATACCAAGCACCTAACTTTGTTGTAATCCATTTCAAAATAAATTTAGTAAATCAGTTATCCTTATTAATGAAAACAAGAGTGAAATATAGTATTACCTAGTTTTCTGACTATAATCACAATTGTTTTGTTGTAAAAATATGGAAGATTCCAAAAGAAAAAAATGAGAAAATTTGTGATTTTACACACACACCCACCCACCCACTCACATACACACACACAAAAGCACACAAAAGCACACACACGTGTTTGTATGTGTGTACATATAATCAGTCAAAACCTTTTTGGTCTGTTTTCCTCCTCTGTTATAAACACTAAATGCTTATAAGTATTTATTGTATTTATAATATTTCTTTAATATAAATTTTAATTTTGAGAACACTGAGATAAGTGGAAAGAATTTTTAGGCTTATAATATATTTCCATGTAGTTATTCCCCTGTTCTGTGGTTATGACTATATATTATAATTAAAAATAAAATACTGAGTTTGGAAATTTTATAAGAAAAAATAATAGCTAATCCTTTAATAATTCATGCCTCTATTAGCACAGATAGATATCACTGATTCCTCATGGCTTGCTATTGGCAGATAATGCCTAAATTGGGGACTGGAAAAGCTAAAAATTCAACCAATTTTTCTTCTTCTTCAGGTGCTGGAGGGTGAACCCAGTGCCTAGAGCATTCTGGGCAAGTTCCATAGCACTGAGTGACATCTCCCGTCCTCAATCAATGATTCTGACACTGGCTTGTTTCCTTTGTCCTTGTTCCTTGTTTCCTCATTCTTAACATGAAGGTAAGAAAACTCTCAATCATTTATACCTCATCAGAATGCTATGAAAATAGATGAGGTGTCCACCCAGATCCTATTCAGACTTCAGCCACCTATGAAAAGTTATTATTTTTTAATTCCAGAAAATTTGATTGATGTTTGTAAATTATCTATTCAATCACTTTAGTGAAAGAGAAATGTTAAAATGATGGAAAATACTGTTCACTTAGACTTGTCCGCAGTCTTTAAATACATTCTTTTTGCTGACACTCGGAGATGATATGGTGGAAGCAACTATGGACCCTATTATACCAATTAATGCTGAAATTCCTAAAATTAAGGTGGCTACAAAACGTTTAGGTCTAATTAAGGCTTGATTAACTAAATCTAATGCTTGTAACCCAGGATCATCATACCAAATAGAATCTAATTTAACAGGCAATATAACATAAGAAGGTTGATGTACAATTAAAATATGATTGGATGCTGATATGCTAGGATCAATACAATTGGTTAATGTACAACCTTCACAAACAACATCATAAGTTTCATCTTCTAATTTTGAAATCTTTAGTGTTCCTTGATTTTTAAGTAATATTGCATAAGGAGATCCTACACAAGCTGTACATTTCAGGAGCAATCCTCACAGCCAGGAGGGAGAGGTTCAATAACAAAAAGACAAATCATGCAATTAAAAATAGGCAAAGATCTTGACTACACAATTCTCCAAAAGAGACATACAGATGGCAAACAGGTGCATGAGAAGATGCTCAGCATTGTCAGTCACTGGGAAATGCAAATCAAGACCATAGTGAGCCACCACTCCACACTCACTCACTGGTTAAAATATGACACAAAGGAGGTGGTGAGGTCCTGGAGAGATCAGATCCTCACATGTTGCTGGTGGGGATGTAAAAGGCACAGCTGCTCTGGAAATGGTTTGCCAATTTCTCAAAACGTTAACCTAGAACTACTGTAGGACCCACATATGCTTTCCCTTATGAGGTAACTAGAAAGCAAGAAGGAAAAAAATCTGGGGAGGGACTCACGAAAATAGATGAGGAACCAGAAGAGGAGGAAGTATCAGTAGGCAGGAGGTAGTGTAAGGGCAGGCACCGGGAAATGAAGTGGACCAAATTGTGTTTGTGTACTTATGGATGCAAGAGATCCCCTAATATGTATAACAATGAATTTCTTATAATATGACTACAGGACCCAGCACCCACTCCTAGGCTTAGACTCCAAAGAATTGAAAACAGGAACTCAGTCAAATACATATAAAAACATGTGCACAACCACAACAGCATTGTTTGTTTTTTTGTTTGGGGGTTTTGATTTGTTTTGTTTGGGTACCAGTGATCGAACTTAGGGGCACTTAGTCACTGAGCCACATCCCCAGCCCTTCTTAAATTTTGTTTAGAGACAAATTGCTTGGGGACTTGCTAAGTTGCTAAGGCTGGCTTTGAACTTGCAATCCTCCTCCCCAGACTCCCAAGCCACCTGGATTAAAGCTGTGCATCATCACCTGGCCAGTACTGTTTATAATATGCACAGCTGGCAAGAACTCAAATGTCCATAGACTGTTGAGGAAAAAGTAAAGCATGGTCTATTCATGACTTTGGAGTATTACTGAGGTGTTCAAATGACTGAAGAAAAATGCAAGTTCCGACAATGCCCATCAGAACACTATTCTATGAAGTGTGGGAAAGTGAACATATTGAGTGGTATAATTCATACAGAAGGTGAACCATAGAGACAGAAATGCAGATCAGTGGTCTCCAGGGTCTAGGAACAGCAGGGGAATGGGGAGATACTGCTTAGCTACTGGGTACCAAATTTATTTTGGGGGTGACATGCTAAGTGCCACTGAATTGAAGGCTTTGAAATTGTTAATTTTGTGTTACATGAATTCTAACTCAATCTATTAAAAAATAAAAAAGTGTAAGGTGGGGACAGGTAAATGACCCATCATGATTCCATGTGGCTGAAACTTTAAAAAGTTTCTAAAAGGATTTGTCAGAATCCTAACCTCTCTATGGCCCAAGTGAGCAATGGTCTTGTAGCAGAATTTGAGGCATTGAAGGATGGGACATGGGGGTTGCATGAAGCTCCTGCTGCTGCCTGTCCAGGGAACCCTGCAGTGGGACTGGGGACTCAGGATATGCCTCTCTAACTAAAAGAAAAGGAAATGCATTGTTGTCCCCTCCTGCTGCCCCCTGTCCTGCTGCCCTCCACTCCTGTTGCTCTCCCCTTCCTGACATGGATCCCTCCCCAGCTGCCCTCCTACCCTGACCTCCTCCTCCTGCCTCCCCCTCTTCAATAGCCCCTTCTCTCTTTGACAAGTCTTTCCCCAGACTCCCAGCTGCTTGGCTGCCATCTCTTGTTCCAGGCATTTCCTGAGAAACCTCGGGCAGGAGAGATGGCATCCACTGGAGAGCCTCACAAGTCTCTCCCAGACTCTGCTGTCCCTCTTTCTGCATCCTGTTGGCTTTTTAAATAATGTTTACAGGTGGCAAGAATTCCAAACTTCCCAGTGGGTGAGTACAATGGTCCTTGTGTGCCATGTGTAGGGACCACTAAGGAAGACTGTGACCAGGACTCAGAGATCCTCAAGGCTGCCAAACACCTTCTCCCACTCACAGTTTCCAACATCCCCTTACACTAAAGAACTGCTTGGGATCAATTGCTATGCATGAAGCCCAAGGAAATAAGAAGGCACACAGCTCAGGATGGACTGTGAGTCTCAGATGGCATGGGCCACAGGCCAAGACCGTTGACACACTTTCCCAGGACCCATTTAACAGTAGGAAAAGGACTTAGTAACCAATGCCAAGAAACCTCTGGCCTCCTGCTGCAGGCCACTCAGCCTGAAGCCTCAAGGCACCCTCATCCCACTTGGTGGCAGGCATGCTCTCTGCTCCCATTTTCACTGTGAGGATGCTGCTGAGGTGTCACTGGAAAGGCTCTTGTGTGGGTGGCCAAGGAGGGAAACTGTCCACTTCAGCCAGCAGAAGTAAACACAGCTAATATTTGGGGACTTAATAAGTTGCTCAGGCTCTATTGGTAGCCAACAGGCAGGAGAGTGAGGTCAGTGCGTCCACCAGCTCATGGCCCCTTGATCCCCTGGAAAAGTACTCATGATCCAAACACAAAGGCACCACAACCAACCCAGGACACACCAGAGAACACCGTGTCAGGTGTGAACAGGACAGCAGCAGTTGAGGGCCCCCGCAGGGCTCTAATGGGTCTGTGTAGCTTCCGGGACCAAAATCCATGGGGGGCATCGCCACACCAGTGAGCTCAGCACAGACTGCCTCAGGCCTTTCCTGAACCAAGATGACCACTCCATCACAGCACCATGTCTCATTATCTGGCCTCCCAGATGAGAAGCTTGGGGAGTCAAGCAACATGATCAGAAGGTTCACATACTGCAGAGCAGGCCAGAGCCCAGACACTGCCCCTGGGAGGCAGAGCATGGCTTGTCACCCAGGGGTCAGGCCCAGGCCCCGGCTCTGCCAGCAGCTAAGACTGTAATGGAAAGTGCTGAGAGGAAAATACAGCTGTGTCTGGAGGGCTCCGCAACCCCACATCCACCCAGAACCCAGGATGTGGCTTTATGTAGAGGGGGTTCCTCCACCCCTGGATTTCCTTAAGGATCTCGAGAGGAGGCTTCTTGTTTTAGTGTGGGTCCTGTGTCCAGGGAGTCGTGTCTTTATGAGACAAAACAGGAAAAGACACATAGTCATGGAGAAGATGAAGAGCAGAGGCTGGAGCACCTTCTCTGCCACACAGCATCTGCACTGTGAGTTTGGGCAGTCCAAGCCCAGAGCACAGATTCCCACTGCTCTAACCACAACCTCCCTGGTCATTGGTGTGGCAGCTGAAGGACACTTGTGCAGGGCTATTTCATGAAGTCCTATGATGGTGGAGTGGGATGCAGGTGCAGAGCAGGAAGAGGGCAGATGTGGGCAGGTAGAGAGCAGGTAGAGGGCAGGTCCTGGCATGCATGTTATTATATATAAGACGCACGGAGGAGGTGTCAAAATATCTATGGGACAACAGCCATGTAATTAATACAACATGGCAGGTGAGGAGGAATGAATGGTATGAGTTTGCTGTGCAGGCTTAAGATGCCCTAAGCATGCCATCCACAGGCCCCCAGGACAGCAGGAGTCACACAGGATGAAGGAGGCAGTTGGGCCTGAGAGGATCACAGAGGCACTGGTAGCAGGTTGGGGTTCAGCTGACTCCCAGTGAGTCCTGGGCAGTGTCCCAGAGCTGCTGGGACTTGGCATCCATGTACATGAATAGTGGGTGATGACACTCACCCTCCGTGTCATGGTGAACGTTAAATGAGCCACACACATGCCCCGCACAGAGTATTCGAAACTGATCCATGTTAATCATTGTTACTTTCTGAACATGCACCACCAGATACTTCCCAGAGAGGACAAACTCAGCACTCGATCCCACCTGGTGAGGTTCCTGGGAACTGCTCTAGGACCCCAGTCAGCACCAAATCACCTCCCCTGATGTTCCCTGCGAACTGCTCTAGGACCCCAGCAACACCCCAACCACCTGCCCTGAGGTTCCCTGGGAATGGCTCTAGGACCCCAGCAGCACCCCGACCACCTACCTTGATGTTCCCTGGGAATGGCTCTAGGACACCAGAAGCACCCCAACCACCTCCCCTGAGGTCCCTGGGAATGGCTCTAGGACCCCAGTAGCACCCCAACCACCTACCCTGATGTTCCCTGGGAATGGCTCTAGGACACCAGAAGCACCCCAACCACCTCCCCTGAGGTCCCTGGGAACGGATCTAGGACCCAGCAGCACCACAACCACCTGCCTTTCAGATATGATTCCCTTATCCCCCTCCTATTTCTTGGCAGAAAATTCTTCCCACACCCCAAGGCAGGGAAAACTCCTCCCTTTGGCATGGCAAATCTGCTGCTTTCATAAAGAACTTCTGCTCTAGAAAACATCAAACTCTGAACGCCTTGGACCCAAAAGACCTCAGTGCATATCTGACAAATTCTCAGAAATTGTATGGTGGTTATAATTGTAAACACAAACACATACACACACAAACACACACACAGACACACATACACACACAGAGAGAGAGAGAGAGAGAGAGAGAGAGAGAGAGAGAGAGAGACAGACTCTGCTTCATGTCTGCTCAAGTTCTATTCCTTGAGCCATTTTCAGTGCAGCTCACTATTGAGGTTTAATTGATGTCCCCATTTCTTTCAGCAGCTGATCCTATTAAATTTACACATGAGGCTTCTCATGGTCACAGCGTGGCTGCCACAGCTCCAGGTCTTATACCTACATCCATAAAGAAAGAAAGCATGACTCTCTTCCCCACAACAAAAATTCTGGAGCCAAAATTTTATGGGATGAACTCTATTGAGTATACAATTTATATTCCTGTACCTAGGGCAAAGTTAATCCCATTTTAATCATCCGTGAAGGGTTATCAAAGAGAAGATCCTCAAAGAAGGTTGAAGTTACAATAAAGGTGGAGTTCTGTGTATCAAAAATATAAGCCTGATGCTAAACTATTGAGATTTTGCATCTTTCTTTAATCAACCTTAATAGTGGTTAAGGGAATTCATGGGGAAGCAGGAAAAGGGCCTGAAATCTTTCCATGGAGAAAATAAGAAACCCATTACAAACTCTGACATAGGAAAGAATAATCTCATGACATGGGACAAGAGGGAAAACAAAACAAAACACCAAAAACCAAAGTCAACTATAAACTGCAGGAAAAACCAAAGACCACACAAGAGAGGGACTAGTTGGGAGCCTCAGAAATGCAAAGTTAATCATTAACACAGGAAATGGGGGTAACACTGGCTGCCCCCAGCAAGGACTGCAGGCAAGAGTTGAACAAACCAATTTTCCAGATCAATAGCTGGTTAGAGATTTTAACCTTGTGCAAGATATTGTGGACTAAAACGTTACAGTTTAAAAACAAAAGCCTGCATATTCAGCACTGAAATTTTAGAGATAATAAAAAAAGAAAGGAAATTGAATTCTCCAGAAGTTGGAGAAAAATGTGGGTTTAGAAAGAGTTGTCTCCGAGGTGCAGGAGGAAAAAGCACCTGCACATACAGCCTTGCATATCTGGCATCTGGGGCAGGGTCTAAGCCCTGCACACTGCTCTGTGACCCCCAACTCAGCCATGTGTGGTTGAAGACACATCGTGTTTCCAAGGACACTCTGGTTTCTTGATTACAGAGGCTTCTGCAATCCAGACACTTTAAGGGGCAACTTCTGGCCGAAAATTCTCTGTGCTCAAGCTTTCTTTGTCACTCTTCCTTGCTCTGTCTGATGTTCCTCCAAGTCCACCTAGCCCAGCCCTTAACATCCTAAAAAATACCCACTTCTGGATCCCTCCTTATCTTTGCCTGCTCCTGTCCTCTGTCACAAGGCACCTCCCTCACCAGGCTAGTGGGTTACTCAGCAGGGGTCACCTTCCATTGGTATAGGTTCTGCAGCCAATGGGACTTAGACCTGACCTTGGCTGGAAATGAAGGGGCATCTTCCACTTCTGTGAGACCCCAATGCATTCCTGCATCAGAGCTTGCTATGTGCTCAGGAAAGGACAATGTGAATAAGTAATTGATCTTTTGTTAATGAGTGATAAGTTATTCCTATATGATTGTGTGTGATAACTCTTGCTTATTTGAAATCAATTTGGGATGGAAATTATTGGAGGCTTCTCACCTGTGCAGGTGGGAGGCCCGGGAGCTACTCCCTTCTAGAAAAGGAGGTCAGTGTATTTTGGCTGTATCCCTACAACCTGAGGCTGACACACTTAATGGGTATTCCTGCAGGAAGGAGGGAAAGAGGGTGGGATGCCCTAGGGCTGTGGAGTAGGTGGAAGCAGGAAACTTCCAGCTTCATTTCCTTAGCACCTTGGTCCAGTACTCAGGAGGGGATCATCTCAGACTCCCAGCACTGCCTCTCCTACATAACTTATCCACTTGCAGTTTTTAAAAGAAGCCTGATTCAGTCTACTGGCTCAGGACACAGATGCTCCTAGGGCTGAGGAAGGACCAGCCTCAGAGATGAGACTCTAGGCCCAAGGGACCATCACAGGCACCAGTAGCCATTACTGAGCCACCAGGAATCAGTGGCTATCCCCAGATCTTACTGTACTCATTCCTCCAAAGTGACTCCTGAGGATCTATACTGTCTAATCTTTCACCCCAGAGGACACACCTACCTCCTAGTTACCCTCTCTGGATCCTTTACTCAGGTTATCCACAGGCTCTCAATTATAAAATCTGAAAGAGCTTTTGTCTTTTCCTTAGTAATTGTCCTAATGATTTCAGAACACAGCCACCTTATCCCTTCCCTTTCTCCTCTATCCAAATATAAAAGGGTCCCTGGAAAGCCTAGGTCTGGGCCAGATATACCTGTCCTCCCTAAACCCCGTATCCCTAGCAGGTCTCCAACTTCCAGAGATTCCCAAAGCCTAAGCCTGCTAGGAACAGTGCCCTGTACCCTAGACCAGGCCTCAGTACCTAGTACTGTGAATGCACATTTAAGCCTACATTCCACCTACCAGCAGTGACACCTCCCTGCCAGTCCAGGCCCTCAGGAAACCAATCCCTGCCCACTTGCGCCTATGAACATTCCTTCATTCCCTCATTGTGGCTTCAGGAGATCAGTGAGACTCAGACACCTCCAAGCCCACCTGTGGGTTTCTTATCTATGAAATGAGAGGACTAAGAGTTGAGACTGGGCACATCAGTTGACCCAAACCCAGGGTCCTCCAGACATCCACCCTCTACATCCTGTCCCTGCAAGGGTGCCTATTCTACCTCATTCTACCTGTTGTTCAACCTAGCAGGCCTCTGTATGGCTTGTTTCTGTTGACTGTCCCTGGTATGTGGTCTTCGTGGGTACAGTATCATGGTTGTATGGCACACAGTAAAATGTCACAAATGTGCTTTTGGCTTATTCTGTCTGGTCTCATACTAATGCTAGAACAGGTGAAAGCATGAGTGATTCATGAGTCCCTATGGCACAAGGTCGCTGCCTATAACCCTGCAGGGAGGTCCTGAACTCTGTCTCAGGCAGGCCCTGCAGTCTTTCTCTGCTCATTCCATCACATAGAAAATGGAGATCACAAAATTCACCTCATAAGGTGCACTACATGGCCACATATATACAGGTCAAATGCAAAGAGGAAATACCTGGCTCATCAGCCCTGGACTTAACAGTCTTCCCCAATGTCCCCACTTTATATAGAAGAAAACCAAACCCAGATTCCAAGGTCAAGTTGGAGCTAGAAGGGGCATTGCTTGCATCTGGTCTAACCATAACTCATGCACACTAACTGCTCTATGAGACTCTGGCTTTCTAATTCCTGCTTTACTCAGGCAACTCCCCTCCTCCAGTGCTTGTCTCAGTCTCAGGAATATTCCTCCAGGCTGCTCTTCTCCTGAACCCCTCAGGAGGCTGGACTCTTCCCAACTCCCTTTTCATCTTACCACATTCTTGCCCCCAAAACATGGAAAGCCTGGTGGAGGTCATTACCCATTCCTATCTGTGGAGTACTTGGTGGGGAAAGAGTATCAACCTGGCTGAGAGAGGTCTCCAATACACATTGGACCTGGTAGCCCGACACAAGGTGGGGACAATGAACATGATGTCTGGTACCTAGCAGGAAATTAGTCACTAAGATGGAAGCTTGTCGCCCTATAGTTTCCACTGCAGATCAACATCCTGCTACCCCCAAGGGCCCTTATTACAGCTGAGACGCAGAAGCAGCATGATGAAGATTGTCATGTGACCTCTGTGGTTGGGATCCCAACTTCGAGAGTTCCCTGGACATCCTGGGACAGTGATGGTACCCCAAAGTTGAATGATCAGGATGACTAACTGGAAGGTAGTTTAAAAAGAACAAAGGTTTTTCTGCCTTGTGCCAAAACTGAGACTCAAATGTGCTCTGTCCCAAGACCAGGGGGTAGAGATGCTGGAACCCTGGCATCCAACTGTGAGAGAGGCTCTGTGGTCAGGGAGGGAATGGACAAGCCACAGTGTCAGGGAGGGCTCCATTGCCTTGGGGCTGGATTGCAGCTCCGGAAGCAGGTGAAGAATGGAGTCCATTAGGGCCACCATCTGTCCTGGCCATGACGGGTCCTCGCGGTGACATCTAGGAGGTATGAAGATGGAACATCTTTACAGGGAATGTTTTTTCTTGCCAATTGTCAAATAGGAAGCCAGACACTTGTCACACCTGTCCCTGTGTCAGCCTCTGCCTGACATTAATTGGGGTCAAGGCAAGGAGATGAAAGACAGCCTGCACATGGCCCAGTGTGAAGGGCCAAGTGTCAGACCATGGAGCACAAAGAATTACTGGCATTCCTCCCACTGGAATAGTGGTGGGAAGGTAAGTTCTTCATCTATTCCTCTCCCCTGACCCCAACCCACCTAAGGCCAGGATAATCCACCCTCCATATCCTCATGCAATACCTCACTCACGCCCTCAGAGTCGGGGACTGTTCAGCATATTTTAGCCTTCTGCTCTGGGAATTCTGGCAGCCAGAGACCACTTCCCTTTGGCCAGCAGATGCAGTACCTCCATGAGACCTGGTGGAGGCCCTATGGTTCTCTCCACAAGCCCTGCGAGACTTCATATTAATGAAAGAAGAACATGCATTATAATTCTAAGATAGTTCTCCCTGTTGAGATGATCAAATAGAAATAAATTTATTGATGGTTGGATCTATGAATTAGGGATTTGGAAAAGAAAATTCTGGGGCATTTAATCTCAAGATACCCCTTACTTTTAATATTTACAGAGGCTGTAGGCAACTATTATTAACTATTTTTTTTACAAAGCTTTTGGTAAAATAATAGGAAAAAATAAAAATAAATTAAAGATGAAATATAAATAAAGAAAATGTTGAGGCTGAATTTGAACCCAAGAGTCTTCTTCCTCAGCCTCCCAAGGAATAACAGTTGTGGGCCACCACATCCAATTCAAGGAAAATATTTCAAAATATGCAATAAATTTGGGACAAAAAATAGTGACGTAGAAATTAACTCAAGCAGTATTATTTTATTGTGGGCAATAGCCTTCATTCAAAACCAGTGCTTTCTATCCTCAAGAATTTCTAAGATGGTATAGAAGGGAAGATAAAATATGCATAATTCTATACTACAATGAATAAAGAAAAACAAATACATCCAAGTATATACAACTAAAGAATAGAAGAGGCCTAAAATAGAAAAGGCCTCTTTTTTGGACTGAGTTTTGAAATGCCAATGATACATGAAACATTAACATATTATTACACATCACATTAAAAAAGCTGAGTGAAACCTAGTTACCATATCTTATGCCTCGTTGACTTTTGAAAATTGATTTCAATTTTGGAATTTTACTCTGCTTTCCTTCCAACATAAAAATATTTATGTTTTCCTTGGCATCCATAACTAGCCCAGGAGCTGTAATGTCTACTAAATGTTCTCAGAAGGCAGGGTGACCTGTCATATAATGAATTAAAAACCAGACTTTTGAGATTTTAGGTATTCCATGGAGTTACCTTTATGTATACCACAGGAGAGGGAAACAGAATAACCAAAACATTGTGGATTGTTATTGTGTTGATCGGGGATAAATACTTTTGCCACAACCTAATATTTATAAACCTGTAGAGTATACAGGCTTTGGGAACCTTGTTGAAAATCTCAAAGCAAGATTAGTTAATATGTAACCTACATATGGTGATGCATGCCTGTAATTCTTGTGGCTCAGGAGGCTGAAGCAGGATATCCTGAGTTCAAAGCCAGCCTTAGCAAAAGTGGGACACTAAGCAACTCAGTGAGACCTTCTCTCTAAATAAAATACAAAATAGGGCTGGTATTTAGCTCAGTGGTCAAGTGCCCCTGGGTTCAATCCTGGTACCTTCCCCAAGAAAATAGTTAATATGTAAAAATTGGGTTATTTTCTAATTTTCAGAATAACTTAATATCTTTTTCACCTGATTACAATTGTTAAAAGTATTATTTGAGAAGCATTCTCAGTTTCTACACTTAGTACATTTGAGGAATTAGTATTCCTGAGAAATGAATCCAATCTTTTGTTGCAAATTAAAATTAATTTTACACATTAAAATCATTGAAGAAAGCATTAACATTGAATTGTCACTTTATAAAATTACTTTCCACTTAGTGTTACGTGATAGTGATGTTAGTTTTAAAAATAAGTCATTCTTAATCAAATCCAGCTCTTGCTTTTTTCCCACTTTTTCCTATTGTCAAAAGGTGATGTGAGAGCAAAGATAAGTATTACACAGTGTGCTGTCAAGGACCTCATCTAACAGTGGAGAAAAACAGATTAAAATATCTCAAAATAATGTTTTGGAGGTAGTGACCTATGAAGGCAAAAGGTAGGTAAGGATGATTTTGTTGTTATTGTTATTGCTTAGGAGAATATATTGTTCTGAGAAGGTCTCATTGACTCAACTGTGGATGACACTATATTGGTAATAAGTGTCACTTTACTTATATAGTTAAATTCACTTCAATATGCATACACCTGCACATAACTGATGTACAATCCTGTTCTTTATAGTGTAAGAAATATCCAGAAGTCCAGATGACTCAGCTTTTTTGTGAGCATTTAAGGTATATCTACCTCTGTTTTATTTTAGAAATTAACAAATATTTGGATTAAGAGTATGGTTTAATCTGTATATAGAGTATTTTATATATTCTACCTGGTCAACAGATGCTCTGAATAGTATAGAAAAGCACTAGATGCAACATAGAAGCAAAATCTTCTTTTACTTACTGAATTGTTTTAATTCACTACATTTTCATTTACTCTGAGGGGGAGAAAACTGGAAAGGATTTCATTATCTGAAAGAGCCACTACACTTTTCCTTGCAGAGAAAGAGGACTGTGTAAATTTTCTCAGCTTGACAGGCCTTTGGCTCTTGATCTTCCCTTTGCCATGGTGAACATTGCATAACTCGTGTGTTAAAATGTTTCACATGGATTGTAAGTTTTATCAATTGAACATTTAAGGGGTAAGAAATTGAAGAAATAAACAAGGGTATTTTTTTCATTTTTCTTCATAATGTATTTTTGATATATCAGTATAAGTCCTGCCCACCAGAAAAGCATTAATGATGGACACTTTAACAAATTTTTATCTTATATTACTTTGTCAGCCATGTACTTCTAATGCAGCAAGCAACTTATTTTAAAAAGTTGAATAAATGTGACATTGTTTGTTTGCTTTTTTATTTATTTTGCTTTTTATTTATATATAACAGCAGAATGCATTACAATTCTTATTATATGTATAGAGCTCCTTTTTCATATCTCTGGTTGTATACATAATATATTCACACCAATTTCTGTCTGCATATATGTACTTTGGATAATAATATTCCTCACATTAAACCATCATTAATTACCCCATGCCTCCTCCTTTTCCATCCCACCTCTTTGCCCTATCTAGAATTTGTCTATTCCTCCAATGCTCCCCCTTAATATCCCACTATGAATCAGCTTCCTTATATCAAAGAAAAGATTTGGGATTTGGTTTTTTATGATTGGCTAATTTCACTTAGCATTATCTTCTCTAACTCCATCAACTTACCTGCAAATGCCATGATTTTGTTCTCTTTTATTTCTGAGTAATATTCCATTGTGAATATATGTCACTTTTTTATTCATTCATCTATTGAAGGGAATCTAGATTAGTTCCACAACTTAGCTATTGTGAATTATGCTGCTATAAACATTGATGTGGTTGTATTCCTGTAAGATGCTGGATTTAAGTCTTTTGGTTATAGATTGAGGAGAGAAATTGCTGGTTCAAATGGTGGTTCCATTTCCAGTTTTCCAAGAAATCTCCATACTGCTTTTAATATTTGGTGCCTGTGGTAAGGCAGAACAACATAGCAGGGAGGGTGTGGTTGGAGCTTAAAAAGCAGTTACCTCCAAAAAGTAAAGGATCTAAGCAGTACTAGACTGAAAGTGATACGGCTAAGTCTGGAGACAGTTTTGATTGCCATGACTGGGAAGAAGGAGGGCCCTATTGCTGTGGTTGTGAAAACCTGCATTAAAGGAAAATTTCATTGTAAATAGCAGTTTTATTCATTATGTTCTAACTCCTGTTGTCAGCAGCTTGAATCTTTTTTCCCTTTACTTCAGGAACAAAATAAAGCCAGGTGTCAAGAAGCCCAGTCTTTTTTCCACTGTCTCAGGGAATCTCATTGCAGAGGTGCAAGGGAGTTTAGGGAAGGAAGTGCCAAGGGGTGAAAAATATGTACTTGGACACGCAGGATATACTGTGAGGAGACCCTGCCCCTGTTGCTCTAGCATGTTCCCAACCTCGCTGGCCTGGGCTCTCTCTGGGATCCCAATGCAGCAGCCAGCACCCATCCTGGCACCTCAACTTGGCAGGCAGGCAGTACCTCAGAAAGTTCCAGGAGGGGCAGGCCTGGGGAGCAAGATTCCCCAGGCACCCTGAACTGGGCTCAGGTCCCTGGTCGCTCATGGCTCCTGAGGCATCAGGAGCTCCGTGCATGTCCCTCAAGCCCTAAGGTTGAGACTCAAAACTCCTAATGGCAGGAGACACTGCCTGGATGCTGGAGGGTTCTGGAGCCTGCACTAGAGTTTATACACACAGGCTAGAGTTTATACACATAGGCTGATGGTGGTGAGGTGGCCCACCTGGGTAGGGGAGCCTTATCTGCCACTGGCCCCTGCTTTGCATATTCACAAGACTGAGCTCCTTCTCCACTCCTGAAAACAGCAGAGAGAAACTGCGTTATTCATAAGGAAGCCTCTCAGGCCCAGGAAGTCCTAGATGATTATTCATGAGGAAATGTGGCCTGCCAGGAAGGCCTATATGATTATTCGTAAAATTGAGGGATGCAGTTTGGGCTGGAAAAGGCCTCAGGCGCCCAGGTGAGAGGGAGGCACCTACCAGCTGAGGTGAGCACCATCCAGAGCCCAGGTCTCTGGAGAAAGGGCGCTTGGGCATTGTTAGTCTGGAGCTCTTCATTTTAACAGTTTTCCACTCTTACTTGAGACTTTAATTTTAAAGTTTTTCCTTAAAGTCCAAAATTTTCTCAGGACAAGCAGAAATGCCAGTCTGAGCAGGGGGCAAAGGGGAGGCTGTAGGTAACTTCATAACCATAATGTGTGGAGGAAAAGCTCTACACATTACAAGAAGGATATGGTGAAGAAAACAGAAATGCAGTGTGGCATCTGCATCCCACTGTCTAGCAGCTTTAGGATTCATTGTGAGAAGCTGTGGGAATGGGCCTGGGTGAGGACTGAGCAGCATAATTAGTCCTGAGGCAGGCAGCCAGGGACTCTGCACTGGGAGGAGGTGCCTGTGGAGGTTTGGGCATTTTCTTGACTTGGCCAGGTTCTCTCCAGTCAATGGCATGTTCCCACCAAAACCAGTACTTGCTGCAGACCAAGAAATGAGCCACCAGTCCCCCCTGGAATGAACTGCACTCCTCTTTCACCTTAGAGAGGATTTGCCCTCTGTAGAAGTCAGTCATCCAAACAGGCCATGTTAGCAAGTGTAGTGGGACTCAAGATTGGCCAATCACCAAAATGTGTCAGGTGTGCAGAGCACTCACTGGCTGTGCTCATCTGGTGAAAACTTAAGAAGAGCTTTTTAGTTGTCCCTGAAGGGGTTATAAATCTCATTAGAATGAGAATCCATGCTTTCCCCTGTGGACTTAGAGTCCCTCAGGTTTTAATCCTGCAGGATGCCTAGCACATGGCAGTTGCCTAGTGAATGCTGAATGAGTAATTGAAGTTGCTTGAAAAAAATCTTTCAAGACCAAGAAGACTTGTGGAACACATGCTGGTAAAATCATTTCCTGCATTTTCATATTTTATCATTGACATAGTCAATCATTAACCCTAACCCAAGCCCTCCTAACTGTTGTCCACAATTCCTGATATTATTGGTACAACTGAACCTTCTGTACAAAAAAATACAGTTAGACCATATGAGGCTTTAGGAATTTTGACTATTTTTTTTTCCATTTTGATTGGTAAGTCTTTCCGAACTAGTGACACATTCATTTTACTTCTTATCCATGTATCCTCAAGGGTAAAACACTCACACTACCTTGCCTCTCCTCACAATGAAACCTGGGTCAGAACAAGTATTACCCTGTACATATATATTTTCATGTTGGTTGGTACCAATTCTTTACCACAACCCTCAGCATAAATTTGGATTGAAATAGAAATGCAACCTAACCAGACCTTCCATCACTAAATCAGTATATGCATGAAAGCATATGCCCTAATAAGAATAGTTATGTGTAGTTTCAATGCTATCAATTAAATTACCCATGACATATACTGATGTTACTTTAGGATAGACCCATGTTTCATGTATGTACAGTCCACAAATTATGAGATATTGAATATATGAGTAACAGTATACTCAGAAGAGCAATGAAAATGTGCATGTATGTGGACTCTAATGCATATGTTCACAAGTACAATAATAGTAATATTCACATTTCCTGGAATACACAATCATTTTCTCCTACTCACACATAACCCATTCAATATCAAATAGTAACCCTAATTTTACTGCTGTCACTATACCTAGTTTATGCACTAATCTATATTCTTATAAGATTATATGGGCTTTTGTTGTATACTTTACTTATCTTTTGCACATTGGGCTTTAAATTATTTTATATTCAACATGAGATATGTCCATTGAGCCCCCATGTTAAAAAAATGTGTAATCTTATGATTGCCTGTACTCTAATTCCTGTTTAGAAATATTCATATATGTTGTCCTATTCATTTGTTTTTTGTCCTGATCATGAACATTCTGTTAATCATACATAACTTTTGATAAACGTATAGGATCTCTCAGCAATATGCCCCCCCCCCAAAAAAAAACTTATTAGGCAATACTAAACCTAATATTACCAAAGAATAACAGCTCTTTGGAATCTGTGCCTATATGTGAATATCAGATTCTATGTATATTTAAAATATAAGTTTAATTTTCCTTTATAAATTTGCATGAAATATATTATGTATTCTTGCTAAGAAATCCTCATGCATCAACTAGGTCAAAATCGGTATACATAGAACACACCCTATGTCTTTCCCTATCAAAAACACTCAAACGTTTTGAAAGGCATGATGAAAAATTACATGTTATCTGATATGCATATTCATTTCAAAACAATAAATTTCTGACAAAGAATTCAATTTGAATCTTGAACTTATGCTGATACCAAGTTCAAATTTGTGGAAAAATCCAGTATTCTTATGAACTCCCATGTGTTTTTGAATAAACCATTGAGTATTCAATGGTAATGGTGTCAAAGTGAGAGCCTGAAGCATACATATTCCACCCACATTGGACCCATTGAACCTGATGCATGAGGCCTGTTGGATATGATGTGGAAAGCCCTCAGGCATGATTTCTATAGATGTAAACAGGTAGACAAGATTGCTCACCACTACTTGGGCCCTATCTGAATACAAAACCTACCTAGCTGCCTACTTCATTATTGACATATGCCTATGCCTACATCCTGAAATTTATCTAATTTCCATGAGGTAGAAGCTCTGAAGCACCTTAGGAACTCCCTCTGCTCATCATGACAAAATAAGAGTGGGACATCATTGACCGCAAGTTATTAAAATGCTGGAGATAACAGATCCAGTATGTTTGAGACTACTGATGATGAAGCTGGGGCATGAGAGAGTAGGTGTTGGCCAAGAAATATGTATCTCTGGCACTGACTTCCAAGCAATGGCACCAACACAGATGTTATCACACACCTGCACTCCACTGCTCCAGGGCCAGTTGCCAATGGGCTCAAAGTCACTGGCATCTCTGTTATACACTATTTTTATGAAGTCTAGTCAAAAAATCCACTGTCTGGGTCATTCCATGAGGGAGCCACAAAAGATCCTAAGGTTCTCCAGTGCTTCCTGGTAATGGAAATTTCCAAAAGTTCATGGTATTGGTCTAGCCCTATTTTAAGAATAAAATAGGTGGCACTGTGGGGTTAAGATACATTCAGGTGCCATTAAGTGGTGAGGAATCTCTTTTAAATAAATGCTCTGGAGTAATCACATGGGCAAGGCTTCCCAAAGAGTTGTCAAAGGTCATAAGAAGTCAGGCTCATTGGGGTCTAAAATGTGAGGTTCTGTGTGTTTTGGCTCTCATCAATGGAAGACAAGGCGTTACTAAGAAAATCATGTGATATCCTGGCTGAGATCACAGTGCTCTGGAGAAAGCCACCCTGGGCCTAGATCTCAGTTTCCAAGGGCGCCTCTTCTGCTTGACCTCCTAAAATTCCAACAAAATTCATGGCAATACTTCTCTGAGGTCAGTTCCAGAACTCAGTCTCTAATGGGAATCACATCAGAGTTCAAGCTAAGATTGACCCAGTCATCTCTTCCAACCACCATACAAATGACCACAATTCAAACAAAAACACTCCCACATGGCCTTCATCCTCTTCCATATAGGCACTCATCATAACATTCCGGCTGAAGTTTCCATACGGGGAGAAGTCCAAGATGGTGTCGAAAGTAAGCTCCCATGCCCCTCATTTGCCTAAAATCATGGGGCATGGACACCCTTCCTGAGAACTAGGATAGATAAAATGGGCCTGCAGTTAACTGCTCCATTTCTCAAATTAGAGGCCGTCTGACTGCTGGGAGTAGATTCTTTATGTGTACTGGAGTCATGAAAAAACCCAACCACCTATGTACTACCTGCTGCTGAGATTGGAACAACTTTTTTAACACAAAGGATCCCTGTTCTCACTTCATGGAGATCAGGAGAATTATCAGAGGAAGGGGAGAGATTTATCCAAAGTTATTGTGCTTTTGTGTCAGTTTTGTTTTGGATGGACACATGGGATCTTTATTCAGTTCCATATGGTGTTGAGAATCTAAGCCACAGCCTCACATAGGGCCAAGAGGCTGCTTCATACACATCCCTTTACAAATCACATTACCAAAGAGCCACAGGTGAGGTCCCTTAATTTCCATTTTGAAACTGTTTTCTTGATGCTTCACAAAGGGTTGGCCTGAGGCAAAGACCTTCTTGACATTCAGAGGAACAGAATGATAGGTCAGAAAAAAAGCCTGGGGACAGACATTTCCACAAGATGAACACTATGGCATTGACAGCTCCTGATCTTTCTACTTGGGTTGCTATCTAGCCAAGCAGGATTTCTCTACTGAGAGCCTTACCAGTCACAATGATTTCTGAGTTTTCTGGGATGCTTGGCATTTCCTCATTGCCTTTTTCAATCCAGTACATGGCCATGTCCCAGAGCTTGGAGGTGGCACATATCTTGGACACAAAACCATGAGTCCATTCTGGAGAGTGGCCAAAATTCAAGAAGAATACAGGAGCTTAGGAACATAGAAGGTGTTGACCATCTGCAAGGCAAGCAGCAGTCCATTCATAAATTGGCCAGGATGAGTGCTGAGAAGCTTTCCACTAGACTGAACACATTCACTGATGCATTCTTTTTTTTTCTATTGTCTATGACCACAGATACAGTGGGATACATCTACATAGAAACACTCACCTTGAGCAGAAGAGCTAACTGTATATAGTCCACTCCACAAAAAACAAACCATTTTCCTCCATATTTTCAGAACATGAAACAAAACTAAATATTCAAACGTGGAAACACAAGCACACACACATCCCCCTAGGAGTTGGTCTGCATCTAAAAATTGTAATCTGACTGGTGGGCGAAACTATGTTCAATAGCAGTGGCCTGTCCTGTGTCAGCTCTGGTCTCCTTGGCCAACTCTGTGAAGTTGTCAGGAGCCAGTGATGAGCCAGTACTTTCTTTCTCAGGAAAGGCCTCTTTTCAGAGCTTTCTGGGCAGTTGGCCATCCACACATCAGTAGCTTCCAAAAAAGATTGACTCTGTCCTTGGTAAATCAACATACGTGAGCCCATTGGGACTGGGACAGGCTCTGGGTGCCTGGATACCTGGATCCCAAATTAAGAGGGTTCCATCACAAAGTAAGTGAGGTGAGGTCACTTCTTTCAAGGAAGTGAATGAGGTAACTGCCTTGGCAACCACTTTGTCCAAACAGTTGTTTCCAAGAGTCCCATGAGATGGAGGCTGACACATCTTCCTGTGACATTTTCACAAATTATAAATGTAGCATACCGTAAGTGCGAAGGATCAGCTATTGACACAGGCCTGGATTGGTCAATCTTCCCTGCATTGAGAAGAGAGAGGCTGATTCAGACATATCCCTTCATTCTGACCGGGTGTTTGCCATGGAAGATGACTTTAGGCTTCTGAGGTCATACCCAGCTGCCTATATCTTCTCCAGGGATCATTTCTGCATCTATCTTTGAGGTTCTCAGCAGTTGTAGGATCCCCTACATACCTATATTGAAAGATCAACTCTGTACCTGCTCTTACCTAAAATTAGATTGAGGGAACAGAGTATGGTTAGGGTTAATATCATGTTTTATTTGGGTTAGGAGTCATTCTGCTGGGTGAATACTGGTATTGGAACCTGGGATATTTATAAGAATGTAAGGTGAAATGTAAGTATAAAAAGAGAAAACTAGGTAAGATCTGAAGCACAGAAGGGCATTGGGCCCTTGATTTGGATACATAGTTTGAAATTACATTCTGCACAGATGTGTCATAAAAATCAATATAAAATGGATAGGATCTTGTACCTCAGATTATTGAATGTAGAAGAGAACATCCAGTGAAACAGGTATAGTGGGTAGGATTGCAGTGTAGGTTTAGGAAGAAGATTGAGCTTAGGTTGGATGAAAAGCCCTTTTGTGATAGGGTTTCTGTTAGAGAGTGAATGTGAATGTCAGCACACATGAAGAGGCAGTCACAAGAATGTACTCGGGAAAATATGAAGGAAAACAGATATCAATATAGAAGTTAGGAGATCAGGCAAAGTATACAGTGAGTGATAGGATTAGGAATATTTTCAACAGGGAGGGTGGTTGAACATATAATCTTAGGGAGAAACAAATATATAGTCCCCAATAGTATTGAAATTTGATAGCATTAGAAAATGTTGACATGGATTTCTTTTTAGTAATCCATGCTCTCACTAAATTTAGGCTTTGGCAGAATCATAAGATAAGTATGAGCTTTTCATTTTGGGTCAAGGATATTATTGTGATTAAATGTATGTGTATATCTGGTGACATGAGTATTTCTTCCACCATTTGTGGTAGCATGTTTTCAAACCCTACACATTAGTTTTGGGGATACCAATAGGAGCACCTTGTGCCTGTGAATATAGAGATGATGCATGAATAGACCATACTGTGAATACATAATATAACTGGTTCCAACTTTAAATAATGGATTGAATTGATATCTTAAAATATACATGAAATCTGGTATTCATATACATACATTCATTCCAACTAGTTATACATCTAGTGGCAATATTAGGGTTACTAATTATCATGAAGAGTGTGTGAGTTTTGCTTTTAAAACTATTAGGGAAATCGAAAATAATGTGTTTGTAAAGAAGTCTCATGAAAAAGGCAGTCAAGAAACATAGCTGAATATATGTGTTCTGATGTAGGAAGTGACTGAATGTGAATCATATGGCTATAAATTTGTGAACTTGTGGATGAAAGGATATATCCTATGATGTATACATGCTGAAGAAATAATAATGAACAAATGTTAAATGAAAATTAATGTCAAAATACACATCATGTCCCATATAAATCAACTTTCATTAATGTTAACCTGTGTCAATTTTGTAGAAATATTTGGAATGTTATGTACTATTCACTGAAGATTTTTTTCAGAACTAGGAAACAAATATGTATGCTGTTAAAATTAATATTTCTGAAAATGATATAGGAAAAGTTGATTATAAATCCACAAACATAAACATGAAAAAATCAAAGTAGTGCATAATAAGAAACATATTTCATATTTGAAAACTTTGGAGAGTATATATATATATATATATATATATTACACACCCAAAAAAAGTAGCAATAGATATGCCAATCAAAATTCATAATGGAATAGATACCATTCACAGATTTAAAAAATATTTATTTTTCAGAACACTGTTTTATGAATAAACTTGTACAATTATGGAGCTCACCATAGGTTGAATTTTCATTTCCCTCAGGGTTTTAGGGAAATGATCTGTTCACAGAGTTTGTATTTGTCAAAGTCAGAGAACTAACAAGAATGCACCTGTGACAGAAGGGAGGACTACATATATTCATATAAAAATACATGTTCTTACTTACACTTTAGAGAAAGGGAGTCAGGAAGTTACACATTTGTTGACTTTCAAAATTCATGGAGAAGTATTAGAATAAAAATGTGACTAGTTTTATAACATATCATTGATAAAACCAAAGGCAAGGATGCACCATGCCTCCTATGAACTTCCTGTACATCTTTTTAGTTAGGTTTATTTTTATCCATCATGTTAGGATTAGTAGTCAGAGTCTAGTAGGGTATGAGTTAGAGTCAGAGATTCAGTATTTCGAATGGAAAATAGGAAAATGAATCCAATGTGTATGCAAACAAGTGCTACACAGAAATTTTCCCAATGGCATCCAGAACAATGATTTGACATTACATTCACCCCAAATAAGACACAATTAGAAAAAAAAAAAAGAGGAAGAAAATCTGTGAATACATATCAGGAATGGAAAATGCTCAGCAGCTCACAACCTTTGAGGTGGCAAAGGAGATTACAAAAGTAGAGGTCAGGGTAAACATTCCACAAACATGGAGCTGAGCTGGCCCAATGACTTCTTGACAACCTGCCTCTGAGTTTGCGCACTTGAAATATATGTTGGTGTAAGGAGCCTTAGCTTCCTTTGTAGTGAGACCAACAAAGTTGGGTCTGCATCTATGTGAACTGGAGGACATGGTTTTTATTTTCCAATGAACATGAGGCAGCAGAGTTGAATCCCTCTTTGTAGGTAAAGTGTGGCCACTGGAGGATGAATGTCTCCCAGTGTGGATTGTGAAGCCATTGGGTCCTCCTCTAATTTTTGTGGTGTTTCTTGCAGCTGCACTGGGAATTTGGTATTTGCTTCATGAAATACAAGAAGGTCAACTGGGACACAGTGCTGGAGGGAGTTCTGTCACATGAGGTGGGTCAGGATCTGCAGGAGAAAATATCATCCAGGCTGCTATCCCATACATTTTTACCCCTTGATTGGAGCAACCTGATTCTGGACATTGCCCCCAAACCTCTCCACATAACAAGATGCCTTTACATATAAGGGTCTGCTGACTGCACCATGGTAGTCACATCTCATTTGGAGGCCAATGACAGATCAACATGGCCCAACCATGGAGGTTTTATTACACACCTGCACTCCACAGCTCCAGGCCCACTTCCCATCAGGCTCCAACTCACTGGCATCTCTGTTCTACACCATTTTCATGAATTAGAGTCAATTAAGGCACTTTCTGGTTCAATCATGATGAACAACAGGAGATACAAAGGTTCTCCAGTGCTTCTTGGTAATGTGAATTACAAAAATTTCAAGATATTGGTCTAGGCATATTTCAAGGATGAAGTAGGTGGCACTGTGGGTTTGGATTCATTCAGGATCCCTGAAGTGGTGAGGAATCTTCTTTCAATGAAAGCTCCAGAGAACTCTGCTGGCAATGTTTCCCAAAGAGTGGCCAAAGGGTCACAAGAAGACTGGCCCATTGGGGACAAAAATATGAGGTCCATGTGTGTTATGACTCTCAAAGATGGGTGCCAAGGCTTTAATAAGAAAATCATGTGATTTCCTGGCAGAGATTCCCAGTGCTCTGGAGAAAGCCACCCTGGGCCTAGATCTCAGTTTCCAAGGGCATCTCTCATTTTTGGCCTCCTAAAATCCCCACACAATTCATGGCAATACTTCTCTGAGGTCGGTTCCAGAACTCAGTCTCTAATGGGAGTCACACCAGAGTTCAAGCTGAGGTTGATGCAGTCATCTCTTCCAACCACCACACGAATGACCACAATTAAAACAAAGACACTCCCACATGGCCCTCATCTTCTTCCATATAGACACTCATCATAACATTCTGGCTGGAGGTTTCTCTAAGGGGAGAAGCCCAAGATGATGTCCAAAATAAACTCCCATTCCCCTCTATTGCCTAATGAAATCGTGGCCTGGACACCCTTCTTGAGAATCAGGATATATAAAATGGGCCTACAGTTCATACTGCTCCACTTCTCACATTTGAGGCCTATTGACTGTCAGGCGTAGATTCTTTATGTGTTCTGAAGTCATGTCAAAACTCAAGCACCTATGGGGTAGCTACTGCAGAGCTTTGCACAATCCATTTGACCAAAAGGATCCCTGTACTACCTTCATGGATGTCAGGAGCCTTACTAGAGGAAGGCAAGAAATTTCATCCAAAATGACTGTAAATTTTTGTCATTTTTATTTTGGATGGACACATGGGATCTTTATTTAGATTCATGTGGTACTGAGAATCTAAGCCAAAGCCTCACACAGGGCCAAGAGGCTAATTCAGACACAACCCTTTACAAAGCAATTAACCAAAGAGTCACAGGTGAGTCCCCTTCATTTCCATTTAGAAACTGTATTCCTGAGGCTTCCCAAAGGTGTGGCCTGAGGCAAAGAACTTTCTGACATTCAGGGGAACAGAGCAATAGGTAAGAAAAAGGCCCAGGGACAAACCTTTCCACAAGATTAACACTATGGCACTGACAGCCCTTGGTCATGCTCCTTGGGTTGCTATGTAGTCAAGCAGGGTTTCTATACTTAGAGCCTTACTGGTCACACTGATTTCTGAGTTTTCTGAGATGTTCGACATTCCCTTCAGCAATCCAGTTCATGGACATGCCTCAGACTTGCAGATGGTATATATCTTGGACACAAATCCACAAGCCCCTTCTGTAGAGAGGCCAGAATCCAGGAAGAATACAGGAACTTAGGAACATAGTAGGTGTTGCCCATCTGCAAGGCAAGCAGCAGTCCATTCATAAAATAGCCAGGATGAGTGCTGGGAAGCTTTCCACGAGACAGGACACATCCACTGATGCATTCTTTTTCCTACTGTTTACCACCACAGACACAGTGGGGTCCATCGACATATAAACACTCGCCTTGAGCAAAAGGAATCACTAGTAAATGCTCCACTCCAAAGGGAACAAACCCGCTTTCCTCCATATTCTCAGAACATGAAACAAAACCACAAATTCAAACACAGATCCACAAAGGCACCACCCCCCTGAGTTTGTCTGCCTCTATCCAAAGTGTTTTCTGACTGTTGGGTCAAACTGTATTCCCCAGCAGTGGCCTGTCCTGTCTCAGCTCTGGTCTTTTTGGCCAACTCGGTGAATTTCAGGCACCAGCGAAATTCTTTCTCAGGAAAGGCCCCTCTTCAGAGCTTTCCTGGCATTTGGCCATCCCCATACGAGTAGGTACCAAGAAAGAATGACTCTGTCCTTGGTAGATCCAAACAACTGAGACCACTGGGACTGGGACTGGCTCTGGGTGTCTGGCTACCTGGATCCAAAGTTCAGAGAGTTCCATCACCAAGGAAGTGAGATGAGGTCATTTCCTTAAAGGAAGTGAATGAGATCACTCCCTTGGCAACCACTTTGCCCTAACAGTTGCTTCCAAGGGTCCCATGAGATGGAAGCTGCTCCATCTTCCTGTGACATTTTCACAATTTAGAAAGGTATACATATCATAGGTGTCCAGGACCAGCTATCCATACAGGCCTGGATTGGTCCATCTTCCCTGCATTCAGAAGAGAGAGGCTGACTCAGACACATTTCTTCTTCCTGACCTGTTTGTTTGCCATGGAAGATGACTTTAGGCCTTTCAGGCCCTACCTAGCTGTTGACATCTTCTCCAGGGATCATTTCTGCACCTACCTTTGAGGTTCTCTGAAGGTGTTAAATCCCTACATATCTGTATTGCAAGATCAACTCTGTACCTTCTCTTATGTAAAATTAGATTGAGGGACCAGAGTATGGTTAGGGTTAATATCATGTTTTATTTGGGTTTAGAGTCATTCTGCTGGATCAATACTAGTATTGGGAAACTGGGATATTTATCAGTATGTACAGATGAAATGTAAGTTTGAAAACAGAAAACCAGGTAAGATCTGAAGCACAGAAGAGCCTTGGGCCCTTGATTTGCATACATAGTTTTGAATTATGTTTTGCACAGATGTATGATATAAATCAATATAAAATGACATAGAATCTTGTATGTTGGATCATTAAATATAGAAGAGAATATCCAGTGAAATAGGTATAGTAGGTAGGATTGCAGTGTACATTTAGGAAAAAGATTAAGCTTAGATATTGGACAAAAAGCCCTTTTCCAATAGGGTTTCTGTTAGACAGTGAATGTGAATGTCTGCACACATGAAGAGTCAGTCACAAAAATGGACTTGTGAAAATAAGTAGGAAAATAGATATTAAATAGACGTTAGGAGATCAGGCAAAATATAAAGTGATTAATATGGTTAGAAATATTTTCAACAGGGGATGGTTGAACATATAATCTTAGGAAGAAAGAAATATATAGCCCCCAGTAGGATTGTAATTGGAAAGCATTTGCCAAAGTTGAATTGGATATTTTCTAGTAATCCATGCTCTCACTAAAATTAGGCTTTGATAGAATCATAATATAAGTGTGAGCTTTGCATTTTGTGTCCAGAATATTATTGTGATTAATATGTAGATCAGGTGACATGAGTATTTTTTCAACCATTTGTGGGAGCATGTTTTGAAACACTATAATCTCATGTTTGGGGATACCAAAAGGTGTACCCTGTGTCTATGAATAGAGAGATGAGGTGTGAATAGACCATAGTGTGAATAAATAATATAATTGGTTTCAATTTTAAATAATGGATTGAATTGATATTTTAAAATGTACATGAAATCTGGTATTCATATACATACATTCATTCCAACTAGTTGTACATCTAGTGGTAATATTAGGCTACAATTTATAATGAGGTGTGTGTCTTTTGCTTTAAAAATGATTATGGAAATAAAAAATAATGTGTTATGAAAGTAGCTTCATGAAAAAGCAAGTAAAGAAACTTGGAGAAGTACTTGTGTTCTGTCGCATGCAGTGACTGAAAGTGAATCATATGCATTTAAATTTGTGAACTTGTGGATGAAAGGATATATCCTATGATGTATATATAGTAAAGAAATACTAACGTACCAAAGTTGAAAGAAAATTAATGTCAAAATACACATCATGTCCCATATGACTCTACATGCATTGATGTGAACTGGAGTCAGTTATTGAAGAAATATTAGGATTAGTACTCAATATTCACTGAAGTTAGTTTTGAGTATTAGGAAACGAATAAGTATGTTGGGAAAAATAAATACTTCTGATTATGATCTTGTGAAAAGTTGATTATAAATCCACATAAATACAAGAAACAAGGAAATGTATAATATGACTCATATATTTCATATTATCAAATCCAAAGAGAGTATATATATATATATATATATATATATATATATATATATATATATATAATAAACAATGGATATGACATTCAAAATTAATAATGGAATATATATAATTCATAGATCACAAAAATATTCATTTTACTATACATGGTTCTATTTATAAACTTGTTCAACTATGCAGCACACCATAGGTTGAATTTTCAGTTCCCACAAGGTTTGGTGGGAATGATTGGTTCACAGAATTTTTATTTGCCAAAGTCAGAATGCTCACAAGAATGTACTTGTGATAGCAGGTAGAAAAAAATATATATATACATGTTCTGATCCAGGCTACAGAGAAAGAGAGTCAGAAGTTACACATTTGTTAATCTTGAAAATTCATGGAGAAGTATTAGAATGAAAATGAGAGTAGTTTTATAACACATACCCTTAATGAAGCAAAAGGCAAGTCCAAGTATATACCATGCCTCCTATGAATGATCTGTTCTTCTTTTACTTTAGGTTAATTTTTACCCATAACATTAGGATTAGTAGTCAGAGTCTAGTAGGATATTTATTCAGGTCAGAGTTTCAATATTTCTAACCGAAAATACGAAAATGTTTCCAATGTGTATGCAAACATGTGCTACGCCAAAGTTTTCCCACTGTCATTCAGAAAATTGCCTTGACATTACCATGGCCCCAAGTCAGATACAATTAGAGGAGAAGTGGAAGAAAATCTGTGAATACATATCTGAAATAGAAAATGCTAAAAATCTCACAATCTTAAAGGTGGCAGAAGAGATTACAAAAATAGGGAACAGGGTAAACATTCCATAAATATAGAGGTGTGCTGGATTAATGACTTCTTGAAAGCCTGCCTCTGAGCATTGGGCACTTCAAATATATGTTGGTTTCAGGAGCATTAAGTTTCTTTGTAGTAAGACCATCAAAGCTGGGTCTGTGTCTTTGTGAACTGGGGGACATGTTTTCCTATTTTCCAATGAACATGAGGCAGCAAAGCTGAATCCTCTTTTTGTAGTTAAACTGTGGCCACTTGGGGCTGAATCTCTCTCCATGTAGACTGTGAAGCCATTGGGTAATCCTCCAGTTTTCATGGTGTTTCTTGCAGCTTCACTGGGAATTTGGTATTTGCTATAAGAATTACAAAAAGTTCAAATGGGACAGAGTGGTGGAGGAAGTTCTGTCATATGTGGTGAGTCAGGATCTGTGGGAGAAAACACCAAATGAGCTGCAATACCATACATTATTCTTACTAGAGCATAGCAACCTGATTCTGACCATCAACCTGAAACATCTCCCAACAACAAGATGCCTTTATATGTAAGAGTCTGCTGGCGGCACCATATCAGTCACATGTCATTTGGAAGCCAATGGCAGATCCACACGACCTCACCACAGACATTTTATCATACACCTTCACTCCACTGCTCTAGGCCCAGTTCCCAGCTGGCTCCAACTCACTGGTATCTCTGTTCTACACTATTTTCATGAATTCCAGTCAATCAAGCTACTGTCTGGTTCAGTCATGGTGAGCAGCAGGATATCCAAAGGTTCTCCATTGCTTCCTGGTCATGGGAATCTCAAAACTTTTATGATAAGTGTCTAGCCATATGTCAAGGTTAAAGTAGGTGATACTGTGGGTTTTGATTCATTCAGGAAGCATTCATGGTGAAGAATCTCCTTTAAATGAGTTAACGCAGGCAAGGCATCCCAAAGAGTGCCCGAAAGGTCACATGTAACCAGGCCAATTGGGGTGTAAATGTGAGGTCCACGTGTGTTTTGGCTCTTAGCTATTGCAGACAAGGGTTTACCAAGAATATCATGTGATATCCTGGCAGAGATTCCCAGTGCTGTGGAGAAAGCCACCCTGGGCCTACATGTCATGTTTTCCAAAGGCGCCTCTCATGCTTGGCCTCCTAAAATCCCAACATAATTCATGGCAATACTTCTCTGAGGTCAGTTCCAGAACTCAGTCTCTAATGGGAATCACACCAGAGTTCAAGCTAAGATTGACCCAGTCATCTCTTCCAACCACCACACAAATGACCACAATTCAAACAAAAACACTCCCACATGGCCCTCATCTTCTTCCTTATAGGCACTCATCATAATGTTCTGGCTGAAATTTCCATATGGGGAGCAGTCCAAGATGGTGTCCCAAATAAGCTCCCATGCCCCTCATTTGCCTAAAATCATGGGGCATAGACACCCTTCCAGAGAACCAAGATAGATAAAATGGGCCTGCAGTTAATACTGCTCCATTTCTCAAATTAGAGTCTGACTGCTGGCAGTAGATTCTTTATGTGTACTGGAGTCATGAAAAAACCCAACCACCTATGTACTAGCTGCTGCTGAGATTGGAACAACTTACTTAACACAAAGGATTCCTGTTCTCACTTCATGAAGGTCAGGAGAATTACCAGAGGAATGTTAGAGATTTCATCAAAAATTACTGTTCTTTTGTGTCAGTTTTGTTTTGGATGGACACATGGGATCTTTATTCAGTTACATGGGGTGCTGAGAATCTAAGCCACAGCCTCACACAGGGCCAAGAGGCTGCTTCATACACGTCCCTTTATAAATCACTTTACCAAAGAGCCACAGGTGAGGCTCCTTTGTTTTCAATTTAAAACTGTTTTCTTGATGCTTCACAAAGGGTTGGCCTGAGGCAAAGACCTTCCTGACATTCAGGAGAACAGAATGATAGGTCAGAAAAAAAGCCTGGGGGCAGACATTTCCACAAGATGAACACTATGGCACTGACAGCTCCTGATCTTGCTACTTGGGTTGCTATCTAGCCAAGCAGGATTTCTCTACTGAGAGCCTTACCAGTCACAATGATTTCTGAGTTTTCGGGGATGCTTGGCATTTCCTTTTTCAATCCAGTACATCCCCATGTCCCAGAACTTGCAGGGGGTACACATCATGGACACAGAACCTCGAGCCCCTTCTGGAGAGTGGTCAAAATTCAGGAAGAATATGGGAACTTAGGAACATAGTAGGTGTTGCGCATCTGCAAGGCAAGCAGCAGTCCATTTATAAAATGGCTAGGATGATTGCTGGAAAGCTTTCCACCAGACAGGACACATCCACTGATGCATTCTATTTTCTATTGTCTACGATCACAGACACAGTGGTATTGATCAACATAGAAACTTTGACAAAGAGCTTTCCTGGCATTTGGCAATGTCCACATAAGTAGATACTAAGAAAGAATGACTCTGTCCTCGGTAGATCCAAAGGAGTGAGCCCACTGGGATCCAGGAAGATACCACGTTCAGAGAGTTCCATCACCAAGAAAGTGAGGTGAAGTCACTTCCTTCAAGAAAGGGAATGAGGTCACCGCCTTGGCAACCACTTTGTTCTAACAGATGCTTCCAAGAGTCCCATGAGATGGAGGCTACCCCATTTTCCTGTGACATTTTTATAAGATGGAAAGGTATATACTTATATATATCATAGTCACCCGGGGTTAAGCTATGCCCACAGGCCTGGTTTGGTCCATCTTCCCTGCATAGAGGAGAGAGAGGCTGATTAAGACACATCCCTTCATCCTGACCAGGTTTTTTGCCATGGAAGATGACTTTTGGTCTCTCAGGTCCTACATATCTCCTCCAGGGATCACTTCTGCATCTATTTTTGAGGTTCTCAGCAGGTGTAGGATCCCTTACATACCTGTATTGCAAGATGAACTCTGTCCCTGCTCATATGTAAAATTAGATTGAGGGAACAGTTTATGGTTAGGGTTAATATCATGTTTTATTTTGGTTAGGAGTCATTCTGCTGGATGAATACTGCTATTGGAACCTGGGATGTTTATAAGAAAGTATAGGTTAAATGTAAGTATAAAAACAGAAAACTAGGTAATATTTGAAGCACAGAAGGGCATTGGGCCGTTGATTTAGATACACAGTTTTGAATTAGGTACTGCAAATATATAGCATATAAATCAATATACAATGGCATGAGATTTTGTACCTCAGATTATTGAATGTAGAAGAGAACATCCAGTGAAATAGGGATAGAAGTTAGGATTGCAGTGTAAGTTTAGGTATAAGAGTGAGTATAGGATTTGGACAACAAGTCCTTTTGCAATGGGGTTTATGTTAGAGAGTGAATGTAAATGTTAGCACACATGAAGGGTCAGTCACAAGAATGTACTTGGGAAAATATGTAGGAAAATAGATATCACCGTAGAAGTTAAAAGATCAGGCTAGGTATCAAGTGAGTGATGGGATTGGAAATATTTTCAACAGGGGGGTGGTTGAATATAAAATCTTAGGAAGAAACATACGTGTAGTCACGAATAGGATTGAAATTTGAAAGCATTAGGCAACATAGACCTTGATGTTTTGAGTAATCCATGCTCTCCTTAAATTTAGGCTTTGGTAGAATCATACGGGTGAGCTTTGAGTTTTGTGTCCAGAATATTACTCTGATGAAATGAATATGCATATCAAGTGACATGAGAATTTCTTCCACCATTTCTGGGAGCAATGTTTTGAAGGTCTATAATTTCGTATTTGTGGATACACATAGGTGTACCCTGTGTCTATGAATATAGAGATGATGCATGAATAGACCATACTGTGAATAAATAATATAACTGATTCCAACTTTAAATAATGGATTGAATTGATATCCTAAAATATATATGATATCAGGTATTTATATACATACATTTATTCCAACTAGTGATACATCTAGTGGTAATATTAGGGTTACTAATTATCATGAAGAGTGTGTGAGTTTTGCTTCTAAAATTATTAAGGAAAATGAAAATAATGTGCTTGGAAAGAAGTCTCATAAAAAAGGAAGTCAAGAATCATGGAGGAATATGTGTTCTGATGCAGGAAGTGATTGAATGTGAATCAAATGCCTATAAATTTGTGAACTCGTGGATGAAAGGATATATCTATCTATATATATATATATATATATATATATATATGAAATACTAATGAACCAATGTTGAATGAAAATTAATGTCAAAAACCACATCATGTCCCATATGAATCTGCTTGCATTGATGTTAAACTGGGGTCATTTACTGTAGAAATATTGGGATTCATACACACTATTCACTGAAGTTAGTTTTCAGTACTAGGAAATGAATATGCATTCTGGGAAAAGGAATATTTATTAGAATGATCTTGTTAAAAGTTGATTATAAATCCACATACATGAACAGGAAAGAATCAAGGTAGTGTATAATAAGACATATATATTTTATATTTTCAAAACTCTGGAATACACACACACACACACACACACACACACACACACATTAAAAAGTAGCAATATATATGCCAATCAAAATTTATAATGGAATTGATATTATTCACAAATCAAAAATTTTTCATTGGGGGAAACATGGTTTTATGTATAAACTGTTTAAATATGGAGCTCACCATAGGTTGAATTTTCATTTTTCTCAGGGTTTTGGTGGAGTCATCTGCCCATGGAGTTTGTATATGCCAAAGTCAGAGTACTCACAAAAAATGTATCTGTGATAGCTGGGAGGACTATATAATATATATATATGACATAATCTGACAGGCTTCAGAGAAAGGGAGTCAGGAAATTACACATTTAATTAACTTTGTAATTTCATGAACAAGTATTTATAATGAAAATGTAACTAGTTTTATAACACATACCATTGATAAAGGCAAAGGCAAGTTCAAGGATGCACCATCTCTCCTAAGAACTGCCTGTATGCCTTTTCTGTTAGGTTTATTTTTATCCCTCATGTTAGGATTCATAGTCAGATTCTAGTAGAGTATGGGATAGTGTCAGAGATTCATTATTTAGAATAAAAATACAAAAATGAATACAATGTGTATGTGAATATGTGCTACACAAAAATCTTCCCACTCTCATCCAAAACTGGAGGAAATGGTTTCTTATTTTCCAATAAACATGAGGCAGCAGAGTTGAACCCTCTCTTGGTAGGTAAACTGTGGTCAATGGGTGCTGAATGTCTCCTCATGTGGGTTGTGAAGGCATTGGGTCATCCTCCACTTTTCATGGTGTTTCTTGCAGCTGCACTGGGAATTTGGTATTTGCTTCATGAAATACAAGAAGGTCAACTGGGACACAGTGCTGGAGGGAGTTCTGTCACATGAGGTGGGTCAGGGTCTGCAGGAGAAAATATTAACCGCGCTGCTATCCCATACATTTTTACCCCTTGATTGGAGCAACCTGATTCTGAGCATTGCCCAAAAACCTCTCCTCATAAAAAAATGCTGTTACATATGAGGTTCTTCTGGGTGCACCATGGCAGTCACATCTCCTTTGGAAGCCACTGGCAGATCCACATGGCCCAACCACAGAGGTTTTATCACACACCTGCACTCCACAGCTCCAGGCCCACTTCCCATCGGGCTCCAATTCACTGGCATCTCTGTTCCACATGATTTTCATGAATTACAGTCCATCAAGGCACTGTCTGCTTCAGTCATGATGAATAACAGGAGACACAAAGTTCTCCAGTGCTTCCTGGTCATGGGAATTTCAAAAATTTCACGGTATTGGTCTAGCTATATTTCAAGGATGAATCAGGTGGCATTGTGGGTTTCAATTCTTTCAGGATCCCTTAAGTGGTGAGGAATCTCTTTCAATGAATGCTCTAGAGAACTCACCCTGGCAAGGCTTCCCAAAGAGTGACCAAAAAGTCAAATGAAGCCAGACACATTGGGGTCTAAAATGTGAGGTCCTTGTGTGTTATGACTCTCAACTATGGGTGCCAAGGCTTTAATAAGAAAATCATGTGATTTCCTGGCAGAGATTCCCAGTGCTGAGGAGAAAGCCACCCTGGGCCTAGATCTCAGTTTCCAAGGGCATCTCTCATTTTTGGCCTCCTAAAATCCCCACACAATTCATGGTAATACTTCTCTGAGGTCAGTTCCAGAACTCAGTCTCTAATGGGAATCACACCAGAGTTCAGGCTGAGGTTGACCCAGTAATCTCTTCCAACCACCAGAGGAATGACCACAATTAAAATAAAAACACTCCGACATGGCCTTCATCTTCCATATAGACACTCATCATAACATTCTGGCTGGAGGTTACCCTACGCGGAGCAGTCCAAGATGGTGTTGAAAATAAGCTCCCATTCCCTTCTATTGCCTAAAGTCATGGTGGCCTGTTTAACTTTCCTGAGAACCAGGTTAGATAATATGGGCCTGCAGTTAATACTGCTCCACTTCTCAAATTTGAGGCCTACTGACTGCCAAGTGTAGATTCTTTATGTGTATTTGAGTTATGACAAAATCCAAGCACCTATGGCCTAGCTACTATAGGGCTTTGCACAATCCATTTGACCAAAAGGATCCCTGTTCTCACTTCATGGAAGTCAGGAACCTTACCAGAGGAAGGCAAGAGACTTCATCCAAAATGAGTGTTCTTTTTTTGTCATTTTTATTTTGGATGGACACATGGGATCTTTATTTAGTTACATGTCATGCTGAAAATCTAAGTCAATTCCTCACACAGAGCCAAGAGGCTGATTCAGACACATCCCTTTACAAAGCAATTAACAAAGAACCACAGTTAAAGCCCCTTCATTTCCATTTGGAAACTGTTTTCTTGAGCTTGCTAATGCGGTGGTGTGAGGCAAAGACATTCCTGACATTCAGAGGAACAGAACAATAGGTAAGAAAAATGCTAAGGGACAGACTTTTTCACAATATTAACACTATGGCACTAACAACTCTTCCATGCTACTTGGGTTGCTATGTAGCCAAGCAGGGTTTCTCCACTGAGAACCTTACTGGTCACACTGATTTCTGAGTTTTTGGAGATGCTCGGCCTTCCCTTCAGCAATCCAGTACATGACCATTTCACAGAGCTTGTAGGTGGTACATATCTTGGACACCAAACCAAAAGCCCATTTTGGAGAGTGGGCAAAATTCAGGAATAATACATGAACTTAGGAACATAATAGGTGTTTCCCAACTGCAAGTCCATTCATAAATTGGCCAGGATGAGTGCTGGGAAACTTTCCACTAGACAGGGCACATTCACTGATGCATTATTTTTTCTACTGTCTACGACAACAGGCATAGTGGGATATGTCAACATAGAAACAACTTACCTTGAGCAAAAGGACTCACTAGTAAACAGTCCACTCCGAACCGAACATTCGTCTTTCCTCCATATTCTCAGAACATGAGACAAAACCACAAATTCAACCGTGCACCCATAAAGAAACACCCCCCCCCCCGAGATGTTTTGCATCTATCCAAAGTATCCTGCGACTGGTGGGTGAATCTATGTTTGCCAGCAGTGGCGTGACCTGTCTCACGTGTAGTCTCCTTGGCCAACTCTGATAAGTTGTCATGATCTGGTGATAGGCCAGTACATGCTTTCTCAGGAAAGGCCCCTCTTCAGTGCTTTTCTGGAATTTGGCCATCCACACATCAGTAGATGCCAAGAAAGAATGTCTCTGTCCTTGGCAAATCCAAACAAGTGAGCTGACTTGTACGGGGACTGGCTCTGAGTGCCTGGCTAGCTTGATGACAAGTTTGGGGTATTCAATCACTAAAGAAGTGAGGTGAGGCCACTTCCTTCAAGGAAGTGATTGAGGTTATGTTAGACCACGATGAAAGAAAAGACCACTGACTCCAATTAAAATCAAATTAAAGCAAGCTTATTTTTTCAACTGGCCAGGTGGCCTTTCCCATCAAAATCGTGCAAGCCAAGGACAGCCCCACAGCTTTCTTGCACCCCAGCTTTATATCCCAAAAAGTTACACAAAGGGGGGGGTTACAGATAATAAATCTCTGAGGAGAATAATACACAAAGGTTAGTTTACATTTTTTTCTGGCCCCAACATCAGAATTTATGAAGGTAAAAAAGAGAGGGTTGTTATCTGGTGAGGGAAGGCCAGGATTTATGAGGCATCACTAAGGTTTAGGATGGTGTTATTATCTGGTCAGAGAAAAAGGGGCATGGGTGAGTTCAAGGCACAGGCAGGCATTCCAAGTAGTTTTACAACATCAAATTATGGTCAGGCTATACAGACATCCTAATATATATATATATATATATTTTTTTTTACCAAAAACAGAAATGAATCCTTCATAACATGTGACAAACTGGCTTCGGATCTAAAGAGAGAATTATGAATCATTTTCTTGTCAACCATTTTGTCCTGACAGTTGTTTCCAAGGATCCCCTGAGACGGAAGCTGCCCCATATTCCTGTGATATTTTCTCAAGTTAGAAAGGTATACATACCATATGTGCCCAGGATCAGCTATCCAGATAGGCCTGGTTTGGTCCATCTTCCCTGCATTGAGAAGAGAGAGACTGATTCTGACACATCCCTTCATCCATACCAGGTTGTTTGCCATGGGAGATGACATTATTAGGCCTCTCAAGTCCTACCTAGCTGCCGACATCTTCTCCAGGGATCATTCCTGCATCTACCTTTGAGGTTCTCAGCACGTGTAGGATCCCCTACATACCTGTATTGCAAGATCAACTCCATGCATTCTCTTATGTGAATTTATATTGAGGGAATAGAGTAAGGTTTGGGTTAATATCATGTTTTATTTGGGTTAGGAGCCATTCTGGTGGATGAATATTGGTATTGGGAACCTGGTATATTAATAAGAATGTATAGGTGAAATGTATGTAGGTAAACAGAAAACTAGGTTAGATATGAAACATAGAAGGTGTTGGTCTTGTGATTTGGATACATGGTTTTGAATTAGGTTCTGCACAGACATCATATAAATCAATATATGATGGCATAGGATTGGGTACCTCGGATAATTGAATGTAGAAGACAATATCCAGTGAAATAGGGACAATAGATAGAGTTGCAGTGTAGATTTAGAAAGAATAATGAGTTTAGGATTTGGAATAAAAGTCTTTTTGTAATAGGGATTATGTTAGAGAGTGAATGTGAATTTCAGCACACATGAAGAGTCAGTCACAAGAATGTCCTTGGGAAAATATGTAGGAAAATTGATATCAATATAGAAGTTAGGTGATGGGGCATTCAAAAGCCATATGTTGGTAAAATGGACTTAAAACAGGATCTGAGATGATTAAAGATGGTGGATTAATACAAGGCTGCTTTTCCAATTGCTCCTTGGGTTGGTATTCAAGCACTTGGGAGTAACAATTGTCAGCAATGGGTAAAAGAAAATTCACTGAAATTCATTATTAGACCTTCAGATACTCTTTGAGATCCAGAAATTCAAATGTAGTAAACAAACAAACAAAAAAGAGAACTTTCACCTAGTTAGTGGCATCTGGGGCAGAGACACTGGTTCACCCAAAAGGGGAGGGAATAACACAAACACAAAGAAGCACAAAGGACAAAGGTGACATGGAAAAACCTGTAGGACAGAAAAGCAGTCTAACCTTGGCTGAATGGCAACCTGATGTTTGAAAATGACTCTGTGCTTCTAGACTGGCAAGCAAAGACTGAGTATGATCCTCTTTGAAGAAATGAAACCACAACTTGTTAATGCACAAGCCCAGGAGATCACCGGAAATAATACCATTGTGTCCTGCCAAGCACCTGCCTAGGATGTTCCTGGAAGCAGATTATTGAAACAGGCACAGAGAAAATTGTACCCAAGGGATTAAAGTCAGAGATATTCATGGACATGCAACTCACTTTCCCTTTGAGTCTGGATGCTCACATGACCACAGGGGAAACCAGACAGGTGAGTGTAATTTCACTCAGAGATTCTGCTCTGGACCTGAGTCTGAAAGGGCCACATTCATGGTAGCTAGAGGGCACAAGTCATGTGGAAGGTTGACTCCCCCCCTCACCACATGAAGAATCCTCAGGAGACCCCTGAGATCCAGGCACCCAGCAGAGATCATTATCTGCCCAGCCCTGGGGATGAGTAGATCAATATCTCCAGAGCACATATATCCCCCAAAGTCACAACAGCTTATTGGAAATAAACATCAGCCTATGTAACTTCCCACTTAGAACTCTGCATAGATCTTTTGTTCCAGACAATACTGTAATTGACAGTACTTCTCACCCATTTCACCCTTCCATATACTGGTAAGAAGTAAAGCTGCAAGCTATTCCAGACAAATGCAGTTTTACATCACTCCAGCTGGCAGCTCAGTGAGCATTTAAAAAACAGGAAGAGTTTAGCAATTCCAAATCCTTGATATCTCCCAGGGATACATAGCCAAAGAAGAACTGTAAATGGTAACAGACTTGCACAGGTAGTGAATATCCCAATCTTGTGGACAGTTTTGACCATTGCAATGACAATAATTCTTACACTTTTTAAAAAAAGATATTGCATTTGTCTTTTTCTTCTTTCGTGTGTATGTGTTTGTGTTTGTGTGTTCATACTATGGTAACTGGTTGTAGATATACATGCACATATTTTTTTCACATTTTTATGTTTTATCCCCTTTATCTCTTGAGTGTTAATTTTATTTAGGGTTTTATTTATTTACTTATTTATTTTATTTTTATTATTATTACTATTATTATTTGCATTACAATTCTTAATACACCTATGTACCACAATTTTTCATACCTCTGTTTGCATATAAGGTATGTTGACACCAAATTTAAATCTTCAAACATGTATTTTGTATAATGATGACCATCACATTCCACTCTCATTAATAATCCCCTTCCCCCTCCCTTCCCCTCCTATCCCTCTTCTTTATCTAAAAATAATCTTCCAACCATGCTCTCCCTCCTCACCCCACTTTGAGTCACTCCTCTTATATCAGAGATCACATTTGGCATTTGTATTTTGGAGAGGATTGGCTAACTTCACTTAGCATTATCTTCTGTAATGCCATCCATTTACCAAATACAAAAAGCAATCATGAAATTCATCTGGAAAAATAAGAGACCCAGAATAGCTAAAGCAATTCTAATCAGGAAGAGCAAAGCAGGTGGTATAGATATAACAGACCTTAGACTATACTACAGAGCAATAGTAACAAAAACAGCATGTTACTGGCACCAAAGCAGGCTGGTAGACCAATGGTACAGAATAGAGGACACAGAGACTAAACCACAAAATTACAACTATCTTTAATATTTTAGACAAAGATGCCAAAAACATACACTGGAGAAAAGATTGCATCTTCAATAAATGGTGCTGGAAATCCATATGAAACAAAATAAAATTGAATCCCTATCTCTCACCATGCAAAAAAAGTTAACTCAAAAAGGATCAAGGATCTAGGAATTAAACCAGAGACTCTGTGTCTAACAGAATAAAAAAGTAGGCCCTGATCTTCATCACATTGGATTAGTCCCCAACTTCCTTATTTATTTACTTATTTTTGGTTTATTTCTCTAGTTTCTCTCTTCTGCTTCTAATAGCAGTTTCCAATGTTCTCTTTACTTCCCTTTTTTCTTTTCTTTTTTTTGTATTTTTCTATTATATCTTGCTAAATCTCTTCTTCTCTATGGTCATATTTTGAATATTATAAACTTTCTTTTACATTTCTATCACATCTCCTTTTCTCTCAATGAACTCTATTTAACAGTCTCATCTCTTGGAACTATTGACTTTATACAATTCCTAACTCTCTACCATTATTGGTGTTTCAGTTATTAAATACTGTGGGTGATATAGTTTTCTCATGCTGGGTTTCTTTTTAAAGGAGGATCTTGTGCAAAATAATTTATTGTTCTTGCATCTGGCCACTGCTGACCCTGCCATTTCTGTTCCTGTGGCAATTAGTGCTGCTGATGTCATAGTAGGAACTGGGCATTTATTTAATGCTGTATATTGTTAGCTGTTGCTGTTGCTTGATTGTCCCATTTTTTGTGGGGTGCTAGGCAACTACATGGATACTACTTCTGATATTTTTGAGCTACTTCCAAAACACAAACTAGAAACAGTGCAACTTGCACCGCACCCAAACCACACTGGACATCAATGATATTTTAAAAAATAGACTAATGGAGAAAAAACTCCCAAATCAATGACCAAGCCCCAAGTAGAGACAGATGGGTGGTAACCTTATATCCCACCCAGGCATATCCACTCCTACAGCAAATCATGTAATTAATTTGTGTTATAATGTGAATACCCTACCTACAAAGGATCTGAATTTAGACAGCTCCTATGCCACTTTAATATATAGTCTTATTAAGTAAAATGAACAATCACTGTGAGTATACATCGCATACCCAACACAATTGTGAGATCTACAAGGACCCCACTCTTCTGAGACCTATAGGAAAAGTGTAATTCACAAGCTCTGACACAATGCACGTTTGTTCTGTCAACATACATTATTCATCACCAAGGCACTAGATGGGAAACTATACCACAAAACTCAAGTGGAATTATTAAAAATTTCAAAACAGCCTGATATCCAAGAGGAGTCTATTAACTAAGAAGCCTAACACATACTAATGCAGATAAATCTGTTGCAAAGAATGCACAAAACACAAGAGAAAAAATCAAGGTAACATGATACCTCCTATTTTTTTAAAGAGGAACAGAATACTTAACAAAATCAAAAGCTAGCAATGTGATAGAAGCAGTAATAAAAAACTTCCCAAAAAAGAGAAGCCCAGGTACAGATGGTTTCTCAGCTGAATACGATGAGACTTAAAGAAATTATACAAGTAATCCTCACATAATTCCATAAAATAGAAAATAATGGAACATGTCCAAATTCACACTGTGAAGTCAGTATAACTCTCAGACCCAAACCAGATAGGAACACATCAATGAAAGAAAACTGCAGACCAATATCCCAGATGAACTTAAATGCAAAAATTCTTAATAAAATATTAGCAAATCATATTCAATAACATATTAAAGGTATACAACATGACCAAGTTTATTTTATTCCAGGGATGAAAGGATGGTTTAATGCATGCAAATCAGTGAGTACAATCCATAATATAAATATAAGTAAGGTAAAAAATCACTTACACATCTCAATAGTTTCAGAGAAAGCCTTCAAAAAGTGAAGCATCCATTCATGATCAAAACAATGAAGAAACTAGGGACAGAAGGTAACTAACTCAACATTATAACAACTGCTTTTAAAACCTAGAACATGACAAGGATGTTCACACTCACCACTCATATTTAATTATACTACTAGAAATTCTAGTCAGGGTAATTATACTGAATTTAAAAAATGGAGTGTATTTCTCTTAAAACCTAGAACATGACAAGGATGTTCACCTTCACCACTCAAATTTAATTATACTACTAGAAATTCTAGTCAGAGTAATTAGGCAAGAGAAAGAAGTAAAGGAAATAAAAACATGAGAGCAAGAAGTCAAATTATCACTGTTTACAGATGATACCAGACCATACTGAAAGATCCAAAAAGATACTCCATAAGACTGCTAGAACAAGTAAATGAATTTGGTAAAGTAGCAGGTTACAAAATCAATATACAGAAGTCAATTGCTTTTCAAGGTATGAATAATGTATCTACTGAGGGATAAACCTAAAAACTACACCATTCACAACACCTTAAAAGATACCTCAGAATAAATCTAACCAAGGAGGTGAAAGACGTCTACAATGAAAACACCAGAACACTGAAGAAATAAATTGATGAAAACGCAAGAAGATGTGAAGAATGCCACATTCAAGGAGAGCAGGAATTAATATTGTTAAATTCTCTATATTACCAAAAGCAATATACAGATTTAATGCAATGTCAATCCAATTACCAATGACAGTTTTACAGAAGTAGAAAAAAGAAAAAAACACTCCAAAAATTTATTAGGAAAAACATAAAAGACCCAGAAAGTGAAAGCAATTCTAAGCCAAAAACACAAATCCACTCAGGTACCATCATCTGATAATTGACAAAAGTACCAAAACATACCTTGGAGAAGAGAAAGTCTTTCAAAAAATGGTGCTGGAAAAACTCATTATCCATATGTACAAGAATGAATCTAGACCCTTATTTCTCACTCTGCAAAAAAAATATCAACTTAAAATGGATCAATGATCCAGGATTCAGAACAGAAACTATTCACCATGTAGAAGAAAGTGGAGGGTCAGCGCTCCAACAAGGACTTTTCTCAATAGAACTCATAAAGTTCAGGAAATAATGCCAAGAGTTAATAAACAGGGGAGCATTGAATTTAAAAACTTCTTCACAGGAAAAAAAACAAAAGTGTGAAGAACCTACAGAATGGTGGAAAAAAACCTTTGCTAGCTACTATTCTGACAGAGTATTAACACCCAAAATATACAAAGAACTCAAAACTCTTTTAACATTAAAAAGAAAAAAAAACAGGGAAATTGCATGGTAAAGGAAGGAGACCCTCATTGTTATACAAAATTACATATAAGAGGAAGTGAGGGGAAAGGGGAAAAAACAAGAAAGAGAGATGAATTACAGTAGATGGGGTAGGGAGAGAAGATGGGAGGGGAGGGGAGGGAAGGGGAGGGAAGGGGAGGGGAGGGGTGATAGTATAGGAGGAAAGGCAGCAGAATACAACAGACACTAGTATGGCAGAAGGTAAAAAAGTGTATGTGTAACCGATGTGAATCTGCAATATGTATATAGGGTAAAAATGGGAGTTCATAATCCGCTTGAATCAAATGTATGAAATATGATATGTCAAGAGCTTTGTAATGTTTTGAACAACTGATAATAAATAAATAAATAAATAAATATTTAGGGAGAAGAACATTTACTTCTACAAGTGTAACTCCCCATCATGTACAACCACAAGAACGGTATCCTAAATTACACTCCATATATGTATAATATGTGAAATATACTCTACTGTCATGTTTATCTAAGAAGAACAAATAAGTTAAAAAATTTAAAAAGAAAAAGAAAAAAAACACAATAAGTGTGTAAAAAAAATTGACACCTCACAAAAGAATAAAATGGCCAACAAATACATGAATAATTGCTAATATTCATTATCAATTAGAAAAATGCAAATCAGAATTACCCTGAGATTTCATCTCACTCCATTAAAAATAGAAGCCTTCAAAAAAACAAACAATAAGAAATGCTGGAGAAAATGTGAAAAACAGCGACACTTATATACTGATGGGACTGGAAATCCATGGAAATTAGTATGAATGCTCCTCAAAAGAATAAAAATTACACCCCCATACAACCCAGGAATACCACTCCTCAGAATTTATCCTGAAGATTTAAAGTCATCATATTATAAAGACACATGTACATCCATCTTTATGCACACCCACATTTATAGCAGCATTCACTATAGCCAAATATGAAACCAGCCTCAGTGGTGTCTCTAGAAAAGAAATGGATTAAGAAAATGTGATCATATATATATATGATCTTTTCACTGTAAAGTAAAATGAAATTATGTCATTTGTTAGAAAATGGATGAAACTGGAGACCATTAAGTTAAGCAATATATTTGAAAATCAGACAAACAATGGTTGGATAATTTCTCTCATATGTACAAGCTACAGAAAAATAATAGAGAACTGGTGGCTCATGAATCTTGAAGGGACATAAGTAGACTTGATAAAAGGGACTACAGTGTTGGAGCAGAAAAGGGAAAAGAAAGGAATGATAGTTTAAATTGTATTCTTATATCTTGTGCATATATGAATATGTAAGAACAATTCCCACGATTATGTACAAGTAAACAAGATTAAAAACATAAACACATGAAAAACTGAACAATACATGAATGGAAGACAGAAGAATTCAGGTAAGTATAAAATTTACAGAGTCAAAAAAGAATAGTGGTGCAACATACCCAGAACCTGTGGGACATTGTAAAAGCTGTTCCAAGAGGGAAGTTCATAGCCTTGAGTGTCCATGTAGGAACATGTGAAAGATCCCCCAAAATTTAATGGTATAACTCAAGGTCTTAGAAAAACTACAAAGAATCAATTCCAAAAACAAAAGAAGGAGGAAAATAATAAACATCCGAGCTGAAATCAATGTAATAAATTACAAAATTCAACATAAAGGATGAATGAAATGAGGGTTGGTTTTCTGAATAGTCAAACCCTTAGTAAAATTTAGAGAAAACAAAATTAGGGATTGAAAAGGAGAAATTACCACAGATTTCACCATATCCAAAGGATCATTGAGAACTGTTTTGAAATGTAAATTGGAAAACCTAGAAGAAATGGACACGTTTTTATATGGATATATAATATACAATATTACATATTCCTAATGAAGTCTATATAAAAAACCTAAAGATACCAAAGAAAAACAATGAGATAGAAGCAGTATTTAAACTGCATTCCAAAAAATAGTCCAGAGTCAAACAGATTTTCAGTGAATTTCTAACAGACATTTAAACAGGAATTAATTAAGTAGAAAACAGTGGAACTTTTTCAAATCCATTCTATGAAGCCAGAGACCATCATAATACCAAAACCAGATAAGGACACATCAAAGAAAGAAAACTGTAGACCAATATCCCTGATAAACTTATATGGAAATAAACTTAGTAAAATATTAGCATATCATATTTAAAAACATGTGTATCATGACTAGTTTTGTTTCACTCCAGTGATTCAAGGATGGTTTAACATCTACAAGTCAATAAATGTAATTCATCACCTGAGTAAAATTCAGGAGAAAAACCATATGGTCATCTCAATATATGTAGAAAAAGCTTTTGACAAACTTCCTGTGGTGGCTCCTCCGCTAGCTCTGGGCTGCACCATGCTGGGGTGGTTCCTAGCTTCTCACCCCCGAGCGGACACTGGAGGCCTCCTTTTGGTCTCTGTTAATGAACCAGAAGCCTAGTCTAAGTGTTGTGCGTCAGGAAGCCCCTTGAAGGGGCAAAATGTGCTGTGAGAAGTGGAACCACTTAGCTGAAATGTTTCTCTTTGTTGATGAGTGGGAAGAGGACTGTAAGATCCATTGCCTCTGCTCCAAGGCTTTTGTAGAGGATCGAAAATCATGCAATTTGGGATTAAAAGGCTACTATGTCAGCGGCAGTGGCAACAATGCAGGAGACCCAGCTACAGAAGAGGAGGAAGATGGTCATTCCCATGGCACTACAGAATTGCATGACAGCAAAGACATAGACCTAGATGAAAGTAAACTTAATTCTGAGGCCGAACTCATGAGAAGTATGGGATTGCCACTTCAGTTTGGTGGAGTTTGGTCTACACATAAGAATTTTGAGATATCTATTACAAAAAATAAAGTTAAAGTAAAAAAAGAAGAAGAGGAAACATCAAAGGAAGTACTTGGATGAAATTATTATGCAAGAGTCTTGGAGAAAAGAATATGAAGAAGATGACCATTTGGTTTCAGATGACCCATCTTCAGTTGAACAGTATGAGAACACTAGAACATGTGAACTTCAAAATAAAAGGAACATTGAAACAGAAAAAATGTTCTGTTGAAATACATTATCTCCAAAATTTGAAATTACAGAGAATTGGGAAAGGTATTGGAATAAATATGGAGGAGAACTGTTAGGGCAAAGCTGGCAAGAAAAACATCCATATCAAATACTATCTTCTAAACCTTGCAAGCATCAAAAGTCCAACCTTGAGCTTCCCAATACTTAAATTGCTCCAAATAATACCAATAAATTTCACTGTAATTTTGTTCCCATTTTTCCTTTGTATCAGGAAAGTTCCAAGGTTTAGAAGATAGTATTTGATATGGCCTCCTTGGGGAGGCCCAGACTATGCCACTGCAGAGACCTTTGACAATAGGACAATGATGTCTAACGTCAAATGGCTTTGAAATTTTCAGACTTTCCCAGAAGACCACTAATAATATTGTTTATTTTCTTCCAAGAAATGCTGACATTGACTAGGTGTCATCCTTAGCTGGGCCTGGAGGACAAGTGGAAATATTACAGAACTTTCTTAAAAATAAACTAAAGACAATCACTGCTTATTTTGGTGACTTAATCGGAAGACCAGAGTCTAAAACATAAACTGTGAAGCAGGACAAAGACAAAGATCATGTAATAATAAGAACATTTTTCATATGAAACACATAAAATGTCTTCCTGTATTCGCTGATATTTTATACCAACAGTCTTAAATCACCATGTGATATGGAAACTTTCTGAATTTAACAAATATTAATTGTTTCGAGACATTTGGATGATATTAACTATGTACTATCTATTGTAATGTAAGTTAGTAACCATCTGATATGGAAAGAAAAAGTTTGCCCCTGTGTTGAATTTCATTGTTTTGTCTATGTAAATATGGGTTTTTCTTATACGTTTAACATCTTTGTGTGTATGTATGTATATACATGTGTATAAAAAACAATTGCTGTATTTTTTAACAGAAATGTAAAGAAAACAATGAACAACTTACGTTCTATATCGAGTTTAGCTGCTAATGAAATAATGTTATATATTTAAAGTCTCCCACCCCCTTCCCGGTCCTTTATTATCTCTCTAAAGATAATCACAGAAAACAGTGTATATAATTTCTTTGGGAGATTAGAAAGGAATTAGAGTGTACCCTGATGTACTCTTATCTCCATTGGTATACCGTTCAGTAACCTCCCTTGTTGATTTTACTTAATGTACCATTTATTTTAAGCAGATACCATATCAGTTTATCTTGAAGACCTTTCCTTGTCAGTACAGATAGATCTACCTTATACCTTTTAATGTCTGTTTTGTATTCCATCTTATGCATATGCCATAATTAATTAAACACCAGTTCCCTATTGATCAAAAAAAGAAAAAGCTTTTGACAAAATACAGCACCCATTTATGATAAAAATACTGAAGAAACTAGGGGCAGAAGGGATTTACCTCAACATCATGATAAATCCAAACCCAAACACATCATACAAAATAGGGGAAAATGGAAAACACTTCCTTTAAAATCTGGGACAAAATGAGGATAGCCCACTCACATCCATCCTTTTCAAAATAATACTAGAAACTTAAGAAGACCAATAAGACAAGAAAATGAGATAAAAGGAATAAAAATAGGAAAGGAAGAATTCAGATTGTTGCCATTTTCAGATATGATGCTATACTTCTAAGATCCAAACACTCCATGAAAAGATTCTAGAGCTAATAAGCAAATTCAACAATGCACCAGGTTACAAAATCAGCCTGTGAGACCAATATTTTCCCTATACACCCTTAATGGTCCCAGTGAAAGCAAAACAGAAATGGCCTCAAAAAAATAGGAAATGCCTAGGTAAAAAATAATAAGTGATGTGAAACACCTCCACAGCGAAAACTATAGAATACTGAAGAAAGAAACTGAAAAAGAACCTAGAAGATGAAAAGACCTCCCATGTTTTGGAATAGACAGAATTCATATTGTCAAGGTAGCAATACTACCAAAAGTGTTATGTAGATTTAATGTAATCCCCATCCAATGGACAATGACAACCTTAAGAGAACTAGAAATAAAATCAACCCTAAAATTCAGGTGCAGAGACTAAAGGCCCAGAATTTCCTAAGTAATACAGACGAAGAAAAAAAAAGATGCTTGATGCATTCAAATATTTCATCCCAAATTATGCTAGAGAGTGATAATTTTAAAATTATGGTGAAGTTGTGGACAGAACACTGAAAGCACAGGCACAAAAAGAAAGAAAGTAACTGAATTACACATCAAGCCTGAAAACTTGATTCATCAAGGAACACAGTCATCAGTGAAAAGGCAACTCCCTGAATGCAAGAGAGCATTTGAAAATCATGTTTCTGATAAGTTAAGGTTGATGATATAAAGATCTCTTATACCTCAACAATAAGAAAACAACAACCCAATATTAAAATGGCCAAAGGACTTCCACAGATGTTTCTCCAAACAATATATACAAATGGCTGGGAAGCATATGGGAAGATGTTCAACATCAATAATTGGAGAAATCAAAATCAAAATCACAGGGGAATTCAGCTTCACACACATACCATCAAAGAACCAGAAAACACACTGCTCATGAGAATGTGATGGAACTGAAAACCTTGTGCACTATGGGTTAGAATGCAAAGTGGTGCAGGCTCTATGGAAAACTGGTGGTTCCTCAAATTATCAAAAGTAGATTTATATGATGCTTCAATTCTACTTCTGAGCAAACACCTATAAAACATTACAAGAAAGGGCTTGAAGAGATATTTATACACATACGATCAATACAGGTTTGTTTATTATATTCACAGGCCCATTGAAAAAGAATTTTTATATTTTTAGCTGTGTATTATAGTTATACAGAAACATGGAATATAGTTTGCTCCAATTAAGTCTCCAGAACTTGCCAATTCCCTCTCCTCCTTCCTGGCTCTGTTTCTTTTCTTCTCCTCTACTTGTCTTTCTTCCATATATGTATAGTTTTCATACCTAGTGCTTTACAGATATAAATAAAGATGACATTCACTATAGTCTCTTCATATATTTGCATAGGATAGTTTGGTCAATTTCATTCCACTACTTCATTTGTTTCTAAGCACAAAGAAGAATGTTTCACATGCAGCACAAGATGGAATATTATTTTGTCTGAAAAAATGAAGAAATTCTGGCTGATGCTAGAACAGGGATGAACCTTGAGAATTCTTTTTTTTTTTTGACCAGATAAAATCTATTTATTTGTAATGAGACAAAACACTACAATCTGTTCAACACTGGGCTGGACACTGCAGTGATTCAGGGAAGGAGGGAGGTACAGGGCAAGGCCTCTGAGCTAGATTATGAATGTCCAAGGCAGAACCTTCTGGAAGACTCTGCCCGGGGCAGAAATGAAAAATCACACGATCACCATTGATTGAGAGAAACGAGGATACATAGCTGGGGCCTCAGCACACAGCTGATGCTAGTTAGCACATCAGGGGCTATTCCACTGGCCAGAGCTGTCCAGGGAGGGGGACACTCTTCCTTCCTGGGGTCGGCCTGAACTGTTGAGGACAAGCAGAGGCCTTGGGCTGCCTTCAGCACTGAGAGCCCCGGGCTGGGAAACACTGAAGGAGGGGAATACACAGTCACCAAGGCCCTGTCTGCTGAGCAGTTCTTCCCTCCTCTGAGGGTTGGTGAAGCAAGGGGCATGAGGACCCTCTGCACTGGCTCTCATGACTTCAGCAATGCTGCTGGTCAGGACGCTGGCAGCTTGGAGGTGCAAGATGAGGGATGCTGGAGGAGTGGGACACACATGCTACTGACATGGCCTCAGCCTTCAGAGGCTGAGGCGCCTCAGGCACCGACTGCCCCTGACCCCAAAGCCAGGCCCCACCAGCCTTCGGCAGCCATGATGCCCAGTGGGGAGCTCAGCCCCCTCATGTCTGCATCTGACCAAGCTTCATAGCTTCAGCTCATGGAAGGATAGGCAAGTGCCTCATGGGTGCCTCTCCTCAGTCCTGATCCCAGGAAGGTCAGCTGCACGCAGCATGTCGCAATCCAGCAGGCAGATGATCTCCCCAGAAACAGGAAAGAGATAGCAGGAGCCAACCTACTCTGCCCACCTCTCCAAAGCCTCTTGTGGGGGGATAGGGGTGACCCCCACCCTCTAGGCTTTTTGGGGCAGGTCCTGTATAAAAGCCTGGAATTCTCTTTACTGCACCCCCTTCTTCTGAGGCTCCTATGTCTTCAGGTCAAGGGTGTCCACAATACTTATGCTTCTTCTTCACAGCAGAAAGTTCAGTCTGGCTTTGCAGGAAGGAGCTGAAGGAACAGGCAGTGGAGTGGGAGAGGCTGGTGAGGACAGCCCCTTCCCGGCGAATGCAGCCACACTTGGCAGGGCCGAGGGGATGGTGAGAGTGCATGGAGGCAGGACCAGGGCACCCGGTGGAGGCAGAGGTTTCCAAAAACAGGAGAGCCAGGGAGCCTATGCCATGCTTCCTGAATTCTTTCACTACTCCCAGACTTAGAATGTAGGCAACTTGTGTGTCAACAGAGAAGTTAGAATATCTCCATCCTCTTTATGTATTTTGGTCCTGCTCTTAATTTCAGCTACTATCATTCCCACAATGGCACCTCTGTAGGTCGCAGCAAGGGAGAAGAACTTCTTGTTGGATGTGATGTCACGATACCATGAGTCTGGGTACTCAATGGGGAACCAGTCACCACACAGGTGCTTCACAATGTCTATGTCATCCTGGCAGAGGAGACACAGGCTGACCTCGCTGAGGGCACTGGATGGCACCACCTCTGTCTTTCACACCTCGGGCGGGAGCCGGTGGCAGCTGAGTGCGTCGCGGGGCTCAGCGCATCCTGGGGGCTCAGGGAGCCGAACTTGAGACCATGCCCCCCCAACCAGTTATGTAGCTGGCAGGGGCTGCAGCCGGAACCTTGAGAATTCTAAGTAATACATACTATATGATACTACTTATACGAGGTACAGTACACACATGGAAAAATACAGAGAGAAGAATGGTGGTTTCTTAGGACATGAGGGAAATTGACAATAATTGTCTCATAAATAAGCTTCAATTTTGCAAGATGAGAAAACTTCTCTGGCTCATACTAGTATTGGAAGAATGGCAAAATAAGTGTAAAGAAAACCAGAAACTTGTCTTCCAAAGTAGTTCACATTGTAAATTTTTTCTGTATTTCATCACATATAAAAACTTTTTAAAATTTATTTCCACATAAATAAAAAACAAAGAATTTGTCCACTAGTAGAACTGATCAATAAAGAATGGAAAGAATAATTCAAGTTGAAAGGATGGATAACTCACTCAGTTTTGCCAATAAATGAAGAATATCAATGAGGGTTGCTCCTCAGGAATATTTAAAACCAGTATCATTGTACATTCAGTTTTTAACTCCTCTCCTAATTTCTTGAGTAGCAGCTATGTAATAATTATAGAGCTCATGAGGGTGCTAGAGCATGCACACCATGAGCTCAGGCATGTGCACACATGGCCACAAACAGAGCCAGGATGGGAAGAGCCTCTGGGAACTTATACTTAGGGTCTTGGTCTTTGTCTTGGCAGATGGAAAATCTGAGGGAGGAAACAATAGATGGACAAACATAAACATATCTCTAAGCAACAGTCCCTGGATCTATGAATCTCCCATCAACTACCTTCTGGAGTCTGTCCCTTTGAACCATTCTGGAGAGAAATGGCCATACCTCACATCCTATAGGAAAACTCCCCCAATCACTCCTGAAGGGTCATCCCTGATCCATTTCCAATCACTAGCCCAGTATCCTAAAAGCCAGCCCCACTCAAGCATGAGAGGCATATCCACCCACCACCATAACTAATATAGACAGATGTCAGAAAAGGACGAGAAAGCAGGAATCACTTTTGGAGCTCCAGATCAAGAGAAACAAGGGTCAGTGCACATGGGAAAGGCTTGCCATCACCAATGTGCTCTTGCCACCCTTACAGCCATGGATGCACACACATGCCACCCAGGCACAGAGACCTGTATTGACTGAACATTTCAGAGATTTCATTCTGTGTATAATTGGTTAGCTCCATGGTTTTGTAGACTCCAGCAAGGCAGAAAATCATGGCAGGACATTATTCTGGAGTAATGCTGCTCAATTTATGGCAGCTAGAAAGTGGACATCATGAGTCCAGGGGCCCAGAATCCCCCTTAATAGCATGTCAACAACAATGTAACCTCCTACAGGTTCCATCACCTCTCAATATTGCTACAGGCTGGTGTGCAGATATTTACTTTATAGACCTATTGTGGATATTTAAGATCCAAATCACAACACATCCCTCATTTAATACTTCCTACATAGGGCTATATATGCCTAACACTATATGCTTATGTTGTTAGAAAACTGGTATTTGTAATCATGACTCTGACTTAACCAGAGTCAAATTTGGTCTCATGCGCATCAACACAGGATTCCAAGTCACTCTCCCATGTAGGTCCTCTGAGTGCCCAAGCAGGGCCACTGGCATTAGTACCTGTGCAGGACTCCTGGCTATAGATATCACACAAAATACCTGGCTTCTGCCCATGGGCAGGACCTCCAGCCACCACTCCTATGTGGAACCCCATGTACCAACGTGGATGGGGGGTCCACAGTTGCCTCTATCTTGGGACACTGCAACCATTGCCATAGTTCCTACACTTGGGGACACTGGGGACTTGCACTTGGGGACACTGCATAAGGTCTGGAGAGAGCCACCAGCCACAACACTGCATGCCACAAAGCTGCATCTCTAAACATGTCTCCTAACACCACCACCCGGCAGCACCCGACCAGACACCCCATCACTGAAAGCAGCTACCTCCATCTTGAGACACATTTGTTGCCAATTTTAGTTAGGACAACTCCCAGCTTGGGACAACAGTTGGGATTTAGGAGCAATATCAAGGTATCTATAGACCCCACCTCCCCCATTTTCCTGACAGATGCTAACCTGGCACAGTGCTTGCAGATATGTGGCTGGTTTGTAACTCACAAAACCTTGTCCTTACCTGCCCAATACAAAACACCTCTCAACAACAGGTGCACAGCCCCTAGAGTGCAGTCCACAAGACCTCCAGAGAGAAAGGTTTATGATTGGGAAGTAGAAAAAGAGCAGGTGAGTGAGATACAGTTTAGAGACTGAATTAGAGACCAGGAATTGTGAGGTCAACAGTTGATACAAGGAGATAAGACAAGGTGCCCACTTCACACAAGTGATCCCCAAAGGAGATCCTTGGAGTGTAGTCTCCCATCAGGAACTGGGAAAGTGCTATATCCCACTTCCAGGAGCCCCATGTCGAAGACAATCCTTCAACCCTAATAATATTCACCATCCTGAGGGTGGATATACCAGCAAACAACAGACAACCCCACCTACTGTTGTTGTCTCCAACAAAAAACAATCCTTGTATCTTTCTTCTGAGACTGTTTTTTTTTCTCTTTTCTCTCTCTTCTCCTACCCTCACATACCCAACATTTGTGAAACCAAATACTTTTTATAAATTAGTCTACTAATTACTTGGATGTCTGAATAGATATCTCATTGCATTACAGTTTTTTTTGTTCTTTTATCTCCTGTTTTTACATATTTTATTTTTCCTAATTCTTATGTTTGTTTTTTTTACTCTCTCTATTGTCTTCCAATTTAGCTCCCCAAATCACACTCTTTCTTCTCCTTCTTCTGACCAACTTTTTAGATTCCTTTTTCATGCTTCCTAAGATCTAATAAATCTAGATTCTCACCTCCTACCCCCTCAACAACTCATCCCACATCTTACTCCCAGTGCCTTGTCTACCTTCAGAATCTGTAGACCCTTTTACAAATCTAGTCTTTGTATTGTAGATAATAATTGAATTTACCATTTCTGTGTATTGTGACAAATCTGTAAATGTCTTAATAGCAGCTATTTGGTTGAAGAGTGTATATTGTTTTTATTGGGACCTCTGAATATTGTTCTCCCCCTTAAAGAAGAGGTATTGGAACCCTGCAGGAACACCATAAGCCTATAGGATAAACACTGTAATGCCTTGCATCCAAAGTGCTAAAAGGGAAGACACATGAACAACATGAAAAAAACAAGAAAAGAAAGTTCCCCAAACAAACCAAGATACCACATTATTAGAATCCATGGGAAACACAATAGAAAAAAATGACAAATTCAGGAAGTACATAATTAAAATGTTCTGTAAATTGAAGTATGATATAACAGAGAAAATACAAACAGTAAAAGATCATTTTGATAAAGAGCTACATAAGCAAATACAGGAAGCAAAAGATTACTTCAATAAGAAGACAAAGGTTCTGGGAAAAAAAATCCTTGAAATGAAACGATAAGCCAAATTTGAAAACTCAATAGAAAGCACTACCACCAGATTAGAACACTTGGATGAAAGGACCCCAGACAACGAAGACAAAATATATAATACTGGAAAAAAGTGTTGAACACACACACTGAAGATGGTAAGAAACAATGAGGAGAACATTCAAGAATTATAGAATAACATAAAAACACCAAATTTAAGAATTATTGGGATAGAGAAAGAATAGAGTTATAAACCACAGGAATGAACAATGTATTCAATGAAATAATATCAGAAAAATTTCCAAACATTAAGAATGAATTGAGAAATCAAATAGGATTAATCAAAGAGGATTACAAAATATCAAATGTACAAAATCACAATATAGCGAGACCAACCAAGCACATTATAATGAAAATACCTACATTCAGAATAAGAAGAGAATTTTAAAAGCCACAAGAGAAAGGAATTAGATTATATATAGGAGAAAAAAATTAGGATATCTGCACATTTTTTAACTCAGACCCTGAAAGCTAGGAGATCCTAGAAAAACATATACCAACCTCTCAAAGAAAATTGATGCCAACCAAGAATCTTATATCCTCAAGTTCAAGGGACAAATTGACCCCAACACAATAATTATGGGTGAATTCAATACACTTCTCTCACAACTGAACAGATTTTCCAAAAAAAAGTTGAATAAAGAAACTATAGAAATCAATAACACAATTAATAACCTAGACTTAACTGACATATATAGAATATATCAAGCAGATATACTTTTTTCTCAGCAGCACATGGATCCTTCTCAAAAATAGACCATATATTAGGCCATAGGGCAACTCTTAGCAATTATAAAGGAGTAGAGATAATACCATGCATCTTATCTGATCATAATGGAATTAAACTGGAAATCAACAATAAAAGAAGGAGGAAAATATCTTACATCACTTGGAGAATGAACAATATGTTACTGAATGATCAAATGTTACAGAAGACATCAAGGAGGAAATTTAAAAATTCATTGAGATAAATGAAAATACAGACACAACAAATCAGAATCTATGGACCCAATGAAAGCAGTTCTAAGAGGAAAATTCATTGCTTGGAGTTCATTCCTCAAAAAAAAAAAAAACAAATAAATGATCTCACATTTCATCTCAAAACCCTAGAAAAAGAAGAGCAAAACAATAGCAAATGTAGCAGAAGGAAAGAAATAATTAAAATCAGAGCTGAAATCAATGAAATTGAAACAAAAGAAACAATTTAAAAAATTGACAAAACTAAAAGTTGGTTCTTTGAAAAAATAAGATTGACAGACCCTTAGCCAAGCTAATGAAGAGAAGAAGAGAGAGAACTCAAATTACTAGCATACGGGATGAAAAAGGCAATATCACAACAGACATTACAGAAATACAGAAGATAATTAGAAATTATTTTGAAACTTTATACAACAATAAAATAGTAGATATTGAAGGCATCGATAAATTTCTTAAGTATAAGATCTGCCAAGATTGAGTCAAGAGGATATACACAACTTAAACAGATCAATATCAATTGAGGAATAGAAGCCATCTGTATACCAGATGGGTATACAGCAGAGTTTTACAAAACCTTTAAAGAAGAACTAATACCAAAAGTTTTCAAGCTATTTCACAAAATAGAAAAAGAGGGAGCACTTCCAAATTCATTCTCTAAGGCCAACATCACCCTGATTCCTAAACCAGATAAGGACACTTCAAAGAAAGATAACTACAGACCAAAATCTCTAATGAACATAGATGCAAAAATCCTCAATAAAATTCTGGAAAATCAGATACAAAAACATATCAAAAAGATGGTGCACCATGATGACATTGGATTCATCCCTGGGATGCAAGGCTGGTTTAATATATGGAAATCAATAAATGCAACCCACCACATCAATAGACTTAAAGATAAAATCTATATGATCTTCTCGATAGATGTAGAAAAAGCATTCGACAAAATACGAAATCCCTTTTTGTTAAAAACATTAGAAAAACTAGGGATAACAGGAACTTACCTCAACATTGTAAAAGCTATTTATGACAAGCCTCAGGCTAGCATCATAATAAATGGAGAAAATTGAAGGCATTCCCTCTAAAATCTGCAACAAGACAGGGATGCCCTCTCTCACCACTCCTATTCAACATAGTTCTCAAAACCCTGGACAGAGCAAAAAGACAGATGATAGAAATTAAAGGCATAAAAATAGGAAAAGAAGAATTGAAATTAGCACTATTTGTGGCAGACATGATCCTATACCTAATGTACACAAAAGGTCCTACCAAAAAACTTCTAGAGCTAGTAAATGAATTCAGTAAAGTGGCTGGATATAAAATCAACACTCATAAGTCTAAGGCATTTCCTGTATATCACTGATAAACCCTCTGAAAGGGAAATCAGGACAACTACCTCATTCACAATATCCTCAAATAAAATAAAATATTTGGGAATCAACCTAACAAAAGATGTGAAAGACCTTTAAAATGAAAACTACAGAACCCTAAAGAGGGAAATAGAAGAAGAACTTAGAAGATGGAAAGATATACCTTGTTCATGGATAGGCAGAATTAATATCATTAAAATGGCCATACTTCCAAAAGTACTCTATAGGTTTAATGCAATGCCAATCTAAATCCCAATGGCATTCCTTGCAGAAATAGAAAAAAGCAATCATGAAATTCATCTGGAGAAATAAAAGACCCAGAATACCTAAAGCAATTCTAAGCAGAAAGAGTGAAACAGGTGGTATAGTGATGCCAGATTTTAAACTATACTATAGAGCAATAGTAACAAAACAGCATGGTACTGGTTCCAAAACAGGCAGGTAGACCAATGGTACAGAATGGAGGACACAGAAACCAATCCACAAAATTAAAACTACCTTATATTAGACAAAGGTGCTAAAAGCATGCAATGGAGAAAGGATAGCATCTTCAACAAATGGGGCTGAGACAACTGGAAATTCATATGCAACAAAATAAAATTGAATCCTTTTCTCTCACCATGCACAAAAGTTAACTCAAAATGGATCAAGGAGCTAGTAATCAAACCAGAGACTCTGCATCTAACAGAAGAAAAAGTTGGCCCTAATCTCCATCTTGTGGGGTTGGGCTCCAAATTCCTTAATAGGACACCTATAGCACAAGAGTTAAAATCAAGAATCAACAAATGGGACATATTCAAACTAAAAAGGTTTTTTTTTTTTTTTTTTTCTCAGCAAGAGAAATAATAAATGAGGTAAATAGGGAGCCTACATCCTGGGAACAAATTTTTACGCCTCACATTTCAGATAGAGTGCTAATCTCCAGAGTACACAAAGAACTCAAAAAGTTAAACAACAAAAAAATAAATAACCCAATCAACAATGGACCAAAGATCTAAACAGACACTTCACAGAGAAGGATATACAATCAATCAACATGTACATGAAAAAATGCTCAGCATCTCTAGCAATCAGAGAAATGCAAATTAAAACCACTCTAAGATACCATCACACTCCAGTAAGAATAACAACCATTATGAATTCAAACAATAACAAGTGCTGGAGAGGATGTGGGGAATGTACAAGAACACTTGTACATTGCTGGTGGGACTGCAAATTGGTGCAGCCGATTTGGAGGGCAGTATGGAGATTCCTTGGAAAGCTGGGAATGGAACCACCATTTGACCAACTATTCCCCTTCTCTGACTATACCCAAAAGACCTAAAAAGAGCATACTATAGGGACATAGCTACATCAATGTTCATAGCAGCACAATTCACAATAGCTACACTGTGGAACCAACCCAGATGTCCTTCAACAGATAAATGTATTAAAAAAATGTGGCAATTATACACAATGGAACATTACTCAGGACTAAAAAATAACAAAATCATGACATCTGCACTGAAATGGATGGCACTAGAGCAGATTATGCTACGCAAAGTTAGCCAATCCCTAAAAAAACAAATGCCGAATGTGTTCTTTTATATAAGGAGGGCGACTCAAAACAGAGTAGGAAGGAAGAGCATGAGGAGAATATTACCATGAAACAAGGAAAAGAGGTGGGAGGAAAAGGGAGAGAGAAGGGGAAAATTGCACAGAAGATGGAAGAAGACCCTCATAGGTTCACAAAATACATATACAATGGTGTGAGGGGAAGGGAAGAGAGAGAGAGAGAGAGAGAGAGAGAGAGAGAGAGAGAGAGAGAGAGAGAGAGAAGTGTCACAGTAGAATGGGTAGAGAATACTGCTGATGGGAGGGAAGAGGAGGGAGGGGGGAATAGGGAGGGCAGCAGAATACAACTGATACTAGGATTGCTTATGTATACACATGGATGTATGACCAATGTGATCCTGCATTTGTACACGTGGAAAAATGAGAATTCATACCCTATTTGAATCAAATGTATGATATATCAAGAGCAACTAATAAAAGACTTCTGGCATATCAAATACAAAAACATCAAAAAGATAGAGCACCATGATCAAAAATCAATAGATGCAGAAAAAAATTGGTCAAAATACAGTACCTGTTCATCTTCAAAACACTAGGAAAACTAGGGATAACAGAAACATATCTCAACATTGTAAAAACTATGCTAAGCCCCAGGACAACATCATTCTAAGTGGATAAAAATTGAAAGCATTCCCTCTAAAAACTGGAAAAAGGGATGCTCTCTTTCACCACTTTAACATAGTTTTTTAAACTCTAGCCAGAGAAATAGACAGATGAAAGAAATTAAAGGATATGAACAGGAAAAGAAGAACTCAAATTTTATCACTATTTGCCAACAACATGATTCTATACCTAGAGGATCCAAAAAATTCCATCAGAATTTTTTTTGTAACTAGTAAATGAATTCAGCAAAGTAGCAGGATATAATATCAAAACTCATAAATCAAAGGCATTTCTGTTCATCAGTGATAAATCCTCTGAAAGAGAAACTATGAAAACTACCCCATTAACAATAGCCTCAAAAAATAAAATAAAATAACTGGGTATCAACTTAATCAAAGACATGAAAGACCTCTACAATGAAAATTACAGAACACTAAAGAGAGAAATTAATGAAGACTTTAGAAGATGAAAAGATCTCCCTTGTTCTTGAAAAGGCAGAATTGATATTGTGGAAATGACCATACTACCAAAAACACTATACTGATTTAATGCAATTCCAATCAAAATCCCAATGACATTCCTCATAGAAATAGAAAAAGCAGGGGCTGGGATTGTGGCTCAGTGGCAGAGTTCTTTCCTCATACATATGATGTACTCAGTGGGTTCGATCCTCAGCACCACATAAAAATAAATAAGTAAAATAAAGGAACTGAATCCATCTATAGTTATAAAAAAAAATAAAAAAAATAGAAAAGGCAGTCATGAGATTTATCTGGAAACATAAGAGGTCAAGAATAGCCAAAGAAATACTTAGCAAGGAGAGTGAAGCAGGCAACATCATTATACCAGACCTTAAACTATATTACAGAGCAATGGTAACAAAAATGGCATGGAATTGGCACCAAAATAGACTTGTAGATCAATAGTATAGAATAGAGGACACAGAGAAACCCACATAAATGCAGTTATCTCATTCTAGACAAAGGTACTAAAAACATATATTGGAGAAAAGATAGCCTCTTCAATAGATGGTGCCTGGAAAATTGGAAAACCATATTTAACAAAATAAAATTAGACCCTACCTAATCACCATGCACAAGATTTAGCTCAAAGTGAATCAAGGACCTAGCAATTAATCTATAGACCCTGTGCCAAATAGAAGAAAAGGAAGGCCCAAATCTTTATCATGTCATATTAGGCCCTGATCTCCTTAATAAGACTCCTCTTGCACAGTAAATAAAATCAAGAATCAATAAACAGGATGAATTCAAACTAAAAAGCTTCTTCTCAACAAAAGACACAATTGGTGAGGTGAATAGAAAGCCTATATAATGAGAGAAAGTTTTTATCATTCACATCTGATAGAGCACTAAACTCTAGGGTATATAAACATATATATGAATCAATCAGCAAATACTACAACAAAGTTTTTTCTTAATGAAATACTTAGAATGGAAAGTGAAGCAGTTGTAGGCAGGAGTGGATATTCACTATCTATGCCAGACTGACCTTGGTGCATTCTCTGCCTGGGCTCTGAGCCCAAGAGAGAGCAAGGTATTTGTTAGAGAGAGCAAGACCTAGGCATTATTTATTAAATCATTTCTCTTTTTATGTTGCTTGCCATTCTGCCTTCTGGAATAGAATGGGGATGTAGCTGGCTAAGATGGCTCTCAGCTACCTGCTTACCACTACAAGGTAGGATGGAACTGAAAGTATTTTCTATTTGGAGTTTTATCTACACCATTTATAACCACACTCAACCATTTTAACACCAAAAAAACCCCAATCAATAAATGGGCCAAGAACCTGAACAGACACTTCTCAGAAGAAGGTATACAATTAATCAACATATATATGAAAAATGTTCAACATGTCTAGCAATTAGAGAAATGCAAATCAAAACTACTCTAAAATTTCACCTCTCTCCAGTCAAAATAGCAGTTAATATGAATACAAACAACAATAATTTTTGGTGAGGATGTGGGGAGAAAGGCATACTCATACATTGCTGGTGGGAATGAAAATTGATGCAACCAATATAGAAAGTGGTATGGAGTTTCCTTGAAAAACTGGGAATGGAACCATCATTTGACCCAGATATCTCACTCCTCAGTCTTTACTCAATATTTAAAAATAGCATATTACATGGACACTGCCACATCAATGTTTATAGCAGCACAATCACAACAGCTGAACTGTGGAAGCAATCTAGATGTCCTTCAGTAGATAAATTGGATAAAGAAAATTTTGTGTATATATACACAATGGAATACTATTCTGCATTAAAAGAGAATAAAATGGCATTTGCAGGTAAATGGATGGAGTTGGAGAAAACAATGCTAAATGAAGTTAGCAAATCTCCAAAAACTTACTTGCCATGCCCCCTCCACCCAGGGAAGTTGTTTACCTATTTCTACTAGTACAATTCTTGGAAGACACCTAAGACCCAAATACCATGACCAGTAGAGCCAAACTAGCAGGTTCTGGTGAGGGGTGATGGGAGATTGGATAAATAAGATTCACATACACATATTTTGAAGATAAAACTGGGGTTGGGTGGAGTGCTGCTGTCTGAGCAGGTCTAAAGAATCACACCAGCAAGCTATATTATATATGTATATCTCTAAATCAGATTAAAGACTATGCAAGCATTATTTTTGTATTCGTGAAAGTTACAGTGATAGTAAATGTATGCAGTTATTTCCTCAGTTACATTCTATTGCAGTTTGCAATCTTGGGAGGATTTTTCAGCTCTCAAGAAGGTCCATTGTTTAAAGTTACCAATTCATAGGTAGATTCAGGAGGAGCAGAACTGATGAAATTTTGGGATTATCTTAGCAAGGAAGTTCCTTCATTCCCAGGAGCTGCAGTGCCTGAGAATAAGGTTGAGGCTGATAAGACTCTAGAAAGAAGGACATCTCCTTAGCAACCAGGCATCCTATGCCTTTGCACCGAAACTTTCCCAGTCACAAAGTATGCCACAGACATGAAGTCAGGAGGGATCCCGATCTCACACACTAGTATCCCAGTCACTGTCACCACTCTCCACACTCAAATGCCCCATAGAGATCAGCATCTGCCCAGCTTGATGGTTGGGTTGATTTAATCTCTCCAAAGAATATACTACCCTATACAACTCCAAACTAACACTTAGAGCTAGAACCAGCCCCAAGAACTTCTCAAGCAGAACTCTGCATAAGCCCCACCCTACATGAAGTAATGTATACTGTATGAATAAAACTCCAATAGAAAATACTTCCAATTGCACCCTACATAGCAGTGGTAAGCAGGTAGCTGAGAGCCATCTCACTACATCCTACATCCTCAGTCCTTTCCAGGAGGCAGACTGGCAAGCAACATACAAAGAGGAATGATTTAATAAATAATACCCAGAACTCGATCTCTCCTGGGCACAGAGCCGAGAAAGAAAGGGCAACAAGGTCAATCTGGCATAGGTAATGAATATCGACTCCTTCCCACAACTGCAACCACCTCAGTAGAGGGACCAGTGTTTTTTTTAATTAAGAAAAATTTTATTGTCATAATATTTGCTGATTGGTTCACATACATATACATGTTTATGTGGATGTATGTATCCATATACATACAGTTACATTGGTTTTTCTTTTTTGTCAACTCTTTTTCTTTTATTGTCCTTCCTTTGTCCCTTCCTCTTCTTTTCCCTCTTCATTTCTTTTTAGATTCTTTTCATGTGCTTACTCTCTTGTGCTTTCTATCTTCCACTTTTTCAATATGCATTCTAACCCTTTCTGCCTTCCTAGCTCATTTCATTTCTACTAATTAACTAAATTTTAAACATCTTTTAAATCAATTTGTTTTATCTATCTGGGGAATGGAAGGAGGTGGATTAGTGAGTTCCTCAATGTCATAGTAGCTGTACATAAGGGAATTAAAAAGGCAATTTTACAGTGGCAAACTGAGCCTACACAGCTGAGAAGAGTGAAGGACACTTTTATCTGAAATTGGCAAGCTCAACTCTAGTCAAAAGACCTTGCCTAACAATAGGGGTTGGTGGGTAACTGAGATTGATTGAAAGTTAGATCAAATATTGTGATTCCCAAGTCACCTCTCAAAGCCTAGAGGAAACCAGAAGATAGGATGATATTTCCCACTATCCTCCTAGCACAGACACTGAAGCTTTAGGAAGAAGTGGTTCAAGAGAGGTTTTTAGGCAGAAATTGCATGAAAGTGCACAAGGCTTCCCTAATATGTTTGAACACCTTTAGTCAGAGGTGAGAACAATTCATACACAGTATCTAAAATCCTACCCACCAGAAATCTAATTCCAAGCCCTTAGAAGAAAACACACAAAGACACACACACACACACACACACACACACACACACACATTCCCAAAATTTTGCAGAGATCAACTGAGCAATAAATCTTGAAATCTCTGCAGCCCAAAATTAAATCATTAATTGAATAGCTGACCTAAGATCCCTATATGCTTTCATGTCAATTTTCATTTCTTTAATACCAAATGTCTCAATATTTTTACAAATATTACTCCCATTTTTCACTTTGATTAGTAGACATATGGAGAACATTTTCAAAAAGCTTTATAAAATTGTATTAGAATATTGCTTTGTTTTGAAGTGGTTCCAGTTACTAGGATTTAGTATCTTTTCTCCAAGTGATGCCAGTATCAATGTAGTTTAAATTCAAATTATGAGGAAGAACTGACACTGGGATATTTGCCCAGTCCTGTTCCCTTAAAAAACTTGGGCTGGGATTGTGGCTCAGTGGCACAATGCTTGCCTCACATGTGTAAGGCACTGGGTTCAATCATCAGCACCATATAAAAATAAATAAATAAATAAATAAATAATACTCTGTGTGTGTGTATATGTGTATATATATATATATATATATATATATATATATATATATATATAAATCGAAATAAAATGTTTCTTGTAGCTTGGTGCAGAAGCACACTCCTATAATAGCAGTGGCTCAAGAGGTTGAGGCAGGAGGATCCCAAGTTTAAAGCCAGCATCAGCATCTGAAAGGCCCTAAGCAACTCAGCAAGACCCAGTTTCTAGATAAACTATTAAAAAATCTCGGGGATGTGGCTCAGTGTTTAAACACCACTGGGTTAAATACCCAGTAGCAGATAAAATAAAACAACAATAACAACAAAAACAAACCTTGTTTAATAGAAGAAATAGTTATCCCAGAAGATGCATCTAAATGTGAAAGATGGAGCTAAAAAGATGATAGGCAGACTAATTAGGAACATTGATTGTTACAATTCCATATACAAAGTATGATGAGCCAGACCACATGTGGTCAAGCTTGTGAACAGCATATGATCAACACTCTGACTGGAGGGTGAAGGGACCCATTATCACTCTGACTGGATGTAGAAACTCCCCTCCCCCCAAATCATGACCCAATAGTTTTAAGGGTAACCTCCAACAATACCACATAAATCCCTAGACAGCAGCAATTCAGCTGCAACCAGTTTGGGACTCCTGCCCAGTGGAAGCTGAACCTCCTCTCTGTTTAAAGAAAGAAATAGGACTGGGGCTCTAGCTCAGTGGCAGAGCAGTTTCCTAGCATGTGTGAGGCACTGGATATGATCTTTATCATCACCTAAAACTAAATAAAATAAAGGCATTCTGTCCATCTACAACTACAAAAAAAATTAATTAAAAAAGAAATTCTCACTTTACCCTTTGTTGTCCATGGGCTTCATTCTTCAGATATGTAAGACAACTACATCTTCAAAACCTTTTAGATTTGGGGACGTGTCTGGGGTCCTTGAAAGATAGAGTAAAATGAACTTTTGGTTTTCTGAAGTCTTATAGTACTTTTAAGGGGGAAAATGCATTTCAATCCAAAAAATAAATACTGGGTACCTGTCAGCAACTTAAAAGCCATTACTGTGGCTGCCAATCTAAAGACACTGAACATGAGCTTGCTGGAGAAGGCTTGATCAATCTCCTTTGTCTCTGATGGTGGAATGTTGGTGATATTGTGCTTCAGCCAAAGAACTCAAACCAGGTTGACCTGGTAACTTCAAGTGTTTGCTTCTTTCCCTTTCTAACTCACTTGAAACAATGATGGAGGGTGTCCTCACCTGATGTGTCTTCTTGGATGTGGAGAGGAACTCTTAATCTGATCTGAGGTCCTTTGGAAAAGTGGGGACCCACTAATTCCCAGAATGTGAACCAAACAGTCTGTGTCTCTTTGTCTAATTCTATGATGAAAAATCCTTTCCTCACCACTTCTCATGCAGCAGCAGACCCAGGTTCTTGATATCCTCCGATGAATCCTAATTTTTTCACAAGAAACCATAGATCAGACTATGGGGAATTCTTGAATCCTTGAGCAACATTTAAGACCCAAATCCCAACCATATGCCTAGTAACCACTTTTAGGACAGGGGCCAATTCTTTAAGAGCTCAGAGGATAGACTTTAGGACCAAAGGCATAACATAAACTAATAGTCAATAAGATTTTTCTGGCCAAAGGGACATGATTGCTTTTTCTCCTTAAATTAGGAAATTATCCAGAGCATTATCTGACCTGCCTCCCTCTCCAGACTATGGAATGGTCAGGGAGTATGGAGAGTCTGGGCTTCTTTTGTTTTGATAAAAGTGCTTTCTCTTATGGCAAGAGTGGTGTTCAGAAATTATGTAAGGATTGTTTCAGGATGTAGATTTGGGAAAGGAAGTCAGCAACTAGGAAGAAAAATCATTTGGTATGCTAAGAGAGAACAAAACTAAAGATTTAAACAGATATACATATGTCTAAGAAACATACATATGTCTAAGGGACATTTATGTCTAAGAAAGTTGCAGACGGTTTGTGCAAGGTAAATTTTAAACAGTTTTTGTATGTTGTGTCTATTGGATTTTTTTGTTGTTGTTGTTGAGGAGAATGTATCCTAGAGGACAGATGGTCAAACCTATTTTGGAATCTTTTGAATGGTTGCTTCATGGCTGTTGCTGTTTTGGTTTTCTGTGGTATTATTTATGCCCCAGGTGTGCATGGTTTTAGGTATATATACATCAAGAAGATGGGTGTGTTTATTTGAGAGATTTTTTTTTAGTTGCACACAATATATTTATTTTTTTTATTTTTTATGTGGTGCTTTGCACATGCTAGGTGAGTGCTCTACTGCTGATCCACAACCCCAACCCTAGTCTGAGAGCTTTGAGTGTTGATGTGGGTTTTATGTAATGGGGGCTTGTATGAGTGTGGTACAGGCAGGAGGGTGGCCTGCGTTAAGTCAGCATGGGATTTAATTTTGCAAAATTTACATTGGCACTTGGACTCAGCTCTTGAGCAGGCACATTTGGTTCTTTGGTGTGTGCATGTTTCTGGACAAGTATGTTTGGAGTGTTGACTATGTCGTGACATCCAAAGCTGACAGTTATTTGGCCAGTTATACAATGGTCATTTGGGGAACTTTAGAACAGATGTAGGCTCTGATACTTTGGGACATGGTTTGATGAGTGATGGAAGTCTGGTGGACATAAGAGTTTATATTGATGAGAATATTTTGGTGTTTTGGGAGGACCTTGTTGATTGATGCATAGAGAGTTGGATTATGGTTTGTATCTATGCACTAAGTTTTAACCTTAGAGAAGCTTTTAAATATCTATACCATACTGAGTGAGGCACAAATTTCCCTCCAAAAATGTATCAATATATTGGTAATCTCCACAAATTAGCTCAGGGTTTATGAAAACAGATAGGAAATCACAAGATCCAGAACCAGGCTTTAGCTATAGGTAAGTGGCAGAGCACTCACATAGCATGTGCAAGACACTGGGTTCAATCCTCAACACCATAAATAAATAAATAAATAAATAAATAAATAAATAAATAAATTTTAAAGTTTGCCTAATCCAGTAGGCCACAATCCTTTCCCATGGTTGCTCATGAAAAAGGGAAGGAACACCAGCTTACTCCCTATCAGGAGACGAAGGAAATAACAGGGGATGCATTGTTCTTTACTTTTTTGAAGATGGAAAATACTCCGTGTGCTGTAGGTTAAACAGTTGATATCAGTTTGATCCACAAGCTCTAAAAAAGAAATTCCTGATAGTTTTCTGCACCTGAGCCTTGCTGAAATAAATTCTAGAGGATGGGACAAAATGGCCTCCAAAGGGAAGTAAAAACTAGAACACCAACTTAATGCTAGGCTTGTTTTATAAAAGGGAGGGAAATGGGAAGAAGTCACTATGTGTAAGCTTTTTGCCTTTTGTGCCCCAAATAGCAACTGTGCTTGCTCCTTATCTGTCTGTTAGATATCTATTTATAATGTGGGCTGCATGAGCAAGTGCCCAGACCAACTTAAGATCTGAGGAAAGTATCACTTTAAAATACAAGTCACTGTGGGAAATAAATGGCTGGGCTTTTATACTCTGGGATTGTTATCTTTTAGGAAGTTCTTTCCTGCATGCTAGAGAAAGGTGTCCACAAAGGAAAAGGGATCTGGAAAGGCTGACTGCACCAGGCCTTAGATGTTTTGAAGATGATTAAAGGGCACAAATTTTGATTTGGGGATAATTCAGTAGATATTGTCCCAAATTGCAAGGGATTCCAAGAGACCATTTGTTCTTATGCTTCAATTTATTCCTAACTGTAAGGTCTCCTTCTGTTCTAAAAGTAATACCTCCAGTCTCTCACCAGAATGGAGTTCAGTATCTTTTAACGGTATCAACCTTCTTAACACCCAAGGATTACTAGTTTCCTCTCAAAAGTTCTTTTAAAAAATACATACTTTTGGATCCTTGGCCAATAAAATATCTGAACAGATTAAAATTCACTGCTTCGATTTAAAAAGACTCCAGGTATATTCAGTGAAAACCCCCTAACTTGCCTTTTTCATATGGGTTTCAGACAAATCTGGAGTCAGATGTTGGGCTATTTTTCATTTCTGGAGATAGGGCATATATTTCCTTGACACCAGTGCAAACAGGCCATAGCCCATTGGCCTATGTGGCACTGGAAGCTTCAATAGCATTAGGGAACACTAAGATGTGTCAGGCACATAAAAGGTATTATACAGCTAAAAGGACCTGCAGCTTTCACTAAATGATAACTTTAACATCAGGAATAGTGGGCAGCACAGGGGCAGCTGTTAAAGGAACCTCTGAACATCTCTATGCCCAGCTGGTTAAGGCTCTCAGGGAGACCACTGCTGGGGAATCCAAAAACTAACCTAGCAGGAAGACTCCTGGTAGGAGAAGTCCTACAAAATCACCATGCTCTGGAAATTTTGACCACCAAAGCTGGATGAAACTGTATTTTTGCAGGGAGGATAACACTTTTATGTTAACAATTATAGATTCAAGTCCACTTACAAAAAACTCCAATAAGATTTTAACTCAAAAAGAAGAGATTTCTAATAGGTGGACATCCCTGTGGGCACAACTGCTTCACAGGTTGAAGCCCTTACTTGTCCTCTTGGACATGATGTGTTTGATTTTGCTCTCTGGCCCTTGTATATTAATTGTCTTAGTGAAATTTGTCCCTTCTATCTTGAAGCTGTTAAGTTCTAGATGGGACTAGAGATGGAGCCATGGATCCATCATCAATGTCCTCTAGAGAGACCCACTGAAGAGTTTCCCTACTTGCCAGATCTAATATCCACAATTCAGCCTAAGGAAGGTAGAATTGTAATCAACCAAATTCCCTAGTGGCAGTTAGTGTTATTTCTTCAGAAGCAAGAATAAGAGCAGGAACTAAAAACATGATAGGAACACAGGAATTGCTAAAATTCCTTGTACAAAATATCTAATAGGCATGTGAATAAGCACATGAACAGCACTTGACCAACATCCTGACTAGAGGATGGGGTGGGTGGGGCATGATCATGGAATGTCTTATTCTGATTAGATGTAGAACTCCACTCCCTAAAAGTCATCAGACAAGGGCTGTAAAAGTTGCTTGCAACAACACCAATATAAACCCCTAGTCAGTAGCCACTGAACAAAAACCAATGTGGGACCCCTCTCTAGTGGAAGCTGCATTTCTTTGTTTAAGGATAGAAAAAATATTCCATCACTTTACCCTGTATTGCTATGGGTCTCATTCTTCAGATCCACAAGAGAAAGAACCTACACCTCACTACACCACACAAGCAATAGGAGAAAGCAAGGGGGAAAATGTCCTCAATACCTCATAATAATAATTCAAGAACTAGCCACACAGACAATGCCTTTGAAGAAATGCATAATGAACAATTTAGAAAGTCAATGTTTCTGAATTATCTGTAAACTACAAGAAGATCTAAGCAAGAATTAACAGAAAATACAGAAAACAAGATATCATTTTATTTTTAAAAAAATCCTGAAAATGTACAAAACAGAAATTGTGGAAATGACAGACTTAATAAATCCAAGTAAAAATTCAGATGAAAGCATCAACAACAGAGATGACAGATTTTCAGGGCCTGAACATAGGGTATGTGATCTTAGAAACAGAAATAAAAAACAACAAAAGAACAGAATATTTAGGAAATCCGGCACAATTTTATATAAAAGACTAAACCTAAGAATCACTAACAATGAGAGTGGTGAGATAAAACCAAAGATTATGTGTCACCTTTTCAGTGAAATAACATTCGGAAAAGATCAAATACCATACAACAAACTCACATTAGCTGATTAGAGCCAAACCCCAACCAGTACCACCAGTACTTCCCATTTATAACTCCACGTAGATTTAGGTCTATCTAGATAAAACTCTACTTGACACTCCATTCTAACCTAACACATACAGGTAAGAAGTGAACCTGCAAGCCATTACACACAGCTTCAACTCAAGAATCACAAAAAGAAGTGTGTAACAACCCAAAGTCCTTGTTCACTCCAAGGGATATATAGTCTAAGAAGAAGTGTAATGAAGGGCAGTGCTTCACAAGGAATGCAACAGCTTTGATCACCTGAGCTCAAAGAGCTATTTTAATTCCCATTTTCTTTCTTCTTATATTTATATTTATCTATTTTTGTTTTCTTGGTGTTATTACTGTGCTATTTGATTTGTGGATATATATTCATATACATATTTGTTTCCCTCTTCTGTTTTACATTTTTATGTTTACCACATTTGTTTGTTTTGTAATTTGAAGATTAGGGTTTTATTTATTTCATGATTTTTGTTTGTGTCTATTGTCTTTAACACCTTTCTTTTCCCTCTTAATAGCCAGTTTCTCCTGTTATTTCTTTCTCTATTTAGTTTCTTTTACTTTTTGTCCTTCTCCTCCCTACATTTATTCTGTTTTCTATTCACATTGTGAAAATTCTAACATTTATTTTACCTTCACATTACACTTCCTTTTCTCTTAATGAACTCTACGTTTTATGATCCTTTACAACTCTTTACTTTCCAAATTCCTAACCCTATCACCCTCCAAGGTGCTATAATTATTAAGCACTATAGATAGATTAGTTGATACCTGATGTGTTTTTTTTTAAGGTGGGTCTTCTTCAGGGTATTTATTTCACTGACATTGCTGTTGGCAGTTGCTAAGTCTGCCATTCCTCTTTGTGGCAATTAGTATTGTAGATGGCATTCTTGTCACTGAGTATATTATTTCAATGTTGCATATAGTTTACTGCCATTTCTACTATTGGTCCATTCCTCTTTTTCTGTGGAATGCTAGGAACCTACTGGAAAACCATGATCTCATAGAGCAATGACTCTGCAGCTGAGCTACTTCCAGAACCCAGCCAAGAGACAGAGCACCTTGCACCACCCATAAATTATGCTTGAACATCAAACATACATTAATACAAAAACTAGGTGAAAGAAATCACCAAAACTGATGACCAAGCCACAAGTAGAAATATTTAGGTGGAGACCTCAGATTCCATCCAAGGACATCCAATCCTACAACAGAAATACAGACAATTAACTTGTAATATACTGGTAGATACTATACCTACAACGGGTCTTAATATAGACAGCTTCCATACTGCTTTAGGATATAGTCTCATTAAGTAATCACAGAGGGTATACTCCACATAGTCTACCATATACAAAACTGCATGGTCTACAAGCATCCCACTTTTGTGAGAACTACGGGGAAAAATGGGATCCTCAACTCTGCCACAATACACATTACATTAAAATACACTGGTCATCATCATATAACTACAAGAGAAAGTTACTTCAACACACACTTGAAAATATATTGAAAAATTCCAAACAATCTGATATCCCTGAACATATTGCCAAGAGAAGGATATGCCCTAAATAGACCCACACATACTAATGGAAGAGAAATACATCCAAACAGATGCACAAAAGCCAACACAGGAATAGAAGAAACATAAAAAAAAACACTGTAACATGATAACTCCTGTTTCATAACTCAACTGATTTCAATGATACTGAAATTCATGAAATACCAAACAAAGTTCTCAAACACACAATTATAAAAATTATCAATGGTGGGACTGGGGTTGTGGCTCAGTGGTAGAGCACTCACCTAGCATGTGCAATGTGATGGGTTCAATCCTCAGCACCACATAAAATAAATAAAATATTGTGTGCAACTACAACTAAAATATATATTTTTAAAAAATTATCAATGAATTCAAAGGAAACTCATGTGAGGTACTGGGTTTGATCCTAAGCACCACACGATAATAAAAATGTGAAAGAGATAAAAGAACCAAATGAATTAAGAAAGTGGGTACAGGATATAATTGAGAAATTCAATAATGAGATAGAAATATTGAAAAAGAAACAAAAATGAACCTTGGTAATCAAAAAGGCAAAATAATCAGGGGCTGGGATTGTGGTTCAATGGTAGAGTGAGTGCTTGCCTAGCACATGCAGTGCCTTGTGTTCTATCCTCAGCACTACATTAAAAACAACAATAACAAACAACTAAATGTTTGGAATAAAGGTATTGTTTCCAACTACAACCAAAAAAATATTTTAAAAAGGCAAAATAATAAAAAATATTCTCTGAAAATCTTGCTAAGAGTAAAACATGAATAAGGTGGATCTCAAGAGTGGGAAGACAAAGTAGTCAGCTTTGAACATTCAGACACTATAAATGAAAATAAGTAACCATGACCAGAATACACCAGAACTCTAGGATAATGTTATTTCACCAAATTTAAGAATCACTGGGGGGGGGGAATGAGCATTGGGAGATGCAGGGTAATGACATGGATAACATCTTCATGAAACTAGTAACAAAATTTCCCAAACAATGAGAAGGAGATGGACATTCACATATGGGAAGAATTCAGAAGCCTTAAAGGACAACATCCAAAAGGAATCTTTTCATAACACATTACTTAAAACTTCTAACATACAAGGTAAGGGTAAAGTTTTAGAAGTCTGAAGAGGAAACATCAAGTCCCTTTTAGAAGCCAGTAAGAATTACTTGTCATTTCTCACATCAAACTCTAAATTGCAGAAGGGCTTGGGAAGATATGTTACAAGCCCTGAAAGAAAATAACCATCAGCCATGTTTTCTATATCCAGTAAAACTATCTGTCAGAATCCAAAGAAGAAATAAAACCTTCCAATTAAGTAGAACCTAAAAGAATTTATAACCACTAAACCAGCACAACTGACACTCCTTCAAGAAATACTACAGGAGAAAATGAAAACAAACTACAGAGCTCACACATGGATAAATCTCATGTAAAATGTAGCTAATCAAATGAGAAATGGGAACAAATTAAACATCAGAAAAATATGGTGAAAATTAATAAATGTCTCTGTAATAACACTGAATATAAACAGCCTCAACTTTTCAACTCAAAGACATAAACTCGTAGAACAAACTAAGAAAAAAAAACTATATTGTGCTTGCAAGATTCTCACCTTTCAGGTAAACTAACCAAATATAAGGCAGCAAGGAAGAAGATGAAAATTAGAGATGAAAATTATAGATGAAAAAGGTGAAATCACCAGAGATATCAACAGAAATCCAGAGAGATTATTTTGAAAATTTATACTCCAATAAATTGGAAAATCTAAAAAAATGGACACAGTTTTAGAAAACTATGACATACCAAAATTAAATCATAGGACATAGAAAGCTAGATGGACCAATAACAAGCAATGAAATATAAGCCTTAACAAAACTCCTTCCTACAGAAAAAAGCACAGGTCCAGATAGATTCTCAGCTGAATTCTATTGGACAAAATATTGAAAAAAATTAATGCCAATGCTTTTCAAATTATTCCAAGAAAAACCAACAGATTTAACACTTCTAGAATCATCCAGAAAAGGACACATTGAGGAAAGAAAACTATAAACCAATACCCCGATGAACTTAGAAGCAAATATTATTAATAAAATATTACCAAATCATATTCAACAACATATTAAGAAGATTATACAAGTCGACTAAGTTGGTGTTTTCCCAGGGACATAAGGATGGCTGGACAAATAGAAATCAGTAAATTTTCAGTAAATATAATTCCTTACATAAACAGAATTACACTCAAAAACTACTCTTCTATATAGATGCAGAGAAAGCTCTCAACAAACGTCAGCATCCATTAATGAGTTAAAAAAATAACATAAAAGAAACTAGAGGTAGAGGAAAGTACCTCAAGATTAAAAAGGCTATATATGAAAACAGGAAATGCACACAATCATGAATGGGAAAAAACTGAAAGCATTTTCTTTAAATCTGCAAAAATGACAAGGATATCCACTCTTAACTCTCTTATTATATACTAAAAATTCCATCTAGAGCAATCAGGCAAGAGAAAGAAATTTTAAAAATAAAAATAGGAGGAAAAGAAGTCAAAATATCATGTTTTACAAATGACATGATACTTACTTAGATAATCTAAGAAGCTTCAACAAAAGACTGCAAGAGATTTTAAAAAAATGTACCAGAATAGTTGGTTATAAAATCAACAATTAAAACCATACATTTCTTATATATCAATAATAAATTTACTGATAGAGAAAAAGAAAAACAATCCTATTAACAATAGCTTCAAAAACTAAAATACCAGGCTGAAGTGTAGTTGTAGCTCTGTTGATAGAATGTTCACCTTGCTTGTGTGAGGCACTGGGTTTAATTCTCAGCACCACATAAAGCAAATAAATAAAATAAAGGTATTGTGTCTTTATATAACTAAAATTACATTAAATACACTAAAATACCCAGAATTAATCTTACCAACGAAGTGAAAAACTACTGAAATGAGATTATAAAACATTTAAGAAATATTTTGTGGAAGACACAAAGAGGTGGAAAGAATTCATGTATTATGAATAGAATTAATATAATTAAAATGGCCATACTACCAAACACAATATACAAATTCAGTGGAATCAAGATCAAAACACCAGATATTGTTCACAAAACTAAATAAAATAGCCCTAAAATTCAGTTTGAAAAATAAAAGTGCTATAACAGCCACAGAAACTCTAAACCAAAAAACCAATGATGGAGGCATGCCAACTCCTGCATTCAAATTTTACCACAGAGGTATAGTAACAAAAACAATATGATACTGACATTAAAGCAAATACACAGACCAATGATAAAGAATAGAACACATATACAGACCCATTCAGATACAGTCATCTGGTCCTTGAAAAAAATTCCAGCAGAATACATTGGAGAAAAGATAGCCTTTTAACAAATGTTACTCAGACAACTATCTGTATGTTTAAGAATGAATCCTATCTTTACACAAAAGTTAACTCAAAGAGGCCCAAAGACCTTGGAATTAGACCAGAAACTCTGCAACTGATAGAGTAACAGGTTGGCACAGGAACCAGCTTCCTTAACAAGATTCCTAAAGAAAAGAAATAAAAGCAAAAATCAAAAGTGGGATAGCATCAAATTCAAAAGCATCTACACAGCAAAGTAAACAAATAAGAGCACAAAGAGAGAATCTACACAATGGGAGATCTTCATCACCTGATACTCATATAGGAAATTAATATAAAGAATTCAAAACATTATCGCCTATAAAACAAATGTTAATAAATGAGTAAAAGAACTAAACAAACACTTCTCAAAAAAAAAGAAATGCAAATGTCTAATAAGTACATAAAAAAATGTTCAACATCTCTAGCAAGTATAGAAATGCACACCAAAAAAACATAAAAATTTTATCTCACACTACTCAGAATGATAGTCATCAATAATACAAATAATAAATGCTGTAAAGAATATGGGAAAAAAGACAACACATACATACTGTTGGTGGACATGTGAATTAGTGAAACCACAATAGAAACCAGCATAGATGTTTCTCAGAAGACCAGGAATGGAACCACCATACGGCCCAGATATACTACTCTTCCGAGAATTAAACATTTATACCATAGTCATAAATACATACTTGTGTTTATAGCAATACAATTTATAAAAGCTACGATAGGGAATCAGCCTGGCATTGAAAGACAAATGGATAAAGAAAATATGGTGTGTGTGTGTGTGTGTGTGTGTGTGTGTGTGTGTAAAGAAAAGAAAGTTGGAGGGGTTTTCATGAAAGTCAAAATGAGATCTGTAAAGGAAATGATACATCCCAACACCCTAAACAAAACAAAATAAAACCAATTCCTAAATCAGAAGAAGCAAGGAAATGATGAATAGTACAACTGAAATCAATACAATAGACAATGAAAACAATACAAACAATCAATGAAGCCAAGGGTTGGTTATTGGAATATGTAAAACCTTGTCCAAACTTATGAAAAGAAAGAAAATCCAAATTCGTAAAATTAGAGATAAAAGAGAAAAATTCACCACAAACATCCAAAGATTCATTAGGGAGTATACTGAAAACTTATATCCAATATGGTGGAAAACCAGGAACAATTGTATGTATTTCTAAATTTATTTTGCCTTCCAAAATTAAACTGACAATATATTAAAAACTAAACAGATCAATTACAAACACTGAGATAGAAGCAGTGATACAAAGCCTCCTAAAAAGAAAAATACATAAATAGAGAAATTTTTAGTTGAATTCTAATAGAAATTTAAAGAAATAACAAAATAGAAAGTGGAACAATTTCAAATCTATAATATGAAATCAGATATCATTCTAACATCCAAAACCACATAAGGACACATCAAGAAAAGAAAAGAAAAGTAGAGAACAACATCCCTGATGAACTTAGATGAAAAAAATTTTTAATAAAACATTAGCAAATCATATTCAGAAACACAATAAGAAGATTGTACATGATAACTAAATTGGTTTCACTCAGAGGATACAAATGGATACTGATTTGAACATATGCAAATCAATAAATGTACATCCTCATACACGTAGAATTTAGAGAACCATCATACATCTTCTCAATACCTACAGGGAAAAAAAGTCCTTAACAAAATTTAGAGGATTCAGTTGGAAAACTGAAGAAACAATGGGTAGAATGGAATTACTTCATAATGCATAAAGTCTATATATTATACACCTAAACTCAACATCATTGTGAATGAGGGAAAAAATGAAACATTTCCTTTAAAATCTGGAACCAGTGAAGGAGGTCCCAATCAAAACTCTTCTACACAATATACTACTGGATATTTTTTCTGGACCAATAAGCCAAGAAAATAAGATGGAAGGGATAAAAAAAGGAAAATAATAAGTCAAATTATATCTGTTTTCAGAAGATATGATTTTATACTCAGAATATCCAAAACACTCCAACAATTTGATAAACAAATTAAGCAAACAGCAGTTCACAAAATCAATATAAGAAAATCAGCACCTTCTCAAGACACCAATAAAGAACCTAGTGAAAAAAATAGCCTCATAAAATCAAATTAAATACCTAGGAATAAACCAAACCAATAAGGTGAGAGACATCTACAATGACAACTAGAGAACACTGAAGAAAGAAATTGAGGACCTTAGAATATGTAAAGTTGGTAAAATTAAAATTGTTCAAGTAGCCATACTATCAAAAAGTATTGCACAGATGCAATAGAATTCCATTCAAATTAATATGACATTCTTCAAAGATCTAGAAAAATAAATTATAAAATAAATTTGCAAGAGCAAAAGACTCAGAATAACCAAAGCAATACTGAGCAAGAAAAGCAATATTTGAGGCATCAAATGATATTACAGAACTATATTAACAAAAAAGAAATCATGGTATTGGCATCTAAACAGACATGAAGTCCATGGGTATAGAAGACGCAGGGACAAATCACCATAGATACAGTAATTTGGTATTCAACAAAGGTGCCAAAAGCACATGTTAGACATGGTATTGATAGCTTTTTGGAAAAAACGTGATGAAGAAACTGGATATTCACTTGCAGAAAAATGAAAATAGATTTCTACCTTTTACCCTGCACAAAAGACAACTCAAAGTGAATCAAAGATATAGACTTTAGAACAGAAATTTTTGAATTGATAGATAAACATGGTCTCAACATACTAACATATTGGTGTAGACACCCACTTCCTTAAAAGACTGCTAAAGTTCAAGAAATGAAACCAGGATCAATGATTTAGACAGCATCAAATTAAAAAGCGTCTATACACAGCAAAGAAAACAGGGGCATGAAGATGGACATTAAATAATGGGAAAAGATTTTTGCCAGCAGCCTTTCCAACAGGGAATTAATATCCAGAATATACAAATCAAAAATCTCAACACCAAAAAAAAACAAAAAAAAAAAAAAGCAACCCAGTCAGTAAATGGACGGTAAAACAAAAGAGACACTTCTGGAAAAAAGATATACAAATGGCCAAAAAAAGATATGGGAAAACAAACTTCATTATCCTAGAAATCAGGGAAATGCAAATCAAAATTACACTGAGAATTCATCTCATCTTTATTGAAAATGACAATCATCAAGAATACACATAATAATAAACACTAGTGAGGATACAGGTAAAAAGAGACCCTCATACACTGTTGGTGGGTTTGCAAATTAGTACAACCACTTTTTCCTGGAAAGCAGTGGGGATATTCCTCAAAAGACTAGGAATAGAACCACCATATGACCCATATGACCCAGCTATCCCTCTCCTTAATATTTATCCTAAAGTACTGAATTCAGCATACTATAGCAACACAAGCAGATCAACACTTAGAGCAGTGCAATTCACAAGAGCCAAGTGGTCTAGCACTGGTGGTGCAATTCACAAGAGCCAAGTGGAACTAACACTGGTGGTTATCAACAGATAAATGGATGAGCAAAAATGAAATATTATATTTTGAGAGTGAGAGAGAGAGAGAGAGAGAGAATATGAATAGATTTTTACAAAGCCAGAAAAAAAGAATGAAATTATAGCATTTGCTAGTAAACAGATTAAACTGAAGAACATTATGCTAAGTGAAATCAGGAAGATGCAGACATCAAGTGTTGAAATGTTCTTACTTGGGGAAGCTAAAATCATAAGGAAAAAAAAAAGAAGAAATCCCATGAAAATAGAATGGATATAAGTATAATGGAAATGGAAGAAAGAGGGGGAGGGAATATGGGAGGATCAGTGGAATAAAATTGACGAAATTATGGTACATAAATACACAAACAAACTTCAGTGAATTTCAACTTTATGTGTATCTTTTTATTTTTATATTTTTAACTTTATTTTATGCATTTATTTTTATGTGGTGATGAGGATAGAACCCAGGGCCTTGCATGTGATAGATAAGCATTCTACCACTGAGACACAACCCTAGCCCAAACTTTATGTATATCTAAAATCACAAATTTAAAATATATAAATGAACAAAAGGCAGATGAGTAGAATAGAGTTAAAGGGACACTGGGAAGAAAAAAAAACGAAGGCAAAGAGAAGTACTGGGGACCAAATAGCAATATATTATATTCTATGCATATGTGATTATGTCAAAGTGAACCAAAATATCACCTATAGCTATGATGCACTAAGAATACCATTAAAACTAAAAACTTTAAGTACAGACTTAAAAAAGGATGTAGAGAGAGAACTTATGGCATAGGTAAAAATGCTTGCCACCTACTCCTCAGACAGAGGATTAATATCCAGAATACATTAGGAATTTGAAAACTTAACACTAAATTAACAAATAACACAGTGAATAAGCAGGGAAATGAATTAAACATACAAATAAAAAATATAAATGTCCAATAATATACGAAAATTAAAATGTATGGCATCTTTAGCAATTGGGAAATGTAAATCAAAACTACAGTGATGTGTTGGGGTTATATCTCAGCAGTAGAGCCATTGCCTAGCATCTACAAAGTGCTAGGTCCAATCCTCAGAACCACATAAAAATAAATAAATAAAATAAAACGTATTTAAAAAAAAAACTACGCTCAGATTTCATCTTAAGGCAGAATGGCAGCATTACAAATAATAATAAGTGCTGGAGAGGACGTGGGGAAATGAAAACAATTTTACACCATTAGTGGGATTATAAATTGGTAGAACGACTCTGGATATCAGGATGGATATTCCTCAAAAGACTAGTAATGGAGGGCTAGGGTTGTGACTCAGAGGTAGAGCACTTGTCTAGCACATGCAAGGCATCCTGGGTTTGATCCTCCACTCCACATAAAACAAGATTAAATAAAGATATTGTGTCCACATACAACTAAGAAAAATATATATTTTAAGAAAGACTAGGGATTGAACCACTATATGACTCAGCTAAACAACACCTTGGTATTTACTGTAGAGAATTAAAGTCATATGTACAATGTGATATGTGTGTAGCCAAGTACACAGCAGTACAATTCACAGCAGTCAAACTATGGAAGAGCCCGGGTATTTGCCAATGGCTGAATGCATGAAATAAATATTGTATACATGACAAATGGGGGTTTTTTAGCCATTAAAATGAAATCATGTCACCTGCAGGAAAATATATGGAACTTAGTACATTATGTTAAGGAAAAGCAAAACTCAGAAAGTCAAGGGTCATGTGTTTTCTCTCATTTGTGGAAGCTAGAAAGGAAGAAGGAAAGGAAAAATGGTGTGACTTCATGAATAGTGAAGGGAGAACAATAGAACAGAGGAAAGGGTTCAGGGAGAGGGTGGAAAGGGGTAAAAATAAAAATATTGGGGAAAAATATCAATCATATTATACTGCTTTATCATATTCATGTGTGAATATATAACACAAATCCTCTACTTTGAATAATTGTAATGCACCAATAAAAAAAGAAAGATAAAAATAATTTTATATAAAAGGGCAAAAAACACCCAGTGTAAGGGAAACCCACAAATCATACAGGTTTCATATTCTGTGTCTTGTGAGGCTGCATTATAGCTCCTTAATGTACCTTCTCACCATGACTGAATTCCATAGTCCAAATGCTAAGGGAAAACTTTGCTTTTTCTTCATCTTTGCTTCCTGGTTTGGGACCATTACCTTGGAGATCTTCCTTAGTCTTATCCATCAACCTGATACTCCTGAACTCCCCCAATGCACAATTTGTGAGAAACCCTCTCTTGAAACCCCCTTTATCTATGTTATATCCCTATAGATACTAGTTTGGACTTCCTGGAGCTTTGCAAAAAGTATAGGGCTCAAGGAGGACTCCTTATACAAATTATTGGAAGACAGCAACTTCCCCATTATTTACATGACCAACTCACAGTAACACTACTGGCTCTTTGGTCCACTTCCCAAGAATGTCTGTCCCTTTGTCATTTGCCTCCACGAGAGCTTTTCCAGAGGCTCATTACTGATAGCAAGTCCTACAAATTGACAATTGTGAGGGATGCAATACATCAAAGCATCCCATTCTTATTGATAGCCACACTTATAGACAAAAGCAGACACAGTTCACTAAAGGGACCCAGAAAGTTGTCAGAGATATCTGGCAGTGTGGCAGAAGTAGGGATATGCCCCAACCTCTGTCTATAAAATGTGCAACTCATTCAGAAAAATCAATGGAATGCTTCAAATACCTCTGAGTCTGTCACTGTCATTTTTTTCCTTTAGAAAACAATATCACAACATGGGAGCCTCACTTTCAACACAAAGGGCTGTACTTTTTATGTTGTAAACAAATGGAACAAGGAGGCTGGGTTGTGCCTCAGTGATAGAGCACTTATCCAGCATGTGTACAGCATTGGATTTGATCTGGAACACCAAATAAATACATAAATAAATAAAGTTATAACAAAAAACCTGAGACAAGTATGACCCTGATATCTTCAGGCAAAAGTGCTTCATTTTCTATTGAAATACTGCCTGGACACAATATAAGATGGGATATGGGGAACAATGGCCCCACAATGATTGCCTAAATTACATCATACAACTGGAGTTTTTCTGCATATGGTCCAATGGTGTGAGATTCCATATGTGCAAATCTTCATGACATTTTATCAAAATCCAGACATATGCTGAAAGACACGTGATGATTTTAAGATGATAGAAAAGCCATATCTTCTAATTGATCCCTGCTTTGCAGTTCTCATTTTAGCTCCAGGGAAGGTTATATGCCAGATAACAAAAGAACACCCTCATAGATCATGGGGTCCCCAGACCCCTCCTCTGTATGTTCCAAAGTACTGTACTGGGTATGATGTACTGCACATCATACCCAGAGTGGCCTCTTACCATCCAATTACCAAATATTTGGTTGACACTCTTGCTCATAAAGGAGGTCACCAAAATGAATGAAAAAACTCAGTATTTACACATATTTCTTTGTGACTATAAACTCCCCCCTCCAAGAGAAGACTTGGAAATTGCTCCAAACTGTCCTCCTGCTTTATCAGTAATTTTCAAACACTCACTCTTGCCTTCAATCTTGGGTGGAGGGATGTTTATTTAATCTTTACTATCAGCTGCACTCCAGATATGCAAAAGATAGTTTTATTAAAAACATGTTCAGAGTTGGGGCTGGGGCTCAGTGGTAGAGTGCTTGCCTGGCATATTCAGATTTAATTCAATCCTCAGCACCACATAAAAATAAAATAAACATATTGCATCAATCTAATATATATATATATATATATATATATATATATATATATATATAATATTTTTTAAAACATGTTCATTATGAAAAAGTCAAAGAGATTACCAAGGGAACAGAAGAAAATCACACAGGTTCCATGCATTTCTTAATGAGGTCTTTAAAAGTACACCAACATAGACCAACCTCCTTAAGGGACAATCCCTTATGGGATACCATTTTATAGCTCAGTCTGTCCCTGATAGCTAGAGAAAACTCCAAACGTTTCAATTGAAGTTCTCAAAATTTGTTAATAGATATGATTTTCTCTGTCTTAAATGACAGGGACTTGGAGGAAATCTGATAAAGGAAAAGGAGGGATAAGAGAAAGACAGCACCACCTGCAAAAACCTACCCACTTGACAGGATAGGATTCAATCCTCATGGTAATATAATGCTGCAGGAAGCAACTGAGAGTAGGATAGCTCCAAATGCAGGGGAAATGGACATCTGGCACCCAAGTGCACAAGCCCAACACCCACCCCTGCCCCACACTTTGTATGTAAGGATGACCCTGTCATGTAACACTGAAAGAAAAAAAAATGGATCAAGACACAAGGTCTGACCATTTCAAGAAGCCTGGAAAGGCCAAGAGTACAAAGATGCCCCTAACAAACATTTGCATTTCACATGAGGAAATCTGGGCAATTCTTGAGGTGGCAGGCAAGTTAATGCAGTTCCTTTTGGACACAGGGTACACAATCTATCCTGAAATCCTCTGCTATACTCTCGCCTCAATTTTCAGTAGTAGTAAAATCATAATTCCAGTATTTGACACCCCCTACTGTTCCTTGGGTGATTGATCCCAAGTCTGAGACAATGGAATCTCATGACAAGTCCTAAATTCACAGCTGGCACAGATATTATTAAAGGGGACAAGTTATTCATATAAAAGACAATACCCCTAAGGACAGAAGCACTGCATGGATTACAAGCCACTGTATGTACATCTTTATAATACAGGATTATAATTTGTTATCAGTTATCATGTGATAGTGAAATTCTTCTGAGACATAAACCAAATAGGAATTATAGATAATTACAGGATTTAAACTTGGTCAACAAGGCAGTGATCCTCCTCTGCTCCATGATAACAAACACAACTTGCTACCCAGGTTCCAATGTACCACTCAGTGATGCACTGTCCTAGATCTCAAGGGGGCAGCCCACTCCTAACATCCTTTCTCCTCAAATGGGGAGATCCTGAAATGCACACTAAACAACTTATCTGAACATACAGCACCCATTTGTTTGCCTGAAGGTTGAAAAAGAATTCAAAAGACTAGGTCTTCTGGCTAAAATTGACCTTCAGTATGTAGGTGACATTCTCACTTGTAGGCTAGATAAAGAGAACTCTAATAAAAATACTCTCTGGCAACAAAATTTCCTAGTAGAAAGAGTTTTCTGGGCATCTAAATCCCAGATCAGGTCACACAACAAAATGTTACTTAAGGTATATTCTATTTGGGAGGGTTACCTGCAAAAATAATAACCCAGGAATACTTACCACAGAGGAAATATCTCTACTCCCTTATATGTTCAGACAGGGCATAGATAAGTTGCTGAGGCTTGCTTTAAGCTCATGATCATCTTGCCTTAGCCTCTGGAATGACTGGCATTACATACTAGTAGCACCATGCCCAGCATGATATATTCTAACCCTAGGAAAAATATAGCTGACTAGGAACATGGTTCAAGCAACCTGTAATACCACAAGCAATCTGTAATAGCACACCACCTGGGACCAAACATCAAATCTGAACCTTCATGAGAATGGCTAGTGATTGCTGAATCTGGATTTCTAACTTAGGCATCATGGCAAAATACTTGATGTATCAATTCAAGGACCAGATTTAGAGCCCTTGGAGTGAAATCAAATCCTACAAGATGCATTCATGCAGAAACTCCTACATTGGGCATCCCTAATCTACACAAACCTTTCTTCTTTTATGTGGCTCAAAAGGGAGGAATAGCCTTAAGGGTACTAGTCTAAATATTGGGAAACAAAACAACAGCCTGTAACTTAGTTTTCAGAGAAGGCAGGCCCTTTCAGCACTAGATACCCCCTTGAATAAGTGGAGTAGAACCATAGCCATACTAATGGAAAAGGCATCTAAACTAACTCTAAGTAAAAGATTAAAAGTTCCTACTCCACATCAGATAAAGGGACATCTCTGACTGGCATCAGCTAGACTAAATAAATATCAAATAATACTTCTAGATAATCTCAAGGTATATTAAAGTTTCTGCCTCTCTCACAAGTAAAGAAACATTTTCTACCACAGTTTATTCATACATGGATGTGCAATCCCTTACCTGTGTCAGTTGAGAAAAACTTACAGGTCAACCTCCCAGAAACCTAGAACAAGAATTGTTTATAGATGAAAGAAAAATTTTTAAAAATGGACAAATATTTGTATGGTATGCTGTAATAACTAGAATTCACCTCTTGAATATATGGGCAGCACAAAACCCTGAACTTATCACCCTAACATCACCACTGTTTCAATGCAAGGACAAATGAGCCAACATCTACACTGTCAACATATGACTTAAGGGTGCTTCATGCACATGCAATCAACTAGAAAGACAGGCGAATGCTTACTGAAAAAAATTCTACTAAACATAGATAGAAATTCTACAATTCTAAAATTATTCTAAAATTATTAGAAGCAAGCCACCTCAAAAACAAGTAGGTATAATCCTTTGCAAATGGCATCAAAGAGATCTCACAAGACAACACAGCGAAATACAAAAGCAGCTGGGAAGCAGCGGCGAGGCGAGTTCCCAGCGCAGGGCAGAGCGCCGGACAGAGCCCCGCAGCGCCCCGAAGCCGCGATGGGGCTCAGGCGCCCAAAGCCCCGGAGCCAACAAGCTGCCGGGCCCGCCTCGCCGCCCTGACCCGGGAGCCAGGGCTCGGCTTGAAGCGGCGGCGACGGCGCCGCGGGAGCATGGGGAGGAGGATGCGGAGCGCCGCCGCCACCGCGGGGCTCTGGCTGTTGGCGCTGGGCTCCCTGCTGGCGCTGTGGGGCGGGCTCCTGCCGCCGCGGACTGAGCTGCCAGACTCCCGGCCGCCAGAAGACCGACTCCCACAGCGTCCGCCCGGAGAGGAGGCCCCGCGCCCGTGCCTTGCTCCCTCTGCCCCCGCCCCTGGCGTGGGACGCCCGCGGCGGCTCCCTGGAAACTTTCAGGGCGCTGCTCACCCTGGCGGCCCAAGCGGACAGCCCGCCCCGGCGGCACCCTGGTGAGCCCAGGCGGCACGACCCCGCTAGGCGGCCCGCGCTGGCGGAGCGCGCGGCTGTGCACGAGGGTGTCTTCTGGAGCCGTGGCCTGGATGAGCAGGTGCCCCGGGGCTTTTCCGAGGCCGAAGCGGCGGTGTGGCTGGAGGCTGCGCGGCGCCCGGGTGGTGGCCCTGGAGCGCGGGGGCTGCGGACGCAGTTCGAACAGACTGGCCCGTTTTGCCGACGGCACCCGAGCCTGCGTGCGCTACGGCATAAACCCCGAGCAGATCCAGGGCGAGGCCCTGTCCTACTACCTGGCGCGCCTTCTGGGCCTCCAGAGCCACGTGCCACCGCTGGCACTAGCTCGGGTGGAGGCTCGGGGCGCTCAGTGGGCGCAGGTGCAGGAGGAACTGCGTGCCGGGCACTGGACGGAGGGCAGCGTGGTGAGCCTGACGCGCTGGCTGCCCAACCTCACAGACGTGGTGGTGCCAGCGCCCTGGTGCTCAGAGGATGGCCGTCTGCGGCCCCTGCGCGACGCGGGGGGCGAGCTGGCCAACCTCAGCCAAGCAGAGCTGGTGGACCTGGTGCAATGGACGGACCTGATCCTCTTCGACTACCTGATGGCCAACTTCTACCGACTTGTAAGCAACATCTTCAGCCTGCAATGGGACCCACGCGTTATTCAGCGCGCCACGAGCAACCTGCACCGCGGTCCCGGAGGGGCGCTGGTCTTTCTGGACAATGAGGCAGGCTTAGTACATGGCTACCGGGTGGCAGGCATGTGGGACAAGTATAACGAGCCGCTGTTGCAGTCGGTGTGTGTGTTCTGCCAGCGGACCGCGAGGCGCGTCCTGGAGCTGCACCGCGGTCAGGACGCGGCTGCCCGGCTACTGCGCCTCTACCGGCGCCACGAGCCTCGCTTCTCGGAGCTGGCCGCGCTTGCCGACCCCCACGCTCAGCTACTGCAGCGCTGTGCAAGGCCAAGTACGGCCGCCGGCGGGGGATTTAGCGTCACCCTGAGGAAGAGAGGAAGAACCGGGACTGGGGTGTGGATGAATGGGGGAAGGGCTGTCGCCCCTGCCACCGGCTGGGACCAGCTGGGCCAACGCCCAGCCAGTGACCTGAGCTCAAAGGTGTTTAAAAACTAATGCTTCACCCACCTGCCCTCTTTTTTTTTTTTTAATCCCTCACTTTTTTCCTTTCAAAGTTCTAAGAGGGCGAACTCACCGAGGCGAGAAGTGTAACATTCCCTCCACCCAGCTTATAAAAGGATTCTTTCCTGTGCCAGAGCGGAGACTGGATCCGAAGAAACTGGCTGCTGGGGTTTGTTCCCCGGGTGGCGGTCTCTGTGGGAGATGAACCCCATTCTTGGACATCCCCCCTCCCTTTCCAAAAAAGGAAAACTTCAATTTGAGCGGTTGAGCTAATTCCGCAATTTCCTACCAAACGCTGTGCTGGTGGCCCCAGAGCAAGGCTGTGACATTGGCTGGTGGAGCCCCCTTCCTGTGTTCTGCCTTTGTTCCAGCGCAGCGATGATCAGTGTTCAGAGAAGGGGGCAGCTCCCTCCCGATAGGACAAAGAGAGCAAGACCTCCATACCCTGGGGAGTCCTGGAGACCCTGACAATTTGTCTGACTCATTTCTGAACTCTGTTTTGGCCTGAAGGCTATGAATGCACTGAGTCAAATACGAATTGTTTCTTCCTGCCCCTCCCAACTGACCAAAATTTTGACAATGACGATGTTCACTAGAAGAAAAAACAGTTCCATGCACTTTACTTTATTTTAATTTTTTATTAAGAAAAACTTTTTTATTTGATAGAATTTGCCTTCTATGTATATATGTGCATAAATTGTGGTGTAAATATACTAAACAAACTTATATTTCAATAAAAGGGAGTTTAAAATTAAAAAAAAAAAAGAGATCTGACAAGAAAAAAAATTCTGCTTAAGAGATGCCATGTTTCCTTCTACTGACACCCAGCCGTCTTTGAAGTACACTACTGAAGAATCTAAGTGGGCTCCAGAACAAGGAAGAGACAAGTCTGGACCTTGGTTATGTGTAAACAAAAAAAAATTGGTTTTGGCTCAGGGATTACAATGAAAGGCCATAGAGGGAGTATATGATTCTTTCTATATGGAAAGAGATGCTCCAATGGGAATGGTCAGTTGGATGTTATGGACTTTGAAATACCAAATACCATCTGCCAGATTAAACAAAGTTATTCTCTGTACAACTAAAATAACTCCATAAATTTGCTACCACCACCCCTTGTAGAACCAGGTCAACACCAGGAATCATATACAAAGGAAGACTGTCAACAAGATTTTACCCATATACCAATGTTCACAAGATACATAATATTCCTAATCCTTATAGATATATTTACATGGTGGACAGAAAAAGCATAGGAGGTAGCAAATACGTTCCTAAAGAAAATCATCCCCAGTTTTTTTTTTTTTTTTTTTTTTTTTTTTTTAGCAAGATCACTACAAAGTGACAATGGTCCAGCTTTTATGGCACAAGTTCCCCAGTAAATAGCAAAAGCACTGGGGATACAGTATTATCTACATTCTTCTTGGCACCTTCAAACTTTGAGCAAAATAAGAAAGGGCCAACTATTTCTTTTTTTTTTTTTTTAAAGAAAGAGTGAGAGAGTGGGAGAGAGAGAGAGAGAGAGAGAGAGAGAGAGAATTTTAATATTTATTTTTTAGTTCTTGGCAGACACAACATCTTTGTTTGTACGTGGTGCTGAGGATTGAACCCGGGCCGCACACATGCCAGGCGAGCGCGCTACCGCTTGAGCCACATCCCCAGCCCCGGCCAACTATTTCTTTATGAAGACTTGAGCTAAGATTTGCCTGCCAATGTCCAAAATCTGACCCAAGTTACTACCTGTTGCCCTTATCAGAGTTAGAAATACTATGAAAGCTTATCTGGACCTACATCCATATGAGATTTATGTATTACATCCTTTCTATCAGTAAATATGGTTCTAGACTAAGAAATTAATCAACCTAATTCATCTGGGATGAGTTCATACTACTTACCAAACATGCAGGAATGCCCATTGATCATGCCCAGTAAAATCCATTGAGCTCTAGAAGAAAAGAAAGCCAGCAGACCAAGTTCTTAAGACCTGGAAGGAGGAGGATCTATCAAAACACCTATAGCCTAGATGGAAAGAACTTAAACAGTCATTTTATCTACTTCCAAGGCCATAAAGGTACTGAGCATACCAAGATGGATCCATCTCTCTTGGGTTAAACACCTTCCTCTGAATCTTGAAATAATCCAGGCTTACACATAGCTTCGAATAATTCATCTTACACCTGTGAACCTATACAGGCAGGACCTCCAATTATCATTCTGACAAAATATATCCTCAAAACTCATAAGTAGTTTATAATTATAAAGTTAATTTTGCTTGTTCTCCTTGCTGCTTCACATTTGTTTATGACAACTTTTCCAAGTATGAACAGTGACTGCAACCTTTAATCTCTCCTCCTATTGGCTGTGTCCTTTTGAAACCTGACAGGTGTAGTTTTTACCACCTCTGTAGAAACCAATATGAAAACAAGCTCTTACACTTCCCCACCTTAAGTTAGCCAAGATTCCAAATGATTTTCTCTCAACATTCTCTATTCTCATGAAGCAATATCCATATCCCTTCACTCAATTTACCACACTAGGACAGGTCTTTGTAATTTCTCAAAGAGAGATTCTTGGATCCTCTTGGTCTCTAGATATATTTATAGGCCTTCCATTCTCCTTTGGGGAGCCTGCTGCCTCTTTCTACAGCAGTATACTCTCACTTAAATAAATCATCTTGCTCTGTCTAGTAGGTTTATCCTTCTACTCTTTGTTATTGACAAGAACCTGGAAATACAGAGAGTGCACCAACATCAACATCTATTATGACTAAAAGAAAAAAAAAAGAACTGGAAATAGAAGGGAGAAATACAGCTGAATATATTGATGCATAGCTGTAAACACAGCCTTTGAGCTGAGGCAGGAAAATTAGAAGATCAAGGTCACCCTACATACCTTAACCATCTCTGCCTCAAAAAAATTTTTTAAAAGGCTAGGATTTAGTTTCATGGTTGGTGGAGTGTATGCTTAGTACTTGTGAGGCCCTAAGTGCAATCCTTACTACTGAGATAAGAAAAAAGAACACAGAATAATACAACAACAAAATGAATAGCAACACACTAGAAAACCCAAAGCTACTAAATTAATTAATCAGAAAATAAAATACTTTCTCCAAAATGAGATTTTAAGAATGCATGATTTTCCTAGTTCTTTCTAACATACCAGAAGTCCTTGCCAGATCTATTTGGCAAGAAATAGACACAAAGGGCATAGTTATTGGAAGGAAAAAGCATGACTATATCTGTCCATAGAAGACATACTTTTATGTGTATATAATCTTAAAATTCCATGAAAATGAATAAATTAAGCATGAATATTCAGTATAAATAAATTTATTCTGCATATTTGGTAAATAAATAAATAAATTCAGCATGAAAATCCAGAATGCATAAATTCAGCAAAGGTGCTAATACACAACCCACACACAAAAAAATTAACAATAAAAATATGGCAAGAAAAGCAAAAAAAAAAAAGAATTTCATCTATCATCTCAAAGAGAATAAAAGCTAGTCATCAAAACTGTGTGAAAATGAAAGAGAGAAATATAGATTAATAAAATAAAATAGAAAATCCAGAAAAAAAGGAACACTTAGATGTGTTCTCAAATGACACAACTAAAACATTATAGGAAAGGACTTGAACAAATATTTTTACCCACAGAATCACACCAGGATTTTCATTATACTCAATGGTCAATTAAGGAGGATTTTTTTTCATTTTTCATTATTGTATTACAATTATACATAACAGTGGGATTAATTTTAACATAACCTCACAAGCAGGGAAAGTAATTTGTTCCAATTCAGTCCTCAGTACTTGCCCTTCCACTCCCCTCTTCCTTGGCCCTGTTCCCTTTACTGTACCATTCTTAATACTTAATCAAGGATATAAATTACTTGTAAACTGAAAGCTATAAAACTATGAAGGAAATTTACAAAGACACCAAAAAGTGAAAGACAGCAAATGATCATGGGCTTAAATTTCTTAACTTATCAATACTGCCCAAAGCAATCCACAGATTCAATGCAATCCCTAAGAAAAGACTAATTTGTCATTGCAAAAATTTAAAACATCATTGTAAAATTAATATGAAATCTTAAAGCTACCAACTACCAAAACAGTGCTGAAAAAGAACAAAGTTGGAAGTCTGACACACCTTGATTTCAAGCTATCCTACTAAAAAGCCAGTCATCAAAACAATGTGAAAATGAAAGAGAGAAATATAGATTAATAAAACAGAACAGAAAATCCAGAAAAAAATAAACACTCACATATGTCCTCAAATGACATCTGACAACACCATTCAATGGGAAATGAATAAACATTTCAACAAATGCTGTTGAAAAACCTATATAGCCAAAAAAAATGAATTTGGATACTTGTCTGACACCAGATGCAAATATTAACATAGATGGGTGACCAAATGTCAGACCTACAACTATAAGGCTCTAAAAACACAAAGGAACAATTTCATGACTTTGGATTTTTAAGTTATTTCTTGGATAGGACACCAAAATCACAGATACCAAAAGAAAGAGAGAAACTAGACTACATAAAGATTGAAAATTTTATGCATATAGGGACACAATCATTATAGTGAAAAGGCAACACACTGAATGCAATAAAACATTTGAAAATCATGTATCTGATAAGGAGATAATATCCATGATGTAAAAAGTTCTTATATCTCAACAATATGACAACAACAACCAAATATTAAAATGGCCAAAGGATTTACATAGACATTTCTCCAGAAAAGAGACACAAATGTCTGAGAAGCACATGGGAAGATGGTCAACATTAATAATCTGTGGAGAAATAAAAATAAAAGCCACAATAAGATATATCTTTACACTCATGGTGATGGCTACTTTCAAAGAAACAGAAAACACCAGTACTGCTAAGAATGTGTAGAAACTGGAACCCTAGTGTACGGTGTGTTAGAATGCAAAGTGGTTCAAACTTTATGGAAAAATGTATGGTGGTTCCTCAAATTATCAAATGAATTTCTGTCAACATTCTCTACTCTCATGAAGCAATATTCATATCCCCTCACTCAATTTACCACCCCAGGTGAGGTGGTAATTCAAATTCTCACCATACACCTCTATAAACATTACAGGAAAGGACTTGAACAGATATTTTTACCCATAAAATCACACCAGGATTATTCATTATACTCAAAGGTCAATTGAGAAGGGATTTTTTTCATTTTTCATTAGTGTATTACAATTATACATAACAGTGGGGTTCATTTTAACATAACCTTACAAGCAGGGAAAATAATTTGTTCCAATTCAGTCCTCAATACTTGCCCTTCCCCTTCCATCTTCCCTGGCCCTATTCCCTTTACTGTACCATTCTTCCTTCTACATATTTATATCTTTCTAAAGTAGTGCTTAAAACACTTCTTTAGGAATAACTAAGGGTGAAATTCACTGTGTTCTATTCAAGTGTATACTATAATAGTTTGATCAAATTCATTCCAATATTCCTGCTTTTTCTTTCTCAAGGAGAAATGTTGTAAATGTGGCATGCATATATAATAGGATATTATGTGTTCTGAATAAAGAAGGAAGTTCTGTCCAATACTAGAACATTAACAGACCTTTTGAACATTATTCTAAGTAAAAGAATACATTTTTATGACTACTTATATGAGGTACACAGAGTAGTCAAAATAATAGAAAAAAGAGAATAGTGGTTTCCAAGCCCTTAGGAGGCAAGGAAATTGAGACTTAAAGAATGAGTCTCAAGAAATGAGCAAGTTTCTAATTTGCAAAATGAAAAAGTTCTGTGGCTACATGGTGGTGTCAGAAGTATGGCAATACAAATATACTGAAAACCACTGTCCTGCATTCCTAAATGGTTAAGATGGTAAAACTTTGTTAAGATGGTAAAACTTTATTTGTATCTGATCACTTATAGATAAGTTAATCACATTTTGTTTATTTCCAAATAAATAAAAACTGAAAAGAACTTCCTTCTTTATTCATAACACATAATATCCTATCCTTTGTGTATGCCACATTTAAAACATTTCCACTTGAGACAGGAAAAGCAGGATTAGTAGAATGAATTTGACCAAACCATCCTAGTACATATTTGAATTCTCCACTGGGAGATCATTTCAATAAGAAATGTTGAAGGACCATGTTGGCTGAAAAGAAGGATCACTAATTCCCATATCAAAAAATAAAGAACAATAATGAGCATAGTTCTCAGGAAAAAAAAATTAAAAGTCAATATCATTGGATTTTCAGCTTGTAATTCCTCTTATAATGTGACTGAAGACACAATTATATGATAATTTTAGAGTCAGTAGTGTTTCCAGAGCATGCACACTGTGAGCTCAGGCATGTGAACCCATGGGACACTAACACAGCCAAGTTGGGAGGGTCCTGTGGGGAACAAACTTAGAGTCTTGGACTTTGTCTTGGAAATGAAAAAATCCAAGAGAGGAAGCAACAGTTGGACAAACATAAATATCTGTCTCAGGAATTGTTCCTGAATCTGTGAATCTTCCAGCAGTTTCCTTTCTGAGTGAGTCTCTATGAACCATTCAGGAGAAAAATGGGCATATTGGAGAAACTCCGTCCCCCTGAGGGGTCATCACTGATCTACTTATACCCACCAGCCCAGAATCCTACAGGCTAGCAACACTCAAGCTCAAGAGGTACAACCACCTACCAGTACAACTAATGTTCTCAGACCCACTGGATAAGAACCAGAAACTAGAATCTCACTTCTGCCACAGTCACTGGCCTCCACTGTGCACAGGCCGAGTGTGGGCAACACATCAGATCAACAGAAACAAGTTCATATGGGAAGGGCTTGCCATCACTAATGTGCTCCTGGGACCACATTCAACACCCAACACACACACACACACACACACACACACACACATCACCCAGCCACAAAGACATGTGCACATTTCCCTTACTCATGTATGTACACGTGTGACAATCCCTTCTGTTACAGATAGCATAAAAAACGCTCACATTTGAAAACAGATGTACAACCATCAGGTCACTGACATCCACCAAACACACAGATGCACAAATTGACCCCATTCTTGCATTCCCTGAATACATACAAAACATCTTCCCTTCAAAAAACACATATTCAACCCCTACTCCAAAATGCACATGCCAATACATGCATCTGTGAGCTATACAAATTACACGCTTATACATTCATACATAAAATACACTCCCTGAAAGCAAGTGCACATTATACCACCAAACATTGAAAATACACACACACACATACACACACACACACATACACACACAAACATATATGCATACAACCCTACTTTTTTCCAGAACACACACAAACAGAATCCTAAACTCTCTAGCAAATCACACAGATGTGATACTCTCAAAAGAAATACATACTTCATAAACATTAGAAATATTACTTCATCCTCAACATACAACAACTCTTAGAACTTCCTAAAGATTTAGCAACCAGATATACCATGGTTATAAAAATGTAACATGCATGACACTGAAGGATATGGGCACAACCCAAAACATACACACATAAACATGACTCTATTCTCAAAAATATTTGATGTGCAAACAACTCCCAAATACACATAAAGACTCCCAATCCCCTCCAAATATACATAATAAGGATATCAACTACAATTCATTTGTCATCATTTTCCAGATACATAATCCACTTGTAGCTCCAGTACAAAATATACCTACCACTGCATTCTCTACCCTCATACTCTAACTAAGCCCCAAAGTGTACATACACATTCTCAAAATCTCTCCCTTCAAGCACTGCTCTTAATAAATACCCATAAACCCCACCACACCATGAACAATGCATACACACTGTCACTAACCAAATACCTAACATGTATTCCCATATACATGTACCACTTGCATTCCCTAAGAAAGCACACACCACCGACTTACAGCTCGAAAATGAATATACAGTCAACGCATTACCTGAATACAATCAGAGCCCTAGATTACATGTGATTGACAACACAGGTGTCTGTCTGAATATACACATTCCATAGAACAGCCACAGACTGAGAAGCACATGCAGCCACTCTGTCATTATTAATAGGTATATATAGGACTCCTCATACCTCCTGATGTACACAGTCACAAGCACAAAACCCCATGAAACTCTGAAAATTCTCAATTATATAAACTTCCTATCTGTCAGATGCCTGGTCATACACCCAGAATTCCTCATACCCAAATATAAAACACATACACCACAAAAACCAATTAAGGGTACATAATCTGTACCCTATCATATAAAACCTCATAATTCTGGTTACCTTCAAAAAAACAGTTAAAATAGATACACATATCCCCATATCACAGAAAAATATTGACCAGCCAATATAATGCAAAATGCAATCATACAAATGTTCTATCAATAACTGAATATATTCAGAACATACTCAAATACTTCTTAACATATGACACCAATCTCCATTCCCAAATGTATCTTATATGACCACCTGTATGCCACAAACATGCACATACATTCAATGCCTCAGAATTTGAACGTAAGTACAGGAAAAACTCTCAGTCCTAAATTCTTACCTTGAAACCATGTTTATACATATAAACTCTAAGATCTGGAAATACATAGATCCGAGCTCTCGCCAGCATGCGGCAGACTGAGCCACCACCACCCCACCGCTGCTGTCGCCATCTTCCAGTGGGCCCCAGCGAAGTGAGAAGCAGCTCATAGCATCTGCCCTAAGAGGCCCAGAGGTCTGATCAACTCGCCTGCCTTGGCCTCCTCCAGGCTCTGCTCTTCAGGCGCTCCATAAGCTGCCTTGGCGCTTGTGGCGGCGGCACCCCGCATGTATCAGAGCGGCTCTGCTTCGCCCTGCTGCAGAAGGACGCCCCCACCTGCGCCGCCTGCCGGTGCCCAGGATGCACCGCCACTTGCCCCCGCCCGCGATCCACCGGGCCTTCGTCCCCAGGCTCCTGGAGGCGGTCTCAGGGGATTCAGGCACCATGAGGTTGTGTTCCCCTACAGACAGCGTGTTCCATGGGAAAGGTCACAAGAAGACTCTGTAGTGCTCTCGCCAAAACTCTGAACAGCAGCGCTGCCTCTCAGCACCCAGAGTATTTGGTGTCACCTGACCAAGAACATCTGGAGCCCATTGATACTAAAGAGCTTCTGGAGGAGTGGAGGGCTGTCCTGCATACTCAACCTCCCAGGTTCCAGAGGGACTTTGTGGATCTGAGGACAGATTGCCCCCGTACCCACCCACCCATTAAGGTCATGCAATGGAACACCCTTGCCCAAGCTCTTGGAGAGGGCAAGGACAACTTTGTACAATGCCCTGTTGAAGCTCTCAAGTGGGAAGAGAGGAAGTGTCTCATTCTGGAGGAAATCCTCGCCTACCAGCAGGGCATACTGTGCCTGCAAGAGGTGGACCACTATTTTGACACCTTCCATCCGCTCCTCAGTAGACTGGACTATCAAGGCACCTTCTTCCCAAAGCCCTGGTCACCTTGTCTAGATGTTGAACACAACAATGGACCAGATGGTTGTGCCTTATTGTTTTCTCCAGAACCATTTCAAGCTGGTCAACAGTGCCAATATCAGGTTAATGGCCATAACGCTGAAAACCAACCAGGTGGCCATTGCTCAGACCCTGTTGTGCAAAGAATCAAGACTACAGTTCTGCATCACGGTCACCCACTTGAAAGCTCGCACTGGATGGGAGCAGTTTCATTTGGCCCAGGGCTGTGACCTTCTCCAGAACCTGCAGAACATCACCCAAGAGGCCAAGATCCCCCTGATCATTTGCAGGGACTTCAATCCAGAGCCCACTGAAGAAGTCTACAAGCACTTCACTTCCTCTGGCCTCAACCTGAATAGAGCCTACAAACTGCTGAGCAACAACAGGCAGTTGGAGGTCTGGACCTGGGGGGGAGGGGACACACCCTGAATTACATCTGGTACTCCAGACAGGCCACTGAGCAGTGGTTTGGCGCTTGACCTGCTTTCGCAGGAGCAGATGGGGCTTCCCTCCTTCAACTACCCCTCTGAACACCTCTCTCTAGTGTGTGACTTTAGCTTTAATGAGGAATCCAACAGACTTCTATAAAAGCTGATCTGGCCTTTTTAATCACAGGAAACTTAAACAGGGATATTCAGGAAACTGAAAAAAGATAGGAAATTGCCTGAGGGGGGTCTGCAGTTGCATTTTCTGTATCCTTTCCTGCCTTTCCAGCATGCCCTTGGGAATGATCCTGTTAGTTCATGAACCTTTTCAATGCAAATTGTAGCAAAAAAGCTGTTTGTTTGCACTCCAGTTTCTGGCTTTTTGTATTCTCCCTGAGGATTCCCTTTTGCTCTGTCATTTAAGGGCATTCAGCTGGGCTCCCTTTGAAGCTCTTTCAGTTTGTGGATGCTTTAAAAACTTGCTGGCTTGCTTGCCTATTCCATGGCTAACATTCAGTATGTAGGAAAATTTCACTAGACCATTTCAAGTTATCCATATGTGAGTTTTTCAAATGTCAACAGGATATGCATGCAATATTTATTATTTTTATATCTTCATGTAAAACTAAATTACGACATCATGAACATTTTAGAACCGTGCAAGACACAAGTTATAAAGTTTCTTAGAGTAATTTTTTCAAGCTTTAAAATGTCTCCTTCTGGTGCCCTACAATGTGTACAGAGCAGCTTTTCAGCCTGGGGGGGATGTTATTTAAGTCTGAGTATAGGGACTGAAGCTCTCTTCATCAATACTGTTATCTCTGCCTCCATGTTTCCCATTGTGTTTCTTGAAGAAATTCCAGTTAGTTTTCCATTATTTAATCACTGCTATGCATTGTCCTTTTTCCATTGGGATAATAGTGGTATACATTTGAAAGTTAGTATCATCATCATTTGTGTTGGAATGTACTTTTCACTATGATTATTTGGGAATTATTATGTCACCGTGGCTAAGAAAGCCAAGGGGACTTTCTTTTCAGAGATTTGAAGGCTGTTTTGTTTTGTTTTGTTTTTGTTTTTGTTTTTGTTGTTTGTTTGTTTGTTTGTTTTTGGTACTAGGGATTGAGTGCAAATGTACTTTACCACTGAGCTACATCCCCAAGCCTTTTTCTTTTTTGTTTTAAGACAGGGTCTTGCTGAGTTGCCCAGGCTGGCCTCAAAACTTGTGATCCTCTTGTCTCAGCTTCCTGAGCAACTGAGATTACAGGAATAACCTCCCTCAGCCAGAGATGGGAAACTTTATAGGAAGCCTGTAATTGGGCTGTCAGAGAAGTTTCCTAGGAAAGCCAGATGACAATCATTTAAAACATCTACAAAGAAGAATGTTAAAAGATAACCCACAATTCTCAACCATCAGAAATAAAAGTGATAAAGATAAGAGGTAAAGCCTCTTCCAAACAACATAACCCATCAGGAGTAAACTAGTACATATTTTATTGTATGAGTTGTAAATATTTAAGAATAATAAATAACCTTTTAAAGCTTAAAAAAAGAAATACACAGATCCATAACAAAGATGACACACAGTCCTAGATCTTCCAAAAGGCATAGACACATGTTCACAACAGTCCATAGTGCCAAAAATAAAAATCATGGTAAGAGCACCAGTAGCTCAAACACATGCACTACTACAAAGGTACTCACACAACACAGGCCAAAGAAATCACTCAGACACAATCCTTGCATACATGACAATCAAACATGCACACAAAAGATAAATCATGATATTTTGGTTCATTTTCTTTTCCTGACTCTTCACATGAAACACAAAGGATCACCAAGTCCTGATACTAGGGCACAAGATCACACAAGCAGTACACCACATACATAGTCTAATATTTGACACCTACAGTCAGCAATTTGTTTTAGTCTATTAGTTTTGTGGGCTCTGAAGATAGAAGTGGAAGGGTATAAATGCAGATTTCAGGCAAACACATTGATGTTGAAAATTTAATAAGAGAATATAAAAGTGAAAAGCAGAGACTATACTCCCTCCTATAAAATTGAGAAGTACTTGCCAGTCACTCAATAAATATTTAATACATAGAAAACGCTTCAAATAGAAAGAGACCTCTTTCAGACACCCCTTTTGGAGACACTGAGGTAATTCAAGGGAAGGATCACCCCAAATAAAACCATATGAGTATCCATCTCAGCCTATACAGATGTCTCCTAGCTGGGAAGACACATTGTTGTGCAACGTATGTTCCCATGCTGGGCCTGAGCTTGTCCACCTGGGCTCCCTGCAGTCACATCTGCCCCAATTTGTGAATGGTTTACAGTCCATGCACATTTGGCCCTCTTGCATTTGGACCTGTAGTAAGGCAGTATGTCTGGTGGAGGGTGGATAGAAGAGGAAAACTGCTCAATTTATGGTGGCTGGGAAGCAAAGAGAGAAGGAACATGTGTCTGAGTACCTGTTCAGGGGCATATCCCCAATGACCTCATTTCCACCAACTGGGTCCCACCTCCTAAAATGTGCCACTACCTCCCATTGGGTTATCAGGTGGGAAAGAAATGTTTAATATATGAACATATGGGAGACACTAAAGATCCCCATCAGGTTCTATCCCTTGTCCCAAGAAACTCAATCCATCTCATAGCATTCATCTCTAAAAGTCCAAATGGTCTCAATTGTTCCTGTATTGCTCAAAAGTCCTTGTCCAAAGTCTCCTCTGAGACTCAGGGAAACTAAGTGAAGTGATAGTGTGAGGTAAAAGATTTATACTCGACACATTTTCTTTTAATTAGTGAGCATAATTTTATTTTCTTCCCATACCCTAATCCTTATTTTAATTACTAGTTTTAGAGTTAGTTAAAAGCACTAGCCTTTGTACAGGGCAACAACCTAGGTTACAGGAAAAGTCTTTGCATTAGCAAAGATATAGAGCATAGAGATTGACTGAGATGAAAACCAGAAGCCCATACCTTCAAAATGCAAGCTTCTAAACAATCATGTCTTCTTAGATTCACAGGTCCCAGATGACTCAGTGACCACTGGACCCAGGTAAGACCGTCACAACCCACATTCCAGAAAAGGAAATTTATCCAGATTAGTGAACTACCCTGGTGCCCACCTGCCCAAGATTAAGGAAAGAATCCCACATAACATGCTATATGAACATTCACTTGGCAGCACTAAGCAAGATGAAACAAGGAGCTAGCCATTCATTTTCTTACCTGTGGGCATGTTGCAAAATAAAGTCTCTTCTTTTCCCAACACACTGATGCTTCAAGTCATTGGGTCTTTCAAATAAAAGAAAAGCAGCAGAATCAAAACTTTCATATTTACATTAGCTGTAATCCTCTGTAAAATGATAAAGAACTTAAAATAATTGAAAGATACAATGATGAAAGAGAAACACAACCATCCCAAAAAGGAAGAACGAGAACTTGCAAGTTGGAATCTGAACAAAGCTTACCAGGATAAATTTTGCATTCCGTGTGTGGAACTGGGGCACATTATTGTGCAAAATATGTAACAGAGGACTTGGAAATCCTCAGTCCTCCACTCTTTGTCTACTACAGGGCCACTCTATGGAGCCAGGTGAGCTCACTGGCTGTGACTTCCCATGGCAGATGTTTTATGTTGCTGATGTTGCTAACTACCTCGGATTTCCAATAAAACATTGGCTTCACTCTCACAGTTTGACAAATCACCCTTTTGGGGCCTGCTGGATGGGACTATGACTGTTACACATACTTCACTACCACACCAAGCTTTCCTCTAAAATATCAGTAGAAGCCTTCATGACCCCATAACACTTGCATTCAGCATGCCTGATAACCAGAATCACATGGACAAAGCAATAGTTTGCTATAAATGGAATCAGTAGCCAGGACATTCTAGACCATGGACTTTTCATGCCTGAATGGTGTTAGTTAAACAGGAAATGGATCTTCCTAAGCTTCCCTGGGAAAGCAGGGTACCCTGACATTCTCCTCTCAAACAAGTCTTGTACCCAAGGTACATTTCTAGTGTATTAGTGCAAAGACTTAGGTTCCTTTTAATGGAGCTAATCTCTTTACTAACCACACCTTCCTTGGCTCCAACTTTACTAAGCCCCCTTTTCTGGAAAGTCTCCAAGTATTTCAAATCTTCCCACTCTGTATTTTGCTCCTGAGTCAAATATAAATCTGGCTGAAAAGGTAGAAATAGCCAAGCCACATCCTAAATGATATGCTGCCTTGAAATTTCCTTGATCAGATTAATTAGTCTGTGTTTTATTTACCATTTTCCCTATATTGACATAGATCTGAAAATAACAGAGAAGAAAAGCTGTATTTGGTTCATATTCTGAGAGATCTCAGTGTCCACTGACACAAACTCCAAAGCTCTGGGCCCAAAGTGAGGCAGAACATTAGAGTGGAGATCTCAGAACACAGTAATCAGGAAGGACAGAGAAAGAAAAAGAGGAGGGAAGTGGAGGGGGAGGGTTTCATCTTACCTAGCACTGCTGAGTGAAAGGTTATACAGCATATTATGTGGGATTATTCCCTCAGTGTTGGGCACATGGGCACCAGGGTAGTTCACTAGTCTGGACAAATGTCCTTTTCTGGAATGTGAGTTGTGAGGGTCTAATCTGAGTCCAGTGGTCACTGAATCATCTGAGACATGTAAATCTAAGATAACATGATTGTTTAGAAGCTTGCATTTTGAAGGTATGGGCTTCTGATTTCCATCCAAGTCACTTTATACTCTACACCTTTGCTAATACCTTTTAATTTGGACTTTTTTTGTAACCTAGGAAGGGATGGTACCCAGTGCAAAGGATCATCAGGTACAAAATATGACTTACTTCTTTCAAGCACACATACATGCCTACACTTATAATTCAGTTAATCCATATCAATGGTTGAATGCACTTATTAGGTTAAAGCTCTCAAAACCCAATCATTTGACCTCTAAATGTTTTTTCACTGTCTTATACATGAGAATTTGGGAGACATCTCATATCTAAAGCATAACTATCTGTCACCTTTAAATAAGCATTCCATAAATTCTATGGATATGTAGAATGCAGGCAAAATGTAGACCAATACAGGCCAGAAGTAATATGAGTGGACTACTCTAATCCAATTCCCAATAAGGTCCTTATTTCAATCTCAAAATCTCATGGACACAGCCTCTACCGTCTGCATTAATGCCTCCCCACATTCTGGTCTGACCTCACATCAGCATCCAGAAAGCTCTCTTTTAGCATTCTTGGTTTTATCTATCCTACTTCTCCAAGCTCTTCCAAACCACTCTTGCAAAAGCCTTCTGAACCACATGATCAGGTACAGTCACATAATGTCCACACTCTTGGCACCAATTTTCTGGGATAGTCTGATATCTGTAACAGTACAAATATCTCTGAGGTCAATCTTTTGAAATAAGAAAAGATTAATTTGGAATCATTGTTTAGAGGTTACAGTTCATAATTGTTTGGCCCTGTTGCCTTTGGGCCTGTGGCTAGGTAGTATATTTTGGTGGAGGAATAGTGCTCACCTCAAGGTGGTCAGGAAGCAAAAGAGAATGAGAAGGAGAGGGAGGGGGAAAGAAAGGCAAATGTCCTAATATCCTGTTTCCATTGATATGATTAACTTCCTTTACATCCCACCTCCTAAAAGATTCTACTCTCTCTCAATAGCACCATCCACTGGAGATCAAACTCTGACCTCATGATCCTTTCCTATATGGCAAAGACACAACCCCAAGATGGAACTCAGATCCCCTTAATTACTCCTTTTACCACTCATACAAAAGGCAAATCTTCTCAGTATCTTTCGCTGTGTCACAGCCCAGTGGAAACTCAGCCAAGGAGGCAGGCACAAAAAGTCTAAGGTGGGTTCCAGGAAGAAAGAAGGCATATGTGTGTCTCCTGCTGGCCACCTGGATCACACAACTTGATGATACATCAGCTACTCAATGCAAAGGGAGGAAACGAAGAAGGCTGAAACACCCTATCAGACAAGCACAAACCAGGAGGTACTTCCCCCCAAAAGACAATCCTGATCCTTGAGGAAAGGATGAAGAACATTTCAAAACTTGACCCAATAGAACATGTCTACCAAACAGAAATCAAAATCTCAGTGAGCATTGGGGACTTTTGGATGTTCTAACCAGCTCCTAAGCTTTAGGATTCCACAGGGAAGGAGTGCCTGACATGTAGCATCAAACACCACCCAGGGCACAGGTGGTACTAGGGTAGAGGTTCTGTATGCTTTCAACAGCTCATACCCTGGAGGCTGGTGTCTACATCCACTACCTTAGTCTCAGAGAAGCCAACTGCATATATGACTGCCCAGCTAATTATCGGGGCATTGGCATGGGAGAGGTCTTCTTCCATCTCACCTCCTGTCCAGAAAACCCCACAGTTTTATGCCTGCTGCCCAGAACAAACAAGAAATATAATAAGAAGTTTCTGTTTTGTCCATCAAGTCTAGCCATCTTTCAACTGAGATGCCTGGACTACATAAACGCTGAGAAGGAATGTACCTGCCTAAGAAACAAACATTGCTGAATCCATTCACATGAGGAAGAGTAAGGAATCAACAAACATGAGTGTTCTTTGTCCCTGAAGAATGAACTAACCCAGTTAGGAGTAATATATGGATCAGAATGACAGGACAATGCATACACACAAAGATTCCTGATGTACCACTTACAATACATGTAGAATTGCCAATATTTGAACTCACAGGTTGCTTGAATATATGTTTAATTAACATAGATGACTTGTCATACATCCTGAAAACACACACACACACACACACACACACACACACACACACACACACTAGAGGTGTGCTAGTAAATGCTTAATAATATGTTATTCAGGGGGATGTAAAAAAGTCTTGATAGGGCTGGGGATGTGGCTCAAGCGGTAGCGTGCTCGTCTGGCATGTGTGCAGCCCGGGTTCAATCCTCAGCATCACATACAAACAAACATGTTGTGTCTGCCGAAACACTAAGAAATAAATATTAAAAAAATTCTCTCTCTCTCTCTCTCTCTCTCTCTCTCTTTCTTTAAAAAAAGAAAGTCTTGACACTGAGTTTACACGTTATATCTATCCAACTCAAACTACAACCCAAGCAAGTAGCACTAAATACAAACCTCAAAAGCAATGAGCCACTTCAGTTACCACAACTAGTTCCAGCCAGCTCTGGCACACAAAGGAATTTGTGCAAGCAATTCATTTGTCCCTGGAATATGAACTTCAACTTCAACCCCAAATACACAAAGAAAATTATATAAATATCTCTAGCAATCAATACACCTTATAGCTTCTGAACATATGTACACCTGCTATCTGCACCCTAAACAGATAAAATGCCTGCTACTATGTAAACTTTTACAGGAAAACATTTATAATTTATTCATTATAAATGTTCAAATGTGTCATTCCTACAATTACACATATACATACAACATGAGCTGGAAACATGCCTGTAAACCATCACACTGCCACTATACACACAATTAATTAATACCCTACATGGCACAGACTCTAGAAAACCAACAAATACACAAACACTTGTCTCATGCACTACCAAATAGACATACATGTAATCCCACATTTCTATAATACATTTCTCCACAGCACCTGAATGCACAATGTACACAGCATATTTCCAAGCACATAATAAACCTCCCACATCTGCAAGAACATACACCTCAAGAGACCTCAAAATTCAAAGAAACACTCAGCCACCAAAAATGTATACACCTCAATCACATGGGACTAAACACAAATACCAGGACCATTCATTCAGGAAACATCACACAAATCTTCAAAGATTACATTTCACAGTACACACAAACACAACTGAGCATCTTTACATGCAGATTCTAAATACACACATCCACAAATCCATGAACAGAGACCTAAACATTCAGGTGCATAGACACAAAACACAAAAACATTAATCTGGCATGCATCAGGTAGACTTCAATACCAACAAACACACAAAATCAAACATTCACTAATCTTTATTCACTGATCAATATATACACAGCTCCCATACAAAAATGGGGAGACAGACACACAAATATTTCCAAAACATCTCATATAGATTCCCTAAAACACTATATAGTATTCTACGTCTCCAGAAAGCAACCTGTGTTAGCCAAACATGTCTATATACGCCTACAAACATCACGGCATTCATCAAAGAAATACACTTTGAATACTCCTACCAACCTCATTCTCAATGAAGAAAGTTACAGAATACAACCAATCACTGATGAGTCCAAAAACCAATTTGTATGCCCAATGTACAGGAATATCACCATCATATCATATAAAATACACATAAAATCACTTACAAATCCCATATTATCACTGGCTAGAAGAATAAACTTCCTCTCAACCTGAATATTAAGAAATAGCTATCAATCATCTCTAATACATATAAACACAATTTCCACACTCCCCTGTGTAAATGTGCAATGTTGCCTCTCCATCACATAAATAAACCCCTATTTCCCAGTTGTATAAAAACAAGTTTCTACTCAATACACATATAGCCCCAGAAATTATGTCAAAACTGCCATATCCCTTAAATACACATATGCCTAATATTTTTCCTTTTCATAACTATTGCTCATTCATGCAACAAACACTGACACACACAAATGAGCACCTCTAGGGTGTGCTAGTTAATACAATCTGTATATATATGTACCTCTCTACAAGCATCACATTCTTACACAATTACCTAGCACATACAAATATGGAAATATTCCCAAACACACATGATATCTAATGCTGCCATCATATACAAAATCAAAAACTGCTAATAAAAAGAAATAACTCCACATCTAAAATGCAGAGTCATACTAACGCCACACTACAATCAATATATATATCCATCCTACTATTCCAAAAAGTACTCACAGACTGGCCGTCAGACACTCAAATACATAAAAATAAATACAAATACCAAAATAAAAACAAATCCACATAACTAAATAGCATGTCCTGAATATAAAAATATTTCTATATTTCCATATTATGTCAATCACTTTGCAAACCCAGAGAAATACACCCAAATGCAATCCTTTACATTGCCCATATGCACAAACATATATTTATTTCCAAAATTACCACTGTGCATGCACTCATCACAGTATTCTTGAAAAAAAAACAAAGGTTAAATATTATGAAACTCAAATTATAAACACCTAACCTCAACTCCCTGAGTTTATGCACATCACTTCTCACACCCTTTAAATCCACTCATCCCTACACAGTCTCACAGAAACAGTCACAATGTTCCTTTCATCTCAAATTACACCAAGACACCACCACCCAGACTTCTGAATATGTAGCAGATTCTCATGAGTCAGTTGAAAACAAAACAACCCCAACACTCTGAATGCATATCAGCACATTAGGGACACTACCAACCCAATAAAAGGAAGAATGAAAAACACTCATGCTCTCTGAATTTCTACCATCCCTAAAATGACAAGACCAACATCTCATTTTCTCATATAAATTACCCCACATTATTTTAATGTCCCTAAAAACCAAATGAAAATTACCTTGTGTCTACAAATACACACCCAGACTCCCAAGTAACCCATCAACACACACAAGAGAGCACATAATCAATTTAACATGTACAATAGATGAACACCATAAAATTTAGTAATAAAATAGGAATCTGTTTATTGCAAAACGACTTGTGGTCAAATGTTTCTCCTGTAATCATGTTGCTTTGTCCAGACTCTTCCACCAACAGTCAATCTATGAGGGCATGTCAATCGTGATGTGACCACATCAGCCTCAGCAAAAGTGACTCAGTATTCCGTTTTGCAAAGTCACTAACATCATGAAAACTGAGCGTCCTTCTGCCTAACAACCCGGATACTGGCTGACAGTGTCTCTAACATTCACAACTTTCACCGGGGAACAAGAAAATAACAGTCACAACTTCGTCTTACACCGACAGGAGCGCTGACCTGCTGACCGGTACCATGCTTCTCAAGCACTGCAGAGGTTCTCTGGAGCATGGGCGCCACTGAGGCTGCAAGGGACATGGACAAGGCCTCGACGTTGGTGCCGCCCTGGCCAACGTGCCCCTCACATTCAGGCCAGGCGGGTCCTGGCACAGCTGGCCTAGTCAGGGCGCGGCCCATGTCTGAGGTGAGGAAAGGCCGGCACCCCGGGCTGCCTGGCGAGGTGCAGGGGCCTGTGCAGTGTAGCAGGCGCCTACTCACAAGCACACGGAGGCCAACGGCCGACGGATGGAAGACTGGACAGACTTCGAGGCCTGTGGGACTGACTCTGGATGCCACCGTGGGAGCCACAGCCAGCCCGTTGTCAGTGCCCCTGCCTATGCCTTGCTACACTGGAGCTGCAAGGGACTCTTGAGCCAGCTATAGGATGGCAGCCCAAGAGCGCCAGAGCGCCTCTTGCCAAGAACATGCGCATGCTTGAGGGGTGCCAGGGGGAAGCTCAGAGCGCTTAAGGGGGTCGGGATGTCTGTGAGGTGTCTGGCAAGGCGGCTTCTTGTCACAGAGCCTCTGGGCTGGCTCTTCTTTCAGAGAGTGCATCTGAATCACCGCTAGTGATTTTCACTATTACTAACCGGCCATGCCTGTATTAGAGACCACTGCAGCAGCACTTGGAAGTGCTCTACTCTGAAGCATAGAGTCCTCATTTGGGCCCAGTGTTTTTACCACTTTTACACTATGCACGTTTAATTCATGTTCACTAGTCCAAACATCAGTGTATACTATCTTTGGAAATATAATACTTTTCCCTTATTCCTTCACTATTTGTTGCAATCAAGTCATTCAATCTGCCCATCCATAAAATGACAAGGATACTAAGCTCCACATGAAGGAGGGGATGCTATTTTTTTTTGCATTGTTTTGAACCCTTCTATATGAGAGCGTTGTTTGTTCCCATCACTTATTATCAATGAATTCAATCATTTTTTCTTAGTTAATATATATTTATTTGTTGCTTTCACTTATATTTTGCTGATAAAGGTTTTTATTTTATTGCTCATATTTTTCCAGCTTTCACTCTTTCAGGATATTTTATCTTAGATCTTATGTCATTGTCAGGAATCCACATGTGGGACACCTTGGGAGACTCTCCTCTTACTCTCCCTTCTCTTCCTCCTACTATGTTCAGGCTCTTTTTTATTATTATTTATTTATCTTACCAGATCCTAGATCCTGCTACAGGTGTAACTCAGCATCCGACCCTTCTTCTTAACACCGCTCCAGATGGCCTGGAATGTAACACCCATTACACTGCTGTGACCCTCAGAACCTCTGCACAGCTGCTCACCTCCACACTGGGTGAAGCATGAGGCTGAGGCAGGCTTTGAGGCCCTGCATGATGTAATCCACTCCTATTATCAGTGAGTCCTACATCACCTCCCACTCACTCTTGTACAGTTTTAGTTTATAGAAAAACTAAAAAGACAGTGCAGAAGGTTAATGATACCTCTCAGCTAATTTCACCAATGGTTAGCATAGACATGGTTTTGAATGTCTGTCACAATCAATGAATCTATGCTGACATGCTGACTAATGTCCACACGTTACTCACTCGGTAGTTCCTGTCTTTCTTCTGTCTGCAGATCCTACCCAAGAAGTTATATTATGGGATGTGGTCATGTTGTGCGGGATCCTCTGGGCAGTCATGATATCTCAGACTTTCCTGGGTTTCGAGGACCTTCACAGAAGCATTGAGAGGCACTTGTCAGGGGTTTGTAGGACATCCTCAACTGCTCTGCTTTGAAGCTCATTTCCCAGCATATGATCTTGGGATTTTACTCTGTTCAGAAGAAAGGAATTATTTCATAATAAAAATAATTTCTGTAACATGGAAAAAATTGCTGCTAATAACAATCTTCTCAAGCTAATGATCCTGGGAGTTATTTAAAGAGAAAGAATAAACTTCAAGGGCAGTTAGAATTCAAGCTAACAGCTAATCCTCCACTGCCAGTTTAGAATCTAGGAAAAGTACAATTCTTAAAACAACAACAAAAAAAAAAATAGGAAGGAAAGAAAGGAGACTGCGAGAGGAAAGGAGGAAGAGAAGGAGAGAGGGATAAAGTAGGTGTACTGCCTCGATTTGCTGAGGGCCATTGCCAAGTAGGAATGACGCATCAATATTTCCTTGCCAGCGTACCCCATGTTAAATGGACTTTCCTTGGAAATTTGCTGTGACCTTGCATGTCTGTTTGAGAAAGGTGACCCTGCTCAAAGACCAGGGCAGATCCGGGTTTAGAGATGATCAGGTTTGAGGAAGTTTCCCGTTCCTTGAGTTTAAGGCATTCCTGGTTTAAGACAAGTTTAGGGTGTTCCCAGTCTGAGACAATACGGGTTTTAGGGAAGTTGGAGGTTGAAGATTATTGCTGCTGGGATTAGGGTGTTCCTGCTGCTTGTTCCCATTGAGTTCTTGTGAGATTCAAATGGGATTTGGAAAAAAGCCTGGTGGAGTAGGTGATTTGGGGCGGCGGCTTATTGGAGATTGGACCAGAACGTGTTTGTAGAGGCCGGTGTGAGTTCGGGAATAAAGGATTGCTGTTTGAATCTACAAGGTGTGTGGTGGCTCTTGATTCTGTGCCAAGCCGAGACCTTGGCATCAATTGAATGTTAAGCGTTACCAGTTTGGGAAGAACAAGGACTTGGTAATAATAATCCACCTGTGCCCATGATTTTATGCAGACTTCCAAGTACAAAGAGAGAAGTTTGTTATGACCGAAGTTGAAATTCATCTGTAAGGTCCTTAATCCAGGGAAAAACAAATAGGAACCACAGAGGAATATGGAGCCTTTGAAAGTCCACAAAGATGAGTAGGAACAAAACACATTAAAAATTATTCAGAAAGATTGAAACTGCACCACCATGGCATCCCCTGGATAACAGTAAGGAAGAGCCCCCTTGTGGCTGGGGGTTTAGTCTTGCAGGAAGGGTGGGAGTAGGACCTGCTGTGCAGGAGCTTAACAAGGTGGCTTCAAGAGGGCCCCAGAAGCACAGATCAACCCTGTTGTCTGACTCAATATCATTGTGTTAACTATTGTTCCTGCTTGACAGTCTCCTAAAGCAGCAGATACCAGGCTATCTTGCAACTGAACTTGCCCGTGAGTGGACCAGTGAGTCTGTCACTGACCCACTCTCCTCCTCTTGGAACTACAGAATTCACATTCCTCAGGTCAACCATCCACCCAGAAGGTGAATTGGATGCCAAGCTCAGTGGAAGTGTGTGTTTTTTTCTGATACCTGAGTTTTAATCACAGGCTGATCCATGGGTGTTGGTTTGAAAATACCTGGAGAGAGGAAGGGAGTGTGATGGTCAATCCTGCATGTCCACTTGGCCAAACTTCAGTGCCCAGGTGGTCAGTCAGCCTGGATGTTGGTGCAATGGTATTTTAAAGATGTAATTGATAAATAAATTCTGCAGATGAAGAGTCAAGCAGATTGCTTTCCATAATGTGAGTGGGCCTCAGCAAAAGAAAGGCCTTAAGAAAAAAGACTGGGCTACACTCTGGAAAAGGAACGTCTGCCCACAGACTGCTTCTAGACTAAGCCACAACCTCAGTACTTTCCTAGGCCATCAGCCTGCAATCTGCCCTGCTCATCACATTAAACTTGCTGCTCTCCGTGGTTGATGAGCCAGTTCCATAAAATGAGGCTCTCTCTCTCTCCCTCTCTCTTTCAGTACTGCAACTGGATAGTTCAGGAGATCCATAATTCCTGACATGTGACCACCTTGTGATCCTACAGGTAGGTTGGGACATGCTAGTGACAGGGAATTCAATATGATGTAGAGGCAATGAAGCCATCAGAGGTCTCCTATCAGGCCTTGCTGGAAGTAACCCTGCCTTGGACTCTGGTTCTCACAGGCCCACACTGGGCATGCACTCTTGCTACATTGCACTTGCTTCTATCTGGCCAGGTTGGGATGTGTGCAGGAAAAAAAGTTTTGCTCTTCTATCATCTTCAAACCTTGGGATGCGATTTTTTGCACTATCAATGTAAGTGATACTTGTAATTCATCCTTTCCACAAAGGCAGACTGTCATCAATGAATACAACCAAGAAGCAAATTAGATGCCTAAGGAAATTTATGGGAAATTCAAAGAACTTCCCAGATGACCTCAGACATCTGACAAGGTGGGATCTGTGTTGAGAAGTGTCCATAGAATTGAACTCTGGCCAGTGCTCAAGCTTCTGTTAATATGACTGAGTTTCCTGGCCAAGCAGGAAAGGGAAGTCAGCAGAATGATGAGGGGATCTCAATATGGGCTCAGAAATGTGTCCATGAGGTCACCTGTCTTCTGCAGCTTGGCAACAGCATGTGTGTCTTATCCTCCCAGCACCCAGTGCTACAGCTCCTGGAAGATGGGACATGGCATGTGGTCTTTGTAGCCACTGTTATACTTCAATCCAGACCCTTGCAAATGGTAAGAAGTATGAAAAAAAAAGAAAGAGAAAGAGAAAGTATAGAAGGAAAGTGGGAGATGGTTGGCACAGAGCAAACTGGAGATGGATTCCTGTTTCACATGCTCCCCGGGGCACCCTGAAGAACTTCCAGATGTAAGGAAGGTCTCACTTTGCCCGTGTCCATCAGTGCCTTTCTAATGAGAGCAATGGTAACAGTGAACATTTTCCAGAAGTTACCACATTAGGTGTAGCTGATATTCTTTATTCATATTCTGTCTTTGCAAGTTTACTGCTTGCTGAAACTTACTTGTAACCCCCAAATTAGTGCCCATGTGCACAGAGCCACCTGATAGCTATGCTCCCTGCTGATGCTGAATGAAGCATCTTCCTTCCTTAATGCATGATACATGCTAAATCATTGGCTGAAATACTTTATAAAAACATTATAAGCTAAAAAAATTCAGTGACTCTCAATTATACAGTGGTACAATATTTGGTGAAAATGCCACCTCTGATAATATTTATATGGCATCAATTTCTCTATCCTGTCTATACCTCCAGGGAAGTAGTTAGAATCAGATTGCTAATATAGTGAATACTGCTTGTTTCTTTAGTAGTTACTACAAGAGGGCATCAAAGAACAAGCAAGTTAGTTTGTATTTAGAGTTCAAAGTGTGTCTATAGTTTATAACTATTGTATATTCTTTTTCTCCATTGTTTGTGGTCTGAACTGTCAGGTGGAGCATTGGGGTGGTTGGAAAAAATTGCTCCTGTGTGCCAAACAGTGATGATTAAACTACTAATTCTCAAAAACCTCCTGCTAAATTTTCTTGGCTCAACTGTGGAAGCTAGCCCAGGCAAGAATCAAATTAAGTATTTGCTTTTTTACCTGAACCAGTCAGTTGAATTAAATAAAAGATACAGTTTGAAATATAGTCTTAATTCCCTATAAAATAAATGCTTATTTTTTTTACCCATGATATGTTAGCTGTGGCTCTCTTCTATGTCCTCTTTCACACCCAAGATTTAAGCTGAAGAAATATTGCCATGTGTGGGGGGGCACATTGCCATTTTTGTGACAGAGGAAAAAAGAAATGGCAGAACCAGCTTCTTGGAAGTGACATTACATTTGTTTATATTTTACTGGCCAAAGCAAAGCAAGTAAGTTACTGAGTCTGAAATCACTCAGGTAATCAGGATCATCTCAAGCCATTGATGTCATTGGGGTAAAAAATCCTCTTGGTATGAATCAGATGACTTCAAGGAACTTAGTTGTAAATCAAGAGAGAGAGGGTTAGATCTTCCACTGGTGTCAGAAAAAAAAAAAAACAGAGTTGACAAGTTTAATATCCATGACAAACAAAATATTTAGCTGTGATTACTTTCTTGTGGCACTGACAGAAAACAAATAGATCTATTAGGTTTTTGAGAGGATTTTGTTGTCCAAAATCAAGGAAGTTTGACTTGCAAAAACCTGTGGTGTTTTGATGTTGCTTGACACTTAAGTAGTTGAGTAACTCTTAGTCCCAAATATACACCAGCAGGAAGTATACAATTAGATCTTTGCTTCCCTGTTGAAGCACATTCTCTTCTGTGTCCACTTCATATATGGACAGAAAAAATATTGGAAAAGAAAAAATCTTCCAGAGGCCAAGACAGGGCTCCCACCATCAAATGGATAAAAAAATTTATTTCAGGGAACAGAACCTTAATTTAACCAAAAAAACATTTTATTTTGGAGCATGGGTTCTTTGCAGTTCTTTTCCAACAGAATTTCATTATTGATAAAATAGGTGTTTAGAATTCTTTTCAGAATAAACACGTAATTGTATTTGACCATTGTATATTAGGCGTGATGGTGATAATATATAGCAAAGATTAGTTATCTGTTAGTTATAGGTCAATGATAGGGAAGAAGCCACATGATACTTGTTGAAGTAGGTTGTCATCATCCAGAGCTCCTAGACTTTGAACAAATTCCAGTAATTGAGTGGAACTTTCAATTAACTCTTGAGAAAGGAGATGTCTCTTGTATACTAGGAAGAAGACATACTTGCAACTCTGATATTTAGCTAGGTATATAGTCTCTATATAAAAAGAAACTATATCTCAGGTTTTTTATTGCTAGATAAAGTCACTAAACAAGTTTCTAAGTTTGGGCAGTGAGGTGAGAGTGAAGGTGATGTGTGATGCTACTCTTAAAACACATTTGTATTACAAAAGCTGTTTGTCTGTCATACTCTTTTACCCATCCACTTTCCTACCCATGAGGTGTTGGTGAGCTAGGGACAAGAGAAGTGCCACAGGAAAAGCTATAAAGAGCCCACTGGATGACCTGGCATTGGATGACCTTGCAGAGATGAGCTGGCTACCTCCCCTGAACCATTTGCATGCCCCTGTACTCTCTGTAAAGGTAAATTTACTATCTATCTATCTATCTATCTATCTATCTATCTATCTATCTACTTATTTATTTTTAGTCATTGTATTTTTGGTCTTGTTTTATACCATTTTAGCCTATATTTTAATGAATACAGATGGCAGTGCTCTAACACATAGCAAGTTAGATTTGGAAGTATTTTTTTTCAGTTGAATTTTTTTATTTTTACTTTTCTTTTGGAGATGGGTGTTGGGGATATGCCAGGAATTGAATTCCTTGACATTTGACCTCTGAGCCACATCCCCAGCCCTATTTTCATATTTTATTTAGAGACAGGGTCTCACTGAGTTGCTTAGTATATCACTTTTGCTGAGGCTGGCTTTGAACATGCAATCCTACTGCTTTATTCTCCTGACATGCTGGGATTACAGGTGTGCATCACTATGCCTGGAACTGTATTAAGCATGATTAAAGATTGATATCCCAAATACATGAAGAGTTCCCTGAAATTTAATTATGTAAAAATATTAAAGTCCAGGGTTGGGGTCTTGACTCAGCGGCAGAGCACTCACCTTGCATGTGTGAGACCCTGGGTTAGATCATCTGCACCACATTAGAAAAAAATAAATAACTGAATTAAAGGTATTGTGTCTGACTATAAATAAAAATTTAAAAGTTCAGTGCATAAATGAGGAGAGTATTTTAGTAGTTAACAAGTAGTACAGTAAAATGTGGGAATGTTCCCATAATTTTTCCCATAACTGGGAAATCAAATAAATGCATTTTAAATCAACCTTGAGTTACCACTTCCATTCTCTCCAAGTACTTAAAATTAATTCCATGTTCTTGAGAGTTTTAAAGGAAAGGAGCCCATTCATACTTGTTTGTTTGTCAATTTATCTATTTTTAATCACTGCTTTTCTTTAAATATTTTGTGTGATTTCAGACTCTCGTACCTCATAAGTATTTACCCATTACCTCCTGGTCTCCGGTCAGATCTTCACACTTTCAGAGCTGCAGTGAGAAACTGGGAGCATTCCCCCCAACTCAGCACTGGTGAGCACCCTGCACTGTGGCCATTGGCATATGAGTCAGTCCTTGCCACTGGAAAGTGGGTCTTGAGGTTTGGGATGGTCAGATCTTCCGGTAGGGTGTGGCACCCATTAACCATTAGACGACTGTTGTCCTAAATCATTGAATTTTGATGAATGTTTTAATGAACTACAGCATGTTGGTTGTTGAAATAACATGATTACTGGAGGTATGAGTTCAGCAAATTTTTGTAATTAGTACAAAATGATATTTTTAGTGTAATTTTAACTGTACTTGAAAAGTAATATGCATAAAATGAACTTCTTTAAACTTTTAGACTGTTGATAAACTTCTAAAATTTACTGTTGTCTTTATGACAAAATATGTAATTTTAAAAAATCAACTGAGGTCTGGGGATATATCTCAGTTGGTACAGTGCTTGCCTCACATGCAAAAGGTCTGTGTTCAATCCCCAGTACCACCATAAATAAATACATACATAAATAAATAAATAAATAAATAATCAACTGACAAACTTGACTTCTACCTCCTCCATCACAAAATTACCTCTGGTCTTCCTGTACATTTATGTTTTCTTACATGTAGCAGTGTGGGCCTCCATATTTTTGTGAACTTTTAAGATTAGTTGTGTTTATGTGAGTGGAATTAGGTCCTCAAGCATATTTGAAATTACACTGTATCTTGATGCATATAGCTTGAGATATTTTATTTTCTAAATAATTGTACTTATGAGTGTATAGAGCTTTATTTTTAGTTTACAAATGTGTTCCCATTACCAGCAATAAACTCAATAGTTTCTAATGATGTCAAATATAATTGGTAATTGATTTCTTAAACATATTTTGAGTCTTGACCATCTTTCTGTGACCAATATAGAGAATTTCTGTAGACAAACTCTTGTTCATTAGGTAAGAGAGAAATCCAGAGGCACTTCATATAGTTCCATAAGTGCCATGAGCATGTGATGAACAAAATGCAAAGGAAGGCAGGGGAGAGAAGAAGTTCTTTTTTTTTTTCTTTTTTTACCAAAGGAGTCCAGTTATATGCAAGATTCTTAACTAGTGAACCCTTCAGCCAGACTTCAGAAAATGGACAAAAATTTTTGCCAGGAGGAAGGGATAAAAAAAGCATGAACAGAAAGGCAAAGGTATAGAAGTAAAGGATATGTGGAGAAGCCACTGAAAGATGTTAGGTATATAACTTGATCAGGTTTGTTCTTTTGAAAGAAACTTGAGGTCAATGTGGAGAATGATTATAACAAGAAGACAAGAGAAAAGTGATTCTTAAACTCTTATATTTTGTTTTGTTGAATGCTTTCCCATGTAAGAGTTAAGTAAGCATCCCCATATTTTAGAATGCAACATAGGTAAAACAAACTGTATTATACACAGTTCTAGCTAGTCAACTTTGTGATCTTACTATAGCTGTACATAAGAGTATCTCTTCTGATATTCTGAGTAAGAACCAGTGGACTAAGGAAAGAGATCAGCTAAGAGGCCATTGTGGTGTTCCTCTATATTTGGCTGTGTAGACTTGGTGTCAGAGTTGATGTATACGGGTAGGGATAGAAGGAATTACAGACCAGTGTTTCTCAAATTTTTATGTGTATATTAATTGCCTGGGAATTAAAAGATAGGTTCTGATGCAGATGCAGAAGAACAAGGCCTGAGATTTAGCATTAGATCGGTTCACAGTGATGTCAATACTCTTTGTCCATGGACTATGTTTAAATAGTTACAGTAAAATAACTTGACTGTGAAGCTCCAATGACTTTATGATGATGTCATCATTTGAAATGGGGAACACAAGATAAAAGAAAGGGGAGAATTCAAGGAATTTGTGTCTTTGTGGGACATTCAGGTAACAAAAAATGTTACTGATAACTGGAAATTTGGATATTATGGATAAGGGGTTAAGTGAGACCCAGAGATAAAAAATTGTGAATCAGCATTTTATACCTGGTAGTTAAGGCTGTGAGAATCAATGAAATTACCTGCAAGAAAGAGGTGAAATAATATTTTTAAATGTACTGATTTAAGAATTTAACTGAATCATAGAATTTTGAAAAACTTTTTTTTTGTTTTTAGTTGTAGACAGACAAAATACCTATATTTATTTATTTTATGTGATGCTAAGAATCAAACCCAGTGCCTCATACATGCTAAGCAAGTGCTCTACACAGAGTTACAACCCCAGCCCCTATTTACTTTATTCCATTGACCAGCAATTGGGAAGAAATTAGAGAGCTTCCATTCTTGGGGTAAATTTAGGAATGAGATAGTTGCCTTTGGCATACACCCTTCTTCTTTGGTAATGACCATAGATGAAGTTAAATATTTCGTAGATCACTTTAAGAATGCCTTGAAATATCCTTTCTTCTGAAACACTGTTCATATAAATATACATATTAAACATCTTCAGTATGCCAGGCATTCTTTTCTAAGCTCTGGTATAAAAAATAGCAAATGAAATGAATCCAAGATATAGTGGCATTTATGAGGAGATGGACAAAAGTAATTACAATACAGTATGGTAAATGCTGTGATAGGGAAGTGTATGTAGGGTGATACTCTAGCACCTACATTAGGAGCACATGACTTAGTGGAAGACTTGGAATGACCTTACTGAGGAAGTAGCATTTAAACTGAGACCAAAAGCCTGAGTGGAGGTGACCTAAAAAAGAGAAAAAGATGGACATGCAAGCAATGTCACAGAGTGGAGAAATCCCCGTAGGTTGGTGGAGTTCAGTATATCTGACCCAGCGATATGTAGGGTGAGATTGATAGGAGGTGATCTTGGAGAAGTAAAAAGAGTTTATACTAGGCAGTGACTCCTAGAACTTGGGATGAGGACAGAAAATGATGTAGAAAGATATACTGTTATTCTACCTTGGTGTAGTTAAAATGGTAGTCTTACGCTTATGGTATGGGCTTCAAAACCTGTATTATAATTTAACTTTCAAAAAAAAATTAACAATTTGGGAAGTGCTTGGATAAAAGCATAACTTTAGTGCTTTTGGGTATCCATGCTTAAATGTGCCTTTACTGATATTTTTAAATGAGGCTACAGTGTTTATTTTCTCACTCTCTGATATAAATCAAATGTATCATTTCACACATGTAGTTGAATTTTATTTTCTGGACCAGATTTATAAACTATATGAAAATAAATAAATAAATATTTATAAATTGTTTGGTTTTCAAAATGTTCCTAAAAGTTAAGGATTCCCTCTGTAAACTATATTATAAGATATCCTATATACCAGCAAAGTATAAAAAAAATGAAGTTCACATAATTGTAATTAATAGAATGTAAAAGGTAGTAGAATGAAACAGACATTATTAGTGTATGTATATATGTGACTACATGACCAATATGATTCTGCAACATGTGCACTCAGAAAAATGAGAAATTATATCAAAGTGCATAAATGCATTCTACTGTCATGTATAGCTGATTGAAACAAAAATAAATAAAAAATTGAAATATAAATTTTGGGACTGTTCCAGAAAGTACATCAAAAATATCTATGCATAAGAATACCAAATTTAGATTATCTCCTCTCAAAAAAGTAAAGCATAATCTGTACTCCTTAAATATGGGCTATCTCTACACAGTGGAAAGGAGAAAAACAGAATAGCCTTACTCTAGAAAACCTCACCATCACTACCTTAGTCAGGTGACTAAAGTTAGCATCAAGAGTAATTATCTTTATAGTGTGAACACCCACAATAAGGTTCTGAGAAGAGTGCTTTACTTTTGTAGTCTTCCTCCTCCACACGTGTAACACCAGTCTAATCATGACAACAATGACAGACACATTTCAACTGAGAGACATTCAGAACTTTCAACCTCATAAAACAAGATGTCCTAGATCAATTAGATTTGACATTAACAAATAACATCAATCATAATTTGCCCACTATTAGGGCTAGACAAGGTTTTAGGAAAGAAAGAAAGATTAGTAGAACAAGAACAAGGTATAGCAGCACCAATTCAAATAGATCAAGAAATAAATAAACATGGATTGGGTTTTCAGAAGGGATCACTGAGACAATAAAAATTACTTGGAAATCAGAAAGACCAGTATGGGTTCCTCAGTGGCCCCTGACTAAAGAAAAGATACAAGAAGCCCATGACCTGGTCAAACAACAATTAGCAGAGGGACATATACAACTTTCCATATCTTTAAATAATACTCCCATTTGTGTCATTAAAAAGAAATTTGGTAAATGGAGATTATTGCAAAATTTAGGAGCCATTAATAATTAGATGGTTATTATGGGACCTGCTCAAGTGGGGATTTCTCAATTGTCTGCTTTGCCAAAAACCTGGTATGTTTTAGCTATAGATATTAAAGATTTTTGTTTTTTCAATTCCAATTCATTCTAAGGATAGTCCAAGTTTTGCATTTACTACCCCTGCACTGAATCATGAAGGTCCTGATCAGAGATATAAATGGAAAGTACTACCACAAGGGATGGCTAACAGCCCAACTATGTGTCAAATTTATGTTAACAAAGCAATCCAGCCACTTAGAAATCAAAATCCCAAACTACAAATATTTCACTATATGGATGATTTATTGTTAGCACACAAAGATAAAAACACATTGATAGAATGTTATGCCACTCTTACAAACTCATTAAAAATTATAACCTAGAGATAGCAATAGATAAAGTATAATTAAATTTTCCAATTAATTATTTAGGAGTTCTATGATCCTCAACCATGGTCTGTCCCCCAAAAATTCAATACTAGTAGATCAACTCAAATCACTTAATGACTTTCAAAAGTTACTAGGAGACATAAATTGGGTAAGGCCTTATCTAGGCATACCAACAGGAGAGTTGAAACCTTTATTTGATATCCTAAAAAATCCATCAGATCCAAATTCACCCCGCATGTTAATGCCTGAAACAAGAAAAGCATTAAAAATCATTGAAACATATATGGAAAATATGCATTTGGATAGAATTGATATAAGTTTGCCATTATTATTTATTGTACTACCAACAAAAAATATTCCTACAGGAGTGTTTTGGCCAGAAGGTCCATTATTATGGATAAATTTATCTTATTCTTATAACACTATTATTACTAGGTATACTGAGGCTGTAGGACAATTGATACTCAAAGGAATAAAAGCAGCAAAGTGAGTGTTTGGAATTTCTCCCAATAAAATTATTACTCCATATACTATGGATAAAATTGATGAGTTAGCTGATAAGTTAAATACTTGGGCGATAATCAATTGTAAATCTAATGTTTCATTTGATAACCACTTACCATCTAACCCTTTGTTGTCTTTTTGGTCGTATCATCCTACAGTTTTCCAAAAATGACAAGAAAAACACCTATCATGAATGCTTCAAATATATTTACTGATAGGTCAAATAATGGTACAGCAACAGTAGTTACCCCTGATCAAACTTTTACATTTTTAGTGCCCAAACAATCAGCTCAAAAGATGGAGGTTAGTGCAGTATTACAAGCTTTTGTGATGTTTAAGATTCTGTATTTAATTTATTTTCCAAAAGTCAGTATATAGTTAATGCTATAGTATCTCTTGAAGATGCCGCGTGGCAGCTCGGTTATTTTGTGCCCAGCCGGACTTTGGCAAATGCAACCATCACAACTCTTTAATTCTACAAAATCCTTATTACCTCAGAAGGAAACTCTGTGCCCATTGAACAATCATTCATTCCCCAGCTTCTTTATCTGGTTTAGGATGTTACATATGAATGGAATCATAAGATGTGGCATTGTGTATGCTTCTTTTATTGTATTATTGTCCTGGTCTGTTCATGTTGTAGCATGTAGCAGTACTTCCCATCTTGTTTGGCTGAATAATATTCCATTGTATGCACATAGCACATGTTATTTATCCATTCATGAGTTGATTAGTGTTAGAATTGTTTCCACATTGGTACTATTAGGAATAATATTGCTATGAATATTAGCATGCATTAATTTGTAGATGTGTTTTCATACCCCAGAATATATGCTGAAGAATGAAATGGCTGAGTCATTGCCAGAGGTACCCATTCTGCACTCAGGCCTGTCATCCCTTGTCATCATCCTGCCTGAGAAACTACCATGTCTCACAGACAGAGATCAGTATCTCAACTTCCTTTGTTCCAGTCCAGAAAACTCACCAGCTTACAGACCCTACCAACCTATAACTTACTTCTAATTTGGAATTTCTATCAGTATTGTGTCCTCACTTACCCAGCCTGTGCCTTGTGTTGAGCTAAAGTCAAGTCTCACTTGAGACATCCTCAGCTCTGTGACAAAGATTGGGCCATGATCTGAGTTTGGCTTTCATCTGCAATCCTTTTACCTATTCAGTCTGACAGCTCCTACTGCTTCTCTCATTAGTTTCCCAAAACAATACATCTTGATATGTTTATTCTATCACCTATATCTGTATCTATCTCCCTATGAGTCAGACAGGCAACACTTACTGTAGAAAGAGAAGACCCAAAGTAATATAGTGTGTGGCTTTAAGATGACTGCAGAATACCTGGCACTCAGGAATGGGTCTACGGCAACAAAACTGAGGAATGGACACACTTTCCTTGCTGCTGGATGTTTTGCATTCTCCTGCAATTTTGTTTCTTTGCATTGATGCACATGACCCATCCAGCCAACCCTGGCTGGCCCTACTGGTCACATTTGAGGATTTTGTCACCCTTTGGTCTCAAAACCCTAATTTTTGAGTTATTTTTATTGACAGATTTTGTTTTATGCACACCTCATTGGTTGCTTACCAATAACATCTAGATTTGGGTTCTTTCATACACAAACCACAACACATTTGTGTATCCTAATAGTTTATACTGTGTATATTGTTTGTTATATGAACCTAACCTTCATGTTTTTTCCTCAGATTTTTCTCAAAAAGTACCAATCTACCTTGTTCTAGTGGAGCTGTTTTGGTCAAATGTAAGCAGTTTGGGTACTGTTTAGGTAATGAATTCAAGGGTTTGATGACTCCGTTTGAACTTTATTTCACATCAGTAATTTATAATTTATCTGAATAAAATATTTCCTTTTCCTCTCACTGTATCTTTAGCCACCCCCCACTCCTTGTTGCTGAAGAGAAAAAAAAATAACCTTTGATCGTTTTTTATGGATTTCTTTTCCTTTGAAAGCAATGGTGAACCAAAAATGGGTGCAATGCAGTGTTCCAGAATCAACCTTCAGAATCAGTGTATTGGGCCTGAAGAAAGTAAGACTGTAGGTCTTGGGCTTCAGGCATCTTCAAGGTTGAAGAGAGCAAAATCAAGAAGGAGCAAGATGAGGGAACAGTGAACCTCTGCACCTGTACTAATAAGGAAGGTCCACTTAGTCCAGAATTATATTTTGACATACAATATAAAACCTTGTTTACAAATGATAATTTTTTTTTTAAAGAAAATGAAAAAAAAGGCTTAAACTCCAGTGCTAGAGGTCATATAAATAGGGCTAGGGCTTTCTTTGCAGTTGCTAGATGGAATCCTTTCAAGCCACACACATGATTAAAAAGAAAAAAAAAGTTTACTAAGTTCTGAGAATCACACCAAACACACACACACACACACACACACACACACACACACACACACACCACTCCACAAAATAGGCAACAACTGGCTGTACCCTTGTGGGTATGTACCTGTGGGTAATTTGCATTTAATGTTGAGATCAAATATGATGACTGGAATTGAAAATTTCCAAGTAAATGGAGAAAATTTCTGTGACAGAATCAGACTTTCTTATCTTTAAACTGGGGCCAAATAGATTATAATTAACTTAGGACCATTTCCATATAGTACACAAGTTATTAATATTACCACATAGTAGAGTGAGAGTGGACTCAACTTTAGGGCAGCCATGAATATCTTAAAAGAACTCTATGGATGTATTTCTTTGTATAAATTTTAAGATCTACTCACTAGCCCTTCCTCTAAACAAATCAAAGCTGATGACACTCTACACACACTAAAGCATTCACCAAGTATGTTTTAACAACGCATGATTAGGGAAGGGGTCCCAAGATGTATGGTAGAAAGACCGAGAAATTTAATGCCAGACAGATATAAATGGGAGAAGTGGCTCAGCAGCAATAATACCAACAAAGAAGATAATGACATATGCCCTTGGAACCTGTCTATTTCATCAATAAAAGAAAAATTAGAATAGCCATTTTCCATTGTGCTTATATTAGAAGCAATGTTTAGACACTACCACTTAGCACTACCACCTAAGATTAATATATCAGGCAGAGGATATAGCTCAGTAGTTGAGTGCTTGCATGGCCTATGTGAGAAATTGGGTTTGATCCTCCACATCACATAAAAAAATAAAGATATTGTATCCATCTTATAAAAAAATGTCTTTTAAATCAATATATACTAGATACCAGCCATTCAGCCCATAGTATGGTGTGATTCACTGCCTTCATGCTGACTTGTTTGGCCAATGGCATAGGCACCGTGGGACTCACATAGCCATGTGCCCTCAGCAACTTTCACTCTTGTGGAAATTGTACTTCCCATCCTATAGAACAGCAATGCCTTTGGGGACCTAGCCAAAGGTCTTGAACACATTTAACACTTGATGGAGGGAATTGTGCTCATCTACAAGTACTGGTTCAATGTGTTTCTTCTAAGTCAGCCTCCAGTTCGCATTGTATTAGTGAGACTTGTTTCCCATCAAACAGGGAAGGGCATTGCCCTCCTACCAGCAAATGAGACACAAAAGACTCACTTTTCAAAAATCTTTAATAATGTAACAAATCTATGGGCTCTGACCTCTATGTAATTATCTTATGCTCTAGGTTAGTTCCCTATACTACTACCTCTGGTATTGAAGCTCCCTCCTTCAGTGATAAATGGTTACAACTGAGAAGCCAGAGGAGACACATTGAAATAGTTCACCCCATGGGACAGTGTCTGAAGGGATTAAAAGTGGATATGCCTTTCAGGAGACTTAAGAAAGAGTTAGGTGGCAGAGTAGTCCAGCATGTGAGGTTGGTTTGACTTTCAGAGGGGTAGGGCAGAGGGTATCTCCAGAAAGACCATTGGAATGGGGATGTGGTCTGTTGATTTGGCATTAGGTTAACTAAGGTATGCTGTGCGGCCACCAAAGCAAGTTGCAGGAGAAAAGGGTCCTCTGCCTTGGGGCTGCTAACTCTGAAGGCATAACATCTGTCTTTATGGGAGTTCCTGCTCCCACATAATATCTGAAATGTGGACTTTAATCTCAACATTGGCAACAGCCCTGGGAGGGCCTGTCTTGATGGCTGCAGTCATGCCATATCTGCGTTGTTTGTTGACCCAGTACAGGAATGGGCTGTAAGTGAATGTTGCAGATTTCATCACCTCCACCCACTGCTGAGCACGCTCCTCCCGCTGCAGCTTCTTCCTCCAGTGTAGAAACATCATGCATCCCCCAATTATCAGAGTGCCCAGCCCCAGCCATACAAAGTACAATGGGAACCACACTGAGGCAGTAAAAAAAAAAAAAAAAAGAAAAGAGATAAGTAGTCTGACAGCTGTAGCTTGAGACCTGAACTGATTCTAATTCCTCTCCTTGATTTGGCTCAGTCATCCATTCATTCTTTCCCTCCCTCTTGCAAGACTTGCCACATTGTCTTCTGATAGAGTTCAAACTATTTCAGCAGGAAGCTTGAGAGTCCACTTTGGCCTTTGACAGATGAGGAACGCTAGGTGTAACAGGGGCCATGACTTATGCGGACTCTTTCAGAACTTCCGGCTCCCAGTCCGGGACCCATGCCATTCTTCAGACTGAGAAGTCTCACTAAGGGCAAGGTCATTGAGGAAGTTAAAGCTCCCCACTTGACAAAGACTCCCATGTATCTTTTATATTTGGGCAGAATGTTGTCTGTGTCTTCGAGGAGTCCTCCCTTTTCTGGTGGAGTCTATCTATTAACTGCTTAGCACTTTATGGAGGCAACCACCACCCCATACCTACAAAGATTATTCCCCTACTCTCTAAGGATGAGAGGGGCACTTACAACCAGGAATGTCCAGGTCCTCCATTGGGGAATCCATCATTTTGAGGCTTGAGGAATCCATTCGTACGAGGCTTGTTACCAGGACTGTGGCTCTGGACAGAATGAACTCACCCACTCCTCGCTCCACCAATGGGAGTCCTCAGAAGGCCCCAGCCCCATTATTTCTTCAAGATGAGGTCACCAGGTTCTGAACACTGGGAATTCCAGGAGTGGCTGTTGTGGAGTGGGTGACAGTTAATGGAAGGAAGTGACTCCATCTTGTGACCTGTCATGAGCATTGTTATCTTCCCTCAAAGAATGGTCCCAACACAGAATTGTCTGTTTCCAACTTCATAAGGGATACTCACAAAACAGCCCCCAGGAAAGGGCCTTTACACCCTCAGGATCTTATAGTAATGTGGTGAAGCATTAACACGGAGAACTAATAGATATTCCTAAAGAATAGATATATAAAAGACTGTTAGGTGAGAAATCTATGTCTCTGAGCATACAGATTTTCTTTTTAAATTATTTAATTAATTATTAATTTACTTTTTAATTTGTTTTACTTAGTTACACATGACAGTACAATGATCTTAACATATCATACATTTTTATCAGATGGGATATATTTTCTCATTTTTCTGAGTATACAGGTTGCAGAATCACGTTGATCAAGCATGGGCTGGAGATATAGCTCAGTTGGTAGAGCTCTTGCCTCCAATGTAAAAGGCCCTGGGTTCAGTCCCTTGCACCACCAAAATAAATCTTAATCATTACTTTATACTTGGTGCTGATCATCAAAACCAGGACCTCATACATGACAGCCAGCATTCTACCAGTGAGCCAGAACTCCAGTTCCTTATATAGCTTTTCATATACTATTCCTCTGTTTATTGAAGATCTGTTTCAATGTGCAAAAGAAAAAAAATATTTTGTTTCCTACAAGGATTAGAGCCAGAATAAAGCTGTGGGGAGGGGTTTTTTATTGTAGGTGTTAATTGCTTTTTATTTTCTCTTTAAGACTCTCAGTTCAATCTTTCAACATTTAGATGGTGTAAGACCAAACTGCAGGAGAAGTAAAACAAATAACGAATGAAAATGAATTGGCATATTCCATGAAAACATGTTCTGTGAAACAATCTGAAAGTGGAAAGTGCAAACAGTTTCTGGAAATATGAGGAAAACGAGATGAATTATATGAACATGAGCAAACTTGTCTTTCTTGGTCTTACTCTTACCTAACTAATATACTTCTATTTCATTTTTTTCATTCCTGTTACCTACATCTAGTATAAAACCATCAATGCCCTTTCTTGGATTATTGCATTATCTTTCTAGTAGGTCTTCCACTCCCATTTTTCTTTCTCTATATATCATATCCTCACCAGCTGAGTTCTCTTAAATTTTGCTTGCCTGATAGGGAAGCATAGTATACTGGTTCAAACATAGACTCCAGAACCAATCTGCCAGTTTTAAATCCTATATTTTTACCCTACCAGCTGTCTGACATGGACATGTCTATTAATTTTTTGAGACTTCAATTCTCTACCATAAAGTGGAGATAACTACAGTACATTCTTGAAAGCTACTTGAAAATTAAACATATTAAGCTCGATAAAGCATTACAATAATGCCTGGCAGAGAGTGAGGGCTATAGTTATGTTCTTAAAAGAATAAAAATAAATATTATGTTGGGAACATGCTTGCAAATGTTAAGTAACTTCTCATTGCTTTCTTTCTTCCTTTCTTTTCTTTCTTTCTTTCTTTCTTTCTTTCTTTCTTTCTTTCTTTCTTTCTTTTCTTTCTTTCTTTTCTTTCCTTTTTTTGCATTTATAATTCTCCATTATTCCAGAACCTTCCACAAGAAGCTTCCTGAACTCCTTTCTTCAAAGTACTCATCATCTATTCTGCCTATTTGGCCACCATATATGCCTTGGTTTTCATTGCCACTTACATTTTCATGTCTCAGTCTTCTCTAATTAGAATTTAAGAAGCTATTTCTGGCATTTCATGAATTTTATTTTAGGTATATGTACTAATTATGAAAATAATAATAAAAGGAGTAGTCAGGTATTATGCCTAATTCTTCATATGCCTTATTTCATTAAATTCTCATGACCACTCTCTGAAGGCAGTATTGCTATCCTCACATTATAGTTGATGAAGCTGGAATTAGTCTCATAAATTTCAATGCTGATTCATAAACTTTGCTGATATTATAAATTAAATTAAAATTATCAGACTATGGTTTCCTTAAAATAAGACAATGTTTTGACATGCTTTTTTTTTATAAAAAGACAAAGGAACCTTAGGCTGCATTAGTTAAGTGGTTTGCTTAAGTTCTAGGAGCTAATGAGTTCTTTTGTGTGCTATATTTTCTTTAGCTAGACTACACTTTAAGTAGTATATTCAATTGGGACTTGTGTGTGTGTATGTGGTACCAGAGATGAAACCCAAGGCCTTCCACATGATAGATAAGTATTCTACCAGTGAGCCATCATCCTGGGGCCTTATATTTAAGTGAGAATGTTGATAGAGCAGAGCAATTCTGAGGTAGGTTGACCCATTTTTAAAGACCTGCTCACTCAGAGGTCACTTTAGTTATGACATCTTTTCTGAATTCTATGCTGTCTATAATGTCATGCTGAGCCTAGAATGTGTCTGTTATATCCTTCTGCCTTATTTCATTTCTTCTGATTGAAGTGATCAAGGGAGAATATGTGAAAGAAAAAGTATATAGGCTCAGATTCAGAGAACAGGAAAGACTTGGGGGGCCAGAGATAGTGAAGATGGGTTTTCAGTGAGAGTCAATTAAATAAAAAAGTACAGAAGACAATAAAAATAATAGTAGTAAAAACATGGATACAGAGGCTGTTTGTGATATGTTAAGAGATTTTTAAAAAGCACACAGTATTGCATATATACTGTATCTATTTATACTATAAAAGAAAAAATATTCTTAAGACATACTAGACACAGATTTATCAAAAATGAAAACAGTGCTTCTTTTATGGTAGTAAGACTATAGGCATATTTCTCTTTTCCCTATTTTCTAATTCTATAATTTTATTATATAAATTTTTATTCATTACAATTTGGTATTTGCATGATAAGGTTTTACTCTGCTGTCTTTGTTCTCTGATTCCAGGCAGAGGGAAGACTTCTGTCTGATATATACCATAGTCACCCAGCATATTCTATCTCTTCCTTATATGAAAGACTTTCAGGAAGCAGGATTTCAAAACTGCTTATAACACAGCAAGAATAACTAATACAGGCTAGCATTACTTTGAGTGCTTACTTTGTGCCAAGCACAAATTTGTACTTGTTCATCTAGTCTTCACACCAATCCTGTGAGGTTGATATTATTGCAGTTTTAATGGTATTATTTTGGGAGTTTTCATGATTTGCACAATGTAGCATAGCTAGCAAATTGTTGGAGCGAGGATCTACATCCATGTCCTCCTGATGCCAGACCCTGATCTCTGAATGACTGATGTTATGTCATTCAGAGACAGGCCCACATTTAACAGGGAGATGAGGGTTTGGGGAGAAAAGAAAGAAGATCCAAAAAAAAAAAAAAGAGGATCTCACACACAAGGCACATCTCGAAAATAGTGATTTCAAACATCATAAAATCAATTTCTCTGATAAAATTTGTTAGTAAGAGTAAAATCTTAATTATTTAGAAGACGACGTGGCATTAAATCTTCTTTGTAATTATATATTAGTTATAAAAGCACTACAGTGTGTTTTTCCTCATTGGTATCAAATTGTATATTATTGGGTGCAATGAAAGTTATCAATTTTCTTGGCATAGGTTGAAAAGATTAGCTATTTTACAAATTCACCCTCTTTTTTTCTATACAGGTTTGGCAGCAGTATTTTGCAGCAAAAGATACAGTCTATGCAGGCATTCCTATAAGCAGTTTGGATGGGAATTGAAAGAGGAACAATACGAATGTCAATGCTCTCACTTTAGCAGTTAGTTGCCTTTATTTTTCTTGTATTTGTATCCTCTTGAAAACTATGAAATTACAGTTTTGAGGGTTCTTATTATGCTCTCAGTGCCAAATGTAAGAGGTTCCATAATATATATATATATATATATATATATATATATATATATATATATATATATATAATCTTTGGTTTTTCCTATCTCTGATTAAGAAATGTATTTAAGTTATGACAAGGAAGCATAGTATTAGTTTATCTTCCAGAGTAATTTTCAGATTTCTTTTATTTTTATGTTGTTAACCAAGCTATTCCTCGGTCACTCTCAAAACCTTTCTGTGACAAATCATAAATTTCAGACTTTCAGTGTGCAAACAGGAAAAATGTCATATTTCAAATCTCTTTTTATGTGAGTAAAATAAACAATAAAATCCTAGTAGTTAAATATACTGACTTCAATTGTCTTCAGTTATATTTCTTTAAAAATTGCTTATTTCCTTCAGGAAAAATCTTAGCTGTATCTTCTATGCATATTTAGTGTTTACTTTTATAATGCTTCTGAGGGAAAAATTTCTTTTAAAATAATTTTCTCCATAATTAGGTAAATGAGAACCTATAGTCCTAAAATGCTCTTAAAATGATAATAACTTATTTTGCTACTTATGGACCAAACTAATTGGAAGTGAAAAAATTTTGGGCAAAACAAATGGTACCACTTTTCTGACTTACTCTCTATCAAAAGGATTTTAGTCTGGTACAAAAACTGATAAGATATTTATCTATAACTCACAGGATGTTTTCTGAATTGTATATGTTGTTTTTCTTTTTAAGAAATTCTGTATGGCTGGGGTTGTGGCTCAGTGGTAGAATGCTTGACTAGCATGAGTGAGGCCCTGGGTTTGATCCTTTGCATCATATAAACAAAGGTTTTGTGTTCACCTACACTAAAAATATATACATTTTTTTTAAATTCTCTAAGAAGTCAGTGATGTGATAAGCTGCTATTTTCCAAAGAGAGTTTTTTGATTTATTATTACTTTCTATATTCTGCTTATTAAACATTTTTATAATTCTAGGATTGTGCATTTATTTATTCTAACTCCATTCATCAGTTTAAAGACAGTAACAGTGAAATCTAAGGGGTCAGTTTGAGGATCAGGTTGCAGAAATTTGAATACTGTATTTACCAGCTAGAAGGTGTGTAACTTTGAGTAACTCATGTATCCTCTCTGTGCCGTGTTTCACACATGAGTAAATAGATGTGTATACACTGATATGTAGATATAAATATTCATGTAAGGCGTTGACAACATTAAGTGCTTAATTAATATTACAGTTTTATGATGCAGGGTAAAAGCTTATTTCCTTATAAAAGTCTTTTATTCTCTAAATTAAAAGAAGGGTTACCTTGTATTCCTGTTCAGTGTGTATACTGAACAATACTACCTTTCAGAAGTTGCCTTAGAAGCAAATATTCTGTCTTTGCTTCCATCACCTTGCTTTTTTTCTTTTTAACTGATCACTTCCAAATACCCTTTGAGATGAAATCACTGAGGTAGTTTTTTACCCAGAGCTTGCCTACATATTGGCTTTTACTGAGATTTTTTGCTTCCTGGAATAATGATAATACTAACTATAAAAATAAAAATTGTAGGTATCATTTGTACAATTCTCAATGCAGTGCATACACTTTGCCTAGCAATCTGTACTCCTGGTGACATTTCATTTTCAAGACAATTTTATGAGGTTGAATTTCTTAAGCCCATTTTACAGATGAGGAGGAAGAGAGAACAGAGGACACACACATATAAATGCTTGCTGCCTCTAAATATGGTACCCTTATCCACCTGGGATTCTGCCAGAAAAAAAAAACATCACCAGTTGTTAGTTCTTGGCCTTGGACTTCTAGCACTATGAACCAAAAATGAACTTCATTTTGATGTCACCCAGTCTCAGGTATTTTTTTTTATAGTAACTGAAATTTGACATGTGCACATATAAGAACTTTTAGACTGCTAGAGCAGTACGTCAGAAAAAAAGCTATTAAAATGGCACCAGACTACTTTTGCTCAAAGTATTTCACATTGGTAAATAAAACTAAGGTCTCTGCTATATTTTGAAGACTATGATCTCAAAGAGAAGGCAAAGTAGAAACAATTCTATAGTGTGAGACTATTTTGGAGGAGAAGATATAGCTTTCAAAACCCCTTTGTTCAATTTTAATTTTCACTTTGAACATAATATTATATGTTTTCTACATGTACTTATAGGATAATATGTATTCTGAGAGATGATGTGTTAAAGTAATTGATATTTTTTGTTTGGTCATGTGTGTGAAATAGAAAGTTTTAAATGTACAAAATAATGTATACATTGAATAAATTATTTTAAATTTGTTTCCATTGTATAGGTTAAAAGGAGGAGAGGGGAAAAAACCTAGCTGAACCATTTTTCAAAGGATCATAATTTGTTTGGCTGACATTGATAAAAGTCCCTTTACTATGCAAATTTGTGAGTCGAAGATTAAAGTTCAGTATCTCATTAAGTTTCATCATGTTCCCTCAGCATTATTCTTATTACTATTAACTCCACGTTTAGCCTCCATCTTGCCCTTTTCCTTTTCAAAATGACAGTGGGCAAATCATTTCTGGTTATGATCAGGAGCTCATATGCCAATCTAACCTTAAATATATCAATCCAACAAAAGAGTGAATGTCATTATCATGAATCTCACGCCTTAAGAAAAAATAACTAATGCCAATACTTTTTAATCTATTTAAGGAAATATAAAAAGAGGGAGTACTTCCAAATTCATTCTATGAGGCCAATATCACCCTGTCTCCAAAACTAGTCAAAGACACTTCAAAGAAATACCAATATCTCTGATAAATATTATTGCAAAAATCCTCTATAAAATTCTGGCAAATTGGATATAAAAACATATCAAAAAGATCGTGCACCATGATCAAGTGTGATTCATCCCCAGGATGCAAGGTTGGTTCAACATATAAAAATCAATAAATGTAATTCACCACATAAATATACTTAAAGATAAGAACCATATGATCATCTTGATAGACAGAGAAAAAGCATTCAACAAAATACAGCACTGGTCTGCATTCAAAACACTAGAAAAACTAGGGATAACACGAACTTACCTCAACATTGTAAAAGCTATCTAAGCTAAGCCACAGGTCAGCATCATTATAAATGGAAAAAAAATTGAAGGCATTTTCTCTAAAATCTGGAACAAGACATGGATGCCATCTGTCACCATTTCTATTCAATATAGTTATTGAAGCACTGGCCAGATCAATTAGTCAGACAAAAGAAATTAAAAGAATAACTATAGAAAAAGAAGAACTTAAACTAGCATTATTTACTGATGATATGATTCTATACCTAGAAGACCCAAAAGGCTCTACCAAGAAACTTCTAGAACTAGTAAATTAATTCAGCAAAGTGGCAGGATATAAAATCAACATACATAATTCAAAGCATCCTGGTATATCAACAACAAATCCTCTGAAATGAAAATGAGGAAAAACTACCCCATTCACAATATCCTCAATAAAATAAAATAAAATACTTGGGAATGAACTTAACAAAAGAGGTGAAAAATCTATACAATGAAAACTATAGGACACTAAATAGAGAAATAGAAGAAGACCTGAGAAGATGGAAAGATATACCTTGATCAGGAATAGGCAGAATTAATATTATTAAAATAGCCATATTACCAAAAGTACTTTAGAGATTCAATGCAATTCCAATCAAAATCCCAATGGAATTTCTCACAGAAATAGAAAAAGCAATTATGAAATTCATCTGGAAAAATAAGAGATCCAGAATAGCTAAAACAATTCTAAGCAGTAAGAGTGAATCAGATGGTATCACTGTACCAGATCTTAAAATATACTACAGAACAATAGTAACAAAAACAGCATGGTACTGGAACCAATACTGGCTGGTAGACCAAAGATGCAGAATAGAGGACACAGAGACTAACCCACAAAATTACAACTACCTTATATTAGACAAAGGGGCTAAAAGCAATGGAGAAAGGATAGTATCTTCAATAAATGGTGCTAGAAAAACTGGAAATCCATATGCAACAAAATAAAATTGATTCCCTATCTCTCACCATGCACAAAAGTTAACTCAAAATGGATCAAGAATCTAGGAATCAAATCAGAGACTCTGCATATAATAGAAGAAAAAGTTGGCCCTAATTTCCATCATGTGTGGTTAGGCCCCTATTTCCTTAATGGGACATCTATAGCACAACAATTAAAACCAAGAATCAACAAGTGGGATGAATTCAAACTAAAAAGTTTTTCTCATCAAGAGAAACAATATGTGAGGTGCATAGGGAGCCTACATCCTGGGAACAAATTTTTACCCTCCCACATCAGATAGAGCTCTAATCTCTAGGGTATACAATGATCTCAAAAAGCTAAACACAAATAAATAAATAAATAAATAAATAAATAAATAAATAAATAAATAACCCAATCAACAAATGGGACAAGGACCTGAACAGAACACTTCTAAGAAGACGATATACAATCCATTAAAAAATACACACACACACAAAAAAAAAAATGCTCATCATCCCTAGCAATCAGAATAATGCAAATTAAAACTACTCTATGGTACCATTTCACTCCAGTAATAATCGCAGCCATTATGAAGTCAAACAACAACAAGTGCTGTTGAAGATACGGGGGAAAAGATACACTCATATATTGCTGGTGGGAGTACAGATTTGTACAGCCATTGTGGAAAGCAGTATGGAGATTCCTTAAAAAACTGGGAATAGAACCACCATTCTACCCAGTTATTGCTCTTCTCAGTCTATATCCAAAGGACCTAAAAACAGCATACTCCAGGGACACAGCCACATCGATGTTTATAGCAGCACTATTCACAATAGCTAGACTGTGGAGAAAACCTATATGCTCTTCACTGAATGAATGGATACAAAATAATGTGGCATATATATACAATGCAATATTACTCAGCACTAAAAAATAACAAGATCATGGCATTTGCAGGGAAATGGATGGCATTAGACCAGATTATGCTAAGTGAATTTAGCCAATCCCAGAAAGAAAAATGCCGAATGTCTTCTCTGATATAAGTGTGGGGGACTCAAAATGGGGTAGGGAGGAAAAGCATGGGGGGAAGATTACCTCTAAATAGGGAAGAGAGGTGGGAGGGAAAGGAAGGGAGAAGGGGAATGGTATGGAAGGTGGAAGGAGACCTTCATCATTATACAAAATACATGTATGAAGATATAAGAAAAAAAAAGAATAGAATCACCTTAGATTGGGTAGAGAGAAGTGATGAGAAGGGAGGGGAGGGGATGGGGGGAAAGGAAAGATAGTAGAATAAAATAGACATTATTATTACTGTGTATATCTATGTGACTGCATGACCAATGCGATTCTAAAATTTGTACACTAAGAAAAATGAGAAATTATCCCATCTGATTCAAATGTATGATATGTCAAGGTCATTTTACTGTCATGTGTAACAAATTAAAACAAATTAATGAAATTTAAAAAAAAGAAAAATAATGTACCTTGCCTCCATAACCTGTAATTTTCATAAAATTCCACATTTGGATAGCATATTGTACATTGAATGTGGTCCTGTCAGGTCTTTATATCAGTTACTTTCTGAGAGAGAAAGAACAATACGTATACCTTCTTCTATTAATAAACCAATATTCAGATGTATAATAAATTAGTATAATTTATATTTCCTTGTTAACATCTTATTTAAATCTATTTCTAGCAATGAATTTAATACTATGCAAATTTATATTGCCAAAAATGGTGGTATATCCTAAAGAAAAACTGAGAGCAACTTAGATATAAATTTTACCAGTTCAGAGGGCTTTTTTTTGCATGATATTGTATTCTGAAAGTGTATGAAATACATTGAAGTTTTAGAGTGTTATGAAGAAGGTATGGCTATTATTCAACTTGAAGGGCCCAAAGAGAAGAAAAATAAGATTCTGGTTAATATTCTTTGGTGTAAAATACATTAATATAATCTTTGGTCATTTTCTTAAAATCATGACAGTTCAGATCAATGACTGCAAATCTTTTAAGCAATCTTTCTAGGACAGCTGCCACTTCTACAAGTTTCTCAAAGGGAGATGAAGGTGAGACTGCAAAAAACAGAGGCTCTGCAACAACATTCAGTGACAGCCTATTTTGTGAATACCATGTATCTTTTAAGTGAATTAATAAATATGAAAAATACTCAATGCCCATGGACATGAATTGGATTGTAAAAAATAATTGTCTTGATATTTACTACTTTCATATTTACTCGAAATATTTGCAAGTTATTTTAGATGCAAGATAAGCTGAGAATCTCAATAGTCAGTTTGCTTACTTTGGGAAATATATTCTAATGCATTTCATGAGATATGTAGGATTTCTGCCATTCTTTGCATCCAAAACCAAAGTACAAGGTGATGCTGCCAATAGGTTTTCTTTAGTGCTTCATAATAAGTAATAGCAGTAAGTGAGGTGCATAGTAGGACCGTAGTTGATACAGAATAGAAAACCAATTAGAGAGCCAAGGGTTCCAGTTGCTTTTAAATAGTCTAGTGTTCTTATGAACTGAATAACTGAGTGCCTTTCCATAAGTGCTTTATGCAACACCAAGGAGCAACTTGGAGGCTTTGGAGAATTTACCTATTATTTCAATCTAGATAAGTAAATATTGGCTTTTATACATACTTTACTACTAAATAAGATTTATTGAAACTATTGGTATGTTTCAAGTAATAATGTGAATATTAGGAGAAAACTGATCATAGTAAAGCAGCTTGTAGAATTTTCTTCCAAAGAAATATAAGAAATATTGTTCAACGTTATGAAGAATCCATCTTCTACTCTCAATTTCAAGAAGTATCATGCAGACCAAGAATAATTTTGAGATAATGCAAATTAAAGTCACAATATCAATATAGGCTTCCTCCTCGCACAGTTTTACTTTAGCAACAAAAAGAAAAATATCTAAAAAGCCACAATGGTGTTCTAAAAAGGACAATTGAAACAGGGCATGCAGATTACTTGGGGGAAAGAATAATGATGGCATACTTTCAATTCTCCTCAATGTGAATAGGTAGCAGTCTCCAATCCAGATTGCAAATGCTGTTTTCTGTTTTTTGTTTTTGTTTTTTTTCTGGTAGAGGGTGGTAGCAGAAATGGAGTAAAGTCTCCAGTACACAAAAATAAACAACAGCTTAGGTGATGGAGATGCTAACTACACTGATCATTACACATTTAATGCATGTAGAGAATTTTCTAACTGTACTCCATATATAAGAAATATTCTCTGTTAATTAAAAATGAAAATAAATGTAAAAGAAACAGGAAAGTAAAAGATAAGTCACTGACTCAACTGGGAACAAGTAACCAGCAAGGAATTAGCTGAGCCATTAAAAACAAACAAACAACAAACAAAAGGAACTAAATAAGTACAACTTAGTTATATCAAACTCCAAACTTTCAAAATATAAAAGCTTCCAAAAATATAGCTTACTCACCTTAAGCAAGCACAAATATAAACTTACATTTGAATTGAAATTCATTTAAATGCACTTATTTTTCATTTTTTTAAATTTCTTTAATAGTTTAGAGAGAAAGAATACAGTAATAAATGCATAAACAGTGTCATTATTGGCCATGTCCTAGTAACCCTCTTTGTAAAAAAAGTGTATGGAAAGCTCAGATGGATTGTCTGAGGATAATATACATCCAAGCCTAATTTTTCCTATGAAGAAAAATTTTAAAAATGTTCCTCACATTCATAAAACATGCCTAAAAATATACCTAAGAATGCACATATAAAGACCACACGCAGAAGAAGATGAATCTAAAAGGATCAGTTAAATATGGGATCCCTACATTAACTCAGATAAATAAGTGATGGGAGAAAAAGAATGAAATCAGTAAAACTACAGAAAAAGTATAATTGCTTGTGATAATTTTGATAAATATTTATTCAATTAACAAATTATTTTAGAAATTGTTTTCTTGTTACCTGGTTTGTCCTGTTACCTCTATTGAAATTGCCCAGAAAAAAATCACCACATGACAGTAAATCTGTTGCATTCACTTTAAAATAAATATTTAAGGCATGGAAATGGCATGATTATTTGAGAAAATAAACTTAAATTTGCAGAGTTTTTAAAAAATGCCTTCCACTTAGTTTTCAGTTCTTATGGAATAAATGTGGTTTCATTAGATAATCAAGACAATCAAAGAAAATGGGAAAAAAAAGTAAGCAAACTCAGGCACATTTGCACAGTGGCTTGAGAGGTGGAGGCAGGAGGATCACGAGTTCCAAGCCAGCCTTAGCAATTTGTTGAGGAGCTAAGCAACTCAGTGAGACCCTGTCTCTAAATAAAATACAAAAATAGGATTGGGGATGTGCCTCTGTGGTTGAGTGTCCCTGAGTTCAATCCCCCATACCAGCCCCCTTAAAAAAAAAGGTTAAATGAAATTGTAAAAATACGTAATGCCGGATTGTCTCCATAAAGTATTTCTAATAAATATGTGTTATGGCTTTCATAACTATTGTTTTTCTATGCACAAATTTATTCATATTTCCATATATTAAGATCAAGCAAAAATATTTTTCCTTATGTCAAAATAACTTATGGAAATCCATGCAAATATCTTCTATATTTCCATAAACATGTCAATAATAAACCACTTCATTATAATGGTTTACTTCTTTCTTTTTTCTGCCTCGGAACTTAAATACCAATTGTTTTTATAATCTTCATAACCTCAAATATAATTATATTTACATGAAAATATATCACCCTATGATATGTAATGTTGGTCCTCTATGCTTTTGCTTTTACATGGGATGCTGTCTGGAAGGCTCATTTAAATTTTGCTCACTATGTACATATATTTTCTCTGTCATGGCATTCCTTTTAGCTCTAAATTCTGCTGTCAAGGCAAAATTAACTTTGTATTTACATGGTTCATCGCAGCTGTGATAATACTCAATGAAAAGACATTTAACCTCTAAGAATTTTAATCTATAAGCAAACACTAACACTGGGAGTTTCAGCTACCAGAAAAGAGAGTGTTATAAGTCTGCTGAAAGCTGATGGAAATAAAGTATCTGAGATTTTTCCTCTTGATTTATTCAGGTTACAAAAAAAGTGGTAGCAAGACAAGTTTGTCATACTTTCTTTGCTCTCAGAAAATCAAGCCTTATCCTTGTGGAATGGATTTTTCTTGTTGAGATGAAAATTTTCTCCTCTTTAATGGAATTTTTGTTAGTATCCTTTTATTTTGAGAATAATACTAGTGTTAATCAATGCAACTCTCTGACCTCCAAGCATGTATTTGGAGTCATAGCCATTTTAAAATTAAATATATATAATTTAATGGCTTTATTTTGAGTGCATAATGGCTTTATTTTGAGTGAATAAAAAACACAATCAAGGTACAGATAGCTCAAAGAGATTGCTAGTGCTTTAGGCTGTGAAGGCATAAAGTGCTTTGATGAGAACTTCTAATTTATATATTGAAATATCAACTCTTCTTTCAATGCATTAAAGAAACAGAAGACAGCAGTTTAAAATTTTATACTGTTCTTAGATATATTGGATACACTGAAATAAAAAAAAACGTTAGTGCTCACAAATTTATAGTGAGAATACAAAGCATTTAAATTCACCAAGGTATGGTATTGCCTTTTTCTTAAAACTAAACCCATATAAAATACTCATGATCTTTTCTCTCAGTGCTTAATGCCTTGTCTGGAATCACAGACTTCCATGCAATAGAAAACTTTCAAAAGTTTATCTTATTATTTTCTCATTCTCAAATTCTTCTCTTCATCCTATTTGCTGTCAAAATTTAAGTTTATAACTCCAGCTAAAAGTCCCTAGAATAGAACATTTCAATGTGGCCTGCTTAACTACTTACTTCCAATATTCTCCCACCCAAGCTCACACTACTTTGTCTTTAATCTACTTAGCAAAACAATTAGGGTGGTCTATTGTTCAAATCTTAAATGTCTCTCTCCCAAAGGCTCAAGTTTTAAAGATTCTGTTGAGAATTGGTGGAACCCTTAAGAGGTAAGTCCTAGTAAGAGTTCTTCATGTCTTGGTGCATGGCCCTTAAACAGAAAATGGATGCCCAGCCCCCTCCTCTTTGTGTTTGACTCCCTGATCATGAGATGAGTGGTTTTGGCCTGGCACTCACTTCTGTCATGATATGGAGTCTCACCACAGGCCCAAAGGCAGTGAACATCAGTAGTTTTGTTCTTGAATCTCCCAAAGTGTGAGCCAAAGCAACCCCCCCACTCCTATCTTTAGTACTAAGAATTGAACCCAGGGGTGCTTAATGATAAGCCACATACACAGATATATATATATATATATATATATATTTTTTTTTTTTTTTTCACAATACCTTTGTTTTTGTTTTTGTTTGTTTTATTTTGTTTTGTTTTAATGTGCTGAGGTTTAAACCCAGGTCCTCATATTTGCTAGGATGATGCTCCACCACTGAAACACAGCTTCAGCCCTTATATTTTTTTAGTTGTCAATGGACCTTTATTTTTTTATGTGTGGTGCTGAGAATAGAACCCAATGCCTCACACATGGTAGGCAAGTGCTATCTACAATTGAGCTAAAACCCCAGCCCCTTTTTTAAAAATTTTATTTAGAGACAGAGCCTTGCTAAGTTGCTTAGGGCCTCAGTAATTTGCTGAGACTGGCTTCAAACTCATGATCTTCCATCTTCAGACTCCTCAGCCACTGGGATTGCAGGCATGCACACCATGCCCGGGTAATCTTTTCTCTTTATAAGTTGATTATGTTAGGTATTTGTTATAGATGTGGAAAACTGACTAACTTGGCATGATAAGAATATCACATTCCTTTAAGAAACCTGCACAGGACATTTTCAGAGTATGATACAGAAGACAGTGGCAAAGAAATAAGTAAGAGATTTATATACAGTAGATAGAAGTCTGAAAATTATAAATAAAGCAAAAAATATGGTTCTGAAATATAATAGTAATAGTTCTTTGAAATTTCAGAATTCTAAAAAATGAGAAAAGCTAAAAAGTTTTCTTTAAAAAATGGTGCAGACTTTGTTTTTGAAAGGTGTGTGAATAAAAAGAGTGTATTTGTCTCTTTTGTATGTTATAACAAACTACCTGACACTAGGCATTTTATGTGGAAAAGAGATTACTTAGACCATAGTTCTGGAGATGAAAGAGCATGGCACAAGCATGGTTTTGGTTCTGGTAAGGACCTCAAAGTGGGAGCACCATGAATGGGAGCACCTTAAGAAGAGGAAGGAGGAACATGCCTCAGAGGGACATCCTGTGGTGGGACAGGAAGAAGAAGCAGGGAAGGGACCAGTCGTGCTCTTTTATAGCAGCTTGCCCGCCAGGGAAGTAATTCAGATCCCCAAAACATCATTAGCTCCTTCAGAAATGTAGAGTACCCAGGATGCATTTCCCTTCCATGTGCCTACCTCTTAAAGACACATTTCAATAGTATTGAGGACCAAGCTTTCAGCACATGAAACCTGGGGTAGAATTCAAACTAGATCTAAACTGTTACCGCTATTAAGTTCATAATCTGAGGCCTAATGCGTTAAGCTTCCCAATGAATATGGGTTGGGGAGCCACTGCAGTGCTTCAATCATAATGTGGGCTCCAAGAATCTAGATCACAATCCCACAGTATCTTTGGCAGTGAGATAGTGGTTGCTGAGACCAAGATAATGAATAAATCTGAGATGTATAGAAGGCTGAAAGAACACACTTGGTGATGGGTTGGAACTGAACTAGAAAATTTGTTTGTTGTGACTGTTTATTTCCACATAGACACAGTAAATTGGTGGGCATACTTATATATTCAGGGAAATAATAGAGACAGCTACAGGAAAGTGACTTAATTCCATATGGTTCTGGAATTGAGAACTGTAGGTGTGAATCATGTTTCAATTGTTTTCTACATATGTGACTTAAACTATTTATTTATATTAGTAATTTCATTGTTGGGCTTACTGTAAAAAGGAGAAATAATCATGCTTAAACTTATTGAATTATTATATGGATTAAAATATTCGAATTGATGCCAAATTTGTAACCTCAAAGAAGAAAGCAATAAATAAAGGAAAGGTATTGTTATTATTGAACTAATATTATTATTTCTGTTACACTCACTGTACACATGTGTCTATTTCTGGCACTCTAATCCCAATAAGATCATGGGGTTTGCTTCTTTTCATTGTCTTTACATTGCCTAGTACTTAGCATTCATTAACAATTATTTATTTCAAATGAATAACATTTTTATTTATTCACTTCATAACTGAATTGTATCCAGCCTTTTAAGTCAAGGACCAGTAACTCTTAATAGTGATATAAGTACTTTTTAATATTTTTATTGGTGCATTATGATTATACTTGAGAGCAGAATTCTCTGTTACATATTTGTATGTGTACACAACATAACAATACAATTTGGTCAATTTCATACTTTCTTAGGTAATAGAATAGTTGTTGGCTTCTGAAATGTATGGCTGAAAACTTATTTGCTTATTTTTATATCCCTTATTGACTTTTTAAATTTTTTAATTAGTTACATATGACAGCAAAAAAATGAGAAATTATACCTCATTGACTTTTTATGTGTCTATCTGAGTCACCTAAAATAATCTACATAGAGACTGAAACAGTGTTTTAAACGTTTTTCATATTGTCTAAAGTGACAGGAATTAATTCAGTATATATAAGAAATTAAAAATATATGTCATGTAATTACAGCACATTAATGCTGTTGTTGAATTTGGAGTGGACTTTAAACTTTCATGTGTTCAGCAGATGAAGCAGTGGCCCAGAAAGTCTACCTGTCTTGAATGAGTTGCAATGTGAAGCAAGGCAGAGTCAGGCCTAGAATGAAACCTTATCACCTCTGTTTCTCATTTCATCATAACATATTGTTATTTCACATATATTTGTGAAATCAGAGAGTAAGCAATTTGTTTAGAGAATAGTAGTGATGGGAAAGAATTCTACAGGCATAAAAGCAATGAATGCTGCATTTACTCTAGAACAACCAAGTGAGGATGACATTAGTCAATATGTTTGTTACCAACTTCTGCTATAAATGATTATCACAAATGTGATGTCTTAAAAACACATACTTGTTGTCTCATAGTTCTGCAAAACATAAGTCTGTCTTGTCTTGACTGGATCTCTGCTTAAGGCATTACTGGGCCAAACTCTGTATTGGACAGCGCTGCATTTTCATCTTGTGCTTGAATTCCATTCTAGGATCACTAATATTGGCTGAGTTCTCTTGGATTTAATTGTACAAATAATGTTCCCATTCTCTCAACACATTGCCCCTTTCATCTTCAAGCCCATGATGACACTTAAAATTTTAATGCTATGTATTTCTATGCCTAATCTCTATAACTACCTTTACTGCCACATAGGGGTTGAAATATCTGTTTTAGAATGTGATGAGTTTGACTTCACCCATGTAAAATGCATAGCAGTCCAAAGTTATATGATTTACCTAATTTCTCTCTTTGGAAGAAAGAGATATGCAATTTATTAATATCCTAGATTTTATCTTGTGTGTATCAACAGACAAAAAGTAATCATTTGATATTATGTGCTTTCAAATAAAAGGATTATGTATATGCTAATTCCATACATAAACCATAGTACTACTCTTTCCTAAAAGAGAACAACAACTTAAAAAGAAAAAAACCCTTTATTAAAAACAAAAATTTAGATGTGCAGTTTTTCTGAAAGCAGTGGTTACATAGTATCTTCTGATCTATGCATTAAGCAAAGTATTAAAGCATTGAAGAGATTGCTTTTATAATCATTTTCTAATTTAAACTCTTGTGGCTATTTTCTGTAGTTAGCTACATTTTTTCTAAAATTTATTTTATAGTGGAATGCACTTTGACACATTGTACACAAATGGATCAAAACTTCTCATTCCTCTAGCTGTAAATGGTACAGAGTCACTCCATTAGGATAATCATACATGTATATAGGGTTATAATGTCTGTCTCACTCTACCAGTTAGCTACACTTTATGTGTCTTAATAAATTACACAATGCTCTGAAGGCATAACCAAAAGTGAGAGGGTATATGCCCAGAGTTAAGACATAATTTCTTTTTTGGGGGGAGAGGGAGGGGCACTGACGGTTGAACTCAGGGGCACTCAAGCCCTGAGCCACTTCCCCAGCCCTATTTTATATTTTATTTAGAGACCAGGACTCATTGAGTTGCCTAGTGCCTAAACATTGCTGAGTCTGGCATCGAACTTATGATCCTCCTGCCTCAGCCTCCAGAGCTGCTGTATTTCAGGTGTGCACCACCATGCCCAGCTCTGAAGACATAATTTCATATCATTAGAAAATGATATGTTTATATCATGTAGAAATAGCCTGCAGAGTAACACTTCAGCTACACACAGTATGAATCATACTCTAACCAGAAAAAAAGACCATTAATTGAATTTGAAACAATTCATCACAGATGACGAAACATGTAGGTTCTTATTTCTTGCTCTAACAATGGTTCTAACACCTTAAATTGGCTTAGGCTAGGGAGGGAATTCATCTGACAAGTATTAGGAAGTCATCCCATAGTAACTCTCATCAAAATAGCAAGGTGTGATCCATGGATGGATATGAAGGCAGACTGTTTAATGACTCAATGATGATCTAGATCTTTGGGCACATTGTTTAACTCTATGATTTATTTTTTTTGTTTTTGTGCCACTACAACTTCCACACACACCCAGTCTGTATGTGTGTGTCTGTCTGTGTGTTTCTGTGTGTCTCTCTCTATTTCTCTCTTCTTAACTATAATAAATGGAAAACCAATTGATCAAGATTAAGTAAAATATTTTACTAGCATGCATGAGACCCTAGGCTCAATTCAAGACATCATGGAAGAGTGGAGAAGAAAAGGAAAGAGACAGATTCAGACCTTCTAAGTTTGTTATTTTTGCACAATCGTTTGTTCTCTCTGTGTGTGTTGGGATAATGTATGTTCATCCCTGATACTTCAAGTGTCTCAACTATTTCTTTACGTTTTAACATACATGGTTATAAATTGTTAGCAAAAAACAAAACAAAATATTGCCTTCTCCTAAGAATTGTTACCCAAGTTAAACAAGGCTAAAATACATAAGAAACTACATGTAATAAAGGGAAAACATCAAAAATCCATAAATATCATACAATATTAAAATATTAGCAGTAATTTACTCAGTATGGTAAGCTTATAAAAATGATTTATAGATTTTACTTTTTGCTATGTTTGTAAATAAATTTTGCAAAATGAACATTCACCAATTAATAGAAAATCATTTTATTAGAAATCAGCATCCATTTGTTTGTATGTGTGTTCTTTCTTTTATTGAAGTACTCTTAAAATGCAATGTTTGGGGTCTGGTGATATAGCTCAGTTGGTACTGTACTTGCTTTCACATGCACAAGGACCTGGGTTCAATTCTCATCACTACAAAAAAAGACAATGTGTAATACTACATGTAGTAAGTATTAAATAAGAAAGATTACTGAAAACTAGTGCTGAAAATATAACAGCAATGCAATAATTTTGCTAATATTTGTTCTTTTAGATGGAGAACTTCTCCCCTAAGGAAAAAAAGCCACTAAAAAAGCAGACAGTAGTGGAAGATTATTAAAATAGGCATCCCTACACAGTCTCAGGGAATACTATAATAAAGTAAATAGAAAAAGCACAGAGAATGAGAGACTAATTCTCTTTTCATCAGCTTTTTTGCTGCTGTGACTAAAAGTCTTGATGAGGATAACTGTAGAGGAGGAAGTTTATTTGAAGTCTCATGGTTGCAGAGGCCTCAGTCCTTAGAAAGCTGGCTCCATTCCTCAGGGATTGAGGTGATGCTGAACATCATGGCAAAAGAGTGTGCTGAAGGCAAGTGGCTTATGTGGTTATCAGGCAGCAGAGGGAGATTCCACTCACCGGATACAAAATATATATCCCCAAATCAGGCTCCCAATCACTCATCTTTTCAAGCCACACCCTACCTGACTGCCTTTAGTTACCACTCAGTTAATCCACCAGGGGATTAATTCGATGATTGGGTTATGATTCTCATTACCCTAGTATTTCTCTTATAAAACCTCTTGCATTGTCTCCCACATAAGGCTTTAGAGGACAACTCATATCCAAACTGTAACAGTTCTGTTGCAATGTTGCCTTTGGTTATAGTTTAAAATTATGCCAGAATAATACTGACTGTGCTCTATTGACAGCCTGTCCTGTATCATGGGCAGAGCTTATGTATTTGCATATATATTCTCACACACCATGAGGTAAGAAGTTTTAATCAAATTACTCCTTTAACAGAAATAAATGTCTAGATGGATTTCACTATAAAATAGTAAAGGACTTGCATAAAGTCCTACAGCTAGGAAGTTACTCTGTGGGCAATCAAATTTGGGTTCTTACTAAAAACTTTCCTTTGTACTGATATGACTCTCTGGATTTATTTGTAGAAAATCTGACTAATTTCTCTAATAAATATTTTGATTATTCTGTAATGAACTTGGAGATCTATATCACCTTACTTTTAGGAAGAATTTTTGCCTTATTTAATGATACTGGGGATTGAGCCCAGAGGGTGTCTATATATCCCCACATATTAATTTTTATTTTGAGACAATATCTCACTAAGTTGCCCACAATGGCCTCCATCTCCATCTGCTTCAGCCTGGGTTCAATTCAAGGTAACATGGAGGGATACAGAAGAAAAGGAAAGAGACAGATTCAGACCTTCTAAGTTTGTTATTTTTGCACAATTGTTCTTTGTATATTTGGATAATGTGTTTATCATCTGATACCTTAAGTGAAATCCAGTGTGAAAAATTTACACTTTGAGCACATCTGAATTCAAGATAGACATGTTTAATTCACTAATAGCAAAATATGACTTATGGTACATTATTAGGCCATGCAAATTAAAAATAATAATAATATAAAATAAAGTAAAAACATGTAATGAAAAATATTTTATTTCAGAAAATAAATTGAAATATTTAGGGGGATGATGTGAGTTTTATACCATGTTCTGATGGCATAGAACACACATTGTTCCACTAATCTCCTCTCCTACAACCTTTAAAAATAAAGACAAACAAATCTTGTCAGAATATATTTGAAATGGTTTTTAATTAAGATTAAAGAATCATAAAATAAGATTTCTTCTTTACATCTATCTTCCCAAATTTTATTAAAAACAAAGAACATTTTTATAATATATTTTTACTGACACATAATATTGTACACATTCATGGGTTAGAGTGTGACAATATGAAAAATATGTGCAAGCTGTAATTATTATATCAAGGTAATTAGCATTTCTATCTTATCAAAAACTAATCATTTCTAACACTTTTATACTTACTTTAAAATACATCACAGATTTTTTTTAAATTATTTTTTGTAGACAACAGTTACTAGGTTATCCAACACCTGATCCAATTTGTCCTAACTGAATTTTGAAGCCTCTTTATCTTTTTTTCCATTTCCTTTCTCCACTTCATGTCTCTCTAGTACCATTTATTTCATTCTTATTCCATAAGCTCAAATTTTTAAATGAGTAAAATATCAGCATTTTTCTCCTATCTGGTTTGTTTCATGTAAAATATTCATGTAATATATGTAAAGGATTTCATTCTTTCTTTATAGCCAAATAATATCCCATTGTGAATATGTATCATAGTTTCTTTATCCCTCATCCATTGATGGACTCATTGATTGATATCAGATCATCATTTATAGTGAGTAGGCAATTTCTAAAGTGATTGCTGCAAAAACATGGAAGTGTTGATATAATGATTTCATTTCCTTTGGATAAATATAGAGTAGTGAGCTTACTGAATCATATGATTCCTCTTAGAGTTTTGAAAAAGCTACATACTTTTTAAAATAATAGCTGTAGTAAGTTATTTCCACCAATTGTGAAAATGATCTATAGAAGCATTTGACCAATGATTTCTTCCATTTAACAAACATGGAATACTATTTCATATTTTGACGTGCTCTTTAATTACTTTCTTCAATATTTTCTAATTTTAGTTTTAAAGAGTCTTATCACTTCGTGTGTGTGTGTGTGTGTGTGTGTGTTGGAATTAATTTTTTGATTTCCTTTTCTGTAACCTTTTATAGTGCTATATAAAAAATCTACTGTTTTTTTTTTTCATGTTGATTTCTATACCTTGCAACTTTACTGAATTTTTTAACAATTCTAACAGATATAACAATCTTTAGGTTCTTCTACATATAAGGTCATATCATCTGTATATAATGATAATGATTTTCTACTTTTCAATATGAATGCTTTTTTATTTTTATCTTGCTTTCACTCCAACACCATCTTAATAAGTGTGGTAATAGTGGACATACCTTTCTTGTTCCAGATCTTAGAGGAAACAATTTCATTAACCCCTTTGAGTAAAATGTTAACTGTGTGCTTTACATATAAATCTGATATGGGTTTGGTGTATTTGGTTGTCACCCAATGATTAATTTTGATTGGATCTTTAGTCCCCATCATGGTGCTATTGGGGATTGTTTTGCAACACACAATAAGTGGGGCTTAGTGGGGCATACTTAGATATATTGAGAGCATGTTCCCCAAAGTTACTGTAGGACCCACATCTCTCTCTACTCCTGGTTTAAGGAGTAATCACTGACTTGCTTCCACATACACTCCTACTATTGCTATCCACCATGATATGACAAAACCTAGAACCAACTACATGACTATCGCCATGCCCTTGGAACTCTGCAAATGTATGTTAAATCATTTTTTTCATAAGAAGCCTATGTCATGTGTATTATTGTAGTGAAAAACATTGATATATGTCATAGCATTTACTGCGGGTTAGATATATTCCTTCTATATATAATTTGCTGAGAATTTTAATTATGTTGTGATGTCAAAACTTATCAAATGCTTTTTCTTCATTTATTGAGAAGATCAGAGGAGTTTTATTCTTCATTATGTTGTAATAAAATAAGTTAATTGATCAGTGAACAATGAAGCATAACTGAATCCTTAGGATGAATCTCATTTAAATATGATATATAATCTTTTTGATGTGCTCATGAATTCCACTTGCTACTATTTAATTGAACTTTTAAAATTTATGTTTATCAGGATACTGGTCAGTATATTTCTTTGTTGCACATTTGTCTAGTTTTACTATCAGGATAATGCTGCTCTTATTAAAAAAAAATAGTTTGGCAGAGTTCCTTCACTTTCAATTTTTAGAGAACTAACTGGAATTAGTTATTCCTTAATGTTTTGTAGAATTGAGCTATAAGAAAGGCTTCCTGTTTGGGCCTTTTTTTGTTGTTGTTTGTGGTGGTGGTTTCTTTCTCATATATAGAATTTTATTTACTGCTTTAATCTCATTAGTCATTTTGGGCTTGTTTAGAATTTCTATTTTTCCTAATTAAATCTTGATAGATTATGTATATCCATGAAGTTATTCATTTCTCCTAAGTTTTTCAATTTGACTATGCAATTGTACATAATAGTTTTTTTTACCCTTTTACATATCTCTGTGCTATAAAGTTTGCTATAAGATTTCATTTTATTTAAAGTATAGTTTTTACATTTTTTACTACTTTTTATATTTTTTTCTAATATATGATGTTCTCACTATTTTACTCAGGCTGACTTTGAGCAACTGGGCTCAGGGAATCCTCTCTTAATAACCTCTAAATTATGTGGAACTCCTGGTAAGTGTCACCATGTCTGGCTGTTTTATCTATCTTGTTTATTTTAAAAACTAACATTTTATTTAGTTGATCTCTTGTTTTCTTTTTCCATTTAGTCTTACATTTCTCTGAGATTTTTTTTAAATTTGTGTGTGTTAATAAAGCTTAATGTTGGGTTTTTATAGAGGCATATTTGCCTATTCATAAAAACATAACGTGATCAAATTCACTCCCTAATACTTCCTCCAGTGTCACTTCCTCCTCCTCCTGACCTTCTTCCTATACCCTAATGGTCTATCATCTACTTTAATAACATGACTTCCCCCTCTTTGTTTTTCTCCTTCAAGCTTCACATATGACAGAAAACAATACTGTTCTGAACTTTAATATTTCTAATCTATGCATTTTGTGTTTGATTTTTTTCTTGCTTCTTTAAATCATTGAGGTGCATTATTATGTTGTTTATTCAAAGTCTTTTTCTTTTTTTCTTTTCATTTTTCCCTATAAATTTTTCTTTTAGTACTTCTATTACTGCTGTCACACAAGTTTTGACATACTGTTTTAATTTTCATTTGTGTTTTAATTTCTTCAATGTCCTGTTTGCTGTTTAGAAGAATGTTGCATAAATTTTAATTGTTTTTTTAATTTTCCACTGTTCTTCTTGTCAACTCCTAGTTTTTGATATTGTAATTGGAGAAGATATTAAATATGATTTCAATTATTAAAATATATTATTGCATTACTTATGGCCTACCATATGGTGTATCTTGGAGATTATTCCATGGGCTGATGAGAATGATGTGGATTGATCAATTTTTTAATGAAACATTATGTATATGTGTTAGCGCCATTTTATCTATTGTATATGGTTTAACTCTGATTTTGATTTGTCAGTATTCTGTATGGATGATGTGTCCATCAATGAAAATATATCGCTGAAGTCCCAAACTGTTATTGCACTGGAGTTCATTACATGAGACATACTAATATTTGTATAATATATACAAGTGATGAAAAATTGGGTATGCCTTTCCTTAGATGAATGTTATAAAATTATTTTTATGATTTTGCATGATTCTTAAATTGAAGACATTCTATTAAAAATATGCTTGTGTACCATGCAATTTCATTCAACACACTTTTGTCCCTGTGTGACTCTAGTTCATTACTTTTGATTTATTTATTATAGCTCATATCTGTTACTCATTTATGTGTGTGTTGCTATAATGATGCACAATTATGTTTTTACTTCTATTGTCTACACTACAATCATAATGAGAGAAGTCTTCATATGTATCTACTTTCGTGTCCAGAGGAAGACCAAATCATAGTAGTATATATAGCAAGATTTATATTATCACCTGTGGCTTTTGTCAGCTTTTTATTGTGGCTATTATCAAATTCTCATAAATTGTTTAGATATGTCAGGTTTTTAAATATAATTTTACTCAATAGTTAATATTCTACTTTAATGTCAGACATGATTAAAGCCTTTTACATTGAGAATAGCCCACTATTTCACTAGAAATCTTAAGACTCAAGTAGATCTGTAGCATGAAGTATGGAAATTTTGTTCTCTGATATTTCCTACGGGCTAGTTTTGACATACTTCATGCACTTAATTGAGAACAGAGAAGGAAAGACATAATAGTTCCAAAATATTATCTGGTGGACACAAAGTATTTATACAATCTGTAGGAGGAATGTTTTTTTCCAAAGAATGAGGATTTTTTATTAGCCAGGGCGATGGGATGCATGAAACCTTTGCAACATAAAGGAGAAGTCTAACTCTGTTTTCTTGTATATGAAATGCAGATATGAAACAATGTAGAGTTGTTTTTTTACAAATAGCATGAATGAATAACATAAAGATTTTAGAAGACTGCCTATTTTTAGAAAAGAGACATTCAATAAATATTTATTCATGTTCCATCATACAACTTATTACATATGTTAGTTATTAAAGCAGTAGGGCAGTTGGCATGTTTACTGTATAAAATATAGAAGAATACCTACATCTTTCTGTGTGTTCAGATATATTTTAAAAACTGACAATTGATATAAAAAGGAAATAATAGTACTAGATGAAAACATCAAAAAACATATATAATACACATAAAGATAAAAAAAAACTAAGCAGAGATTTAGAAAGTGCCCTCTGCACATGCATGCACACAAGCATGCAAGCGAGTGCGCACACACACACACACACACACACACTCACTTACAATAATGCAAATATACAAAGAGTGTGCTAGATACATCATATGGAACACCAAAAGCTACTAAAATCTAAAAGAGGTGTAGAAAACAATTTCTCTTCATCACCAGTGAAAGGAACCAACCCTGCAAACACCTTAGTTCCAATCTTCTGGTGACCTGAAATCTAAGAAAAAAATTAACTATACAGTTTGTGTTATACTTAATTGTAGAAACTCTAGCTTATTTGTATATTTTCCAGTGAAAAATGAATAAAAAACAATAAACTCTTACATATAAATATTAAATGTTTTGCATTAGATATATGATTAATGAGAAGCCTCTGTAATAATTTATAAAATTGAAACTAATTTCTAATAATTTCACTGTAATTAGTTTGTAAATATCAGAAAGTCTGGCATTAGAAAGAATTCTAAAAGATGAAAGATTGCAGGCATTTCTATTCATTTAATAAAATGATACCAATGCTTACCTTCATTGAAAGCCAATGTGGGAATACAAGCCAATGTTTCTAATATACACATTCCTGGGTTTATCAGGATACATGTCCTATTTTTAATTTATTCAGGAAATTCCTTCCTTCTATGGCAGAATTTCTAAAAATAAAACAATCATGTTCATTAGCTTTTCATTGCAGTCACCAAAATAACTGACAGTAGTAACAGAGAACTAAAAGTTTAATTTTGATTTATGGATTCAGTGTTCTTAGTCCACAGTCACTTGCACCAAGGAGAAACGTCATTACCAAGTGGCATGATGAAGGAAATCATTTTACCTCATTGCATCCTGGAAGCAGAGAGACAGTTTGGAAGAGGCTGAGGATAGATATAATCCAAGGTCACATTCGCAGTAACTTGCTTTCTTCAGCAATTCCTCAGAGGCCAAGAGTCACCATCCAGATGTCCATTAGAATTATTAATCTCATCATTATTTATAAGATTACAGCTTTCAAAATCTGATTTTTTTTACCACTCAACATTGTTATATTTCCTAACACATTAACTTTTTGGAAGATATTTCTAGGCCCTCACCATAACATTCTGTCCATGCCCCAGGAAATTCATGTTCATCTCACAATACAAAATACATTTGGTCCATCTCTATGAATCCCATAGTTTTAACAAGTTCTGGCATTGCTCAAAAGTCCACATCCAAAGTCTCCCATGGGACTTAAGGAAAACTCTTAACTATGAGCTCCTAAAAGGAACAAAAGTTAGTTATATGAATAGAATATAAAGTCTCACAGGATAAGTGTTCACATTCGAAAAAAGAAAGATAGGTCTAGGGAAAGAAAGAATGGGACTAAAACAAGAGTAAAACCCAGAAGCGCAAACATGAAATCCTTATTGCTCCATGTCCAGTGTCTGGGACACACAGGATCAAGATATTATCTCCAGAGGGCTTTCATAGCTCTACCTCTGTGGCCTTGTTGTTGTGGCTCACATAACTTCCCTTTCTTCTGGAATTTGTTTAAGTGCAGCTATCATTGACAGACATTCCATATTAATGGCATCTGTTGGTAGTCTCCATTGGGACTTTTGCTTCATACACAGATTTACACCTGCCCTCTTAGTAATTCCCTGCAGAAGTTTCAATCCTGCTTTGCTCTGCCTGACCTCCCAGGTCTTCATTTGAAATCTTGTTCAAAGACTTTGTGACCCAGTAACTTCAGCATCCTGCATTTCTACTGAATGAGCACCATATGGATGATTTGCATTCGGGTAAAGCAGTAGCCAGACACACTTGGACCTTGTCTCTAATAGCTTCTGAAATCTTGCATTGCTGAGTCCATTGAAATGAATCCTGATAGAAACTTTATTTGACACCCATGAGTCCCATGATTTTTAAATATTTTTATATTTATACCCTTGAGTTTTCCCAGTGTGAGTGTGTGTAATATAGTTAATTTCTGAGCTGCCCTCAAGGCATTCTTCCTGTTATCTCTATGAAAAGTACATAGCATCTCTTTAGTGTCTGTATTCTTTTCATCTTCCTTGGTTCCAATTTTTCATGCACTTTTCTTGTCAGAGAGAAAATTTTTCAAATCTTTTCATTATCCCCCTACAGACTACACCTGTTAAAGGTTCCACCACTTCCCAAAATTTCCACACTGAGAATGAAACTCCCAGCTCATGAACACTTGAGGAATATACTCAAGCCAAATCCAAACCATAGATCCTTGTTTGTATGAGCTGCTCTCTGCTGATGAACAAAGAAGCTCCTTTCTCCTTCTAGAGTTCACAGTCTCCAACCCTATCTTAGGCTTGCTTGTTCAATTTGAATCTTTCATAATCTTGTATTAATCATTTTTTTCTACTTATATAAAACATCTGAGTCTTAGTGTTTCATAAAGACAATCATTAATTTATTTTGGAATCCTGGGGATTCAAGAGGATGCAATTAGCCTCTGCTCAGCTCTTGAAGGGGCCTTTTGTCTTTGTCACAACACGGAGTATAACATCATGGTGAAAGTACATTAAAGAGAAAGATCACATGGTGAGACAAGATCCAGAGAGCCTAAGGCTTCTGGCTTGCTAAAACAACTCACTTTCATAGGTAATAACTAGGGTCCTGAGAAAACAACATTAAATTATTTTTTGAGAGTGGCACCCCAAATGGCCCAATGACTCCAAAAATTGCACATACAATTTAAAAATAAGAGTTGAGATATGATGCACTCATTTTCTCCACCCATCTCTTAAAGGTCCTATCATGTAGTGATATCAACAACATAAATGTACCTTATCTATCTTTGTGGCCATGAAGCTAAGAAAAACTAACTCATTGAATATGTTTAAAACAAAATCCTTTGTGTTCTCCCTTTCATTCTTGTATAATCATCAGTCTGCAGCCCTACATGCCAGCAAACAGTAACTCTATTATTATCATTAGTACAATATGTCAACATTTTGTAACTAATAACTTTCTCCCTGGACATGGTTCTACCTTCCTGGAATATTCTGTTCATAGAATTTAGAGAACTATTTGCTGTGTGCAGCATATATTGTTTTCCTCTAATCTTAACTTCCTTTAACCTAATGTATACTTCTCTCCATTTTTTAATCCCCACAACATGTCTCTAAGATGGAGACACTCATGGCAAGCAATTTGCCTCATTATTACTCCAGCACTACCACCACAACCACACACACATTGAGGATCAAAACTCCAAAGCATAGCGTATTCAAAAACTGCTCAATCTATAGTAATCATTATTATTTATGGCTAATAATTTATTGATCAGATATTCCACAGATTGTTTATATGTTCCTGTGGAGATAAAGGAAATATAATTTACAGAAAACCACATTAAAATATTTAGGTGTTGGGGCTGGGGAAGTGGCTCAAGCTGTAGTGCGCTCGCCTGGCATGCGTGCGGCCCAGGTTCGATTCTCAGCACCACATACAAACAAAGATGTTGTGTCCACTGAAAACTAAAAAATAAATATTAAAAAATTTCTCTCTCTCTCTTTCTCTCTCTCCCTCTCTCTTTAAAAAATTATTTATATTTATAAAATATTCAGATGTTTAGTTTTCAACAACATGTCACAAAACATACAGAATGTATGTTTTGCTCATTCAAAAGAAAAATTAAATTCAAAGAAACTATCCCTCAGATAGTGCAAGCTTTTGAAATACTAAATAAAGACTGAAATATTTGTCTTAAATATGTTCAAAAAACTAAAGTAAAATATTTAAAAATAACTAAAATAAATCTGTAAAATGAATGGGAGAGATATTAAAGATATGTAAACTATAAAAATGAACTAAAAATTCTGGAGCTTAAAAATATAAACTTGAAGTAAAAAATCTTCTATTTGTGACTGACAGATTCTGCAGGTAAATGGAAAAATCAGTAAACTTGAAGATAAAAAAATTGAAATGATGGAATGTAAGAAAGAAAAAAGGGAACTTATCAAATGTATATAAAGTCAAAGAACTTGTGGAGGAGGTGCATGAAAAAATCATGGACATTAAGGGAGTTCTATTAGGAGAGGAAAGTGATTATATATATATATATATATATATATATATATATATATATCTCCAAAAATTTGATGAACAACTGAAAACTATGAATCCAAAAAGATGAATAAATTCCCAAAAGGATAGACTTAGAGGCTTACATGTAGACAAATGTAATAAAATTTTCAAGAGATAGTGATAAACAGAGAAACTTGAAAGAAAAAAATGCAGATTCAATTGTTTACAAACAGGAGATCCTAAACTCAGTAACAACCAACCTTTTCAACTGAAAACATGCAACCTAGAAGACAGTTGTCCAAAACTTTGAACAAAAAATTTCTATCCTTAAACACTTTTCCTCAAATAAATGAGAAATTAAGATATTTTCAGACTTTCAGAAAAGCTATTGGAATGTGATCACCAGAAGTGCCCTGTAAGAAATGCTAAAGAAATTGCTTCAGACTGCAATAAAAGATACTACAGAATAACTCAAATGTGTGTGAATAAATAAAGACCCTTGATATAAATGTAAATGCATAGGAATATAGAAAAGGAAGTGTTAGTGTAATTTTTTCTTTATAACTTCATATTTTACTTCCTGTATTAAGCCATACAAATTGACCAAAAATCAATATTATTGGGCACATATTCTATAAATCTGTAATTTGTGACAAAAACATAAAATGAGTAGACATTGCTATATAGAAGCAGAATTTTGTATGCCTTTGGAGTTAACTTGGTATCAATTCTAAATATTGTGTTTCATTTGTAGGAGGTAATATATATGGTTTTGAAATATTGTACTCCAAAAAATATCAACTAAACACAAAAAGGTGAAATGGGAGGAAATGAGGGGCAAAAATTATGATATATATACAAATAGTTAAGTAGCAGAATTAAGTCCTTTCTTTGAAGTAATTACTTTAAGTTTGATGGGATTAAACTTTCAATTAAGAGGTACAATTTTTCACTAATTCTTCAAAAATCCAACAAACCATAATTCAGAGTCTGATTTCTAATCTGAAGACACAGGTAGGTTGAAAGTAAATAGATGAAAACTATATCCAACATGATAATCCTCAAGAGAAATTTAAGATGATAATCCTCAAGAGAATTTTGAGACTTTCAATCCAGAACCATTCAAGACCACAGAGTATCATCCATATTGGTAAGAAGTTTAATTCATCAATAAGATGTGATAATTTTAAATATACACACCCTACAACATAGAGGCAAGTAGATGACATTAATAGTGACAGAAGTGATGGGAAAAAAAGTTCTATAATAATAGTGGGAGACTTCAATACACCACTCCAAAGATTAGATAGATCATTGACCCAAAAGGTCAGTAAGGGAGTAGAGGGCTTGAGCACCACCACAAACCAACAAACTAAGAAATATAAAAATAGACTGCCCACAATTAAAGAATATATGTTTCCTAAGTGAACTTGCAGCAGTCTCCAAGACAGAACACATGTTGGGTCATAAAACAAGATTTAATAAAATTTAAATGCTTGAAATCACATGAAGTACTTTAGAAATCATTTATTTTATCACTGGGCAAAAGAAGTTGTACAGGAAATTAGAAAATACTTATATGTGAATGAATACATACACAAAGCCTACCATAATTTATGAGATGTAGTGAAAATATTACTCAGGGAGGAATTTGTTACTGTAAATACTTCAATGAAAAAAAGAAACAGCCAGGTGCAGGAACTCATGCCTACAATCCCTGCAACTGGGGAGGCTGAGACAGGAAGGCAGCAAGTTTAAGCCTGCCTTAGCAACTTAGCATGACCCTGTCTCAAAATAATAAATAAAAATGGCTGTGGATGTGGCTCAGTGGTAGAGCACTTGCCTGGCACTTGTGAAGCCCTGTGCTACATGGAAGATATACAAATTAAAAAAAAAATGTAAAACAAAGCAGAGAATTAGTGAAATGAAAAATAGTTCTTTGAGAAGGGCAACAAAATTGAAAAAAAAATTTAGGTACACTAATGAAAGAAAAGAAGAATGCTTTCCAAGGATTGAAATCCAAAGTGAAAGTGAAGACACTTTTTGTGACCTTATAGAAACATAAATGATCATAAAAACATACTGTGAACAATTGCCTGCCAAGAAATTAGATAATAAACAATTAGAAATTTTTCTGAAAATATACAAGCTGGTAACATTGATTCAAGAAGAATCAGAAAACCTGAATAGACTAATAAAATAAGAACCACAGTCTTTTAAATACAGAAAAGCACATGCAAAGATAATTTCACTGGTAAATTCAAGCATTTAAAATAAGAATTTGTGTGAATAATTTTGAAACCCTTCTAAAAATTGTTAATAGGTGGGAACACATCCTAACTCAATGTATGAATCAAAATTATCCTAACACCGAAGATAAAGACATCTCAAGAACAGAAGGCAATTCTGCAGTTGCAATATAGGATTACTCAGAGACACACTACAACTCCAAAAACTGCATATGTAACTTAAACTTAAAAAAAAAAAAAACTATTGAGATATGATGCACTCATTTCAAGGGCACAATTTGACATGGTTAAGCATATGCAGAGTTGTTCAACAGTTAATACAGTAAGTCTCAGAATGTTTGTTCAACTGTTAGAATAAAAAACACATTATTTAACTCATTCCCCATTCCTTCCAACCCGTTGGCACAAGTAACCACTAACTTTGATTCTTTGTAAATTTTCCTATCTGAGATGCAATTATATACTAAATGGCCTCTTGTGACTGACATACTTAGCATGCTTCTTTAAATATTCCTCCATCTTGTAACAAATTGTAGAGTCTTCCTTTTTGTCACAAGATTGTGTTTCCAATTGGATGGATATATGGATATACCACATTTTGTTTATCATGTTTTAGTTGATGAGTCTAGATTTTTTTGTACATTTGAAATCTTATGAATAATATTGCTGAGAACAACCATGTACAGTTTTTTTTTTTTTTGTGTGTGTGTGTGTGTGTGTGTATGTGTTTCTTAAATGTCAAGTGTTAGCTCATGAGTTGAGGGCCAGTGACATAAACATCTGTCATGCTTTCTCCTGGCATGAGAGAATCCTCGGTAAAGGCACTCCTTGGTTTGCATTGTGTGCAAATCTGGCTTTGGCCTTACTTGATAGAAATGCCTCCGGGGGAAGGGACAGAGACTCCAAATCTGCTCACTCACACTTGTACTTAAGAACATCAGATAAGCCCTGTTCTGTGCTTTTTGGAATATAGTACAGGATTAATAAGTTTAGGTGGGCTGGCCTGTAACTTACTCAGAATCATTGCAGTTTATCTCACTGCATCCATTGTCAAAGGCTACCTAATCATCTCTTAGGACTCCATTCCCATTTCACACCTCAAGGAAACCTTCATGGTTGAGCTCTATTATTCCTTGCACACCTTAATTGTCTCTTTCATTTTACCTCCTGTATTTGCTGTATGGGAGTTTCACTGTCTGAATTGCATCTATCCTTCTTTTCATTAAGTCCCCTGGTTTCCATTCCAGTAGATACAGACAAGAAATAAATATATATTTGATGATGAAAATGTTATGTTGACAAACAAAGCAGGCAAAAAAGTGGAAATAGAGACACTCAAGCAGAGTACTAAAGAAAGTGAGCAAAGGATCTTTATGAATATCTGAGAAAGAACAGAAAGGGGTAAGAGTCACATGCTACTGGCTAGAGAAAATTCTCAGGCATTTGGAGGCCTTGGTAAAAGATTCTGGTTTTTCATCTGAGGGCAATGGAAATCACTGCAGGTTAGAGTACACTAGCATGATACATGCTTTCAATGTTTATTCTGGGTAATGAAGAAAACAGAAGAAACTAAATGGTGCCAAGGAACCAAGCCAGGGCTAGGAGAACAAGCTACTTGGAGGCTGTCCTAGACTTCATGAGCAAATGTCCCTCTAATAGAGCTGGTCAAAAGTTAATCAAGCTTTCTAAGGAGATGGCAAGCAGCTCCCTGAGTTACAACTACTCTCAGGGATTGGGTGGTGAATAGGGAGGTCCTAACCTCATTAATCCAGTATCTGATGGCAGGCGGGTTGGACACATCTCCGAGTCTCTTCATAAGGCAGATGATGGGGTTCTGGAAAATCCATGGAACACACTATTTGCTTTTGAGTTGAGGTGTTGACCACGTGGGAGGATGAGGATGTGTTCAGTGGTAGAAATGAGGTAAGAGGCACTCCTTAGTGAAGGTGCAGTCTGAGCCAAAGTACAGAGTTCTTTGTGGACTCTGACATTTCCAGAGGGGAATGGTATATGAAGCAGAGAGGGAGCTGAAGCCGGAAGGAGATATAAGATCACATAGAAGAGAGCTCCCACAGGGAAAGATGATGCCCAAAAATCACTGGTAGAAGAAACAACAGAGATTTAGAAGGAGCCAAAAAAAGAGTTTTGGGCCACATGGTACTGTGCAGCTATTTGTCTCCCTGACAACTAAGTCAGAAAATTCTTGAGGGCAGGGATGTCCAATTTTCACTGTGTTCCCTACCCCATTCTCCTCTGAGAAATCCATACAGAGGGTTGCATTTGTAGCTTAGTGTTAGAGTGCTTGGTTAGCATGTGTGAGGCACTGTGCTTGATTATAACCACAATATATCAATAAATTTAAAAAATAAGGGTGCATCAATAATTAACAAAAGAAAAAGAAGAAGCAATTCAGAACTGGCTCCCTAACAAACAACTACATAAATAAAAATTCCTGAGGGTGTGAGGGCCCTCTCCTTGAGGCTGTTCTGTGAGTTCTCATATGAAGTGGAGAACAGACAATTCTGTATTGGGGCCATTCTTTGATGGAAGACAACTATGCTCATAACATATCACAAGATGGAGTCCCTTTCTTCCATCAATTGTCACCCACTCCAAAAACACTAATCTTGGAATTCTCAGTGCTGAGAACCAGGTGATTTCATCTTGAGGGCATAATGGGGCTGGTGCCTTCTGAAGACTCCCATTGGTGGAACAAGAAGTGGGTGAGTTCATTCTTTCCAGAGCCATAGTACTGGTAAGATGCATCCAAAGGATGGATTCCCCAAAAGAAGACCTGGGCCTTTCTGGACATTAGTAGCCCACCTGTCCTTTGAGTGTAAGGGAATACCGTTTGGAGAGATGGGATGGTGGCTGCCTGCATAAAGTGCTAAGAAGTTAATAGGGACTATAAGAGGGACTCCTTGAAGTCACAGACCATATTATGCCCAAGCTACATGGGAGTCCTTGTCAAGTGGTGAACTTTGACTTCTTCAAGGATCTTGCCCTTATGAGGCTTCTCAGTGTGAAGGATGGGATGGTTCCAAGATTGGGAGCCAAAAGATGTGGCTGAGTCCGTATAAATCATGACCCCTGTACATCTAGCATTCCATATCTGTAAAAGGTGAATATGACCTCTCAGGCCTCCTGCAAAACTAGCTTGGATTGACTCAGAAGAGGATGTGGCATGTCTTGGAGCAGAGTGGGAAGGAATGAACTGATGAATGAACCAAATCAAAGAGAGGAAGGAGAAAGAGTTCAGGTCTCAAGCTACATCTGTCACTTGCCTTGATAAACCCAGCCTAATTTCCTCTTAATATTGGGTGACATCTCACCACAAAGGCATGCAAAGTTAGTTTTGGCTTTACTATAAATTACTGAGATTTCTAGACTTGCTTGGATTTCCTGCCCATGCCTTGAACTCACCCATGGCTGGATTTCCATTACCAAATGACAACTCTCTCTGAAACTTTTGTGGTGCCTCATAAATTCTAGCTTTCCTTGGCCAGATAAGAATCCTCTCTGAAACTCTAATGTTGCCTCATAAATTACATGCCTCTGTGTTATACTTGTCAAAATTTTGTTATCTGTAAGTTCTCAAGACAACCTCTGTTTTTTTGTAACTTTCTGGGCTATAAAGCTGTGCTTCTAGAAAGCTGCAGGGCTGCCTTCTGTGCATGCTGTTTTCAGGAGAGAGAACTTGGTCAGTCAGAATTACACGCTTGCTTTAATTACATTTTAACTGGAGTCAGTCCTCTTTTCTTTGCATCATGGTTTAACATTTTGAAGGTCCCAGGTGATCAGACCGCCAAAAGTTCTGAAACTGGAACTTTGCTTGGGGACTCTGGGCTGAAGAGCCACTCTAGGGGGTACATATCTTATAGATGTTCCAAGTCCCCAGAATGTGCCTTCAGTTCCTTGGGTTGTTGGAGTGAACTGCCACCCTAAAACAATTAGTGCAGGAGACCATTTTCACACGTGATTTGAGTTACCTCCCTGCTCCCTGGCTGGGCGAGAGGCACTTAGGCACATCTTGTGTCCAGAGCTTTCCTGACCCTTCTCAGGTCCGAGGCCTTATCCGTGCAGAGGCGTGTCTGGCCACTACCCTGAAGACACAATCCTTGCCCCTGACCTTGGAACACTGTTCCCCTTAATCTTCATTGGATGGAATTTTCCCTAGAATTTTTTGTTCCCCAATAAAAGTCCACTCCCTGATGTGTTTTCTCTCGCTAGCCTCTTCAGTAAGGATAGTTACCATAATAGGTGGCTGGAGCCTGGAGCTAGGAGGAGCCATCCTGGAGCTAGTTTAAAGGTAATTAGAATCTTGTCTCTTTAATTCAAAGCTGCCTAAAGATTTCTCACGTTTTGAACCTTAATTCAAGAAACTTGTGCTGGTTGCGGGCTAAAAATTAACACGCAGGTATGTGGCACCATTATAACATCTGATATTGGTATTAGGCTAAGGGAGATCTCTTCTGAAGACAGAGAGGTGGCCTAGCAAGGGTCACATATACTCCTATTCAGAACAGTAACGAAATAACATTCTGTCATTTACTGGTTGGAATTCCTCTGGAAAGGCAGAGAGGTGGCTGCCGAGTTAATATGCACTCCTGTCTTGGAGCTCTATCAGGATGTTGCACTGCTTCTTGGTTTTGGTGCCTGGTTCTTGTTTCCTTGTGTCGTGTTTTGTGTTATATATTTTTTCTACCTTTTATTGTGTTACTTCTGTAGTAAAAACTTAAGGTAATTGAACATCAAAATGGATAATAAAGCAAGTAAGACTTACAACCCTTTGAACTGTGTTTTAAATAACTTTGATAAGCTTCACTCCTCTTTCTTAAGTAGAATTAGAGAAGCAATGTTTTCTTTTCTTTCCCTAGTTGGCTGCCTTGAGCACACCCACTGCAAAGGGAAATGTATCCAGGGGATGTAAGAGCTATATATCTCCCAAATTAACAAGGGAGTCCTAATCTGTCATCAGGCACCCTGGGAACCCCCACCAAAATTAACTCTTGAAAAACTCCTTTAAAATCCCTATCACTCCAGATCAAGAGAGTTACAACCTTTGGGATGGAGTATCCTGTGTTTCTCCTATGTTAGTGAAGCAATAAACCTCCCTTTTCTTTTTCTCAAAACCCTGTCCTCATTATTAAATCAGCATTAATTGGCTTTGAGGACAGTAACTGAACTTTCAGTTACAAATTTTCACACCCCAGTGGGGAATCTAAAGGAGCCCCCATTCTATTTTATTGGGAAGCCTAGAACTCTAACTGCATGCTGAGGATGTAAGACTAATTTTTTGAGAGCTATCTACTGGAAAGATAGGAGATATGAGAGCATGCCTAAGATTGAACCGAACCAGAGGAGCTGAATCCTGTAAGTAAAATGAGGAAATAAATGACTCCCAGCACTGCCAAAGTCCCTTTTACTTTGGGGATCTACCGCCTTCCTTTCCTGCATTTTAAGGATTGCTCCACCTCTGTCTACTTTAAAAAGGGGTGAGCACTAAATGTAGTAAAGTTGCCACACTGAGACCCTTGATTTTACACTTCTGGTTGCCCCTCTGTGACAACATCTGGTCCACTTATGGGAACATCTATGGGGCACTGTTGTAGGAGTCATAATTAAATGGGAGTTGGAAATGTGGGGAGATTTTTCTCTTATCTGGTCCATCGGTTTTAAAGGTTCCTGTCTGTCAGCAGTAGTCTGGATCTCCTTTCTGTCTTTCATTGTGTTGTATCTGTTTCTGGACCTTTAAAATATGGGCAATAATATGTTGATAGTATAGATTGTTTCTTGAGAATGTTCTTGGTTGAATGGGCTATCTATAGATGTAAATGTGTCTAAAAGATGATGTTTTACTGTAACAATCTGGTATCTGTATGGGATTTTGAAGCATTGCACAGTCTTTCAGTTAAAAGTTGGGTTGTCAGGGATAAAATAATTAATAAGGAGTCTTAACAGTCAAAAACTAAGTTGGATGCAAAGGTGCTGCCTCTAATGCATGAACACAGCAGGACTCTCAGGAAAATCCCCCACCTTCCTTCAGCTCCTCTTTATCCTCTCATTGTGGTGCAGCCATGCTTCTTTCTTTCTTTCTTTTTATTTTTTTTTTAGAGGATGATATGAGCACCCAAGTGCTATTTAAATGCAGCCAATGCAACCACAACTATTAAAAATTCGGGTGAAACATTTCCTAGCCTCGGTAGCTCTCAATCAATGTTCAATACAGAGCAGGCATATTGGGCTCTGTCTTCCAAGGCCATTTCCTATTATTCTGTCTAGGCCTACAGAGCCATTTACCTGAGTACACAGTGTCCCAAGTTCTGATCTGCCTTCAATGTGTAGAGGTAACTTTAGCCAAACTTTAGCCTAAAAATGTACTTATTATGCTTATCCTGCATCCCTGTAAAGAACCAAAAGTAAATTTCCCCTTGACTAGAAATGCAAGCTTTTCTGTTCTCACCTCTTACCTTAGACCTCTCAAAATTATCTAAACAGCCTATTACCAAGAGGTTTACACCCCCTGAGTTTTGAGTAGGCTTTACAGCAAGATTTATCCTGTTTGTCCCTGAAAGAAGACAAAATCTAGGAATGGCCACACAAAGAAGTGGACCTGCTTGACAGCAAATGGCTTATCTTAGTAAGAAACTTAACATTATAGCTTTATTCCCAAAGTTAACAAAAAGTATCATAATTTTAGACATCCAAACCTTTCCAACTATGGAATAAAAATGGTTAAAATGCCTTAGGCATGAGGTTTCTGCTCAGAACAGCAGTTTTCCCTAGCTCCTATCCAACCTAAGCCAGGACTCATATTGAAATGCAAATGAAAGCTCAGTAAGAGACAAGGTCTCAAACTCTAAAAAGGAAAGTAAAAATTCCCTTTATTTGAACTTATATTAGACTAAACCAAAAAGGTAAATTGTATGATACTTTACTAATTACCAGCTGGTTATTTTTTCTAGGAATCTTGCTTTTTCTTGGATTCTGTCTTTTGTTTGAGCTCATGATTTTGATCCTACAGACCTTTAGGTTACTGTTTGTCCAATCAGCCCTATTTTTTTTCAACTATTGAGTTTTTAAACATTGCAATGGAGATTTCACCTGTGAAAAGCTACAAGGCCTTTACTATTGTGTTATGTGTGCACACTTATGTGTTGTATGGCTATTATGTGCATATATCCATATCATGTACATGATATAAAAATTGGCAGATATATAAGGAGCACTCATAAAATTAAACATTGAACGAAATACCTTTAATTCATGCTGTTTAAAATGATTCAATTTAAATTGGGTAAACAGATGAAAACAAATGTTTTTAAAATTAAACTTAACTCAAAATTCTCTCTAGGTGATCAAAAGTATTAATCAATAAGATATTAATGACTATAACATGTCTAATATTACTTGGTTCTAGAAATTTTCATCAACAAGGACAATGGCTAATACTGTTTAATTTACTTGTTAATATTTTGGTAAAATAATTAAATAGATTTGACATGGGATTACTCATATTTATAAGGAATTTTGTTTGTTAGATATCCAATTAATATACAAGATTAAATTGCTAACTGTTAAATATACTATCAAGTACTCTCTATTTTTTCAATTTAATTGGGTAATATCATTGATGTTTTCATAAATTGGTAAATTTTAAAAAAGAGTTTAAAGATACTTTGTCAGCACTAAAAGGTTTTACTAAAAATTTAAAGTCTCAATAGACATAATTCTATATACTTAAACTTTGTGTTTTCATAAATTGGTAAATAAATGTAATTCTATATACAAATGTCTATTGAAGATTTTTATGTGTGAAGGCCAAAGATTTTCAACTATTTCAATTAAAAGTAATGTAAACAACATAAGTTATTTCTTTTCTTTAAAATAAAATAATTTGCCTAAAATACAAAAATTTTAAGTATTGTTTCAAGTATTATTTCAGTTTTTTACATATATTCTTTAAAACTCAAACTTGGTTAATATAAAAAACATCAATGTAATTGTGGTGCTATTACTCTTCCTTGTATATTAAAATGTGTTGATATTTCCAAGTAATCAAGTTTTTAAGGTAGAAGCTTTAAAAGAGCATTATATCAAACCGATGTTTTAAACATGTATAGTAATTTTAGACTTAAAAGTTGGAAATGTATTTATATCATTTAGTGTTCTATAACTGGACCTGTTATCAATAAAATATATAAAGTTTTGTTACTTTTTACACTGGGGTACAATTTAAATGTATTTTAAGTTAATGACAGCCAAATGTATGTAAAGGTTAATATTGTAAAACACAATCATTTTGCAAGTTTTCCACAAAGGTTAAAAGTTCTCAGCTTTTATGTAATTCTCATGTTTTAAATGTAATATCATATTGTGGTAGCTAATATTCATGTGACCTCTATCAACAACATACATAAACTTTATAAAATGATATTTAAGAAATAAAAATCAGCTTCAAAACTAGAACAGTTTTCTCAAGATTTATAAAGAGTCCTGCCTTACCTGGGGCTAAGGCTATGTCTCCCATCTTAATACATGTCAGAATGACTCCACAGCAGACAAGACTTCATTCATTTAAAGTTGTATTGAAAAGATTAATTTTTCTTGCTAAGATTACTAGGATCTCAAATAGGGGTTATATTATAATTCAGGCAAAATTAAAGGCAGATATTACATAAACTAAATATGTTTTTACTATGGTTAATTTTATTTTTCATTTTCCTTATAAACTGTCTAAATGTTTCCTGTTAATGTTTTACAGAGGTATTGCTTCAAGAAGACACAACCTGTGTTAATTTAAGATAATAAGCCATCAAAATGGACAGATTGGATAGCACAGACCCCAATTGATATGAGGTTATATACATTAAAGTTAAAGCCCATTGTTCTCAATTTGAGACTATTGAGAATAACTTGCTAGATGTTTAAGATCAAGTCTTAAAAATAAAGTTAAATTAAAAGGGACCAAGAACCAATATTTTGCTCTTGCCCTCTGAGTCAGAGTAAACTCAGGGAACAGAGAACTTCTCTAAAGAGCTTTGCACCTCTGGGCCACATAACCTCCTGATCAGGGAGATTAATGAGACCCCTGGAGAACAGAAAGCCAATCAATGTACATGCCATGAAGAGGAGAGTTGTTGAAAAATGGAAACATCCCTGGTTCTTCCAAGGGAAGCCACATGGTCAGCAAGACCTGGACACCTCCTAAAGCAAATGGCCCTGGCAAAACTAAGAAATTTCTCTGAAGTTCCCCCAAGAGAGAATCCCATAAAAATTAAACTGACTCTTAATAATAGATAGAAACAGAAGTCAGTTTAACTTGCTTCATCCTAAACACATAGCAAAAACTCTTAAAACCAAAATATAACCATTCCTGGGGATTTAAAGATAAATAATAATTGTTAAATATAATGTAAGGTACATAATTATATTAGTCCCCAAAATAAGTAAGACTGGAGGCTACAAAGAGAGATTCTCAGGTAGGAATGCCTGATAACTATCAAAAGAGACTATCAAGAGGAACTGCCAGAGTTAGAAGGTTTTAGTTAATTTAAGGCCTACGGATATTCCTAATTTACACAGGTAGGCTTCATGTTTGCTAGTATGATTATCCACCCCTAAGTAACAGATATAAGGGACCACTGCTAGACATGAAGGTCATACCAGCAACATCATACAAGATCAGATGACATTGAGTAGCTTTACTACATCTCATGGAAATGGACATCTGCAACATTAAAAGGTAAATGTTGTGTTTACATTACTGATAACTTTAAAAATGTTAAAAATTTACATTCCTATATAAAGGGCTTGTCCACTCAGGCCTTATTATGGAGACAACTTATCCTGGTGAAAAAAAATAACTTCTGATATCTTAATAATATTTGTTGACATGTTTCACAGGTGGCAATATATGTTCATGAGTATGTTTTTGTTTCTTTTCCATAGAAGCATGCATCTTCACAGAACTTTACAAACTGTTCTTCCCCAACCAGACTTTAAGCTGACCTGAACTCCCACATTGTTCCCTCTCAGCTCAGAAGAAGCCAAAACTAGCACTGCCCTTCTTATTACAACAATGGAGCCAAAAATAGATAAACAATATAAATGAGTAACTTGAGTCAGGTCGTATCAGGGAGATCGGTTTGGGGTGAGTTTGAGATGTTGGGGACTGTTATCTGAAAAATTTAAATTCCCTCAGTGATCTTCTCCTAACCTCTCAAAGTTTTGAAAGGGACACATAAGACAAAAAGGTAATGATAAACCCAGCCTGATTAAGATTGGGAGCCATCTGGCCGCAAAGGCATGAAAAGTTAATTACTGTGATTTCTAAACTTGCTTGGATTGCCTGCCCATGCTTTGAACTCACACATGGCTGGCTTTCCCTGACCAGATGACAATCCTCTCTGAAACTTTTGTGGCACCTCATAAATTCTGGCTTTCCCTGGCCAGATAAGGACCCTCTCTGAAACTCTAATGGTGCCTCATAAATTCCTTGCTGAGATCTAATTTATTCCTTAAGCGTTGAACCATTAATTCACTACCTTCCTTTGTGTTATACATGTTTAATTTCTGTTATCTGTAAGTTTGCAAGACACCTCACCTTTTTGTAACTTTCTGTGCTATAAAACTGTGCTCCTAGAGAGCTTCAGGTCTGTCTTCTGTTTCCATGGTTTTAGAGAGAGCCAGCCTGGCTTGTCAGAATTAAAAGGTTGATTTAATTTGATTTCAATTGGAGTCCAAGGTCATTTATTTGCATCGTGGTTTAACAGCCTCTTTTTTTTTTTTTCATCCTCTATTGAGTGCCATTATAATATGGATGGCTGATGCTGTACTATATATTACTCTGGGCTGTTTTTCCTTTCTGTACTGGAAGAGGAAACTGGAAAATCTTGGCCTGCAGTTTAAGAAAGTGCTGAGATCCACTGCCTTCACTTACAGTGCACTCCTGTACTGGAGAAACAAAAACCAACAATATGACATGAAGGGAGCTATCAACACAGGCCCTTCCCCAGTTGGTCTCCAAACTGACATTCAGGTTGAGATTCTAGATTCTCTGTGCAAGTTGGATACTGTAAAGACAGGCACTATGCCATCAGAGGAAGCAGCACCAAGGCACAGGCCCCTGTTCCCCTGCAATCTGTGCTGCTGGCCACACAGGAGCTCTTCTCTAACCCAATGCCACAACACTAGTCCATGTCTCTACTCCCAATTATCTTTCAGGAGATACCTTTTGCTACACTCCTCCACATGCTGAACCTACATCCCATGATGGACAAGTCTGCCTCCTACCCTGTCTCTACTTGTAGTGGAAAGGAATGTCCACTCTCATTCTCTTCCCACTCTAGACCTTGGGGGGAATGTTTCAATGCCTGATTTTTGCTTTAGAGTTTTAGCCTCTGCTCACTGAAGTTGAAAACTGCAGGTACCATGCCTATTAGAAAAGGGATCATCTATTGAAGGACATCTAGGTTGATTCCATCAATAGATGAATGGATTAAAATGTGGCATTTATACACAATGGAGTATTATGCAGCACTAAAAAATGACAAAATCATGGAATTTGCAGGGAAATGGATGGCATTAGAGCAGATTATGCTAAGTGAAGCTAGCCAATCCTTAAAAAACAAATGCCAAATGTCTTCTTTGATATAAGGAGAGCAACTAAGAACAGAGCAGGGAGGAAGAGCATGAGTAAAAGACTAACATTAAACAGAGAGGAGTGGTGGGAGGGAAAGGGAGAGAGAAGGGAAACTGTATGGAAATGGAAGGAAACCCTCATTGTTACACAAAATTACATATAAGAGATGGTGAGGGGAAAGGGGAAAAAACAAGGGAGAGAATTGAATAACAGCAGATGGGGTAGAGAGGGAAGATGGGAGGGAAGGGGAGGGGGATAGTAGGGGATAGGAAAGGTAGCAGAATACAACAGTCACTAATATGGCATTATGTAAAAATGTGGATGTGTAACCAATGTGATTCTGCAACTTGTATTTGGGGTAAAAATGGGAGTTCATAACCAACTTGAATCAAATGTATGAAAGATGATATGTCATGAGCTATGTAATGTTTTGAACAACCAATAAAAAATCAAATAATGGCAGGATTCAGAAGGTTAAAAAAAAGGAATCAAAACTCAAGCAATTGACATTGAAACAGAGGTCACAGCCCTGGTAGATATTTCAATAGTAAAGGTTTTAGAAAGAGTCAGAGTCATTTGCATCTCAATTGCCCTTAGCTAGGCAATGCTCTTCAGCTCTAGGATAGGGGAACAAGTCTCACCAATACAAGAGATTTGGAGGGTGGCTGGGAAGGGACATATTGAAACAACACTTGTGGAGGAGCTCAATTCTCTCCAGCCATCACTGAAGCTCCCATGTGTGCAATGCCCTGACAAGATCCCCAGAGGCACTGCTATTTTGCAACATGGGAAGAAGACATTAAAACATTTCCACTTACTGGGAGATAGGTGATTAGCCTGGTCTGGGAGTACTTGCTACCAGTAAGCTGATGCCCAAAGAGAGTTACCACAAGATTAGGGAGCCCAAAAGGTTAGGACCATGCCACCCAAAGAACTTTTGTTGCCTAAACCAAAGGTTTCAAGAGAGGCTACATGGCTCTTCAACACCAAATCACTTGTCAAAACAGGGGTTGAAGCTCTCACAATCTAATGCCTTGTTATGAGCATAATGGAAAAAAATGCTAATGTTCATATTATAAAGTTAGGTCCCTAGCCAAAGTCAAGCACCCTTCTGCTCCTAGAATCCTCCCATTCAATGGGAATGGTTCAGAAAGAATTAAATTTTTCACTCAATTTTATATATAAATGCAAGTCCCCACATGGGCTGGTGTAATATATCACAAATGTGTTTTCCTATTCATGGATGCACACAACATGGAGAAGTCTATTTCCAGCTGCACATTCCCATTCTTTTCTTAATAGGCCAGATTCCAAACCAGGTACAAGGGGACCTTTTTCTAAATGGAAGCCGACGGCAACAGCTTCATCTTAGTGTGCTGAAGAATTGCTCCCTTGGTGGCATCAGTGTTGATGAAACACCTCTTCCACCCATTGTGTGGGAACAAACCAATCAAGTCTGCATGAAATGTTCCCAGACCAGCTCTGTGCTCATGTTTGTGCACACTCTATTAAGGCCTTCCACTTTATAACTGGTATCTGTCAGTTTATGGCAAAATTATTGCTTCTAAACAATAACTTTGTTTTAGTAAAGATCTTAAGGCATCATCTTCAGTACAGGTAGTATATAATACTGACTTCCTGTACTCACACTAATTCAGATTAAATGAAGGGGTAAGTATAAGATGATCAACAGGGTCTGCAGATCAGAGAGACTGAGAGGACCCCAGAGAAGAGAAAGCCATCCCATGCACCTTCTTCAAAGCAGAGGGTCATTGCAGACACAATTTTCACCAATGTTTGCAAGAGAAGCCATGAAAGGGGAAGTGTGAGCCAAAAACCAGTGTTCTTGGTGGACAGAAAGGAATGGTGTCTGAAGGATAGGGAGGGAGATGAAGCTGGAAACAGACTCAGGATCACCTAGGGAACAGCTCCCATCAGGATGGATGATGCCAAAGAAACACTGTTTGAAGAAACAACAGAGATAGTCCAGGAGCCACAGAAGGAACTTTGTACCACATGGTACTTTGGAGCTTTGTGTCTCTTTGACTGCTCATGCAGAAATTTCTTATTTCCAGGGCTGTCCAATGTTCACTGTGTCCCTGACCCACTCACCTCTGAAAAACTATCCACAGGACTGGGATTTTGACACAGTGGTAGAGCACTAGCCTAGCATGTGTTGAGACACTGTGTTTCATTTTAAGCACAACACATCAATTAATAAAAGTCCATCATCAATTAAGAAAAGAAAAAAAGAGGAAGAAGTAGTAGAACATGAAGAAGAACAAGTAGCAGCTATGCAGAAATGGCTCCCTATCCAAAAACCCCTACATAGAAATTCCTGAGGGTATGAGGCCTTTCGAGGGGGATGTTCTGTGACTTCCCCATATGAAGTGGGGAACAGACAATTCTGTATTGGGACCTTTCTTTGATGGAGACAACTATGTCCATGAAGTGTCACAAGATGGAGTCCCTTCCTTGCATCAAATGTTACCCACTCCACAACCGCCAATCCTGGATTCTCAGTGCTAGAAATCCGCTGATCTCATCTTGGGGGCATAATGGGGCTAGGGACTTTGGAGGACTCCCATTGATGTAACGGGCAGAGGGTGAGTTCATTCTTTCCAGAGCCATAGGACTGTTAAGAAGCCTCAAATTGATGGATTCCCCAAAGAAGGACCTGGACCTTTCTTGATGTAAGTAGCCCTTCTGTTCTTGGAGTGTACGGGAATACCCTTTGGAGGGATGCAGATATGGCTGTCTGTGGGAAGTGCTAAGCAGTTAAGAGGTAGGCGCCACTAGAAAAAAGAGAGACTCCTTGAAGACTCAAACCATGTCCTGCCCAAACAGAAAGCTACATTGGAGTCATTGTCAAGTGAGGAGTTTTGACTTTTTCAAGGACTTTGCCCTTAGTGAGGCTTCTCAGTCAGAAGGATGGCATGACAGAAGGCCTGACAGAGTCAGGGTAGGTTATGGCCCCAGTCCACCTATGTGTCAAATGCCAAAGTGGCCTCTCGGGCTTCCTGCCAAACTAGCTTGTACTCAATCAGTAGAGAATGTGGCATGACTTGGAGGAGGGTGGGAATGAATGAATGCATGAATGAACCATGTCAAGTAGAGAAAGGAGAAAGTATCAATGTCTCAAGCGACAGCTGTCAGTAAGCTTTCCTCTTAGCCTAGGTGCCATTGTACTTTGGATTGCTGGGGCTGTACTAGGTGATCACTGTGGGCTTCCTTCTCTTTCTTTGCTGCAAGAGGAAAGTCGAGGAGCATACCTGGCAGTTGCTGAAAGTGCTGAGAGCAGCAGCCTTCACTTACAGCCCACTCCTGTACTGGAGAAACAAACAAACAAACAACAACAAAAAAAACACATTATGGCATGAAGGCAGTTATCACCACAAGCCCTTTCTTGGCTGCTCCCCAACTGACTATCAAGTGGACATTCCAGATTCTCTGTGGCAGTCAGACACCTGTGAAGGCAGGCACTATGCCATAAGAGGAAGCAGTGCCAAGGCACAGGCCTCTGTTCCCATGCAACCTGTGCTGCTGGCCGCACAGCAGCTCTTCCCCTCACCCAGTGCCAGAGAACCAGTCCACATGCCCTCTCCTGATTATCTTTTGGGAGGTACTTTTTGCAACACCCCTCTGCATCCTAATCTTACCTCCTATGCTGAACCACACTGCCTTCTGTCCCTGTCTCCACTGGAAGTAGAAAGGAATGTCCACTCCCATTTCTTTCCCAATATAGCCCTTGGGGGGGAAGGTTTCCATGCCTCCTTTTGGCTTTAGAGTTTCAGCCTTTGCTCACTGAGGGGGAAAACTTCAGGTACCAGGGCTATCACAAAAGGGAGCTAACCTCAGGAAATTGACATTGCCACCGAGGTCAAAACCCTGATCCATGTTACAATAGTAAATGTTTTGGAAAGAGTCTGCCAGGGTCCTGCCCTAGCGGGGTCCAGGGAGTCCTGAAAGATGAGTGGCATCGACGAAAAGATGAGACAGGAGTCGTTTCGTTCAAGCAATCTCCAGAGAGAGAGAGCTAATGCAGCTTTCTCTGGGTCATCTTTTATTACAATTTTTTCTCATCATTATCGATTCAGAATACGTCATTGATTATATAATTTAAAACTTTGCCAAGACATGACATTTCCTTAACCATTATTGGGGGTACAAAAAATGTAACATTAATTTATATTTTCCAGGATGTGTCATTCAATTATATAATTATTAAAAGTACAGAATCATTAATAAAATATGTCACTAATTTACATTTTTCAGATTTTCCCAAGATTTACTATTTTTCCCAAGATATGTTATTTTCTTATTAACTAATGCCAAACTACTTAACCAGACTCTAAGTCTCCTAACCAATCATTAACCTAAAGTACACTTGTACTTTATTTCTAATCTAAAATTCCCATCTAAAAAAGCCCCTTTAAATCTTATATTTAAAATATCCTAAAGTTTATGAATCATTCTTAAAACATATCAGAAACCTATACAACTAAAGACTTAAGAATTTCTAAACTTAAAAATCTAAATAAAATAATATTTCTAACATTATTCTAAAACTGTGTCTTATAAAGCTATTCTAATTAATTCCTAAATTTATTCTCATAAAACTGGTTGAACTGCTTTCTCAAAGAGTTTCTTTGTTTCTCAGTCAAGGTGCACTAGTTCTCATATCTTTATAATCTTTCTCAACAGAAAGTAAGTTCTAAAAATCAATCCACTTTCCACCAATATTAACTATGCTCATCGTATATCCCTATGTAAAGTAAGAAAGAGTTTATCAAAAGAGAAGAATATATCTTTATATGTTTTAACTTTCCTAAATGTAAAAATGAGACTACATGTGGTGAACTTTGTAAAATAAGCATACTGATTAGGTTTTCTAAGAGGCCGGAAATATGGGCTTGGGTTCTAGTTGATATAATCAATGTGGTGCCTAAAATTCTCATGACCTTTCAGAGGAAGATTGTTGTCCATTATCAGGTTTGTCCACAATGTACTGAGATAGAAGAACAGCCTTCTACTTTGTCCTTGATATGCTGAGGGGTAGTAGAACAGCCTCCAAGGCATGAACTACCTGTTCTGTTCTAGCCATCTGAAATTTAATTTGTTTGGCATTTAACATACTCATGCCTCCTGTCAGAAACATAAGCATGAAAATACAAAGTCCCAATTACATAAAAAGGGTCTCATGATTTTGGTTACCCACCAACCAGCATGGCTTTGCCATCATTCATCCTCACTGTGACACTGTCAAGACAGTGGGAGAGCGGCTTTGCCAACACTTTTTCTCACTGTGACCCTGTCAAGACAGTGAGTGGGGGATCGCCTTCAACAGAGTCAGAGTCATTTGTGTCTCAATGGCCCTTAACTGGGCAATGCCCTTCCCCTCTAGCAGGAGGGAGCAGGTCTCACCAATACAAAAAGATTTGGAGGGTGGATGGGAAGAGATACATGGAAACAATACATGTGGAGGAGCTAATTCCCTCCCCCCATCACTGGAGCTCCAAGATGTGCCACCCCCTGGACAAGATTCCCAGAGGCACTGCTCTTCTGTAGGATGGCAAGTGGATGTTGATGAGCTTCCACTTCCTGGGAGATGTGTGATTAGCCTGGTCTGGGAGTACTTGCTACCAGGTAAGCTGATGCCCAAAGAGAGTTACCACAAGATTAGGGAACACAAATATTTAGGAATATGCTGCCCAAAGTCATTCTGCTGACCAAAACAGAGGTCTCAAGGCAGGCTACATGGCTCTTCCAAACTCAATCATTATTGTCAAAGGAGAGGTTGAATCCCTCACCCTCTAGTGCCTTCATTCTGAGCATCATAAAAAAATGCATCTGCTCATAGTATACATTAGTTCTCTATCCAAAGTCAAGCACTCATCTGCTCCTAGAATCCTCCCATTCAATGGGAATAATTTTCAGAAGGACTCCAACTGATGTTTCAGTCCATTTCATACAGAAATGACAAGTCCCAACAAGGGCTGGTGGAATATGTCATGTCACTAATGTGTTTTCCTATTACCCTCCAGTTTTCTATTCGTCGATGCACACCACATGGAGAAGTCTATTTCCAGCTGCACATTCCCCACCCATTCTTAATAGACCAGTTACAAAAATCAGGTATGGGGGGTGGGGCTTGTCCTAAACGGAAGCTGAGGGCATCAGCTTCACCTTGATGCACTGAGGCATTGCTCCCTTGTGGCATTAGTGCTGATGAAACACCTCTCCCACGCCCTGTGTGGGAATAATCCCATAAAGTCTGTGTGAAATGTTCCCAAGCCAGCCCTATGCTCACCTTTGTATTAGACACTCCACAGAGGCCGTCCCCGTGATAACTGTTATCTGTTAGTGTATTGCAAACATTTTGCTTCTAAACAACAACCTGGTTTTAGCACAGATCAGAAGCCATCACCTCCAGTACAGGTAGTACAGAATGCAGAATTCCAGTACTCACACTAACTCTGATTAATGGAAAGGGTAAGAGTAAGATGGATAGGATCTGCAGATCAGGGAGATTGAGAAGACCCCAGAGAATAGGAAGCCATCCCATGTACCTTCTGCAAAGCATAGGCTCATTGCAGACACAATTGATCCCGAAGCTTCCAGAGAAGCCATGTAAGGTCACACAGACACAGACCCATCCTGGCAAGTGGCATCACTCATAGAGGAGAGCTAAACAAGTCAAAGGTCTTCACAGATGTCCCCAAGTTTATGTCTGAGGTATCTCAGCTATTTCATATGAATACATAGGAAAAAAAGGTCAGTTTGGACCAACTAGGTCCTCAAACACAGGACAGGAGAGGACACCTAAAAATCATATCACAGCCACACCAATGTTTATAGCAGCATAATTCACAATAGCTAAACTATGGAGCCAACCTAGATGCCCCTCAATGGATGAATGTGGCATATATACACAGTGGAATTTTACTCAGCAATAAAAGGAAATAAAATCCTGGCATTTGCAGGTAAATGGATGGCATTGAAGAAGATAATGCTAAGTGAAATTAGCCAACCCCAACAAACAAATGCCCAAATATTTTCTCTGATATAAGGAGGCTGAGTCATAAGGGGGTAAGGAAGGGCAACATGGGAACAACTGATGAATTCTAGATAGGACAGAGGGGTGGGAGGGAAAGGGGTTTAACAAGGATGGTGGAATGTGATAGACATCATTATCCAAAGTACATATGAAGACACAAATTGGTGTCAACATACTTTATATACAACCATATATATGAAAAATTGTGGTATATGTGTGTAATAAGAATTGTAATGCATTCTGCTGTCATTTAAAAAAAAAAAAGAAAAAACTTCATCAACCCTAGCCAGAGCAATTACACAAAAAGAATAGGAAAAGAAGACCTCAAACTACTTCTATTTGCCAACGATATTCTATATTTAGAAGACCAAAAACACTGCACCAAAAAGCTTTTAGAAAATTCATAAATAAATTCAGCAAAGTACCAAGATATGAAATTAACAGTCATACATCAATTGTGTTCCTATACACCAATGATGAATCAGCTAAAAGAGAAATTAGGAAAACTATCCCATTCACAATAGCCTCAAAAAATAGTGGGAATCAATCTGACAATAGAGGTGAAAAAATCTCTAAAATGTAAACTGCAGAATACTGAAGAAAGAAATTGAAAAAGACCTTAGAAGATGCAAAGACTTCCCATGTTCTTGGATAGGCAGAATTAATACCATACAGATTTGATGCAATTCCTATTAAAACTCCAATGGTGTTCTTCACAGAACTAGAAAAAGCAGTCATGAAATAAATTTGGCAAAAGAGACCCAGAATATTCAAACTAATCTTTAGTGAGAAAAGTGATGCAGGAGGCATCACAATACCAGACATTAAATTATAGTACAGAGCTACAGTAACAAAAAGTATCAGCATAAAAATAGACATGATGACCAATAGAACAGAATAGAAGACACAGAGACAAACCCATACAAATACAGTTATCTTACATTAGATAAGGCACCAAAAGCATACATTGGAGAAAATATTGTCTCTTCAATAAGTGGTGCTGAGAAAACTGGAAATCCATATACAGTAAATGAAATTTATCTCCTATCTCTCACCCTACACAAAACTCAATTCAAAGTAGATTAAGTACCTAAGCATTAAACCAGAGACCCTATGGCTACCAGAAGAAAATGTAGGCCTGCATCTTCATCATGTTGGCTTAGGAACAGACTTCCTCAGTAAGACTCCTAGAGCACAAGAAGTAAAATTAAGTATCAATAAATGGAATGGTATCCAACTAAAAAAATTCTTTGCTTTTCTCCCAAGAATGGAAGAAAATCTTTTCCACTTGCACCTCAGAACATTAATATCCTGAATATATAAAGAACTCAAAAAATTAACACCCAAAAAACAAATAACCCAATCAATGAATGGGCACTAAATAGGCACTGAATAGGCACTTCACAGAATAGGCATTGAATAGGCATTTCTCTGAAGAAAAAAATATGAATTGTCAAAAGTATATAAAAATATTCAACATCTCTAGCAATTAATGAAATGCAAATCAAAACTACACTGAGATTCCATCTTACCCCAGTCAGAATGGCAATTATCAAGAATACAAGTAACAGTAAATGTTGGCAAGGAAATTGCTAGTGGGACTGAAAATTGCTGTAATCCCCATGGAAAACAGTATGAAGATTCCTCAGAAAACTTGGAATGGAATCACCAATTGACCCGTTATCCTCAGCATATACCCAAAGGACTTGAAATCAGCATTTTACAGTAAAAGCCACATCAATGTTTATAGTAACTCAATTCATGGTATCTAAGCTATTGAACCAACCTAGATTCCCTTCAACAGATGGATAGATAAATCAAATGTATAATATTAGTAAGCCATAAAGAAGAATGAAATTGTGGCATTTACTGGTAAATGGATGGAACTATTTACTATCATGCTAAGTGAAATAAGCCAATCCTAGAAAACCAAAGGCCAAATGTTCCGTCTGATATGTGAATGCTAACACATAATAAGGAGGGGGGAGGGAAGAATAGAAGCATTAGATTACACAAATGGAAATGAAGGAAAGGGTGGGGGATGGAAATAGGAAAGACAGTAGAATGTATCAGACATAACTTTTCTGTTATATATGAGTACACAGCCAGTGAAACTCCACATTCTATACAACCACAAGAATGGGATTCTAATTAGAATAAGTTATACTCTGTGTATCTATAATATGTCAAAATAGACTGTACTATCATATATATATATATATATATATATATAATTTTTAAAATCTTTTTTTGGAAAGTGGGGTACCAGGGATTGAACTCAGGGGCATTTCACCACTGAGCTACATCCCCAGCCATATTTTCTATTTTATTTAGAGACAGGGTCTCACTGAGTTGCTTAGCACCTCACTTTTGCTGAGGCTGCCTTTGATCTTGTGATCCTCCTGCCTGAGCCTCCCAAGCTGCTGGAATTACAGGCGTGGCACCACTGAACCTGGCTAAAATTAAAAAAAAAAAATTTAAAAAATTAAAGAACATCATCAGATTTGAGTACTACTACTTTGCTACACATATAAGATACTTCTGGTGGTCCTAGAGCTGGAGATTTTTTAACTCAAGCATATAATAATAGAAGAAAACTTCCCTATCCAAGTTTCAGGAATTTCCTGTTTCTTTAAGGATTAAATACATTTTTATGGGGCATTTTAGATTTGATACATCTTGGTTTCTATGTCCTTTTCCCTTTTTATTCCCATTATACCCTGCTTGAACTCTCAGCATCATGATTTCAACCTGATACCTGTGTCCCAGATGTGTCACAGCATTCTTGCTTCCTTGCCTGGACTAATTGTATTCCTCTTTCTTACCACTTGAAGCCTTCATACTTCATACTTCATACCTGAGGCCAGCCTCAGGTAACCAATAGCTCACCTTCTCTTCCTGGAGCCTCTAGTGTCTCTCCACTCATTTACTACTTAGTCTCTACTGTCTGGTATGCTAACTTCTCTTTTATGTCCATGTCTTTTCTTTTTGATTGGATTGTAAATTCCATGAGGCTACTGGTGTTTTTCCCCTCTCCCCACGCCTCCCCCCTCTCTCTCTAGTATTGGGGATTGAACCCAGGGTCACATGACCACTGAGCCACATGCAAGCCGTTTTTGTATTTTATTTTGAGACAGGGTCTCCCTAAGTTGCTTATTGCCTTAGTGAGTTGCTGAGGCTGCCTTTGAATTTAGGATCCTGCCTCAGCCTCCTGAGTTGCTGGAATTACAGGCATGCACCAATGCACCTGACTCAAGTGTTCTCTTTATTTTATTTTTGGTTTTATTTAATATTTTACAGATTATCACAGTAATACCTGCTTGTTGTAACAATTGAAACAATACATGAAAAATATTAAACCGTTGAACCAGGCACTATTTAAGCACTTTAAAATATTAACTCATTTACTCTCAGCAACAATTCAACAAAGTATGCATCACTAAAAAAATATTTTTAAGTAGTTGTCACTGTTATCTATATTTTACAGATGATAGAAATAGGTTGCAGAGAAATAAATATCAGGAACTTTCCACCATACATTGTAAATAAAGTTTTGTTGGAACATAACCTACTCCCATTCAATTAAGAGTGTCCATAGCTTCCTACATGCTAAAATGGCAAAATCAACTGCAAAGCCTAAAGTATTTACTATGAAGCCATTTGACAGAAAAACTTTCTCACCTGTGACCAAGACCATACAGTTTGCTAGTAACAGAATAAGAACTTAAACCTGAATCTTTGACTGTACTGTCCATCCTCTTAATCATTCTACTATACTCCCTTACTGTTATCCTTCTACCCTCAAATCACCCTCCGAGGTTATGCTGTTAAGAACTTCACCTGCTTATTTCTACACCTTTGTCCTTGCTGTTACAAATGTGTACAATTATCTGTGAATATATATATATATATATATATATATATATATATACACACACACACACACACACACACTCACACATGCACACACTTATTCATGCCTAAATGAAAGTTATCTAACACATGCATTTTTTTTCCTCTAACGGATATCACAGGAAGGTAGGAATCAATCAGCATTTCCTTATGCTTGGGGCCATTTTAAATAGCAAAATCATAAAAGGAAGCCCAAAAGAGTTAAATGATTTGACACTAAGTAGAGTAAGAAAAGTACACATGTTTACAGTATGATAGCTGAACTGAGAAGAAAGAGAGTGGATTTATTTCAGCTATCATACTGTAAACATGGAAACATGAGCTTCAGATGACAAATTTGTTGCTGCCCTATGCATATCTGTAAATGATTGCAAAAATGAAAAATTGTTGTTTCTGGAATTACAAATAAATTGTAGTGACTAAGAAAGTACACAAATGTGCAACCTACTAATAACAAGAATTGAACGTAGTGCCGCACACGTGCCAGAAAAGTGCACCTCTGCTGACCACAGCCCCAGCTCCTTTTTCCCCCTTTCGAGATATTGGGGATTGAACCTCCCAAATTAGGCAAGTGCTCTAGCACTGACTACATAATATAATGCAATATAAAGCCCTATTTCCATTTTATTACCTCTAAATGTATCAAACTTGAAGTAAAATAACTTTCTCTCCTAGCTATGATAATAGTATGGTTTGTGGGATGAATATATTTTAAAATACTAATTTTTTTCCACCTTATTTTTTTTCTAGGAAGCATTTTTTCCATCCCAAATTGCTAATGAGCATGAGACACTGATAATGGTGAAGAAACTTTTTGTTACTTCTATCTCATGCATAAGATACCTAAGGGGCCTGTTCCCAGAGAGTTCTTATGGAGAAAGCCATTTGGATGGTAAAATTTAATTAAAATAGTTGCTTTGGTTGTTATAGCCATTTTCTCAATTTAGCAGGAGTAAATTCATTTCTCACAATGTACTAATTACAACTCATGAGTCTACAAGACTAAATTGCTAATCGATTTTCCATTTTAATTTCACTATTTTAGTGGTTTTTCTTAAAAGAAACATTAATTTCTGACAAGTCACAAATGAAAAAAATAAATCTGTATGGACAAGCGTAGTAGTATTTATTTCTAAGCTATATCTGTAAAATATTAGCCAGAACAAAATCTGAATGCTAAAAATTCACTTTAGTCTTCACTTTATTTGAATTTGTTCTTTGAGAAAGTTCAAAGGAATCAGGTGAAAAACTCTCTTCCCTATTAACATATATAAGTATGCTGGGGGAAAAAAGGCAAATCTATTTGTTGATTATTAAGGTTATTTAGACAAATTACTATTCTTACTAGTTCTGTCTTTTTCTCAATTGCCAATTTCACTCCTTTTGTTTCTTGTGCCCTTAAACATATCACCTTATTGCCTTGTATCATAAGCTATTTCTGGCTCCTTTCCTTCCTTCATATTAAAAAAAAAATGTACCTGGGATTCTTCAGTTTTTCAAAATATTAGTGTCTTTTTTTAAAAAAGCTGGAATTTGAATCTTTTTTGGTTTGTTATTAAAATGGGAACTGTCATTTGGAAAATTAATAGATCCACAAGTTTCCTTGTTAAGAGGTTATTTTTTTAATCTAAATTTAACTCTCTTACATTCATATTTTATGGCATAACTTAGCCTCATCCCAATTGAATTTTAAGTAGTATTTAATTCTCTATGGAAGCATCAATGAAATGCATGTGTACTGTAAAAATATCAGCATGATATTGTGATCATGATGACTTGTATTATATGATTTTTTTAAAAAATGGTATATAAATCTGTAGTAGTGAATGTTTATATATAGCATCTCATTACAGTTTCTTCTCGTATTTATAATATGGAATTGTGAAGGACATGTTTTAGGTAATTAAGCACTTACTATATGTCAGTCACTTTTCTAGACATGGGGGTAAAACCATTCCTTTGACAGTTATAGTAGAAATTTTGTCTCCTTCTCACCATTTGTACTTAAAGTAACCCACATTATTAAAATGCTCAATTCTCCTATGTCATTTTCTTTCTAATAATTTTTAAATGTTATGCCAACCTGGAATGATTTTCATATCCTTCAATTGAAGAAGAGATGATGTCTATTTTAGGGTAGGAAAAAAATATGAAAAGGTAATTGACTCATACAAAATTATAACAAATCAGTGATTGACTTTTGACTGATCTTAATCAAGACACTTTTAATATGATATTTATTTTCTTCCCTAAACACTTGCCTTATTACCAAACATTATTTCCATCTGAAACCCAAGTATTTAGGGAAGAAAAGAATCTTGAGAATAATCCATGCAAATTTTTTTCATTTTTATTAAGTGAGATGGAGAGAAATGAGATTGAGGTGTATGTTTTAAATTAGTAAATAGAGTTAGTCTCAATACTATGATTACTTAAAATTGAAAAGAAGTAAAGAAGTAACAAATTAATTTTGCAATCCAGTTTTTCTGTGTTGAAAACATGAAAGACTGCTAAACTGTCATCAAATTGGGACTAATATAATTATCAAAATAGGATTTATTTTTAAAATGATATTTGGAGATTAAAAATGTTTTATAGGCCATAAAACTAAATAAGTTATTTAACTAAAATAATGGGAAAATCCTAGCATGGACATTCTCAGTACTGTACTCAGAAGATGAAAATAGACTGTTTCTATTTTTATAGATCTCAGTTTAAAAATTTTTTCAGAAGACAAAAATGTCCTGGGTCACTGCACATTATCAAATGGTAAGTAACTGAAATTTCAAAAATTGAACAAATTTTTATAATAGCTGGAATTGCCCATTAGATTTGATTTAGTATGATCATTTCCTTAAAACCATTTCTTTCTTTAAAAAATTTTTTCTAGACATTTGTTGTGTTCTTCAATAATACTTTAAGATTATTTTAAAATACTGATTTGTTTTCAAAAGAAAATAAACTTGTATTAAGAAAAACATCAAGATTTGTTTATTATCATTTGTACCTCAGTGTAATAAACATTATGAGAGAAAAAAAAAGTTGTTCCACTGCCTTAGAATTGCTTAAAGTTCTAAAAGCATTTAAAAGATATTGGGAGATTTAAAAATAATTAAATAGGAAAGGTATAATGGTTATCAATTCAATATATTTAAAAGCAGGAAAAGGGTAAACTACTTCTGTACTTGGCAATATTTTTGACTTTTTTTTTCATGTGGTCCAAATTGACATCAAATGTTTATTTCTTGATAGGATTCAAGGTTGTTTTTGATGCTTTGGAGAAGAGATATGTAAGAATGTTTTTAAATCTTTACCAGGGTCACACTCATCTTTTATCTCTTAACAAAGTTTAGATTTTTATCTTATATTTTATTTTGTTGTGTTTAACAGTGTATCAGTACCTAAATTTGCATTCACAAACCAGTTTCCCTTTACTTTATGTCTTTGTTGTCCAATTGATGTCTCCTTTATGACAATTAGAAGTGAAACCCTCATTTTTTTTTTATTTTTCATATGTGTATCTTTTTGACCACAGAATTTCCTCTGAAGTCACTGGAAGGTATCCACAGGATGTGGGATAGGTGAGGCAAGAATCTGATAGTTAGCACATTGAACATATTCAAAATAGTGGTGATTCATTTGCGGATATGAAAGGAAAAATTACTTGAATAATTGATTTTTATTTTTTAGTTATTTTGGTAACTGTGTTCGATTCATCTATGAAACCTTTTCTCTGAATTAACTACTGTTTTACCTAGAATTTTTTTTTAAAAATGCAACTGAATAGAAGACATTGTATTTTATATAAAAATGCAATCATTCAAAGAAGAAAACATGGAAGCATTTATTATTTGATAAGTTCCTTTTATTTAGCCTAAATTCAAATTTGAAGACTTAAAAATATAATATTTATACTTATAAGATTTCTCAATAAAGCTAAAAATACCAGCCAGAGAAATTTGTTTAGAAAATTCAGAAACTAAAAATAATTATAAAGATGTATTTTAAAAGTATTTTTAGAAAACTTTCATTTAATTTTAACCATTTCTCCAAATACTAGTAATTTAGCTATAGAAATAAAGTTTTTGTTTCTTTGACTTTCATATTTGTTTTAATAACCCTCCAAAATTCTCACAATTTCATAAGTTATGTGAAATATACCACTATTGAATATGAAGTCAGAAACTGCATAATTGCTGAGTTGCTGCAAAGCAAAAAGGTAATACTGTTCCCCTTACCATTCAGTTACTTTCATGAATTAAGGTTGCAGTTCAACATGGCATAAGGGTCATGTGGTATTTAAATATAATTAAATATATCTTATATCTTTGTGAATAGTATTTTGATAAAACTGTTTCCATTATTTTCAGTCATGATATAGCAATGTCACAATGATACCCAGAGCAGGAAACTGTGCCAAGGAACACTGGGTTATAAAAACTTCATAAACTTCATAGCAATCACTAGTTTTTACTATTGTTCTGGAGAATAAAGAATGTGCTGCAAAAGCCCATTTTACAAAAATAAGAAAGAATAAAAACACAGATGAAACTTAAGTGCATCTGATCTTTCATGCTTCCCTAGAGAGCTATGAAAGTGTGAAAAATGGAGGCACTGGTCTTAGTTGAAGAGACAAGATGCATATAAATTAAATTTCTACCTCAGCTTTCCCTCCTTCTTCCCATCTATGTCTTCTTTTTATTCCTCAATTCTGATTTATTTAAGAAATTTTATGTTATTAAGCCTTCATGGGTGGGAGGAGCCTTCCATTCTATTATTTAGTACATTGATATATTTCCTCTCTTCACTGAAATTATTACTTATGACTTATTCAATTCTGGCCTTGGGGACCTAGGGATACAAATATAAAACAGGTGAGGGCAAAAGCTCATAGACCACAGTAGAAGATGAACACTACTTATATGCAGGGCTAATGATCAATGGTTACATACTGGCCCAGCTCTACCTGCTGAGAAAACGTTGGTTGTACTTCTGTATTTGATGATAAATCACTGCTTTTCCGAGGCCCCAGGTGAACCTTCACCAACTTCCTTCCTGTTGCCCCACCGTTTTGTTTTTTTTTTTCTGTCTAGACTTTTCTCAAATCCAACAACTAAGGATTAACATCTGTAGTCCAAAAGTTGTGTCTACAAGTCCAGCTCTAGACTAAGTCAGCATCCCTTCTGATTGGTCAATTCTTGTGTCATATTGAACTTCAAATATTGATTTTTTTTTTCATATCAGTTTTATATTTTTTATTTAAAAATATGGATATATATCCATATTTTTTACTATCACCTCTATAACAAGTATAAGTAATTATAAAACTCAGAAAATTATGCATGGTGGGACTGGGGTTGTGGCTTGGTGGTAGAGTGCTTGCCTAACATGTGAGGCACTGGGCTCAATCCTCAGCACCACATAAAAATAAATAAATAAAAATATTGTGTCCATCTACAACTAAAAATTTAAAAAAAAGAAAAGAAAAGAAAAAAGAAAATGATATGTGCCAATTTTGGTGTGATGGTACATGCCTGTAATCCCAGCTACTTGGGAGACTGAGATAGGAAGATCACAAGTTGGAAGGCCAGCCTGAACAACTTATTAAGATCCTGTACCAAAATTAAAAGAGCTTGTAATGTAGCTCAGTTGCAGAGCATCCCTGAGTTCAGTCCAATATTGGAAAGAAAAAAAAGTGATAGATGTCAAAGGAGAGCTACGAATCAGCTGCAGTATGAGGAATTGAAAAGGAAATATTGTACTCCATAAGGACAGAAGGGGAAATTTTGAAAGGCTTTTGAGCTTTTGAGACCCTGAGTTTTTGGACAGGTTTAAAAAAGGAGGTCATCACTGGCATACTAAAGCGCATTATTTTATTCTCCTTCATCTATTCATTTAGCAACATCTTCTGGGTGTTCATCATTAAAGAGCCATACAATATATTTAAGACCTAGAATTTCAGAACCAAACAGTCTTAAGTGAATCCCAGTTTTATCACTTAATACCTGTGTGACTTTGGTCTAGTAACCTACCTCTTATTACTACATATATAATGGGAATAATAATAGAACCTACCTTTTAGGGTTATCTAAGAACTAAGAATTCAGTGAGTTAATAATTGAAAACAATAGTTCTCAAACTTTAGTTCATATCTGAATCACCTGGAGGGCTTGTTAAAACACAAATTGCCAAGCCCCATCCCCAAATTTCTGATGTGAGAATTTGTATTTTAGACAAATTTGAGGTGATGCACTCACTGATGCTCTAGGAACATACTTTAAGGAACACTGATCTGAAATATTTAGAACAATGCCTTGCACATAATATGCTCAATGTAGATGTTGACCATTTATGCCTTCACTCTTTATCCTTGACTGTTTAATCTGTACCAGACATTGTGCCTAGACACTGGATACAAATGAGATGATGTACAAATGAGTTGAAGATGTGATTCCTCCTCTCCAGGGGGATCACAGTGTACTAGAAAGTTACTTCTTAAGTAAAATAAATCTAACATTTTATGGACTAAAATAACACATAATATACAAAAATATCTTAACTAGTTTGATGCATTTGTTATACTAAATGGCTATGTGTATAACTGATGCAAATTGTTTCAGAAATTGACTTAAGCTCTTAGATAAATAGTATTTACATTATTTTTCAGTTGTTAATATTTTATAACTTCTCTCAGGTGATTTTTGTGCTTGTAGGGAAAAAGATTTTAAAAGTAGTTTAAGTAAAGTCAAGTTGGATTACCTAGAGATTCCTAGAATATGTGCTAGTAGATGATTATTTACAATTATGAAATATTGGGTGCTTTTTACATTGTTTTCCTTGTGCTGTATGTATACTGTGCTTGAATTATTCAAGTAATTATGTAAATTTTTTATATGATTATTATAAAAATTATATATTTATCTCTTTACTCCCATTCTCAGTTCCCAACCATTGCAAATCCCTGTCCCTATTACATTCTTTCAGAAACCTGAATCTGATTATGTAATTCTTTTACCTAAACAATATCCAGGGCTTTTAAAATAAAGCTCAGAGTCCTTCACATGACCTGCAAGACCTGTATTATACCTATCTGCCTTCCCAAAGCATTGCTCTAATTTCCATGTTCAAGCAACACAAAGATTCTAATACATGCCAATCAATTATATGCAGTAACCAAAATAACCACAGGGTGTCACTAAAGTTTTAGTTATTTGCACTCCTAAAATTTTCCGATTTGAATTCTAGGCTTAAACAAAAAGTTTGATTATTTCTATCTATGTCTATATATTCTATTCAATAAATCAGAGAGAATCTCTTAATAGTAGTGTGTATATAGAGAGAGGCAAGAGTTTTATATACATCAGCCTTAGATTTTTATTCTAGGAGATAAGTTTCAAAAGAGATCCTTTTTTTTTAAAGATACTTGGGGTGTCTTTAATTTTTAGAAACAAGAAATTATTTCATATTTCTTGATGCATTTATGCATTTATTGCCTCCCAAATTCAAGTGTAACTTCTTGAGTGTAGGATTGTTACCATTTTTTTTTTTGTATCCCTTTTCTTTCCAGCAGTCCTAGGTATGTAATAGGTACTACTTGAATGGATGAATAATTAGTACTCCTTTATCTGAATTTTGAATAATTTTTTTCTACCTAAATATTTGTAATATGACTGAAATGCTATCTTTTCCATACTTTTATTTGTGCATTATAGTTGTACATAATGGTATGTTATACATACATATAAAATAACAATATTAACTTGGCCAATATCATTCCTTAATATTTCCCCTTTCCATCTCCTTTTACCTCCCCTTGGTTCCTTTCCTCTACTTCCTCTAAAATAATATTTTAATTAGCTTTTGTTGAAAATAACAATGATATAGATGTAATTATATTCTAACAAAGTTTTTTTTTCTTGAAGCTACATATGGCAGTACTTAGAGTAAGTACACACTTAAAGACTGAACCTCTGTCTCTACTTCCTTGACTTTTGTATTCTCTCTCTTCCTTTTTTTATCCATATTATTACATTTTGGAATTTAAAAAAATAGTTCATCAGAAGTTTTATTAAAACATTTATTATATATTTTGTAGATTATAGACATGAGTAAACATATGGCTATGTTTCTTCATCTGTTGGCTATCAGGATTTTTATAGTTTTAAAGTTACTTTACAGGCTCAAAGTTTTTTGTTTTTGAAATTTTATAGACTCTTTTGAAGTTTTATATACTCCTGATTATCACATGGCATATGTAGTTTAAAAAAATGAGAATATGCCATTAAGATTTTTAGATATATAATTTGTTTAAACATTTAAAACATGCCAATTATTTAAAATTTATTGTAGCTCATTAACAGTAGGTATAAATACCTTATATTACTTTTATGGAATTTCCTTAATAGTCAGTGTTCATAAAGTATTGCAATGGATCCATATTCACAAAACAAGAGCTTATCCTATCTCCAGATTGAAATATGTATCAATACAGTACTCAATAGAGTACAAATTGTCCTCTTTATGTAAAAAAAAATGTATTCTGTGAGGAGTAATCTAGTAAATTTCAGAAATTATATTCTGTTTATTTTTCCTTTAAAATCTTTACACAAATCCAAAGAAACCTGAGGTAAGAAAACAAATGTATAGGTAGATAGTATATGTGTATTGTATTTAAGTATGTTTACCTGAGTTGAGACTATAGACTATGTTGCTCCACTACTATTTGAACAGTAAGAGTGAGCTCTTTCAACATATTTTCTTATAAATGTGACCAATCCTTTAGTATGAGATTTTCAAATATTACCTAGGGGTAATTTTTTTAAAAAGGCATTGAGTAGAACTGGGCCTCTTCTATAACATATTAACACTAAAAGACTCTCTTGATATATAAATATGTAAAAAACACATTTTATTTATTTTAACTGATTCTTAAAATTGCTTATGGTCTTTTAGTAAAATAAACCAGGCATGGCATAATTCTAAACTTTTTTTACCAACTAAATTCTCCCGTTTTGACCTTTACAGAGTTTCATAATTTTTCTCTCTTTACTTCTCTATCTGTTTCTTTCTTTTCCTTAGTGATTGCTACTTACCCTCAAGGCCAACTTAAATTCAAATCTTTCATAAAAGCCTCTTTGGCTAGATTATCTAAACTAACTTCTTCTGTAAATTTATTTTCCAGAAGAACCCCACAATTTAACACTCTCAATTGACTCATGCAGATTATTTTCCCAAACAGACAGTGAATTCTTGAGAACAAGGTTATTGTCTTGTTTTCTATCTTCCAGAGTGAATATTATAGTCCTAGACACATAATAGTTATTGCCCCTTTGGCTTCTGTGGCTGTAGTAGTGAGTTGGAAGGAGAAGCCCTCTGTTCTCTCCTTTTTTTCTGTTCTCTTCATCTACTTCCTAGCTTTCTTTACCTTTTCCTTGCTTTCAGTTTTTCTTATCTTAGCCAATGTATTTGGTCTAACTGCTCATATTCAAGAAAAAATTGTTTTTAACTCTTAAAATTCTCTCTTTGCAAAATTATGAATAATTATTTAAGCAAAGGGGAAGCAAACTTTGAATACAAATGGATCACCATTTCTCAATGTCCAAACTAGTTTTACCTATCTTTATCTTTGTTTCTTTTTTGTTTTATTTTTTTTTTTTTGAAGTTGTAGATGAACAGAATGCCTTTATTTTATTTATTTTTTTTTTTGTGGTGCTAAGTATCAAACCCAGTGTCTCATACATGCTAAGAAAGTTCCCTGCCACTGAGCTACAGCCCTATCTGCCTTTGTCTCTTGTTGTCCTTTTTTCTTCGGTTTAAACAGAAGCTTTCTAAAGTACAACTTTCTGATAAATTGTTAATTGGTTATTTTCTTGGTACAGCATTTATCATATTTTCTTATGAATGTAAAACTCCTAGTGATAAATCAGTAATTTGGTGAGTAGTGAAATGCTGACTAACTTACCCTTAAATACAGAAAAATCTTACAGAATGGAAAAAAAAAACTGTTAAATACGTTTCAATGCTAGCACATACAACAATGAGGATAAAAAACAAAAACTTATTATATGGTAAGTTCTAAGCTATCACTTATGACCCAAGAAAATATCTTGAATATTTGTAAATTATTCCCTATATTGACGATCCCTAACTACTAGATGTTCAAGGCACCCTTCTGATTACTAAAAGATTTGATGGTTCCTTGAGGATATTAAAAAAACCTCAAAAGAATAACAGAGTCAGCAATAATTATAGTATAACTACTACTATAGCATAACAATATTCATAGTGCCTAAAAGCATTCCTTCACAAGATTACATTGTTTTACTTGCTGTTTAGCATTATGTCACTGATACTACTGTTTAATTCTGTGATCATATTCTTTTATGTACTCACAAAACAACATTCTCACTTAAACAGTCTTTGGCATTTATCTTATATTGTGCCAAACATTTGAGTCATATCCCTAGAAATATATCCTTCCCTAGACAAAAACAGAAACAATAACAATGTTAATATTTGACTAAAGCAGCAAAAATATACTTTACACATCAATTTAAATTTGCAGGACTCTTATGACAAGTATATTATGATACAACAGTGAAAGACTTTGGCTTAAGACAAATTGTGCTTCCCTAGTTCAAAGGCCAACAAAGTTTGGGGTACTGCACAAAGTTCTGGCATTTCTGCACATGAAGTTTTGTTCTGCTTGCTACATCTTTTGAAAGAGAAATTGACAAAGGCAGCTGAAATAGTAAAGAATGATAGCTTTTCATAGACACATACTACAAAGAGTATGGTGGGTATTAATAAGATATGTGAGCTGTATGTAAATATGTTAAATTAAGGTTTAATTTATGACATAAAGAATTAGTATATATGAATATTGTAAGAATACAGATATTATGATATTATCATCTATTCCTTTGTGCTTATTAGAGGTAGTTAATGTCCAATTATAATAGTGTCCTTCAGGAATTGAACTATAGGTGGTCCCTGTTTCTAACCACATTATGCTTTCAGAAATTTTATTTTTTTATAAAATGTTTATAAGATGAAACCCTAACTGAGCATGAACTCTGGGCTGAATATTTATTCACTCAGCAAACATAAATTGGGGCTGGACTTGGTTGCACATGCCTGTGATCCCAGCAGCTTGGGAGGTTAAGGCAGAAGGATCACAAATTCAAAGTCAGCATCAGGAACTTAGCAAAACCCTGTCTCAAAATTTAAAAAAATGTAAAAAGGGCTGGGGATGTGACTCAATGATTAAGTGCCAAATGTGTGTGTGTTTGTTTGTGTTTGTGTGAGTGTGTGTGTGTGTGTGTGTGTGTGAGAGAGAGAGAGAGAGAGAATATATATATATATATATATATATATATATATATATATATATATAATATATGAATTAGGCTCATTTTATGTGCTTAGCATTATTCAAGCTACAAAAACATGAAAGTAAATGGAATAAATAAGGTCCCTGCCCTCTTGAAGATTTACATTCTTATGTGGGGAATAAATAATGAATAAGTAAGCAAAATTTAGCAAAAACTTTCAGATAGTCATAATACTGTGTATAAAAAAAGATTTTAAATGTAGTTTACTAAACAATGCTGAGGTAGAGATGGAAAAGGAAGAATTGAATCGCTGTGTTAGATTGGCAGTTCATAGACAGCCTTCCTACCGGACCACTATTTTAGCTGAGAATGAATGACCAGAAGGTGTCAGCCTTTGCAGGTCTATGAGAGGTAATGGCATATAACAGGTAGAATAATATGCTAATTAACATTACAGGTACTAGAGTCAAATCTCAGCTCTACCACTTAACCAGCTTCTTCAGTAATGAGAATAATAATATGTGCTTCAGAGTAGGAAGGGCTACTGAAATCTACTTCATGGCTACAGCATTTTGGGCAGTGGCCAAATATTATCATTAACTGGAGATAGCATGTCCCAGAGTATAACTATACAAAGGCCCTAAGATGGGAAGGAATCTTGGATGTTTATGGGGAAAAAAAGGTGCCATGATCCTATCACTTTGTGAATGGGAGGTAAAGTGCAGGAGAAATAGGTAGGGGACAGATGAGTAAGGTCTTATTGACCAAAATAATCCATAAATTAAATGTTGTCAGGGCAATGGGATGCCATTAGTTAGAGGGGTTTACACAACGGTATTGATTGCATGATCTGATTTGTATTTCCAAAAACTTTTTGCCTGTAGAATAAAGAATGAATATTAGATGGTCTTGCAATTCACTTTGAAGATAGTCCTGAAAAGTCTTACCAATGGATTGGAAAGTGGAGGGAGAAGAGGCTGCGTGTGTTGCTGTTGCTTTGGTCTATATGAATGTGATCAGCATGATTGATAGAAACAATTGATGATCAATTTAAAATATCACCTTTGTCAGGCAACACAGCCTGAAAAGTGGGAGAACATTTTGTGAGTTATAATATACCTTCTTTGATAAATTAGTTTCAAGCTAAAAGAATTAGCATCTTCTATAAAACAATTATAAATGTAAAACCTATTGATTCAGTGTTCAAATAATAAAATGCAAGTAAAATTATCAGCTACTGAAAGATTTCTTTCATTTAAAAAATAAAAGCTCACAATGTTAAATAGCTATAGTCGACTCAGAAACATGGGCAGGCAAGATGTAGGCATTGTTTGACAGGGCAATTACATCCAGCATTGGTTAAGAGAAGATACTGTGTGTATCTAGCCTGTCCAGAGTGAACCTGTTGCTATTAGGCAGCTGTAGATGCTTCTAATCTCACCCATTTCTCCTAATGTTGCCATAAGCATCCTTCTTAACTTTCATTTCTCTAGTAGGTTGTCTAGTTAGAAAAAATACTTGTATTAAAATTAACTCCATGATAAATCTCTCACTTTAGAGTTTAACCAACATGAGCAAGTTTTCCAAGTACATGGTCACCTGTGATTAAGGTGTATATTAAGGCGTAAGATCTGCAGAACCAGAAGACTAAACTTCAGAGTAAAGTAATAGAAGCACTGAGACGTTTTCTGATCAATCTAATATTTTCATTCCCACATTATCAAGGATTAAATATCCAACCAGATGAATGAGGGGCACTTCTGTGTGTTCTGAAATCTGTCCCTTGGTATTTCTAGCTTTCTTAACAGAAGAGCAGATAGCAGTAATATCCACTTTTTAGTGTAGAATTGAAAAAAAAATATTATTTCATAGATCCCTTATTTTTGTTCATCTAGTCTTCCCTGAATTTCTGCAGTAGCCTCTTAGCATGTCAGTTTCCATACCATTCTTAAGATTGGCAGGGTGAGCTTTAAAAATGCAAATCACTCCCCAACTTAAAACCCTTCTAGTTTATATGAAATAAAATCCAACTGCCGCTTACCATGACCAACAAAACATCACAACCCTCTCTACAACTTCATCTCCTACATTCCCCCCCTTGCTCTCTCACCTTTAGCCTCCTCTCACATCTTGGAAGAGGGGAACATCCCTTCTAGAGGCTTTGTATTGCTGTTTGCACTTCCTAGATCATCACACCCAAGGACTGCATATGGCTCACCTCTCTTGAGGTTCAACTCAAATATCACCTCTTTGGGGTTGCTTTCCTTGGCCCTTTCAAGCCAAATCAGTACTTTTCTCCCTTCATCTTCTTTCCATCACAGCATCTGCTTCATATTGTTCATGGCAATTGTACTATGTGAAATTATTTATTGATTATCTCCTGAGCAGACTGTAAATTCAAGAACAACAGGGAGCAAAATATTGTTCATCACTGTGACTCCAATGCTTGATACAAAACATACATTCACTAAAATAGGTATTATGTGAAGAATAGTTTCTCAACTGATTCCCCTGTCATAACCTAATGGGTGAGATAATTGACTGTGCCTTAGTTTTTCCAACTTCAATTATAATGGAAGCATTTATCATCTAACTCACTTTTGGAGAAAAAGTATCTTCATATCTGGAAATATTACTCCTAAATAATATAATACTGTGAAATAAACAGGTATATAGGAAGCATGGCAGGTATACAATGAAAATGTGCCTTATTATCAGGTAAAATTCTGGATTTCTTTTTAAAATTAATTTCTTTATTACCTTTGGTTTTTCTAGAAAGTGACTGAGATATACCAGTTCAAATTCAAATATACAAAAGAAGGAGCCACTATGGATTTTGACAGGTAGAATCTAATTATTTAATGAACCTGATAAAATATATAGAAGTGAGATAAACATAAATTTTTATAAGCCAGAAAAAAAATTTTATACTTTTTTATAATTTTTCCATAACTCCCATAAAACTTCACTATTATAAAAATGAACTGTAATAATTAAATTTCTGAAATCCATGGATTTAATTGATGAGAGTAGAGGACATGATAAGCATCACCATTATATTAACAAGGCTGTCTGCAAAGTGTTGATTGAAGAACTCCATAAGGCCCTGTCTAGCTACTAACCCAATGTTTCTCAACTGCTATATTGAGATATTGATCTTTTACACATTCTATATAGTCAGTTGGGGGCCAGGGTTAGATAAAAAACCCTGGATTGTTTGCCTACCTGCATAACTTTTGTCATCTGCCTACCCCACCATGATGGACAAATAGCATTTTCTATGTGCTTCTCTGTATGGAAAAGACTGGAAAACACCTTATTGTCCTATCAAATCTAAAACACATTTAGTGCATAGCACACTAGTGGATTAAATAGTTGTTCAGAAGGGCCCAATGCAGATGAAGATGTTTGTTGAGGAGAAATATTTATTCTTCTTTCAGTAGTTTTTTGGCTCCAGATTAGCCAGGAGGTAGATAGAGCTAAAGATTTACTGATACAATCGAAATGGAAGATGCAAATGATAGTGAAAAGCCCCGGGTAGTAGAGTGCTCCAAGTAAGGGAGATGGATATCTCGGACAGGAATGAATTTAAGAGAAATGTGGCAGAATTCTCCCTTTTCTCTATTATTAGCTCTCTGGGGCTTGATGATTTCTCTCTAATACTCACTTCCTTAATTATTCTCTCATTTATAAAACTTTTAGGCAATATTCAAATGTGAGAACAAAGTTCCAAAAATGAGAGTTAAAATTTTAATCATCACTAGCTAACGTTTGTATAGCACTTTACAGATTATATTCACATTTACACGTATTTTCTCACATAAAGCTGTTGTTTTTACTCTCTAAAACTCAAATATAAGTATCCCTGGCAACCAGATTAATCTCTTTGGTTATAAAGACACATATGCCAAGAGGTAAGCAGTAAAATAAAAAATGGCCAAATCTTGCAGATATTAGGGAGGCAAGAAAATAATACATATTAGAATTTCCTAGAAGCCAAAAAGTAGTATTTGTTTACATCAGAGTTTTGAATGATTTTACTGATGAATCCTGGAGGATTCCCCTGGGCCACCTGGCTGTAGCCCTTCACTCAGGTTACCTTGTTTAAATTGGTTAAATTCTGGAAGACAAAGCTAAGTTGTTTGAAAGTGATAGAAAAGCTTAATAAAGGTTTGCTTTATGAATTTACACTACCTCTAAAGATCAGTTAGGGGAAAACTCAATAGTTCAATTACTTAGGATTATTTTTCAACACTGTACAATTATACTAATAATCATAGCTCTTCCCCCAAAACTACTCAAATATGAGACTAATTGGAGAAGAAAATTTCAGAGAGAAAAATGTTTAGAATTGGAAGTCCAACTTGTTCATTCATATTCACTGAATGAAAGATATTGATGAAAGATACAGTCACTTGCTGCTTAGTGAGCGACAAATAGTTCTCCTAAGTCTGTGCAGAGTCTGTGGGGATTATAGGAGAAGATTTCTTTGAAAAGATGACACATTGCATTAGGGTTTAGAAGAGAAATAGAAAAGCACAATACAGGTGGAATGAACAGCAAATGCACATGGTTGAGAGGAAACTGGACAGTAGTTGCTGGTGAGAGTAGAGAACAGTATGAATGGACATTAAAGGCATTATGCACCATCCTTTATTTGATTGAAAGTTTATTAATTTAATGGAGGCATTTCAAGCATGAATGTGATATGAGCATATTTTTCTATTAGGGTTATTATTTTGTCTGTGGTATGCAAAATGGTTTGCAATGTGTAAATGAAGGAAAGAGGAAGAATAGTTAAGATTCCCAGTGGAGTAATCCCTGCAAGTGTGAGAATGGGATGCCTTTGAGAGATAACTAGATGGTAGATACAGAGCTAGTAGCTGATTTTATGGTTAGGAAGTTGTAGAAATGTCTGTAAGCTTATCTTACAAACGATATAACCAATAAAGTGTATCTAAATGATTTGACTGAAGACATTCAGCTAGTTAACAGCAGAGATGATATTAGATGCCAGGATACCTAATTCCAAATCCAGTGTTCTCATTACTATGACATGTGGTTATTTGTAATAAGCAAATTTTAAAAAAATAAGGTCATATTTCAAATGCTTTAGGTGAACGTATTATTTAGAAGTCCTTTGTATATTCATTGAAATTGTATAATTATTCCTTTAATTTATACTCTAAAAATTGTCTCCAAAATGTCTAGATGTTTATATTTATTTGATCATATACTCAAAAGTTGTGTTCTTTTGGGAATAAATTGTCAGTATTGCATATGATTGGAAAATATGCCTTTTTTTCTATGTGATTATAGCAGTAGTACAAGCTTTGAAAGTGGAACAAATAGTAAAGATAGTAAGAAAGCCGGTGTACTACTGATTCGTAAATTATATATACTGATGCAGAACCTTGGACCCCTTCCTAACGATGTTATACTTACTATGAAACTCCATTACTACAATTCAGGTAGGTGTAGATCTTTATTCAAATTCTTCTTAAGTACTAAACTAATATTTTATGTAAATAGAAGGATTTTACAAACATCTGAAAGATACATGTTGCTATACTTAAAATATTTTTCTGGCTTCTATTGAAACTAAGTTTCATGGCTTTTTGCCCTTTTCCTTTTGCAGTGACTCCACATAATTACCAACCGCCTGGTTTTAAAGAAGGAGTTAACTCACACTTCTTTCTGTTTGATGGAGAACTTGTCAATCTGCAAGTGGGATTGGTCTCCACAGGCTTTCACAGCATGAAAATAAAAGTCACTATGGAGGCAGCCAGAGTATCTGATTTGGAGAACAATCTGTTTCAGGAGAATAATACTACTGAAATTGCCCATCAGGGTCTAGACTGTGATGATGAAGAAAAGGAGTACAAAAATCAAGTAAGGCCAAGTTTTAGTGAGTCTCCAATTCTTCAGTTAAATACAACTGACATTTTTCACTTTGCAAACAGGTGATGTCACAGTAACAACAGTCCAGTGGAGCATGCCAGGTATAAAAACTGAAACAAAACAAGTTTTGACATCAAAGATTTTTTTTATTCTAAAAAAGTACAGTCCTAGCCAGGACAGGTGAGGTGAATCACAGCTGTAATCCCAGCAGCTATGGAGGCTGAGGCAGGAGAATCACATGTTCAAAGCCAGCCACAGCAACTTAGCAAGGTCCTAAGCAATTCAATGAGACAGACCCTATCTCTAAATAAAACAACAACAACAACAACAACAAAAAATGCTGGGGATATGGCTCAGTGGTTAATCACCCCTGGGTTTAATCACTAGTACCAAAAAAAAAGTCCAGGCCTTAAGAAATAAATATGTTTTTAGATGAAATTGCCTATTGCCCATGATTAGGAGAAAAATATTTCCCAATATATTTCTAATTTTAATAAGTGATATATTTTTAGGACTTACAAATATTTTAGGTGTCTATTCATATCAAATACAAGTAAAAATCAGCTCTTGATTTTCTGGAATAATCAAGTGGGAAGGAGCCAAGAAAGAAAGTTTGTGGGTTAACCCAAATCAGAGTGAAAACAAAATGTCAGCACTCATTTATGTGGAGAGACAAGCTTTGGGGCTAGATCACTGGGGAAAACCAGGGAGCTGATGGGTTTGCAGCCAAAGGAGCTGAACAGGCAGGGCTCTGAGCCCCTTATTTGCATTTTGCATAGAGACTTTAGAGTTGGGTACTGCTAGGACTTCACTGTACCCTAGGTAAATCTATACTGTTGGCTTACTATTTACTGGCTGCTAATTGTAGGCTGACATTGTATTAAAAGTGTTCTGAGACAAACACATTTTTAAAATCTTCTCAGGAGACATTTTAAGATTAGGATAGTAACTTATTTGACTGAGATAATCTGAGTCATACTTACAGAAGATGACTACTAGGTAATTTCTAAAGGTTCTTTCCAGATCTTTAACTCAGTGATATGTTTACTGCATGGAAAACAAACCCAGTCTTCCAACAGCTGCAAGACCTAATTTAGTCCTGTAGTATAATTTCAATCACTGAATGAAACTAGACATATTATGTCAACGTAAGAGCAACACTTTTCCCAGGAGGAAAGAAGATGGACTATTTTAAAATCTAAAGTAGTATATTAGGCAAAAAAACACCAATGTGCTGAAGTCAGATAAAGGAAAACCTTAGCGAGAAAAACTTAAGACACACCCCCAGCAGACACCAGGTTCTGGTTCTCAGCAGATTTATTACATGCAAAGTTTGGATATGACCTCTTTGTCCCGGGACCTCATAGTCACCATGTCCATTTACAGATTCTCCAGTGTGGATCTTGGTAAAGGGGGCAAATTTGGCTTCGGGAAGTTTGAAAGAAAGCTTCTACATCAGAGATTAATGCTATGGGTTGGGTATGAGGTATCTGCAAAAATCTTCTGTGAAAGGCTGCAGGAATGTTCAGAGGTCAAAAGATCAGCATATGAGCACTCTAACCTACTCCATGCATCCTATTCCAGTGGACTAAGTGGGTGAGGCTTGGCTGGAAGAAGCAAGTTGCTGGGGTCATTCCCTTGGGGGTTATACAGTGTCCTCCTGATGCCTGCTCTCCCCTCCCTTCCCCTCCCGTCCTCTCCCTCCCCTCCCCTCCCCTCCCCTCCCCTCCCCTCTCCTCTCCTCTTTCCCCTCCCCTCTCCTCTCCTCTCCTCCCCTTCTGGTGGTCATGAGCTGAGCATCTTTCCTCCATCATGCTCTTCCACCTTAGACCTGGAGTTATGAAGTTGGCTGACCCTAGACTGAGCCCTCTGAAACTGTAAGCAAAATAAACTTTTCCTCCTCTAAGTTGTTCTCGTCTGGTATTTTGTTCACAGTGACAAAAAGCTGGCTAACACATCTATCTTCATTGTTCTTTGTATCCAATTCCACGTTTACCTGTGTTGAATCTGTTGTAGGGTAAGGTGAGTAAGGCATTCCCCTTAGGAGCACAATCTAATGGGGAACTACACAACTTGAGATCAAGCTAAATAATCTTTTAATGTGCTATAAAATTAAAATTGTGGAGGCTGGAGTTGTAGCTCCACAGTAGAGTGCTTGCTTAGCACATATGAGGCACTGGGTTCGATTCTCAGCGCCACACATAAAAAGTAAACAAAATAAAGGTATATCAACAACTAAAAAATATTTTTAAAAAATTAAAATTGTACAATTAAGTCATCATGGGCAATATATCAAGATTTAAATAAGATAGCATCCATCTCTGCACCTACATATCCTGCCTTACTCAGCCCCCTCCCTGCCCATTGAGTTCCTTCCTGATTAGTATTCAGCAGGACAAAGCCACATTGAACTTGATTAAAAAATTCAATCTATGCCTTGCAGAAACATGTGATCTAAAATAGATATTTTACCTAAGAAGAGGTCATTTATTAATTTAATTCTTCAGGCATTATGTCTTCAAGGCAAGAAATATCTCAGCCTGAGACACTCTTAACAAGTGTCAGCTGTACATTTCCAATTATCAATACAGCCAATCACATTCCATTGTAAGGTGTTACATAAATGCCAACTTGTTAGTCTTGTGGTGTCATAAGCAGGATGATCAGACACTCTTCATCCAAACCGGGACACTCTTTCCTTGAAAGAAATGCTATCCAAATTCTGCTGGGCCCACAGGTATGACTGGGCAGACTTGGACAAACCAGTGTTGCTTTTCATACTATTATATTTTAGTCACATTCCTATCTCATGGATGGTTATATTATCACAAGAGCCATCACTTAGAAAAAGCAGCATTTCATACATGCTACATCAAATTTTCTATTTACATATCCCTTTTAACTTTTAGAAGTTCTTGAATGGGAAATCACCACCTTTTTCCTGTGTCTTTCCACATCATCTTCCCTTTATATGGGTCTGTCTCAAGATTTCCCCTTTTGATAAGGACATCAGTCAAATTGAATTAGGGTCCACCCTAATGACTTCACTTTAACCCACTTGTAAAGAATCTATTTCCAAATGATGCTGAGGTTCTCAATGTTTGGGAATTCATTATATAAATTTGGATAGATCCACAATTCAACCCACAATACAAGGTTGGCAGAATGAGATCTTAGCATGTGGATTCTGGCCCCGGAACACATGCTTGATCTATTCCCAGTGTGGTCCATAGATCAGCAGCTTCCAATTTCACCAGAAGCTTATTCAAATCGGGGCCACTGCTAGTTCATAGTCTCCACTCTATTAGGTTTCTTCAATATTACCTCTTATTTTTCTAATTTTCAATGTACGACTAATTAAACACTATTGACCCTTCGTAGCTGTGGATTCTACATTTGTGGATTCAATTGACTTTGGGCGCAAAATATTGAGGAAAAAATCCCATCTACATTGAAGATGTATATTATTGCTATTCCCTAAACAACACAGTATAACAACTATTTATGTAGCATTTACATTGTATTAGGAAATAATATAGAAAGATTTTAAAATATATGAGAGGATATGTGTAGATTATATGAAAATACTATATCACTTTTAAGGGAGTTGAGTATCTGCAGACTTGCATACCAAAGAGGGTCCTGGAAGCAATCCCCTGTAGAAAACCAAGAGAAAACTGTAGTTGGATAGAACTGCTTGTCTGCAGTTCACAGGTGTTGTAAGGTTCACTTTTATTCCCATTTCCTTACAACCAACAGTTTAAGTGAAATCCAGAAAGCTACCTGTATAAATCAGATTTTTCACCACTGTGACCAAAAGACCTGAAAAGAACAGTTAGAGGAAGAAAAGTTTATTTGGCTTATGGTTTCAGAAGTCTCAGTCCATGGAGAACAAACTACTTTGCTTTGGGCCCAAGGTGAGGCAGAGAAAAATGACAGAAGGGTGTGGCAGAGGAAAGCAGCTCAGGGCACGGCACCAGGAAGCAGAGAGAGAGCACTCACCAGGAACAAAATATAAACTCTAAGGAGACATTCCCAGTGGTCCACCTCCTCTAGCTACCCCTTCCTACCTACAGTTAGTTGCCACCCAGTTAAACCCTATCAGTGATTAATGCACTGATTAGGTTAAGGCTCTAGTTATCTTATCATTCCACCTTTAAAAGGTCTTACATTATATAGCACATGAGCTTTTAGGAGACACTTGATTTCTAAAATGTAAATTTCTGCCCTTGGCCCTCCAAAATCTCAAGACCACCTTGCAATGCAAAATACATTTACTCCATTTTCAAGAGTTCCCTTAGTCTTTCAACAGTTCCTGCATTATTCAAAATTATCCAAATTCTCCTCTGAGACTCAAAGCAAACTTTCAGCCTAGGCCCCTATAGAATTCAAAACCAAGTTACATATATCCAAAATAATGGCACAGAGCAAACATTTACATTCCAAAAGGGAGAAACAGGGTCACAGAAAGAAGGAATAGGACCAAAGCAAGATCAAAATCCAGCTAAGCAAACAACCCTGTAGCTCCATGTCCAGCATCCGGGGCACATGACATCACAATGTTCTCTCCAATGTTCTCCTGTGTAGTCCCACCCCTATGGCCTTGGTGTTTGTGCCCACATGGCCTCTCAGCTTGTTTCTGCTCCATTCTTGCAACTTTCCTCAGCACACATCCCACAGTAATGGTGTCTCTTTATCTTGAGGGATCTCACTGCAGTTTTAGCTTCCTTCTGCTGGCTTCACAATCACCTTTTCAGGGGCAGCCCACAGGGACTCCAATCCTGATGCATTTTTTCCTGGCCTTCCAGGACTTCCTTTGAAGTATCAGTGGAGGCCTCCATGAACCCCTGACTCCAGCATCCTGTTTTCCTGCAGAACCAGTACCACCTGGTTGATGCCAAAGTCTTCCAGCATCTTGAGCCAAGCCTCTTACAACCCTGGCTGCAGCAGCCTCTGAGTGCCTGGGCATTAGAGCATGATGAAACAACTTCCTAGACCCCCTATAAAAGCCAGGGGCCCCAGAGTCTCAAATGATTTTTTTAACTTTTATTCCCTTGAGCCTGAGATGGATGTGGTATTGTCAATTTCTGAGATGCCCTCAAGTTATCTTTCCTACTGTTCCATTGTAAGATACTTAGTAGCTTTTCTTTAGTGGCTGTAATCTCTTTAACAACCTATCCCCAGTTTTACTCCCACTTTTCTGGCCAAACTTCATGCTTTTCAAAGATTTTTGCTCTACTTTCTGCTCCTGCTCCTGATTATCACAGTAAACTTGGCTAAAAGCTGCCAACAATGTTCATACTATGAACTCAATGTTGTTCTACATTGAAATTTCCTCCACCACATTAATTAGTCCATCACCTTTAAATTCAGCCTCACAGAAAGTCTCAGGCATGGGCAAAATGTAGACAACTTCTCAGTCAGAATGTAACATGAATGGAATGGCCTCTAGTCCAATCACAAAGAGTCCCCCTTCTTCTTGGAAAGCTCATGAGACAAGTCTTTACTGTCCACAGTCCTATTAGCATTCTGGTCTTTTGAGATCCCACCATAATCATCCATTAAGCTCTGCTTATAATATTTTAAAGTTTTCCAGCTTGCATCTTTAAACCTTTCAAAATTACTCCTCCTCCTGTAAACCAGCTATAAATCCTTCTAAACCACATGGTCAGATTAGACACTTGTCTTACATGCCTGAGACCCTGGGCTCAATCCCCAGAATCAAAAGAAAAAAATGGGGGTTATACTAATTATATAATTAATGCATAGGTTACCCTTTCAATATACAAGCAATGCATGTAAAGCAAAATTCTCCCCAAATCTTTCTTCTTCAATTCTTGCTCACAGTTAGATCCCAGTCCCCTTCACAAACTGTAACCATTGCTATTCATTTGCATGCTTACCTCCAGACTCTTTCCCTTTTATGTATGTATAAATTTATGCAGAGAAATATACATAAAGGGTACTAAAGGGCAGATCTACCCACACTGTGCATATTTCCACCTATATAAAAATTTATAATACGAATACGATTGATTTGGCACAATTTCCTGTACAACAAATTTCACTGGGCACTTGGACCAATCTACCAAGAAACTTATTTATTTTTACAACTTTACTTTATGCAAAGAAACATTTAAGTTTCTTATTCCTTGAAATTAGGGAAATAGATTTCCATATCCCTCCATGGGTTTTCCTTAAATCTTTGAAAACGTTTTTTAGTAAGTCTTTGGGAAGCAAAATTATGTAGATACTTCTGTCAAAGTAAAAACATACTTCCAATCATGACATAATACACCTTGTCTGGTTCTATGAGATGATTTTATTGTTTCACTGTATCTGTTCTCCCATCTATTTACTAAGTCCTTCCTGGGTGATGCCAAAATGGGCTGATGTAGACAGGACTGTTCTTCAAGGCTCACTAACACTGGCAGAGCATCAGCCGTGGAGTTTCCCCCTGAAGTCTTCAGCCTACCCTTCCTTCCCTTCCTGCTACTCCAATTGTGTGCTGCATCTTTCCTTTGAACTTGTTCAGAAGATGAACAATATCCATCACCCAGAGATGTTAATACCATACAGGAAAACAGTAAAATGTTTACTTGCAAGAATGAAAATATTCAATTAGGATTCAGAATAAATTACAATATGGTGATATAATTTATGCAAATATTTTCTGTTTTGTTCTGGATTGTAATTATCTTGAAATTTTATTGGCAGCATACTTCATAAATTTTCTGTTTTAAACCAGTCTTAAATGGTTTTTGTATCAAGGAACTGCTCATTTGATGATCATTTTTACCTTCTGAAATAACTACCTTTCATTTGCAAATTGCTTTTAGGTGAACGAAGGGGATATTTACTGAACAATGTTAAATACTTTATGGTGTTTTTGAATAATAACTGATCATTTAGGGAAGTTAAACAAATGCCTTCCAGATTCTCGGTTGTTATATGCTACTACCAGGCAGATACAAATCTTTAGTTTCAGAGTTTAGGGTTGAAATCTAGTTGCAATGACTTTGAGAAAACCTATGTGCTTGCAACAGTGTGCATGTATGAGAAGAACTTTGTGCTAGCAATAATATATAGGATTCATGTCCACAAGTTTGCTCTCTTTTACATTATGCTTCAAAATTCTTTTGTATTCTAATTAAAAGAACCCCTAATTAGAAAAAATATAGCACCAAGACATTGCAAAATGAGAGTAAGTGGACTATAGCAGCTCACTTTAACTCAGCCCAGGCCTTCACATTTAAACACACTTGTACTGCCCCCTTCACCCTGTAGATACTCAATCATTTAATAACATTCAACATCTATATTCACTTTGACTACATAATTTCATTTTCTTTTGAAAATAAAAATGCATTTTCATTAAAAAAAACCTTCAGTTTTCCTTCTAATAATTCAGAAGTGGAAATCTTTGGATGCTTAATTAAAACTATCTGCAGGTTCATTCCATTCCCTCTCCTTCTGCTGGAGATTTTCCTACAGCTTTCTATGAGCAGGCACAGAGGGAGCTTTGCTACACTGATGCAGATGGAAGTGTCCCTCTTGGACTGGTACTTGGCATTGAAATGTGACTGGTATGCCATTAACCTTTCAGATTCATGCATCTGCTGTTTATGTACACGAGCATAGTGAACTACAGAGAAATTTACCTAGCTGGCAGCTTTATTAAGATGTGTAGCTTAACTGCTGAATAGAAGTATTACATGTGTATTTATTAATTTTGCTGTTAAGGCAAATTTTTTTCCTTTGAAGTGGATGGTAGGTGAGATTTAAAGTTCTTCTGGACAGGCCATTCAGTACATCTGATCTCTTCAAATATTTCAGATAAAGTACAAATCTTTAATTCTAGTGATTTGTACATTCTAAAAAAATTATGTACACATATATAATTTTATATATATGAGGCTCTAGTAGAAATATAGCTATTAATGTGTTCACATTTGAATAACATGTAGTGATTACATATACGTACATATAAATGGTGGTCATAAATTTCTTTTATATTAAAAAATCATTTCCTTTATTTTTGCAAGAGATCTTAGAATCCCTTTTAGATAATTAAGTTTTCACAGAAATTTGTCACCCCTTCACCCTCACAGGTCTTTAGGATAAAGAAATTTAGAATAAATAAACAATTCTCCCCTAGGGTGTCAAGAAATTATTTAAGGTTTTAGAAATATTTTAAGTCTTTATACATTCAAACTAAAAGGGAATACTAAGTGGGTCCCAGAACAGAGAGGGAATGGAGGAAAAGCGAAAGAATCTGGGAGACACCAAGGCTTCACACTACCCAAGAATGTTGGAACTGCAGGGGATGTTCAGAAAATTCACAGCCAACTGAGCAGTAGCAAGCTTGAAGTCCTGCCAAGGGACACTGTCTCCAAAATCCTTAAAACAAACCAAAGTGAGAGAACTTAGCGAGTTCTCTGGGGCAAAAGCAGACAGCTAGCCGAGGTCAAAACCAGGCGTGGGAGGCAAAATTCATTAGCTCTGTCGTGATCATTTTTCTAGGATTCATTTTCCTTGTGTCACAACAAGGCTGGTCTGGGTAAAATATGGACCCTCGGCAATGTCCCTGTCTCTGTGAGAACAGTGACACAGTGGAAGTGTCTCTAGTTCACACATCTGTCTGGCACTACGTCCTCAGATTATGAGAAACGGAGTTTAACCTTGTGTGTCTAGAAACACACACCCGTGTCCCATCAGTCCCCTGTGCTCATTAACAGGAGCCCAAGACATCCCTCGTGTTTTTATTTAGAGATAAAATGACAGGATGGATCATCTCTGTGGTTTTTTCCCCCTATTTCCTTATGACCTTTATTCCCTTTTCATATCAGATTCAGTGTTCCCATTTCTTAAAAGATAATGTTTTGACATAAATGGAAATTATTTTTGCCTTCTGTGAGAAAGGGGATTTTTCCCCCTCCACTTGCTTGGAGGTTAATTTTCAAATCACAAATGATGGACTCACCAGTTATAGTGGTGTCACTATTTTCTGGACAGGATCTTTATTTTTTTCCTCTAAGGGACTTGGAAATGAGCAGTTTGGTTTTGTTGTTGTTGTTGTTGTGAGCAGTTTTGGGTTTTTTGTTGTTGTCGTTTTATCTAATATGGAAAATCAAGCTTTTTTATTTTTGTATATAACCACCTGTTCTGTTTTATTAGAAATCATATCAATAGATATATCTGACTCCTGCTATTTTACAGGAATATTTTAAAGTCTAATAAAAATCATAACATTGCAATATAGGTATCATATGGCCAATGAACTGAAATGTATAATAATATACCTATGATATTTATATGATATAGTAGTTTTTATTATTTACACTGAAAATTAAAATCAAGTAATAATGCTAAACCAATTTACCTTGCTGAACTACTTGATTCTTTGAATACTCTTCAGAGGGGAGATGAAGGGTCAATTATGTGTCACCCTTCTAGTGGAGCAGGTAAGATCTAGTGAGCAGGACATGTTCTGAGGTTCATGACTGAAACACATCATAGAAACTGTTGGGACTTTTAGCCATTCTTAAAATTAATCTCTCCAGGTCTAGATCATGATTCAAATGGTAATGAACATCAACTACAGTATATACTTTTCCATTTACAAGGTACTTAGAATTTCTTGATCTATTTCTTCCTTCCATCTTCAATATTCTTACAATTGTTGAAAATAAACAGTTATGAACAATTAGTGTTAAGGTCTATTGTTAAGGTCTGTAAATAAGTCAAAAATAACACCTGGTATTTTGCCAGACAAATGTTAGAGTTCGTAAACAAGTCTGGATGGTGCCTGGCAAAATGTCAGAGGGAGTGGTTTGAGAAGTAACAAAAGTGAGCCATTAAGTGTGGAGATTCCTTATTGGTTGATTGATGTATCTAGTTTATGCTAATTAAGATAAGCTGTGAAAAATGTATAAGTAGCTCTGTTGCCCTACAATAAACGGCTCCCATTCCTGCTGTATCAACGTACACAAGTTATTCGTCACCCCCCGGCTATTTTGCTGCAGCCGGACCCCGGCAAATTAGGAAAATACAACATAATATCTGTGTCCTTTCCTGGGATTTTCAAATATTAACATCACTATAAAGGACAATGATTTCAGTGGGATTCTGCATACACACACACACACACACACACACACACACACACACATTTTCCAGAGCTTACTATTCTACTCTTAAGAAAATGTTTTACGAATGTCATCTCAATACTTTCTCTTTACTGAATTTTTTTTGTATTATTAACTGTTAACCACATGTAATTGAAAATCTATTATACTGACCACCTACCTATGTCTGCTATTTAGGCATCATTGGGTATTTTTTCCACTGTGCTAAAAATGAGCAAAATAGCACTTGATTGATCAATTCCAAAGCCCGACTCAATATTCTCAAGGTTCCCTTTATATATGATTCATGGAGAGAAAAACCCTAAGGGTGAATACAAAGTAGGTTACATGCAGAAAAAAATGTCTTAGATATTTTCTGTAACAAAAAGTGAGAACATGAATAAAATAAAAATCTTTTGAATTCAGATTTCTGTAGGAAAACTCCCAGCCTGCTGTAATCAGTAAGTGAGCTAGAAGATCTCAGAAGCCCTTCTCTCATGAATTCATAATTGTCATAGTTACTAGATATTACTGGTTGCTTTCTGAGAGCCTGAGATTCCCCAGGACATTGGCAGCCTTCTCCTTTCCTTCCCTGGAGGTTGTTGGTGTTTGCTTTGTGCCTGCACAAATGGTTGCTAATTCTAGTGCCAAGGTAGCCCTCAAGTCTCTCAGGACTCCTGTGATGGAGGTCGGGGAGATGGGAGCTACTCGGGACTTGATGTATTGTTTTGATTTCTCACCCATGTAAATGAAATAGCTTTTTAATAAAAATCTCCAGGACTGTTCCCTTCTGTTTCTGATTTGGAAAATACCCTGTAAACTGATCACTTTAGGAAGTGTACTTTACAGAAGTTATGGGACCTGGCACCCCATGTGTAATAGAAACATGGAAACTTCCAGTTACCCTCTGAATCTTGGACCTCTTGAATATCTAGCTATTACTGCACAAATGCAGTTTAAAAGCTCTAGGAAGGCCTGAGGTCTACGTTTAAAAGGTAACTGCTCCAAGAAGGCTTTCCTCTGGTATGTAATTGAGCAAGTTTTATTTTATTTATTTATTTTCCAAGTTAAAGGCAATCAGTATGATAGAAATACATTGGAATTTTTGGTTGGTTGACATCCTAGTAGCCATTATGAACCCAAAAGCCTTTGTTGGAGCTGCTGATACTGGATAATGTGTTTTTCATCAGTAAGAGTTACATGGTGTGCATGTATGGAAATGTCACACCAAACCCCATTAATATGTACAATTAATATGCATTAATAAACCAGGGTGGAAAGAAGAGTTACAATGCCATGTGAACCATGTGATCTAAAAATGCATATTCTAAAAATAAGTTGACAATGAAAGAAATGGATGCATATAGAGATGAGAAAAGCCACGACTATGAAGATAAAAGAAATATAGACAATATTTTTTTAATTTTATTTGTGGGAGATGAAAGAAATGAAAAGACTAATGAGTGGGAAAAATCTCATCCTAGAAAAACAGGTCATTGCTTATCTTAACTCCTCAAATCTTTGCTGCTACAACAAAGCAGACTATTTTAAACAAAGTTAATGTATATAAATATCTAAGATAGACTTACTATCTTAAGAAGGAAACAGGGTAGAGTTGAAATAGGCGGATAATGTTATGTTTTACAGCACCATGGTAGAATTGAGTAACATTTGGCTCCATTACATAGAGCTGTGATGAGTTTATATTCAGACTTCCCAAATAGGACAGGTTTTTTTTTCATATTGACCTCCAAAGATTTGTCCTTTTAAAAATATAATAAAGTAATATATGCCACTGAAGCTATCAAGCAATATTGTCTCCATGGTAAGAAGTAATGTGCTCTTGGCACAACTGACATTCTAAAATGAAGCCGTGGTTCTGGGTAGTTAATAAAGTAATTTACAATATAAAGTGCAAGTTCAAAATTAGATATTCACAAGCTTAGAAGTGGAGCCATCAGCATGTGGCAAAGATGACCCTCTGCCTGCAAAAGTCAGTAAGAATTGGATTTGAGAGGAAGTGGGAATCTGTGAGCTAGCAGCTAAAGGAATGTAGCAAGTCACTGATATTTTTCTTCTTTCTTGTTTCTCTTTTTCAGAGTCTAATTTTTTTCACAGAATTCTCTTAACTTTTTCTTGTGGCCCCCCCAGGGCTTTTTTAGAACATTTAAAAACTTTTTAATGGATCCAAAAACATTGGGTACCTTAAAAATGGATTTCCTATTTTACAGGGAAGATGGAAGAGTTAGATGTGAGCAGACAATTTTGTATTGGGGTACAATGAAGACATGGCTCTTCAATCTCTGAAAATATGACAAAATAATTACTTTGAAAAGTGGTATTTTTAAAAAAAAATCTATTAATTGTTTTAAGTATTTTCTACCACCTAGTTTTAAATTTCATCATAATTTTTAAAATAATGTTTCACCTGAAATCCCAACAACTCAGGAAGCAGAGGCAGGAGGATGCAAGTTCAAGGTCAACCTGGGCAACCTAGCAAGACCCTGTGTCAAAATTTAAAAAGTACTGGGGATGTAGCTCAGTGGTAGAGCACCCCCGGTTTAATCCCAAGTATCCTCCTTCACCCCCCCCCAAAAAAAAAAGGTTTAACACTGATGTCTTTGTGCATGTGTCAGGGTTCTCAGAACAGTTTTGTTATTTTCTCTGCTGGGCCAGTGAGGTAGGGGTGAATGCAGTGTTGACTAGCCCAGAGGCTGTCATCAGAAATCTCCTCTAACAGGGAGCAGATGAGCGGGAACAGCTGTAAGTGGGGAGGAGCTAAGATTTGTTCAAGATTCAGCAAGGACCTAGGAAGGAGAGTTAGATTGGGAAGAAAGAGTGAAAGCATCTGAGAGGGGCCAATGGACTTAAGGCCTCTTCTATTTATTTGCTTCTTGTTTTGATTCTCTGTCCTGTATTAACCTTCTCCTCCTTTTTCAGTTGGATGACTGCATGGAGTGCACGAGGCATTCATGGTAGGCAGCACTGAGGAGGTATCAGGGACGGTCTGCTTGTGCTCGATGCGCACCAGGGTCAAAAACTATATTGCTGAGGGTGAATTCAGAAATTCAGGTGAGAGATGCATTAACATCATCTCCTTTGGCTAAAGTCAAACTATGGCTAAGGACAACTCTGCAGGAACTACCCCCTACACGAGACTTTTAAGGAAACTCATTCTTTTTCATGTACATTGCAAGATTGACAGATGGAACCCTTAAAACAAAAAACAGGCTAATGAGAGAAAAGCATAACAAATTGACTCAAGTAAAGGTTTGACAAGGGGACCTTCCAAAATGAAGATCCAAAGATCCAAGGAAATGTGTTTGTGCTGAGTCTGATGAAAAAAGCAGACCATTGTGGAAAGACACAATTGGGCCAAAAGAGTACCATCTAACAGTTCTGAGTGGAGTGGGGAGCCCAGCAAGGTCTTTGCTTAGATTCATGCAGGCCTCTCTGCCTGCCATTTTTTGCTCTTGCATCTGGGCAGGATACCTACTATAGGGGTCTTGTGACCTCTTCTCAGGGGATGTAGGTCAGGGAGTGACTTTTCTGGGTTTTATTGCTTGTCTTGGGGGGGAGAAATAGGGCTGGGAGAAAAGAGGGCTGAGATGGTCAAGGTGCTTCTGAATCCCTTCACCTCAAAAATACTCAGCATGCCATACTTTGGGGTATGATGTTCTGGGCCCTGAGATATAATGAAGGAGAACCACATTCTGGTAATATGCAGCCGGCGATTTTATCTCATAAATTTAACAAGAGAAATCAGAAATCATATCCCTACATGACATTAGGTTTTTATATAAGCACTTGGTGATCTCAGATTTTAGTTTCAGTGTATACATTATTCATTTTTATGAAAACATCTTTGAATAGTGTGTAAAAGGAATCACATAGCTGATCTGCTCAAGATAATTAATTTAATATAATTAATTAGCATGTTAAGGACTCTTGATTCATATTTTAATGAAAGGAACATAGTGAATCCTTTTGACATAAATCTTTTTTAATTAAACAAGACCTGGTTAGGGGTTGGGGGAGTGGTTAGGGGTTGTGGTAAAGTGCTTGCTTAGCACATACTAGGTTAGATCCTCAGCAACATGTTTATAAATAAATAAAATAAAGGTATTTTGTTCCTATACAACTAAAAAGAATACATTAAAAGAAAGAAGGAGGAGAAGGAGAAGGAGAAGATCAAGTTAGTATTCTGAAAGAAACATCATCCTGTTGCAGAATTTGGACTATGACCTTCAAGCTATCTCTTTCTTTCTTTGCCCCCATGACCTGGGCAGAAAAGGAGCCAAGTTTTTTTTTGGGGGGTGAAAAACTGGGGGACAAATTAGGCTCACCTTTCTCTTGCTCCTCTTTCAGGGCAGCCCCACAGAGCTGGTGGGTGAGAAGAACCAATGAAGCATACAGTCAGTAAGGAGGTTATTGGCCTCCTGTTCAGGAATGTATTTATGGATTAGAAGGAATTGGATCAGCCCTCCATATTACTGTGACCACAATGCTGACAGGAGTAAGTGGTGATTTGCTTATGATTAGTCTGTGTGAGATACAGGGTTTGAAATTTTTTTATTACCTAACATATGGATTGATAGGCAGATATTGAACATGTTAGTGCAATGAAAGAAATGAATTACACTAATGCAAGCTTTGAGGAAATGTAACACAATTCATCTGGAACCTAAACATTCAGGTCAGTTTGCTCTTTCTCTGTAGTGGCAGGCATGCATTTTTGGTTTTTCTAATAGGATGAAATGGAGATGCTGATAGAGCTCCCACTCACTAAAAGTAAAATGGAACCTCTTTAAAGTTCAATTACCAATCTATTAATCCCATTACCTAATATAGTGATTTTAAAAATTTATCTGCTTTACCAAGTTCCCATGGTTATGACACTGAGGGAAACCCTGAAGGAACCCTCCTTGCTTTTGACACTGATTTTAGACACATAGCTAAGCACTAGCTTTGCTGAAGATAACAGCTCTAACATGTGGGTTGTGATGCTAGCAGGTAGGTTTTTTTCAGAAGCTTGGAAGTAGCTCAAACTGCTTACAACCACCAGCCCTTTGCTTGGGCCCTTACAAGAGTCTGATGATTGACATTTTGACATTAGGGAGCTAAAACTCCACTCTTAGCACATATTGGGCCACCATTCTCTGAAGAGCCATGAAGAGCCATAAAGTTTGGTTATGTATGTACAGACCACAGACAATTTCCTTCTTCCTTATCTCCACTTTCTTCCATGCCCCACTTAGATCACCTGCTTATTTATCCCATAGGTATCCCTAAACTCTATCCTCGGGGAGGCAGATTTCAGACTTGACCTCTCATCTCCATGCATGACCACCTCATGAATAAACTATCTTTTGCAAAATTTGTGATTTCAGTAACTGGCATACTACACAGTGGGGAAAATGGGCCTGGTTCAGTAACAATTATATAAGGCTTAAAACTAATGTTGTATAACAATTATATAGGTTTAAAAATCTGATGTTGCATACTATATCCTTATTCTGGAGACACTTCCCCCTACACACACACACACACACACACACACACACACACACACACATCAACACAAAGAATTCAGAGAGCAAAGGCCTATTTACTTGCCTCAACCTACATTTTCTGAAGTCATTTGATAACAGAACTATTTATTGCAATATTATGTTACACAGATCCAATGTAAACACCAGCTTTTAGAGGGTAGTCTACAGAATGTCAGAGATTTTAAAGGGCTATAATTTTCTTTAGAATAGAGCAATGATCTCCTTTGTTTGAAATACTTTGAGGATTTTGAAAGTAACATGTAGATTTTTTAGGTTGGAAAATATGTTGTTTCTTAACAATACATTTCAGTCTCTGGATTAACTTATTAATAAGTATAAGTAACTCAAAAAAAGTTTTCACCCAGCCCTAATACTCACCAACTATCCTATACAGCTCTAAATTCATTGAGCCATACAGTGTATTTTTTAAAATTTGTAACTCTTTTGTTTTGTGTGTGATCCATGATGAAATAATTTCTACATTTAATGGTATAAGAGATGGTCATCTGAACCCAATAATTTTTCAGAAGTACACTGTCAATTTTTTTATCATACATTTATTTTTAAAAATTTGGTGATCAATTTATGTATGTCAACAATTAATTTGGCTATGGAGTATCTGTTGTACTTTATATCCTTTGTTAAAAATTTAGGATACAAAATTTTCTTTTAAAAACACTGTAATATTGATTACATTAAATGTTGAGTAAAAATATTTAATCCATTATGTTAGTTGCTTTATTTTCCTGTCACAAATTTTGTCAAAATAAAAATGAATAGTAATTTTTTTGCAATTCTTAATTCATTTTCAATAAGCAATGGACAGAAAAAAACAGATTTCAGATTTCATTTTAGTTAGCTTTTATTATTCACACAGGGAAATATGCACAGGGTATATTATCTAGAGAAAGGTGTCCTTTTGGTGAGAATAGAGTTGATTGACATACCTAAGCATGCATATTGCTTAAGTCATTCAGTTGGGTCCTTTAAATTTAATAAAGGAAATAATTACATTCTGTCTTCACTGAGAGTAAATAGGGCTTAATTCATTGGAAATAATTAGCACTATTCCATACAAAATTTACAAAGATTAGAAATAAATACACTGTATGATAAACCTTTGAACATTAAAATTTGGCCTACTTATTCAAAGACACACTCAGTAAGGGGTGGGGGTAGCTCCAAGAAAACAGGTCATCTAATAAAAACTCCTGGTACCTTCCCTTTCTACCTCCCCTTTATGTATTATGTGTTAATTTTGTGACATTTCTACAAAAATTAGTAACTTCTAAAGAAATTTTAGAAGCATTTGTTATACCAACAATGATGTTTTCTAAGAACAAGTCATTGATAAAATCTAGGAAAACATGAATTTAGCATTAGTAAGTATAAGGTGATACTTTTATTTTATCTTCAAGTGTATAAAAGGTGTTTTCAGTACAAAGGAGAGTCAAAGTTGATTATTCACATTTGAATGAAGAGGACTAAAAAAATGAAAAAAAATGGTTTTAACCTTTCACTCAACATTGTAAATACAAAATAAAAAATTGGATTAAAATAAACATGAAGTCTTTTATCTTACCACTCAATAACCCCTAGCCATGTTGGTAATTATATGGTGGCCAATTCTTACTTCCAATTTAATTTTTTCTTGGATTTCTCTTGTTTAGGCATTCTGTAATTATGACCATCCAGCTTTAGCTTTTAGCCTTTAGACATAATGTTTGTACTACTGATTAAAAGCTATTTTTTGCTAAAATTTACATGAGTTTGGCTATTTCTTATCAATTTCCCATAGAGTTATTCTACCTGAATCTGTGAGAAGTGTCTTATTTTAAATCATATGCATAATTACTGCCAACACTCATTCCTCAGCAGCTGTTAAGGAGGAGATTCAATTATATCCCCATCACCTCAAAGTGAGCTCATCCTGATGGAAGCAGCATTAGGAAAGGAGGAAAGTGGTAAAGTCAATAAAAGATTGGCACCGTTACATTGCCATGTGCTAATCCATGACCTTGCTTCAGTAGTTCTGTGCTCTTCTATTGATTTAATGACATTAATATTGTTTGACAACTGCCTAGTGTCTATGATAAATGTTAATGTTTTGCCCAAGCATTGTTTTTTCAACCATGAAAATGTATTTATCCATCAATCATTTTTGCTGTACATCTGGCTGCAGAATATTGGATTTATAGGAAGTCATCCAGAAGGAGTTTGCACATAACTCTTGGATCTTTAACAAAGTCCACCTGTGAGGCTACATTGATGACTTATTCCCCCTGAAATGCCTGAGGACTCTCCAGGCTCACAGATCAGAGATGTGCTACTGAGGCACAAGTAAGTTGGAACAGCATTCCAGGTTATTGCAAGAACCTGATTTCAAGTCAGGATTACCTAAATATTGCAGCCAGCATCACACTGTTTCAAATGATGTACTGAAGCAGGGCTCCTCTGACTGATCTCCTTCCACAGAGCCAGGTCACCCCAGAAGTTCCCGCTGTGCAGACTAATTCTACATCTAGCAAGGCACCAGACCGCATCAGGCTGAAAACACGGTGCAGCCGGGAAGAACCAAGAAGCATGGGCAGAGACATGCCCAGAACCCAGAGGAAAGCAGGCGACACTCAAAACACCCTGACTATAAGCAGTAGCCCCTGTGGAACCCTCGACATGCAGGACTCTCCTCAGTCCTCAGCACCTTTACAAGGCCAAGAGGACCCCACTTCACAGATGAGCAAACCCAGATCGAGAGCGCTGGAGGACTGGAGCAATGGCACATGCTGGAAGGTGGGGTCCCAGTTTGAATCCCTGCCACACACGCCCAGTGCGCCAAATACCAAGTCAACCTTCATTAGATGAATGTGCACTTCAAGGCCCAGCCTGTCCCAGGGAGCCCAGCAGCCTCTGGGGGACATTCCCATAGCGCTCGGTGCCTTATCCCAGAAGCAAGGGCCGAAGCAGCATAGGAGGTAGAGCAAGAGGTGGGAGGTGGAGGAATGGAGGTGGCCCTGAGAGCCCAGTGGAGGGGGCCCAAGGCCATCAGCAGTGACACAAAGTGCCAGCACTGTCCAAGCAAACGCTGCCCTTGGACACAGGTCCCCCAAACACCACGCTGCCCAGCAACCACACTCCAGCCATCCCCGTGTTCTCCTGCCTCTTGTCCCCTACTGAAGTCATGGAGAGTACAGGGAAGGCAGGGCTGATGACACTGAGACAGCAGAGAGTGTCTAGGCAGCTGCAGGGGCTTGTTTTAGGTATTTGTTTCCATCAGGATCATTAACGGTGACTCAGTGAATCCCATGGCCGTTTCTACATGGAGGCCTGTCCAAAGGGACGCTGCGCCCAGTCAAGGGTCGTGATCTGAGTCCAAGCCCTTGTCGTGTCTACTAAAAACATGGAAGGAAGGAAGGAAAGAAGGGGGAGGAGGAGGAGGAGGAGGAGGAAGACGAGGAAAGGGAGGGAAGGGAGGCAGCCTCCCTTCTCACCTTCAATTCCCTCAACTACTCATACCGTCACCCTGGAAAGCAAGGCGACAACAACAAAGCATTCCACAGCCACTCTGTCACCCCTTGGTTACCTTCTACACCGACTCCTCTTTGACTGTCCCCTCTGGTATATGCTTAGCAGCAGCAGTCCCCTCTGGGACACTGACACTGTGTCTACTTATTCCAGATTCCATGACTTGAATGTCCCTGCCCCACTTGTTGTACCTTAACCCAAAGGTGATGGTTTAGGAGGTGGAACCTCTGGAAGGTGGTAAGGCCAGGAGGGTAAGGCCAGGAAGGTGGAGCCCTCATCAGTGGGATCAATGCTCCAGATCCCCAGGTGAGGACACAGAGAAGGCACTGTCCATGAACCAGGAAGATGCCCTCACCAGGCATTGAATCTGCCACAACCTTGATCTTAAGACTTACCAGCCTCCAGAACTGTGAGGAAATAAATCCTGTTGTTTGTAAATTACCAGGGTCCTGATATTTTGTTACAGTAACAACTAAGATTAAGGCAAAAAAAAAATGGTACCAAGAATAAGGTGCTGTTGAAACAAATATCTAAAAATATGGAAACTTCCCTAGAACCAGGTAATGGGCAGAGGCTGGAAGAGTTTCAAGGTGCATGCTAGAAAGGGCCCACATGGCCATTAAAAGGACCTTAAAGGGAGGTTCTGCTGAGGGCTCAGAAGAGAACAGGAGAGCAGGAGAGAAACCCAAATCTCCTTAAAGAACTTCTAAGTGGTTGTGAACAGAAAATTGCAGAAATACGGACAGAAAGTCCACTCTATGAGGTCCGAGGTGGAGGTGAGGAACGTTACTGGACAGTGGAGCAAGGGCCGAGCTTCCTGTAACAGCAAACAGCTTAGGTGAATCGTGTTTGGCTCCAGGGCTTTGTGCAGGAGTGAACCTATGAGCTATGAAATTGAGCATTTGGCTCAGGAAATTTCTAAGCAAAGTGTCAAAGGTGCCATTCAGCTTCAGATGAGAAAAATGACTTCAAGGGGGTGTTGTTAGTCAAAGAGAAGCCAAGGTTAAGCGTTCTCTGGAGAACGCTCGGGTTCTCCACTGGGGTGGGAAAAGGCTTCTCAGAAAAGAACAGGGTGCATCCAGGCTGCGGTTCAATAAGATCAACGTGGACCTTACACTTGCAAAGCAGTCAGGAGCTGCTCACCAAGACGATGAGATTAGCAATCCAGTTACACAGCAGCCAGGGCCTAGCATCCAAGACATCAGAAGAATGACCCTGATGGCCTTCAGAGATGATCCTTTGGTGCCTCCCCTCACCACCCAGAGCATGGAGGTTTGTGAGGCTGACCAAGGCCCCCGTGCCCCACATGGCCTCACATCAAGGCCTCCTGTATGGTTTCCATCTGGGGTGTCTCACAAAGCTCATGTGTGAGATAATGCAAAGATATTCAGAGCTGAAGTGAGTAGGTTATGAGAGCTGTGGCCTAATCAGTGGGTCAGCCCTGGACAGGGAGTAACTGGACAGTGACCATAGGCAGGTGGGGTGTGACTGGAGAAGGTGGGTCACTGGGGCTGTGCCTTTGGGGCTTACGTTTTATCCCTGGTTCCTGGTGCCACATACCCAGCTGCTCTCCTGCTTTCCACACCCTACACCATGATGTTCTGCCTCTCCTCGGATCCAGAGCAAAGGAGTCAGCCCTCTATGGACTAAGACCTCTGAAACCGTGAGCCAAGTAAACATTTTTTCCTCTAAAATTGTTCTTGTCAGATCTTTGGTCACAGCAGTGACAAAGCTAAGACAGCTCCCCTTCCAGACTCACGCTGCGCTCCTCAGCTGCCAGGTGAGGCTCTGGGGCCTGCTGCTGGGCCTGCCACTGGGCCTGCCACTGGGCCTGCCACTGGGCCTGCCACTGGGCCTGCTGCGACCCGCCCAGCTGCCGATTCATAGCCCTTCCACTTAGCTCTTTAAGGATGCCCCAGAGCGCCAAGGGCCAGGCAGAGAACAGGCATCAGGGCAAGGCTGCCACAGTCTGGCTGGGCACAAATCACGAGCCACTCAAGCAGGAACAAACTTTTTTTCTGAACTCTACCAGCACACTCCACACACACTCCCCAGGAACTCTCCCGAACGCCAATCACGCGGCTCCTCCAGGAACCACCAACCAGAAATCCCTCCTCCGGCACTTCCCCAACCAAAGAGAACTCTTCAGGGATCCCAGCGAGAGCTCAACCGGAACTCAGCAGGAACTCCGTGAGAACTCAAAAGTCATCATCTTAATGGCTTGCTGGCATCACCTCTCAACCACTACTTCTGGCAAAAATGCCATGCATCATCCTGACTCGGCTGTAGCCCTCAACACAAGGCCACTGTGAGGAGTCCCCAGCAGGTCAACACTCAGCAGAGCCAGGGATCAGGGCCGCCAGGACCCCAAATGGGCTGTGATTCCAGGTTGGAGGGCCACAAGCTCTTGATACCAAGCTGTGAGAACTTGGCATAGGCTACATACAGTACAGTAGCTACATACAGTACAGAGTTCCCTCTGAAACAGGGTGCCTGTCCCGTGCCCAGGTCACCCCTGTGTTTTGGAAGCACATCACTTGTTGGATTTCAAAGGTTCTTGGCTGGAAGAGAATTTGCCTGGAATGAACCACGTCCTGAGTTTCACCCATATCTGGTGGACAGTTTCACCCATATCTGGTGGACAGTGGACTTCAGCTTCTGAGTTGGAGCTGGACGAGTGTAGACTCTGGGGGCCACTAAGGTAGAACCTGAGCACTTCTCTCGTGAGGCAAGCATGAACTGAAGGTGCAGGGGAAGAACTGTGTGGTCTGAATGTCTGAATGTTTGTGTCCCCCCAATTCCTGTCCCCAAACAGACAACAGTGGCAGGAGGGGGCGCCTCTGGGAGGTGAGGGGTCTTGAGGCAGGATTCCAGGAGCAGCATTCGCAGCCTTATGAAAAGGACCAAGGGCAACCCTAGCCCTTCCACCTTGTGAGCACTTGACAAACACCATCTGTGGATGAGGCAGCCTTCCCCAGATCCTGAATCTGAGGCTGCAGATCCCCCAGCCTCCAGAACCACGAGAAATAAATGTCCATATTCATAGGCCATCCAGTCTGTGGAGTTTTGTTACACAAACAAAAAAAAATTCAGACACCAGATTTTGATGCACTGAAGCCAAGGAGACCACAGAAAAGAGTAGTATTTCAAAGCCAGCTCAAGTCCAAGGGCACTTCACACCTCCACGTCCCCTTGCTCCACTCCAAAGAGGTGTGCCCGTCTCCTGCTGGGCTCTGGTTCCCTCACTACCTTGTGTGTATGCACGCATGTGTGAATTCTCATGGGAAATCTCCACCAAGTGAAATTCTCCATCTCATTCCTGACAGAAATATTCAGATAAGAAGACCCCCCAACCACACACAGGCCGGGGTCACACTGGCTCACTCCAAGGCTCACAGAGCACCAGAAGGCCCCACTCCCTTTAGATGGGCTTGTCCGGGATCTGTGCCCACTGCTTGGATGAATGCTGTGACTACAGGGATCAAATATGAGGACTGACCTGCATGGTGACATTCCCGCCCTGTGACAGGGCATCCCAACCTCACCGGAACCACCGTGAGCACTCCCAGAGAAGGACGATGTCCAGGGCACGGCCAGGGGATGGGACACAGACACGCAGGACCACGCTGGAGTGCCACTTCCCAACCTGGGGCTCAGCAAGGTCAGTTGGTAGGGAGAGGAATGAATCCTCAAGAGCCTGCAGGGTCTGAGAAGCCCTCAAATCCTGCCGTTTCCCTCCTCAGGAAATCTCCATGGGATCTCCAGGGACCATTTCCCTGGACAGTTCATCTGCTTTGCCTGAAGTGGAGGTGTCCTCTCTGGTTTGAGCTGACCTGTCCCACTTTATTCTTAGTAAATGGGCAGACATTCTGTTCCGCAGATGGTCTCTGTGCCTGCCACCTCCCAGCAGCCTAACATGCTGCTCTCCACAGCTCTGCCTCCATGGCCAGCCACCCTCTCCTCACCAGGCAGGACAGCAGCTTCCCTCTGGGGGATGGCAGGAATGGATCATAGACGCACCCCTCAGCCAGGGCCCCATTGCCACATCCTCCTCCTCTCTGCCTGTGATGGTGAGAGCCGCCCTCCTACAATGCTCAGCCACATGTGGACCCTCCACTAGAGCTGTTCCTGCCACGCTGGCCAGAGACTCTCTCTTCACAAGTCCCAAAGCACCACTTGGTGCCATGTGTCAGGTCGCTGATTAAAACTGAGGTGATGCGCTTAAAGCATCCACACAGGATCTCTTTCCTTTTCAGTAATCATAAATACCAAAATCACCACGGTTGTAATGATGCCAAGTCTCAATTCCCCTGCTAAGCTGGACAGATATTTGTAGAAGGAACCAACTGGTAGGATGAGTGGACAGAAACAGGTGCTAACAGTGGACGGGCTGTTTTCACGTTGGAAGCTTAGAATGAGTGTATGTGTGGGGGTGGGGGTGGGGGTGTTTGGCAAATCTACCCCATCTGCTAAATGCAAATCCTCAGATGTTTGGGAATACCTCTGCTGGAGACCTCCCGTCTATCAACGCCATTCAATTTATCAATGCACTTTGCTTGTTCCATGAAAAGCAATCACACATCTTTTTAGGTCCTTTTCTTTTTTCCAAAATTACAAAATATTTTAGATCACATGAGCATTACTGGTCCAAAATCAAGATAGGAGAGGGCAGCAAAGCCCCCAAGGGTGTGCTGCCTGCAGGCCAGGGGTGCTCACTAGCTGGGGAGTCTCTCTTGTCCTGCTGAAGGAATGCAGTGACCACATCCAGGCCTCAGCCTCCACAGAGCCTCGGTCCAGGGGAGAGTGTGCCACGCCCCCAACACCCTCACACAGCGAGAGCTGACTGCCACGTTGTGACCTGGTGAGATACTGCAGGCCCTGGGAAGTGTGGAAAGCACTACCTTAAGTTAAGCGGAGGTCTGTGTCACCAAATTCTGCCACAGGGGCAGCACGTGGCTCACCCTGAGGGTAAACGTGTGTATTCCATGTAAATGTATATAAACAGAGTGCAGGTATTTGAACATGCTAGAAGCCCCGGACAGCCTCTGATAAGGAACATCTATTTGTATCTGCAGCACATTGAAAATCCAGGGGTGCCCAAGTCCTTTCCATAAAGTGGTGTAGTCCTGGCCTCTGTCCCCTGCACATCTGCCCGTCCCTCTAGATGTGCCCTGTCAGTACCACACATCATTCCATCCCAGAACGTGGACACAGCATGGACTCTGCATTGCCAAATTCTTGCCTCACTTTTTGCAAACTTCCGGCTTGTGCTGCTTCTGGTTTTTGTTGTTGACTGAATCTATGGATGCGGAATCCCAGGATATGGAGAGCCCACCACACAAGTGTGCCTGTGTGTGTGATTGATTTCTTTCTCTTTTTTTTATTTGTGTGTTTGTGTGTGTGTGTGTGTGTGTATGCGTGCGCACACACCAGGATGGAACCCAGGGCGCTTTACCACCCGGCCACATCCCAGCCGCATTTCTATTTTAAATAGGCTCTGATGGGCCTTGAACGTGCCTCTGCCCTGAGTAGCTGCATCACTGCATAATACCAGCTTGTGTGTGTGATTTCCGACACGTCGGGATTTATTTGAATGCCTTCGACTGTACCTGGGTTGAGGACGTGACCACCTTTGGCTTGCATTCCCGACTTCCCCGAGAACAGCTCTGGAGGTAATGAAGCATTGTCGAGCACACACTGAAGAGTTTTTGCTACCACCAGAAAGCATGAAATATTTATTCAAGTGTCTACATTTCCATTTCTGAGTAGATGAGAATTAATTTTCGGCCTCTGCAGATTGTGAGCAGCATCCCTTGGCTAGGAGTCTGGGAGCGGGCTGGCTTTGAGGAGACGAGCTGCATTAAGCACAGACTAACAGCCAGGGAATTGGCTGAGTTGGGGTGGATTAATGCAAGCTGCTAGCATTAACTTTTTACATACTCCTTTCCTGATAATAACAGGGAAGAGCAGACACGGTCTTGAAATTTTTGGCAATAAAATTAGCTTTAACATATGAGTCACTTTTTTTTTTCTAAACATCGAAGGGGAGGAAGGGAAGCAACCCATAATAATTCAGAACTTCTCCTAACAGGGAACAGAGGGACAGGATTGACTAGCATGTGCCTGCCACTCCAGATCCAGGCCCTTCCCCTCTAAAGTACCACGTGCCCACGGTGGCCATCATACTGCCTTCAATTAGTGACGGTCATGCTATCCCCAACCACACAGACTCTTAAGTGATACAGGGTGTCAATGTCCCAAGTCACCAGGGAGGGAAGTGATGATAGAGCCTGAAACCAGGCTATTCACAGCCCCTGGTACCTTCTGTCCACCTGCCAGTCACTGTCATTCAGAAATGCATAATCCCCAATCTGTGCATTGGGGTTATGACCCCTTCATCACGGGCTGTAAATACTGAACGATTTCCACCATACGCAGACCTATTTCTGTGTCTGTCACAAAGGTGGTGGATACATATCAGATGGTACCTACTGAAATTATAAAGTATTTGACATGAAAACTCACTCTAGGTATTAACTAATATATCACATGAGGCCAAAAGCTCTGGCTGGAAAGGGAGAATTCTGATAGCTAAGTGATTTGGCCTCTTGTGGGTAGAAAATAGCAGCAACTGCCCCTGCACAGCTGGTGGTTGGTCTCAGCCACTCGGGCCCCCCAGACTGGCTTACTGACCACCATTTGCCAAGCCCTGGATCTCAGAAGCATTATTAGCTCTGGGTTGGTTCTTGCCAATGCTCTGAGGTGGTGGGTGAGCAGGAGTCTACTGCTCTGGTGGAAATTCAGGGAAGAGCTCTGTCCCTAGGGCTAGAAGGCCTACAGGAGCCGGGCGGGGGGCTTTATGAAGGGAAGTCCTCAAGCTCTCTTCATCTTGGTATTTTCTTGCATTTAAAACAAGTTCTGCAGGAAAGCCTGGTTCCCTGCTCCCTGAGGAGGTAGCCATGGAGGGTTCTATCAGCTTCTCCTTTGATTGTTACACACACATGCACACGCATGCACACACACCCCTACACAAATACACAAACATAGAAAACTTCTGAGACAGTGTGTATGGAATTGGACTGGACGTAAGAATAACAAGGAGCCACGTGAACTGGACAGTATCAGGGTTACTCCTTCCCCACCCTGGGGACATGAGCCACTTGTTATACCATTAGTGAGCGCCGTGACTAACACATCCCCACTGTCACGTGACACTGAGCCTTCTGTGCAGCATCTGTTGGATCCAGCTCTCTGTCCATATCTCTGCCACTGCCAGGCCTAGCCTGGTCCTCTCTGTCACTGATCTGTGACAATGGCCTCTGAATGGTCGCTCTGCTTATGTCTTGTCTTTGACATCTACATCTTCACTGAGCATAAAGTTCCTAAAACAAAAGTTGGACATTTCATTCCCCACTTTTAGAAATCATTGGTGTCCACAGGAAAAGCCTCACACAGCTTAGCCTGGCACTGATGGCGGCTCACGCTCGTGTCCTCTCCTGCTGCTCCACATGCGTTTACTTTGGCTCCAAATGAGCGGTCCCTAATTCCCTACTACTCATCTTCCCCTCTACATGTGCAGTATTCATGATCTTTCTATTCTTTTGGTGTTCAATTCCCACTTGTTCCTGACAGACAGACACTCCTCCCGCGCACAGCACAATGGTCTTCATCTTTGTGGCCTCCTGACTCTCGTGTGATGCCCAGGACATGGTGCTGAGCTTAACACGCAGAACAGCCAGGCCCAGGAAGGAAGAGGAGGAGGATGAAGGAAAAGGAAGAGGAGGAAGAATAGAAAGAAAGAAGAAAGGGAAGGTGGGAGGGAAGGAAGAGAGGGTGGGTAAGGAAAGGTGCTGTGCGTCCAAGGGCTACCTTCACGCATCCAGAGCCTCAGCTCAACCTCCGCTGCCGTGAGAGCCGCAGGCTCAGTGGGAAGCACACCTGGGTGCCCGTCCCGGCTCTGCTGCTCGACAAGCCAGGCAGCCCTCTCCAGGCCTCCATTTCCTCATCTGAAAACAGCAATGCCCACCCCATGCAATAGTCAAAAGGCTTGAAGGAAACGTGTTCCTGGATGGTGGAGCTGGAGTTGGTGCACAGCGAGCACAGGGGCTGCCACCGACAGCTGGCCTCAGCGTCCTCTGGCAACAGGAAGGGGCCAGAGTTCAAGTGCAACACCTAGACGAGGATCCTTTCCACTGCTTCCCGTGTCATCACATCGTTGCTCCCAGGGGACCCTGCTCTTGCTGGCACCCCACCTAGCTCCTCTGAGCAGCTCCCCATCCCTCACATCTGTTCCCAGGGAAATCCTTATCAAAGGTCAGCAGAAATTAGTTATCTTAACCTAGAGGGCAAGGCAGCCAAAGGTAGATGGGAGCTGGGTGTCCTAAGCAATCAGAACACCTAACCGTCCTGTCCCTGAACTTCCGAGTGGCGGGAGGTCTGCTTAAACTCCAGCCCCCATCCCCCTGTGGTGTCATGGAGAGGTCTCACCTGTCCTCCTGCGGGCAGTTCTCCCTCTTGGCACACCCTCAGGAGGGGCACCTGACTCCAGGGCTACCCCGACAGCCGCCTTGCTTCACCACCTTTACTACAAGGGAAGGGAATCTGGTTTGCACGGCTCTTTCCTCTCCTCCCCCACCCTGCCCTGCCTGCTGGTTCCAGGAGGAGGATGAGACCATCAGCCTCCCTCTTCAGTAGGTGTTTGCTGGGTGGGCTGGGCTTTCTGCCTCTCTGAGGCTCTTGGCCGGTATCAGTGTTCAGCAGAGACACAGACTGTCCCCGTGGCACTTCCTGCTGGTGCGGTGCCTGGGACGCCCTGGAGCCAGCCCCTGGATAATCTTTCCTCTGACAGTGCTGAGCGCCAGTCTCCAGAAGCATCATTCTCTCCCGGCAACTCACAGCCATCCATTTTCTCGCTTGAAATACAATGCCAAGGGAGGACCAGTGAGGAAGAGCTACAGGACGCGACTCATAAGACTCTCTCCTTTTGTATCTCTTGCTCCTTCTGCTTAAGACATCCTTACCCATGATTTGTGTATCGACACCCTCTGGATATGGAAGAGCTCTGGATGTAGGAAGAAAATAGACATTTTGATGGATGTCTTCTTATTTTTCTGTCATTCACTTAATAACATCTTATTCCAAACCATAATAGCAAGCAGTTTTTAGGTTGCATCTTGCAAGGGAGAAAATATGTTAGAAATAGTGCTGCTTTGCATAATTTTATCTCTGGTGTTGTTTAGGAGGAAGGAGACTCATGGAGACACCTGGGAGCCAAGGAGAAGGGAGTCTTTCGATAAGGTGTGGGGGTGGGGAGACTAATTGGATTGGAGTTAATTTTCTGAAATGCAAATTGTGGTCATTTCCTATGAAATATGCTGACCCTGCAAATTCCTCCCATGTGCAAAATATTGAACTCAAAGATTTTTTATGGTTTCCTTATTGATATTTTCCTTCTGCAAAGTATCCTGAATTTGCAAAGACTTCCAAAAAGTGTAATGAGATGTCAAAAGTCGGGCCTTCTGGTCTGTCTTCTTACTTTCATTCACTGAATTCTGTGTGTCTACTTTGAGTTCTAGATGCATTGTCAGGTTTCTGTGTTGGGATAAATACCATGGTAAACATCTCCCCCACTCCTTCCCTCTTCTGTGCCTCCTTCCTTAATTCATCAAGAATTTATTACAAATGTTACAGTATTTTTAGTTTAAAAAGAAATGTTCAATGGCCAGGAAAATTTAAGTGATTGGCATTTGGAGTTACTATTTGTTCCTGGGAATGCTAAGACATTGTTAGAAATTAAAAATCTCTTTCCATTTGCGGCAACATGGATGAAACTGGAGATCATCACACTCCGTGAAATAATTCAGAAGGACAAATACCAGTGCTCCAACTTGTACGTAGAACCTATAACAACTGAATCAGAAGCAAGAGTAAAGGTACCTATGGAGGCTGGGGTTGGGGGCTGGGGAGATGAAGGTCAACAGCATGAAGCTCAGTTAGACAGCAGGAAAACATTTTTTTTTCTTTCATTTCTTTTTCTGAGGTCAATTGCACAGCATGAAGGATATAGTTGATAACTGAATATATTTAAATGTATCGTTGATACTTAATACTTAACTTTTGCTCATAAAGAAACTGTCAAATATTCTGATCAACAAATAATGTCAAAAAGATTTTAGGCAATGAATATGTTAATTAGCTGGATTTGTTCATTCTGCATTATATTTAAAATCATGACACTGCTTATACCCACATATCTACACAGCTCTGAGCATAGACAGCTATAATCATAGAAAGCCAGCTCTCTTCTCTGACCTCTTGGGCCAGGTTCATGGATGACGGCAGAGGCAGCTGGCCCATTCCCAGTTCTCACTCTAAGACATGAAATAGTGGCTGATGTTACACTTTTCTGCTTGTCCTAGATAGGGTGTTAATTTCCTCCAGCAGACACGGTTGATCAACAGCTGAATCAAGGTTCCAGCACCTGCTAAAGGCTCTTGCTCTCACCAGAAATGCTGCCTCCAACCTCAGCTATTGGATTCAGGACTCCGGACGAAGTTCCCGCCTGCACCCACCCCTGGCCCCAGGTGAAGTTGCCTGGGCACTCTGGGCTGCTCCCCTTCCTCATTTGGTTTCGGAAGGGCAAGGCTGCCCTTTTCTTTCTGTTCCATCAGATTTGGGAACAGGTGGGAATAATGGTGTCAAGGGTGACGCTCTCCAACCACTGCTTCCTTCCTTGGCTAGGTCCTGTTTGGTACCATCATAAAAAATAAAAAGTGCCAACTTTTCAGCCTAGTGGCCAAATATTAAAACAGACAAAATCTGGATATCTACTCTAGCCATTATCTGTCTCAACTGGTTGCATGAAGAGGAAATTACATGCAATCTTTAACCCAAATTAAAAGGTTTCTCAGCATTATAGTGAATGAGCTGGGAATAGCTTTGAACCTCAGTCTTCATTCGTATTAGCAATCCTTTTGCCAAAACACCCCCTGCCTCCTAGGAGCACACAATTATACCTCTCTGAAGCACCCACAGTAAGGAGCTCTGATAAGCTATCCTTTCAAATGGTGATCCCTTACAAATCACAGAGGGACACAGGCCTGAACGAAAGGATACTGTCAAATATGATTTTGACTTAGTGGCTCTGATTTTTACCTTTTGTACTGTGCAAAGAAAAAAAAATGCAGTAATGTTTTATCAGCAGCTACATGGGTAAGCATATTGTACCCTTCAATTAGATTCCCTTTATCTAGCGCTTCCTCCTGCATTAAGTGAAAAGCTGCCTCATGTCTCTCCCATCCCCAGGCAGGCACGCAAGCTCATGTGAGGGTTCCAATATGCTTTATTAAACAGAAAATTAATATAATGTTATTGTGTCAGCTGGCATCTCCTTGAGAATTAAAGACCTTGCAGGGTTTTTTTTTTAATTATTATTATTATTATTATCAGAACCAACTTCCAGCTTCTGGGAACTGGCAAACTGGAGAATTCAATATACATGCTTTCCCCTGGGGGGAGACTGTCCAATCCCTGAGAGAGGCTTTGGAGGCAACCACATGATTCCAGAATGATGAGTAATTATAGGAATTGAGCTAAGCACCTGGCTATTTCCTGGGCAGGAGTAAACCTGGAATTTCTATGGTTCTAACCTGATGTTATCTGGGGACACCGACGTGGTTGATATCTATTTGCCCAATAACTGTTCACGAGTCCCTGCTTTGCCAGGTTCGAGGGGAGAGCCATGAGTGGCACCCTAGCCTTCAGGGAGCTGACTGTCTGCTAGGGGAGGACAGAGGACAAGATAATGACACATGGCAGGACCTGTTGCTCTCATCTATCCATTTCACAATCTGCAGCTCCATTTTCCTGGCTAACAGTGACAACTGCATCTAGTGATGTGCCCGACCCTGAACCCATCTGCCAGCTTCCTTCAAAGGCAGCAGGGCAAGGCCAGCAACAATCCTCTGGACAATGAAGGGTATGCAGAACTCTACCAGGGACTCAGGGAGAGCTCTTGCTCTCTTGGGAAAAGAAAAAGGTGGGAGGACAGAGATAGCCAGTACTGCCTCCCCTTCCACCTGTCCCACTGAGTGGGGATAGGGCAGGGACATCATTGTGGCTGGGATGGGTGCAGCCATATTGTACTCATGAGGTGACAAGCACGAGCATGACAGCTGACATGCAGAGTAGCAAAACACAAGGTCAGAAAAGCCCTGCCTCCCTGAGGATGGCATTGAGACCCTGAGCCAGAAATCACCCCAAAGCCTTGGTGTTGTTAACTAAGGGGAAAACTTTATTTTAAATTTTAAACCACTCCTCGTTCAATTTTCTATTACTAGTGTGGCTGCATCTATACCTAATTATACAAGCACAAGAGCTAACCAAGGCTGCATATAGGATGCAGAGAAAGGTTCCTTTCCAGTGTTGGGAAGGTCAAGGAAGGTCACTGAGATGCTGCACCTCCTCCAGGAACCACATGAGACCAGCTTCAGTGAGAGCACTGGTGTCTTCCTGGGAGGGTGTCAAAGAGGACAGAGGGAGGCTACCAGAGGACCACCAGGTCCAAGGCTCAGGCAGGAGGGCGCCAGGCCCGCTGGGTGTACCTCAGGGGCAAATATAAGGAGGCGAGTGGGGAAAAGAGGGGGCAGAAGAAGAGCGGGCGTGGGAGTGCAGAGCTAGAATCAGAACCCAGAGCAGGCTGGGAGGACAGCCATGTGAGAAGAAGAGAGCTAAGCAGTGTCGTTCAGAGGGACGGACAGGAGCAGGAGAAGGGGGCTCAAGGAAGATCAGCTGGGGTGCAATCTTATAATTATTCAGACTGTTTAAACCCAGAGGCTACTTAGCAGGGTTTGGGGGTTTTGTTTGGGGCCCATGGGGGAGGAAGACTTGCATCCTAAGCCCTGTGCAGAGGATATTTTACTTAATTTCTATACAATCCATATATATAACCCCATTTTAGAAATGAGGAGACAGCATGGGGACCTTAAGTAGTTACAGACACGAGGTTTGATTCCCAAGGCCATGTCCACCTGCCACTTCAGCCCCACTCCCATGTAAAAAGGTAGCCTTTACCAAGAACACTCGGGACTGTGTAACTTGGATTCTGATGCAGGGATCTGGAGGTCACACACATATATACACAGACAAGAAAGTCCTCTCTTGACCATAGGGGAACACCAAGGGGAAGGACGCAGGGGGAATGACCAGGCCTGTACATTGTCAGCAGGCATGGGCCCTGCCAAAAACACACCTCAACAGGAGGTCCAGCTGGGCCCCCTCGCCCACTAGATCATCCATGGGTTTACCCAACCATGGACCAAAAATATTTTGAGGAAAAAAAGAATTACACTGAACACGTACAGACTTTTTTTTTTCTTGTCTTATTCCCTACGTGATACTGTGTATACCATTTAAATGGGATTAGGTGTTGTAAGTAGTCTGGAGATGACTTAAAGCACAGGCAGGGTGCACAGAGGTTCTAGGCAAGCTCTGCTTCCTGTCATGTAGAACACCCTGAGCATCCACAGACTGTGATGCCCCAGGGGGTCCTGGAGGCAATCTCCTCAGAAACCAAAGGACCACCGCACTCAGGTCTGTGGGAATCAGAAAACTTGTCCTCAGATGCCCTAAGACAGATCACCGAGAGATATTTTTTCTTAGTACCAGGGGTTGAACCTAGGGGTGCTTAGCCACTGAGCCATATTCATAGCCCATTTTATTTTTTTATTATGAGGCAGAGTCTCATTTGCTTAGGGTCTTGCTAAGTTGCTGAGGCTGGCCTTGAACTTGTGATCCTTCTGCCTCAGCCTCCAAAGTCGCTGGGATTACAGGTGTGAGCCACCACAAGATAATTTTAAAATACTCCTCAAATGCACATTTTTTAGCCATTTCCTAAGTCGTCGGGGCTGTTCTAATTGCCTGCCACACATTAGCTCAGTCAACACATGGCTTGGGAGACCTCTGTAGCAGGATGTTTGTGTTCTTGGTAAACCCTCTAGAGGTGGCCGCCACAGGGGGAGGGGAGGGAACAGCTTCCACCTGCATCTGCCATTGAGAACCTCCACAGCAGTGGGCAGGAAACAGGCATTCCCTAAGGGCAGAGCCCCTGGGGAGAGGGCAGGCAGGGAGGGAAGCAGGGACCATCTGGGAAGCTGGCACAGAACTGACTGTGCCTTAAGAAGCCCTGAGCTAATGCCATCAAGGGGGGTATTTAATGGCATCACCCAGGAAGGATGGTGGCTGTCTGCTTCTGCCCAGCAAGGAAATCCATTTTCACTTAGGACATCAACCCAAAGTTCCACCGCCAGCCAGATGAAGCCCACAGCCCATCTGCACAGAGCCCAGGTGAGCGTGCGGATGGCTGACACTTGTCAAGGAGGAACTGCCTGCTCGAGAATTAGCCCAACCACCTCTACCCAGTGGCTGAGCCGGGGCTGCAGGTGCCGGCCACAGTCAGGAGGACGCAGAGCTACCCAACTGGAGGGGCCATTCCTGGGCAGTTACCAGGTCCCATCAAAGCCCTGGACAATCAGGATGGTGCCCAGCAGGCTGGATGCTGGCAGTAGACACCCTCTATGGTTAGTGTGCATTGCCAGTTGAACATCTAGCTGCCCTGCTGGGGAGCAGGCAGCCAGCTGCATGCCAACTGCCTTCCAATGGTTGTTGGTGGCCCTCCAGGGACACCAACTAAGATCCAGGTCTGGAAGCAAACTTCCAACAAGGGCTTCAGCGAAGACAGAACACCTTTATTTCCTGGTGCTCATTCATTCATTCACTCAACAAGCATATATTGAGCACCCACTGCAAGCCAAGAAATGCTGTAAATGCCTAGAGTTGAGTCAGGTCACAGACATACAGAGATCCCTGCTGCTCATGGAGGTGACGGTGGGAAGGAGACAGAGACGTGAGGCAAGGAAACTAGGTGGGAAGGTGATGCAGGTCACACATGACGGAGCAGGGACAGTGGAGCAAGAGCTGGGGAGTCAGGACCCAGGAGAGAGGTGACTTTCAAGCCCAGCCTTAGGTGTCAAGTGGGAGCCAGGCAGTTACCTAAAGAGGCCCCTGTGGGTGCCAGGGACACGCCCAGGGCAGGCTGCACTGGTCTAAGGAGTGGTGGGAGGAGAGGAGAATGCGGCCTGGCAGCAGGGACATGGGACGAGAGCAGGAATCCTGGAGTCTCCAGGATCCGTCATGTGGACACTCTCTGGGGTTCCCAGCAAGTCCTTAACCCTCGCAGGGCTCTCCTCCCTGGGTCAGCAGGTTCACTGTGGCTGCCCTGGGTTCTCCTGAGGAGGTGTGCTCTGGGGTGTGTAGCTGTCCTGCGGCAAAAAGCACCCCGGGCACCTGTCTGCCTGCCCCGTGTCTTATTTCATCCTGGATCTGCAGCCAGGGATGAGAACCTGCTAAGCCCTTGGAGGGGCTATTGGAGAGGGGATTCAGGGAGACTGTGACTCCAGGACTTCCTGGGGCAAGGCATCTGCCGCTTGACTGAGTGACATGTCCCTTCCTTGGAGGGAAGAGTTGGGCCAGGCATCCTCAGACTACCGTCTGTAGAGACAGGGACGAGTACAGATGGATCTGGAAGAACTACCAGAAGCAGATGCTAACCTGAAGGGAACCTGTCCACTCCCTGTGGGGCCCTTCCAGGTTCCTGGGAAGAGATACAATCTGCCCAGGGTCCAGGGTCACTGCCGTCCAGAGAACAAGAGAAACTGGGACTTCTAACCTGGACAACAGGGCCTCCCCACTCTGAAGCAGGCCCCAGTCCCAGTGCCGGGGTCCGCACTGAGTGGCTTCCTGCAGCCTCCTATCGCGCCCAGACCCAGACAGCCACTGAGGAGCCAGAATTCAGCTCACGCCTCATCCGTGGGGTTTCTCTGTTCCAAGTGGCCAAAAAACAGCAGTTTGCGAGTGTTTTTTGTTTTTTTTTTCTGAAATGCTAGAAATGTGCTTTTCATCTCTCTCTGTGTTCAAATGGCCTGATGGACAGGAGGAAGGCCAAGTAAGGCCTACACTCATCAGGATGCCCCTCCCCACACCCCCAGGGAGGCCCTTTCTGCACAGGCCTCAGGGGCAAGGCTGGCAGGAGGTGCGTCAGGAGCCCCAAGCACTCCTGAGTGCCTCCACAGACAGCTGTCATCGGCCTCTTGATTTAATCCTCCCCCACCTCCCCCACTTGGTGGTGGACATCGAGCTGATGGACCAGGCACACTCCCATCTGCACACGGGTGCCACACCTCTGACTTTCCATCCCTGTCCTATGCCTGGCACCTTCTCCCCATGTTAATCTCCACTGGCAGCACAGGCCCTCTGCCTTCCTTCCCACCCAGAGGGCCACCTGAGCCACCCAAGCCTCCAGCAGGTCTGCTTTGCCCTCAGGTCCCTCACAGTGGGGAGAAGAATTCTGGGCTCTGGGCTTTAACTGAAGGCCATGTGGCCACAAGGGTCAGGGAGGGACTCTAAGCAACAGAGCTGCAGGTAGTCTTCTCAGGGGACATGGGGACATTGGAGATGGGCACCTACCTCCTGGACATCAGTGCTGCCCTTCCCTCGACATCCCTCCTGACAGAAGGTGGTCGAGGCCTGCAAGGTGTTCAGGGGACAGCAACATCCAACCAGGCAGAAGAGGAGTAAGAGGCAGGAGCAGATGGGCAGGGCCCCCAGCAAACCCTCCCTGGCTGCCACAGGTCCCCTTGGGAAGCCTCTTGTGGCTTGGGCCTTCCCTTGGCTTTCGTCTCACTTAACATGAAGAGCGTCCCTCCTCCCTCATGGCCTGGCCCAGTGTGGCCTCTGGGCTCCAACCTCTGTGCCTGAGCTCTGATCTCGTGTGAACTTCCTCTGGGTCTTGATCTGGCTTTGTCCTAACCCCGTGTTCTGACCCCAGATCTTCACCGTGGGCTCCTGATGTTTCTTCCCTGGCAGGTCAGTGGGATTCCTCCCACCAACGTCTCAGTGGTCTGCTGAACCAAGTACTGGGTCCAGCCCTGTTTGTGCTGGCTTCAGGCCCAGGCTGTGGCCAATCCCCAGGTCCCTTGCCAACCAGGAGTGCCTGCCCTGTGAAGGACAGGCGTGGATATCAAGCACACACAGATGCACTCGAAGGGTCAGGAGTCTCCATCTTCACTCTCAGAAGAAAGTTGTCAATGGCGGGTGGAAGTCTTGTCCCTGAACAGCACATCTTTCCTAGGTTGGGACCGCTCTTTCCCACCAGCCTCTCCCTCCTCGACTGGCTATAATCGCCATCTTCCCGTCACCAGAATCTGCATTTAGACATGGAGGAGGGATCTGTAGGGCTAAGGCTGGATTTCCTTCACATGTTCATCCTGAACACATTCTGGTGCCCTGATGTTGGACAGGTCCCTTGGAGCTGTCTGGTAGTCCCCAGGCCCCTCTGCAGCCAGTAAAGTCTCTCAGGACAGACCCCTTCTGCAGCGGGTGGATTCCATCCACTGTGGCTGATTCAGACGGGCACCTCCTGCTGAAGGACCCTTCCCTCTGAGAGCATTGATGATGTTTCCTAAGAAATAGACACGTATTGACGAGGCTGCTGTGGATGATGATGATGGTGCTGACGATCGATCATGTCGACAGTGACAACAAGATGGCCGTGAAGGTGACCAAGTGATATATATGAAAATGCAAAGTGAGCCGCACAGTGTCAAGCTGGATTTATCCAGCTGACCATCTGGGGAAACAGCCAACAGCCCCCCCCTCCCCCCCACCAGCATTAAGTTCCTACCTCATCCAGGGCTGGGCACGTGGCTCAACTTCCAGAAGGAGCTATCCTCCTGGAAAGTGCAAGTCATGGTCCTTCCCTGTCCCACCAGCAGGGTTAGTGTGGAGCCAGAACATTCTGGAAAGCCATTTGTCCATGTAACATACTGTCCAGGTGTACAGGACGGCTAGATTCATCCAGGAATTTTCAAACATGGGGAGATCATGGAAAAAATCCTTTTGTAAAGCAAAAAAGATCCTGTTCCATATACTTTCCTAAGTTCTGAACATGTCAAATTTAAACCTGCTCAATGAACTGGCTGTGAGTCTGCACTGAGGTTAACATCAGTCAATAGCGACTTGTCAAATGAATGAATGAGTGAGTGACAGGAAGACATGGCTGTGTTCTTACCGCCTCACTCCCGTGAGATGTTTTTAAATTCCACCGTATAATTAGCTCTGTGGACTATCACCAGGCAGCGTAAATCTTTATTGGTACTATTAAGGGTATCTGAATTATTGAATAATCACTCTTCCTACAAAGTTTTATTAAGAAGTGTGACACATGTTATATGGTGTTTCTGTTAATTGAGCAGCGAGTGAGTGAAATACAGACAAACACAGAGAATCCACTAGGGCTGGTGGTGCGCAGGCTCCCGATGTGGCCTTGCTGTGGCCCTGGCTTGTCTCCACTCTGTACCTGAGCTCTGAGGGCTGAAGATGACCCTGCCAGACTGCCACGGTCCAGCCACCAGCTCCTAGCTCCACTCAAGGCAACCCCAGCCCTTCTGCCCTTGGCTGCAGCCCCTTCTCCTCCCACTCTCTGGCAAGTCCTAACTGCAGGGTAAATGTTGCCCACAGGCCCAGCCACGGCAAGACCCTGGCTGTTCATCTCAGCTGCCAAGGAAGCAGCTGCCGTCTGGTTGGGCGCCTGGAATTCTGCTCAGGGAGCCTTCCTTGTTCCCCTTTGAGTCCTGCAAAGACATTCCTTCCTGCCCAGAGCTCGGAGCACCCCACGACTGCAGGACCCCCCTGCACCACAGTGTGCTGCTCTCAGCGCAGACAGAACGTTCCCCCAGTGCGTTCTCTGGCCTGATCTTAACACTGGAAAAATTAATGGATGGGAGATGTGTGCTCACTTCTCAAAGGACTTCTCTTACAAAGCTGCAGCGGGAGGAAACCCAGTCGGATGGCAAACTTGATGGCTGGCTTGGATGATGACCAATTCAGATAATTGGCCATGGGCCTCTCCTCTCGCTGGCATCGCCCTGCCTCTTGGTGGGGAACCAGCCGATCATTCCATCAATACATTTATTTTGTCAGCTGTCACTGTGTGGCGTCCACACGTCTCAGCTGGGTGACTTAGGCTGAGAAATGGAAACCTGCCAATATCAGAATCACTTCAACCCATCTCCGGCCTTTCATGTCATATGGATTTTCAATGAATTTCTGCCTGGCTTGGCAAATCTAAGGCACGACCTTGCTTTTGGCTGCTGGGTCCCTTTAATTATGACTATCAATCCCACCCAGCTTTAATTATGACTATCAATCCCTGCACTTCTAAACCAGGAGCTCAGCAAGTTCCACTGTGAGGTTTTCATACCGTGCTACCCTGCACCCTTGCCCATAAACCCCGCAAGTGCGCTCTCTCTCCCTCTCTCACACTCTCTCATATACACACACTCATCTAAGACCAATTTGAACTACTTCTTTTCCTTGGGAGACATGTGCAGAACCACACATGGGTTTATGCTCACATGACTTTTCATGCATAACCTTTACCCAGGATAACTTCACTCCTGTGCTGATAAAAGCCAAAGTAAGTTCTTAGTGATGCTAAAGCACAAAACCATGGCCCACTCAGAACTAAGACTGAGGCTCCCAAACCAGAGCCCTTAGGTTTCTAGCCAAGTGAATCCACCCTGCAGGTGCAGGAGGTGGGCAGCAAGACCAGGCAGAGGGAGAGTGAACTCCAAGTCAGATGCAGATCCACCCACCAGCTGGAGCACCATGGGATCCTGGGCCCTTTCACCACCTGCAGGAGGGCTGTGCTAACTGAGGCTCACCCAGGGAGCCCCAAGAGGGAGCCTCTTCATTGGTGGTCCCCTGAAAGTCTGCACTGCTCCTGCTACAGCTCACACTCTTACCCCAGTTAATCACTGGGAAAGTAATAAGCAAAATGGCTCAAGCTTATCTGGAAGTGGTCATTCATCTCCTGACCCCTCTCAAAACCATAACAAAATGGTACAGAGAGGCTACTAATTTCCAACATATACTGTCTTGAAATACTGTCACTGACTTGAAAGATGACATTCTACCACTTTCCTTGCAGCTAGATGTAGGCATAACAAAGTTCTGGCCATTTATATATAAAAAAAAATGGAGAAACTTTCAGGAAGTATCTCTAAAAGGAGTCATTCCCTCTTTCCTTCTGCTTCCTCCATCTTGTTACCTGGAACACTGGATGTGAAGACAGGTGCTCAGCAGCCATCTTGGATTCTAAGGACAGGTTCACAGTCTAGAACACAGAGCAGGAGTCTGACATCTTTCTGTGATGGCTTCACCAACAGGGGATGCTTATTCCTGAACTTATTTTATATGAGCTGGAAGAGCACTTATTTCCCATCACGTTAAGTTACTTGGGAAATTTGTCTTACAAACAGACAAATCATTTGTGCACCTGCATGCTTCACTCCTCTCTCCAAATTCCGTTTGAGGACCAGCCAGATTAAGTAAACTCTGGCCAGTCCTCCTCCTCACATGTCACTCGGGATTCAGAGCTCCAGTGTGGATGTTCAATGAACTCAGCTGAGATCAGGTATCTAAGATGGCTCTTCCAGAGAGCAAGGGCATTAAAACTGAAGAAAGGTGTCCCAGAGCCTCCTGGGTGAAACACACCTTTGGGATGCAAAAGAGAGTACCCCAGAAAGAAATGGAGGTGCTGCAGACAAGCATGTGTGAAAGAAACTGTCACGCTCCTCCTCCTGCAGGGCAGCGGACAATTGCAGGTCAGGGTGGGAGCAAAGCCATGTGGCTGCCATCAGGAGAGCAGGGTCTCTGGCTGTCAAACAGGGACAACCACAGATCCTCGTGGCACCTGTGTGTTTGCAGCACAGAGCAGAGTCAGGGCTGCCTCAGTCGAAGCTGCTGCAAAACCACACAGCCGGCCAGGTGGGCCAGCAGCTTTCCATCACCCAGGACCCCCAGGCAACCCACTGACAGGAGGAAAGGGTAGAGTGGGCAGAAGTTCCTGCCCATGACTGGAAGGCCCACGCTTGGGGACTCATGCCAGGGACCACAGCAAGAAGGAAGTTGCTCTCCCCATGGAAGGGTGCCAACCAAGGAGGAGACTGGGACCCCACAGTTCCCCACAAGGGCACCATCGCCAGGGACTAGAGAACCTCCCCCTGGGCCCTGCCTCTCAAAGTCACACCTCCTCCCAGTGACGCCAATTTGGAGGCTGCGACTTTGACACTTGGGCCTTCAGGAGACAGTGCAGATCCAAATTATGTAACCAGGCTAATTCTAGGGGCAAAGATGCACAAATCACAGCCTGTGTGTGTGTGGGGGGGGGGGCGGGGAGTGGTCACACAAGCTCACAGCCTGGTGCACGGCAGGCACCATGCAGAGAGGTGCCTGGGATCTACAGGAGCACCTGAGGGCAGAATGGGGCCTGGGGGAGAGTCTGGGGCAGGGCCTGGAGGGGGAAGGGAAGTCCCCATCCCCCCCCATGAAGTTGACCTTCCTTAAGCTTTGAAGCAAAATAAGAGTTGGGCAAAGCAGGAGGGCAAGCAGAGGAGAGGGCAGGTGGGAGGCGACAGACACTGGAGGGCAGAGGGTCTGGGTAGGGCAGGTGTCACTGCAGGACTCCCTGGAGCCCTGTGGGAGGGAACCTGGGGAGATGGGGCTGCAGCAACCCAGGAGGAGGCCACAGAGGAGCGCATGGGAGGTGGAGCAGGGCTTGGAGTGCACCGTAACCAAGGGAGACCACGGGAGCAGCGCAGGCCTGAGAGGGGGCAAGGAGCACGCATCTCCCTGTGAGGAGAAGACTGCTCGGCGTGGGAATAGATGGAGGGGAGGAGGCAGGAAGAAGCCTCGGTGACCCACCAGGAGCCTGCTGGAGTGACAAGCTCAGGGCATGGCCTTCTGAGCCGAGGAGAACACTGCTTGGCCAGCAAAGCCCCGCAACGCTCCCCTTCTGGCCAGTTCTTATTTTGTTTCCCCAAAGAAAGCCAAAATCGTGGTGTTAAACCACGTCCCTGTCCAGATCCAGGGGACAGAGGCCAAGAGTGCAGATGCAGGACTTCACTCCACATGGGAGGGAGCATGACAGGAGTCAGCCCTAGCACAGTGTGGCTTCCACCCCTCTCTGGGGTCGCAGTGTCACCAACCAGCCTAAAGCTGGAAAACTGGCAGAGCAGCAGGCCACACTGTTCACTTTGGTGTTCCCAGGGAGGGACGAAAGCCTGACCATGCCAATTCATTGCATTTCTGGGTGAGGGTCACCCAATCCCCACGGTCAAGAGGGGGGAGTTTCCTCCCACTCCCCATCTACGCCCTCTTTTTTAAGTTCTGCCTTAAAGAACTGGAAAGTACCACTGAGCCCCCCCCCCCCACCCTCCACTCCTCTCCGGCAGTTATCTTCCATCAGAAATGGCATCTGGGATGGGTGTGAGGCCACCTGTAGCTTGGAATTTTCAAGGATCTCATGTTCTTTCACGGACAGTGGAGGTGGATAATTAGGAGGTGTATTTTGGGAAATGCTGACAGGTCACAAGTGGAGCTCGGGTGGTCAATACCTGTTGTATGAAGACCTTTACTGGAGCTCTGAGCACTCCCGGGGCCCCAGGAGGACCAGGCTTCCCAGGTAGGTCCTGGTGGGAGCGAGTCCAGCACAGGAAACCCGTGCCAGACGCCCGCAGAGGCAGAGCTGGCGTTTGTGCCGACTGTCCACCATGGGTTTGTTCCCTCTCCATCCTGCTCTGCAGTCTTCTTCCATGTGCTGTGACCAAAATGCCTGTCAAGGATGACGAGGAGGAGGAAAGTTTATTTTGGGCTCGCGGTTTCAGAGGCTCGGTCCATAGTCAGCCTAACTCCATTGCTCTGGCTCTGAGAGAGGTGGACCGTCATGGTGGAAGGGCACTGTGGGGAAAGATGCTCGGCTCCTGGCAGCTGGCAGAGAAGAAGGTTTCAGGGATGGGTATGTCCCCAAGAGCACACCTCCTGGGCCCCACCTCCTCCAGCCACGCCCCACCCGCCTGCTGTTCCCATCCAGAAGTTCCTTCAATTATGCATCCATCCAGTGGATTAATCCACAATGAGGCCACACCCCACATGAGCCATCATCTCATATCTGAACCCTGCCAGACAGGAGCTTCTGAGGAAATTCCAGAGTCAAATCATAAAAAAGGTAAGTTTCCATGGTGAATTCATGTGCAAGATCATCAAGCAGTTGTTGACCTGGATCTCGTGTTAAGACGATCCTGAGTGCACCTAGCAGGGTCTCGCTGCCCGCCATGGCAACCAGATGCTGTTGTGAGCAGCCTTGGGTGTGGCATTTCCAAGATGTCGGCAGTGCCCTTCTCACCACCTGGGACCAGGACACTCACAGCGCTTAATCACATGGGACAGCAGCACCAAATGCATTCAGTCAGAAAGCATCTCCCAACAATCTACATCCCTTAGGATGGCTACTAGGAAGGGAGGGAGCAAGAGAAAGAAGGAGAAAGGGAAGAGAGAGGGAAGGAGGGCGCGAGAGAAAGAGAAGGAAGAGAAAGGGAAGAAGGAGAGAGAGAGGCAGAGAAAGAGAAGAAGGGAATAAAGAGAGGAAGGAAAGGAGGGAGGAGGGAGAAGGAGGAAAGAGAGAGAGGGAGGAAGAGAGAGAGACAGCAAGGGAGGAAGGTGGGGAAAGCAGGCCCCTGGTGCTCTGGGTGGGAATGTAAAGTGGCAGAGCCTCTATTGAGAGCAGTGTGGTGACCCCTCACAAAATTCAAAATGAAAACACCAGGTGGCTCAGCTTTTCCCCTTTGGGCAACACTCAGAAGAACAGAGCAGGGACTCAGAGAGCCTGGGAACACCCACCCTCACACAGCACTCAGCACAATAACCAAAGGCAGCCGCACCTCCATGGGTGGCGAATGGGTAAACAAAAGGAACCTTCACACATGGAACAGTGGTCAGCCACAAAGGGGAGGGAGTTCTGGCCTTGCTACAGCAGGTGAGGACATGACACTAAGTGACATAACAGAAGCCAGACACAGCAGGACAAACACCAGGCAACTCCACTTACAGCTTTACAGACACAGAAAGCAGGGTGGTGGCCACAGGGCCTGGGGGGTGACAGGGGTGTCTAGTGAGCAGAGTGTCCACATGGCAGAGGGAAGGAGCTCTGGAGATGGGCAGCCACCCTGGGCGCACAGGAGGTGAACATGCTCAGCGCCACCCCACTGGACCCATAAATGTGGCTGGCATGGTAAATTTACATTCTGTACATTTTACCAGAATTAAAAGGAGAAAGAAAGTATCACAGGTCCACGGGAGAGAGGCAGGGCCAGAGGAGCTGGGAGACATCGCCAACGTGACACCTTCATCCCCTGCCTGAAAAGCTCACCAAGACCCCACTGCCCAGGAAAGGGTCCTTCCCAGCTTCCCCAGAGGAGGGTCTCCTTCAAATACAAGCCGGAAATTAGATACCTGGCCTGGCCTGGGGTCTGGGGCTGCTCCCCATCCGGCCAGGTGTGACAGGAAGGATGCAGCCATATCAGAAGAAGGCAACTAGGGTAGACAGCATTCTCAAGATGACACCCTGGCTCCTGTCCCTCCATCAGTCGAGCATAACCTTGCTGCTGCCACAAAGAGACTTCACAGATGTCCTTGAAGTCCCAAGTTGGTTAAGCTTAAGACACAAAGGTCATCGGGTGGCCTGGCCCGTCAGGGGAGCCTGTAAACTCAGGGATCCACCCATGATGTGCAGCTGAAGGGGACGTCAGGGGACTCGAAGCTCAAGACCAGCCCTGGGAGTGCAGAGTGACCCCGGCCACAGCCAGAGACCTACGCTGCAAGTCCTCAAGATGCAGGGAACACATCCTCCAACAGCCTGAAGGAGTTTGGCAGCGACTCCCCTTCAGACCCCCATCCAAGCTCCCAGCCTCACTGACAGCTTGGTGTCACCTGTGTGGGACTCTGAGCAGAGATCCAGCCCTGCCCCACCCTGCCAAGTTCTGACCTGAAATACTACAAAACACTAAGGGGCTGTGGCTTCAAGCCACTGAAGGCACGGAGAGTATCACACAGCCCAGGACTTGAATGACGAAGCTGCCTGAGGCATCTCCATGGGGCAGGGGAGGCAGCCAGGAGGGCTTCCTGGAGGAGAGGGTGTACCCAGTGGACAGTTCCACCCCAGCACACATGAAATAGGCCCATTCACTCCAGGCTGCCCTTGGTACTTACTTTCTCCATTTTTATGAGATTCACTTTGAAATTTCATGGAAAGACTTCAAAAAGCACCATTTAAATCATGGTCACTTTTATCCTAATCTAGATAAATTTGTTTTACAATTGCCAAAATCTAATAAACTGTCATATGTTCCAGACAGCATTGAATAGTTGTAATAAGCTTAATAAATTCCACCCCCTGCCTCTATCACCCTCCTCTCTCTTCTTCCTTCTTCTCCCTCTCTCCTCTCTCTCTCTCTCTCTCTCTCTCTCTCTCTCTCTCTCTCTCTCTCTCTCTCCCCCCCCCCCCACAACACACACACTCACACATACACACCCAAAACGTGTAACCACATTACGCATGAATCTCTTAATTGGAAATTTTCACTTAGAAAACAAAGGCATGATCCAGTGTCCCTCCCATTTGCTAATTCGGATTTAAAAAGATAACCTTTTTGGAATCAGAGCACAATATGAATCCCAGGTGCTTCAATCCGTGGCTGTGGGTATCTGAGTCTTAGTTTCTTCACCTGTCAGACGGGCAGAGTAACACCACCTCCTCGACTGCATTCCTGGGAGGATTAATTTAAATAATGCCCTTCAAGTCCCTGGCAGCTGCCTGGCACAGGGTCTGTGCGCAGTAAACCAAGGCCTTTGCTACTATAAAGTTCAGACATGGACATGGACAGACAGGCCTGAGGCCCAGCCCAGGCTGTACAGGAGTCTGCTTTGGCAACGGTTTGCCATCAAGCCAGGTCTGAACAAGGGCCCTCCCTGTCACTGAGCCTGTGTCTCTGCCACATGAACAGCTGCCTCCTGCTGCTGGTTTTCTGAGTCAGCTGCGGTACGTGGTGGGCTAGGAAGCTCCGTGGTGGGCAGCTCTTTTTCAAGTGCCATTTCAGAGGTGAGCAGAGATCCTGAGTGCTCCACCGGGGCTGCCCTGCTGCCTCCTGGAGGAAGGTCAGCGTGGGATTACTGGGAATGTCAGCAGCAAAACAGGGAGAAGGGCAGAGTGAGGTGGTGATGACCTTCCCTCAATGAGGAAGCAAGCGCTGAGAAGGCGGGAAACTGTGGACGGAGCTCCACAAACCCTGGCAGCCTTGGGACCCTGGCCGAGGCTGGGGCGTAGTGGTCTCCTATAGTTCTGGGTAAGATCTTTCACAGGGAGGGGCCTCCCAGGCAGCAAGGTCACTCTGCACCTCAGGGAGCACCCAGAGCTTCTCCACAGGTGGTCCCAAGGCAGGCTGCACCAGCATCTCCTGCAAACTTGCTAAAAGGCAAACAAACTCTCAGCTCCACCCTAGACCTAACAAATGCCAGACTCGGGTGCTAGCCTGCGCATGTACTTAGCACCTGCTCCTCCTGGACAGATGCTTCCCCTCTGACATACACAGGAGGACCTTGTGGGTCTATTTTGCTTTGCTTGGGAAACATTCTCTCCCTCTTCAGCCAAGCCACACTGGGTCACCACATGAGACACCCCAGGCCACATTCCCCCCACTGAGAACACTTCCACCTTGAGCTTTGGCACACCACCTGCCTACTCCTCACTCAGCCCAGGGCTGCCTGGACTCCTTACATACACCTGCAACTTCCAGTGCTCGGAGTCATTTTCACATTCGATTGCCCCTACTCAACACCAAGTTCAAGTACATGGGATCTCCATCAGTCAGGTTTGCATTACTACAACAAAACACCAGAGGTGATTAATGTCAGAGTGACAAGAGTTATTTAGCTCAAAGTCTGAGTGTTTCAAAGTCCAAACAGCTCAGCACAGGCTTGGTGAGGGCCAGCGCTGTCTGCGTCAGCTCCTAGTGCATAAGGCAATGCAGGTCAACCACGTCAGAGCAAACTCTTACACTCTGACCCAGGAAAAGAGACAAAGAGGGAACAGTTGGGCTCCTCACCCCAGCAGCCCTTTCCAAGGGCACCCCCTCAATGATCTCAGGACCACCCTCTTTAAAGGTCCATGGCCGCTCCTCACATCATTACCCTGGAGACCAGCTGTATATAGAGACACTCAGATCACACTCAAACCACAGCAGGCTGCAACTCAACGTGGGTAGGAATCTGGGACTGCCATTTTCTAGATTTATTCCTGGGACCACTCCCCCTGAAGAGAAGAACCCTGGGCTTCAGCAACCATGTCAGCTACTCCTCCTCCTTCATGAAGGAGCAGTAAGTGGCTGGTGAAGACTCACGCCGACACTCCCTCTCCCAGTGCAAGGAGAGCAGAAGTCACTCCCTTCTCTGTGATCAGCTGAGACAGTTTGAGATAAAGGGTCTCCCAACAGGACATAAAAAGTTTCAGGATACCAACTATCATCACCGGGACATATCTATGTCATGTCAGTGAATAAGCACTAACTGTTGATGGGATAGGCTTAGTCTACCTAAAGTGCTGAGGTCAAAGGGTATCTAGGCTCCGTACTGAGTCTACATGCCAAGTCTGCACTCAGTCTTGGTGTGATAGCCAAGTCTGTGTTCAGTGTTGGTGGGAAAGGCTAAGGTCCATGTTGAGTGTTGGTGTGAAATGCCAAGTCTGTTCTCAGTGTTCGGATGATAGACTAAGTCTATGCTCAGTGTTGGTAGGAAAGGCTAAGTCTACCCTCAGTGTTGGTGTGATAGGCCAAGTCTGCACTCAGTGTTGGTGGGAAAGGCCAAGTCTACATTCAGTGTTGGTGGGAAAGGCCAAGTCTGCACTCAGTGTTGGTGGGAAAGGCCAAGTCTACATTCAGTGTTGGTGGGAAAGGCCAAGTCTGCACTCAGTATTGGTGGGAAAGGCCAAGTCTACATTCAGTGTTGGTGGGAAAGGCCAAGTCTGCACTCGGTGTTGGTGGGAAAGGCCAAGTCTACATTCAATGTTGGTGGGAAAGGCCAAGTCTGCACTCAGTGTTGGTGGGAAAGGCCAAGTCTACATTCAGTGTTGGTGGGAAAGGCCAAGTCTGCGCTTAGTATTGGTAGAAAAGGCTAAGGTCCATGTTGAGTGTTGGTGTGATAGGCCAAGTCTACGCTCAGTGTTGGTGTGGTAGGCTAAGTCTACACAAAGTGTTGAGGACAAGGTAAGCCTACACTCACTGTTGATGCCCAAAGATTGATGGGTGTGATGGTGTGACAGCACAGAGAAGCTGCCCCTGTCAGCCTGGGGACTTATGCAGGATTCTTCCAGAAGACCCCAGGGCCCAGACTTAAAGAATCATGGGAGGTTCATCAGGTGAAGGAAGGCAGGAATAGCTTCATAGCCATAAAGGAGCGTTTTGATCAGAGACCTGCAGAGGTCAGAGGTCATGGTAGTTTGATTGCTGGGACATAAAATTTGAAAGGCCAAAGTGTAGACTTTCAGGCTGAAGCAGTCACAGAGACCAGATGGCAGGGTGTCTTGCTCTTTATAAGCAGTTCAGAACTTGAGCAGCTGGTGGGGGGGGGTCATTTCTGTACCTGCTGTGATCAGGGTCCTTTTACAAAGTCAGCAGTGGCTAGCGTTGGTTGAGCTCCTTCAAGGAGCCAATCATCTGTCTTTCTACCGTCTGCATGTGCTACCTAATGCTTGAAACCCCTAAGGAGGCCACTATCAACCTGCTCGTGTAGGTGGGGAGACCGAGACACAGAAATTAAGTAACTCGTCCAACACTGCATGGCCAGCCAACGGAAAGCAGAGGATCTGAAGACTCAATCTGGCACGGAAGTCGACATGCTCAACATCATGCATCCCATCATACAGATCACTTCTGTCACTTCAACCTTTCATACTGAGTCAAATTAGGGGGGCCTTGTGAAGGAGGCTGGTAAATTCTTATCAAGGATTTGGAACACATTAGAGGTATCTCTCAATTCAGGTCCTAATCCTGTGTCTTTGATAAAAACTCCACCCTCCAGTTTGGTCTGTGGAACATGGTAAATGGCCATTCCTTGTGGAGTTCTCCAAATGATAAATCTTGCAAAATGCCCCCAGCACACCACCGTGGACAGGGCAGCAGGTGCCTGCCAAGTGTGACTGACCTCCAGGACTGGTCGCACATGGAGTGAAAACACTGCCCCATAGACATCTCAGAAATCTTAAAGGAGGCAGGTATTCGGAGGTTGGATAAGCCTCTGCCCACTGTGAGGTTTCCAATAGCAAACCTCTTTGGAACGTTTAGTTGGGCACGTCGCCTTGTCGATGAAGTAGATTTTGGAAGAAGATGCATGGATGGGAGAGCAGCCTCCAAGGACCAGTGGCAAAGAGATTCTGGGGCAAGCACAGGGTGCAGACACACAGGGCTCCTTCATTCCTGCCACTCACAGGGACAAAATGACATGCTTATGTCATGAAGAGAAGGCACCACACTGGTCAACACCCTGCAGATCCATCTCTCTATGAGCTGCTGGGAAAACCTGAGACAGGTTTACCAGAGGACACCAGGGGCATCCCTAAGTGCTGGGAATCAAGTGCTCCCAGGAGAGTGAGTGGGGCCATTCCCTCAGGGACAGAGCTCTTTACCTGGGCCTGGAACCGTCAATTTGGATAGAGAATTGCATCTTTAATTCTCCCTCATCTCTACCGAAACCCACCATTTCCTTCAGTTATGGAGATGGAACAGCAAACTGCAGAATTTACAATACTTCAGATTTCATCCCTAAGAAAAATCACAAGTATTTTCATATCGCATATTGGGCAGGTTATCACGAAATATCAATTATGCTCATCATGATTTCAGGGAAGCTCATTATTAGGTAGAATCTGTTACCTAATATGTTAATAAAGAAGCAGACCTATGACTAAATCACAAATTGTTTTTACAACAGTGTGATGAGTAGCTCAAATACAACTGATTTTATCTTTCGCCTGCATTATGTTATTTTATTCTTTAGAATACTATTCTGAAAAGGGCCTAAGGGTTCACCAGACTTCCAAGGAGTCCATGACTTCAGGGGAGCGTAAGGGATCTGCTGCTCAAAGGGCCAAAGCACTGGACCTAGCACTGCAGCACATGCTCTTGATCCTAAAGAGGAGGTGTAGACTCTGTCCTGCTGAGAAGAGAGGGATGCTCCATGGGGAAGAGTGGAGGCGTCTTAGACCATTTTCTGCTGCTATAACTGAATACCAAAAACTGGGTGACTTATAAAAAATAAAGGTTTGTTTTGGTACTAGGAGTGGAGAAGTTCAAGATCAGGTGGCTGCATCTGACGAGGTCCTTCTGGTTGGTGCAGAGTCTCAGCATGGCCAGAATACCACATGGCAAGATAGAACACCATGCAGAGAAAACTCACTTTTATAACAAAGCCACTGCCTCAGGAACCCTTGGAACCATGAATGGACTGATCCATTCATGAGGCCAGAGACCCCACACCCCAGTCACCTCTCCTACCCCACCACTGAATGCCTTCCCATGAGGATTAAAGTTCAGCCTTTGGTATCACATACTGAGCCTACTGAAAATCATCTTGAATGGTCCTAACAGAAAACTCATGCGTTGAGAACAATTCCCCACTTTACAGACGAGGAAACTGTGGTTGAGAGCGGTGTGATCACACTGCTAGAGTGAAGGCGCGAGGTCCAACTCAAGCCACTTTGACCAAGGCGGTGACTGTGAGACACTTCCTTGACAGAACTGCGGGACAGTGGAAGAGGCAAAGGAAGCCACCACCGAGAAGTCACCTCGGGTGTTCCTGAAGGTGTGCCACCCTGATCTCCCCCAGAAGAACCTGTTGGGAAGTGCCAGCTCCCATTGTTAGCTCCTGGCAGCACTTGCTCTAGCACAGCCTGTGCCCAGCCGTGTACAGCCAGTATCCATGTGTGTCCATCAGCTTTTCATCACTGTAACCAAACACTGGACAAGAGAGACTTAGAGGAGGAAAAGCCCATCTGGGCTCATGGTGTCAGAGCCTCAGTCTCTGGTCGGCTGACTCCAGGACAGAAACATTGAGGCAGAAAGGCAGGGAGGAGGAAAACTGTGCAGCTCATGGCAGCCTGGGAGCAAAAGAAAGGAAGAGCAGGGCAGGGACAGACATGGTCCAAAGCCCCCAGTAATCTGTGTCCTCCAGCTGTGCCCATCTGCCTCCAGCTCCCACCCAGGGTCCACTCAGCTACCAGGATTCACCCAGCAGCTGGATTCATCCATGTCTGAGTCAGAGCCGCACTGTTGCCTAAAGCTCTACCTTTGAACCTGATCGCACTTGGGACCAACCTTTCAACACAAAAATTTTTGAGGGGACATCCCAGGTCCAAAACGCACCAAGAATGTCCAGGCCACTCAAGTCAGGCCCTTCCAACCTCTAACAGGCAGCTGCCTTCTGTGGAGGCTTCTCTCTTCCCTCCTCCTTCCTTCCCCGTCTCCTTGCAAGGGAGCCAGACAGGCACCGCAGTCTGAGGCTCTCCTGGCACATCCCCGCTCATCCCACCTTTATCCCTTGCAAATTTTTCCCTCAAAATTCTTGGATGTCTACTTCTATTGCCATGTTTGCTTCTTCTAGGACCCAAAGGGACAGACCACCCGAGCCTGAGAGCGGCTGCTACCTGCCTGTGATGAGCAGTCAGTAGCAGGTATGTTTCTTGGGACAGTCTCATAGGCTTGGAAGGGAAACCAACCCCATTATCTAAGGACAGTCACCTGGGTGATGCAGCTTAGGAAAATTGATAGGATGGCCCAGGCAAGGCCGCAAAGGCTTAAAACAGCTGGCAAATCAAGCAGCAGTCGGGTGATGGCTACGTTTCATTGAGAGTATTCGTGGGGTGGACAGAAGGAGGAATTTCTAGTAACAACTAAAGCTCTACTAATGTTCTGCCTCATCAGACCCAGGTGCTGACTGAACAGATGTGCTCAGTTGGGGACAATTCATCGAGATGTTCACTTATGATCTTTGCAGTTTTCTTTACATCTTCTTTCCCATTATTAGAAAGTAAAAAAAAAAAAAAAAAAAAAAAAAACCAACTAGGTTTCTGGTACCTGTTTCAGTGAGATGGGACCTGAAGGGGTTACTCTTTGCATATGCAGGATGCAAGGTGGTAATGAAGACAGGAGGACCCTCTGCACATCCACCCGGCACTCCAGAGACCCCTGATGGGAACTTAGCTTCTACAGCTATTTATCTTGGGGTCCCTGAGTTGCCAGCAGAGGTTCTAGACCCATCTGATATACGTGCTCAGTACAGCTAAACTTCAGTGAAATCAATAAATGGCTCCCTCATATCTTGACATTTGGGATATGTCAGAAAGAGAAGAAATAGAGAGTTCTACAATCCTCGGTATTGCCTGTGGCAGGATTCAGTGCTCGACTTTGAAAGCATGATGTGTAGCTCACAGAGAGAATGAATCTGCCCGGGTGGAAAAATGTGGATATATGTTTGACAAATCAACTCTCTTTCTTGGAGGAGGAGAAGGTCACAGAGGTCAGCCAGTTTAATTCCCAGAGGCCAAGCAGGACGAGGGAGGTTCCTGCCAGATGGAGGGACCTTCCCACACAGATGCTGGAGCATGCACCTACCAGCCTCACCTGCCCACCTGCAACCACTTGGTGAGCCTTGGAATTAATGATTTCCTCACCTCCGTGTGCAGAGCTGGCCTCTGCTTCCAGGCTCACAGGCTCAGCACACCTCCTGGCCAACAGCCACAGCACTGGCTGTCTGACCAACAGCACGGGCTCCCTGTGGAGCAGAGGGGCCAGCAGCACCTGCTCTCTACTGTTCATTCCGAGGGCGCTGTGCCCTCAAGGCACTGTCCTCTTACTGCCCCAGACAGAGGGCTTTTGCCCTTTATGGCTGGCAGATGGAGCTAGCATTTTGTCACCCTGGCAAGTGACAGAAAAAACACACTCACAAATCAACAACAGCACATTAAGATGCAGTTGGTCATAGAGAGAGCCTGAGTTAAAACCTAACTCTACCTCTCAGCAGAACCAACCAGGCAAGTTTCCTACCGCCCTGGGCCTCAGTTTGCTCATCTCTCAGAACAGCCTAGTCACTGTCGTGCTTACTAGAGGGACAGAAGAACTCAATTAGTCACTCAGGCAGACTGTGTGGATGGCAACCTCTTTGTGGAGGGGAAAATATGTGCTAAAACAGTTTCCTGCTGTGCCCTTGGAGTCAGGTAATGTATTGTAGGTCTAGAGACAGAAGCTGGAGGACAAAATTTGTGTGTTGGTCACTATTGGCTTCATTCAGCCAGATAATATGAAGAGGCAGGAGCAGGGGAGGGCTCAGAAAGTAAGTAGCCAAGTTTGCAAGCAGGGATGAATAGAAAAGCCAAGAGTCCAGAAATGTAGATTTGGGAGAGTAAACATTCGAGACTGAATTGAGGAGTACAAAGGCTAATTAAGCCTTTGCAGCAAGAATCCAATCCACAGTTGGGCCTCATCCATTGTTGAAGTTGCTGAATGTCTTTGCAACTCTGCCTGGAGACTTGGCTCATCCAGGGAGCTGGAAGTGGGTCTGCGCCCTGGGTTCAGAGGGGTTTCTGGATTCCCTGTGACCCCACGACTACTCTAAGACCCAGGGCTCTCCTTATTCTAGTGACCCATATCTGGGCCCCTGCCCTAAATGCCCAGTCCCTGTGTTTGGTCTCTGTCATAATGCCAATTGTTTTAGCTCCCTGGAGGGAGTCTGTCTTCTCAGCCCCGGTGCCCATTCTTCTGTATCTGCCAGCCAATTCCAGGCAGTCTGGAAGCTGGCACAGCCCGAAGTCTGGCTGCCTGCTTTTCTGCTGTCTCTAACTACTTGGTGCCAAGGGCTGGCCAGTTCCAAAGCCACGACTTAGTCACCAGGAGGTGGTTACCAGTCCAGTGTCTTCAGGAGCCCAAGTCCTGTTCAGCACTGTGCAGATGCTATCCCAGAAGGGCAGTGTGTGGGAGGACCAGGGACAGCCTTCAGTAATGCCACCCACCCTCACGCCACCACACGCCCAGCCCCAGCTCCCGCCACACCTGATCATGGACTACCACTCCCTCCTTCATAACTTCTGTCTGCTTCCAAATGTTACCAGATCCCCTCCACTCCTGGCTTACAGTGTCCCCTCAAGTTCCTCTGCTCTGACCTCAGGCTCCCTTCCAACCAAAATTCTCTGTTCCTTCATAGTATATTCTCTTCCAGCAGATGAAATACCCCAGCCCACATCAACCTGGCCTTGGGTCTCTCTTGGGGTCAACCATATGCACTTGACTTTCACACTGAGGACACCCCAAATCAGGGGACCTTCCCATACCTGGGCTCAGCATGACCCTATGGTCCCCAACATGCCCAGCTGTCTTTCACCTGAGCAGTCTTCAAGACCCCAGATCCCCCATCCAGTATCTGAACATTCAATCTGGTGTACCTACATATGATTTTTAACAACTTATTGTAGAGCCGTTGGGCACAAAATAGGATCAGTTATGATACACTTGTCAATGTTCAGTCTTCTTCTGATTTATCCTATTAGTGTTTATTTATCTATTCATTTTTGTAAAATATAGTGAAGACTTTTTAGCCTCTGACTGAACCTCAAAATGAGATTTTTTTTATTAGTTGTTCAAAACATTACAAAGCTCTTGACATATCATATTTTATACATTTGATTCAAGTGGGTTATGAACTCCTATTTTTACCCCTTATACAGATGGCAGAATCACATCGGTCAAAATGAGATTCTTTAAAATAATATTTACAGCCAGACAGAGTAGCAGACACCTGTAATCCCAGCAGCTAGAGAGGCTGGGGCAGTAGGACCACAGGTTCAAGGCCAGCAGCCTAACAAGGCCCTAAGCAACTCACAAGACCACTTCAAAATAAAAACTAAAAAAGTCTGGGGATGTGGCTCAGAGGGTAAGCCCTCCTAGTTCAGTCCCTGGTACCATAATAATAACAATAATGACAACCACAGTCATGTACTTGTGTCCTCCTTCCTCGTCCCACCCCCTGGACCACAGATATTGCCAAGCATTTTTATTTTTTATTTTCTTGGCTAACCCATGCTGCCTTCATCTGACCACTGCTTTCTTCTGGAAGTGCGAACAAATTGCCAGGTGCCTGCCCCATCCTGCCAGGGGATTGCAGCTTCTTGGCCACCCCATGCCAGGGACCTGGGTGCCCTTTCAAAGCTTGGGTGACCAAGGATACATTCCATGCTGGCCTCTGTTCCCTGGGCTTTACTCCAGAATTTCCACAAAACAAGGGGTTGCCAACATCCCAGTTGAGAACACTTTCAGTCCTGAGAAGCTCCCACCGTTCATTCAGGTTTTTTGAATCTGAAAGTTAGAATGCACACATCTTGTTCCCATCTCTGTGAAGAATTATGGCCAATGCCTCCCTCCTGACATTAAAGCCTGCCTGGCTCACCCATCTGCACAACTGGTGATTGTCTAATTTTTCTTCACAATCAATAAGCTTAAAGGAAGAAAAAAAAAAGATTTCTTCACATCTACTTGAAGGCTTGAAGGTGACTCATTACAGGAATCTGCACCTGGGCCATGGCCGAGCATTGCCCTGGATCCCCAGGAAGAGTACAGAGGGGGCTCTGCACCATCTGTCCACTGGGAACTGAAGCAGGCAAAGCTCGTCAATGTCAGAGGAGAGTGCAGAGGGGGTGGTGCTTGCTTTGGTGCATTTCTAGGGGGAACAAAGCTCATTCTTTATAAGCCATGCTGATAGAGGCAGCATTTATACATGGAAAAAGGGACAGAGAAAGGCAGAGAGTGAGGGAAGAACAGAAGATGAAGACGGTGAGGAGACAAGGAGAGAGAGAGAAGGTGATGGGTGAGGAGGGAACCAAACTAGGGCAGGCAAACTGCCCACTGCACTGCTGAGCCACATGCAGGTACCACAAAGGGGACAACTGAAAGAAAGATCAGCAGAGGAAGGGGTAGGGCCAGGAAGGAGGGGAGGGAAAGAGGGGGCCACCAGGGACTGAGATGGAGTCAATTAAACCCCATGCACATGTGATTATGTCAAGATGAACCCAACTATTATGTACAAGTATAATGCACCAATAAAATTTTTTAAAAAAAGAATATGAGATAAAGGGCCCATTTCTGTCATCAAACTGACAATCATGAGGTGGGCAGGAGCCACGAAGCAAATATTCGTGAACCAATTATAGATTCATTCCAAAGAGCGCAGACCCTTTTGATTGATAAGCCTGCTCATTAATGTGGTCCATAAATATTAGCCACTGTGTACATAATAGAGAAATATGAGTCATGGATCCCATTACGATGCGGGGACACCATACCCACACCATCACAGAGCTGCACGTCAGTTTTTGTCCTGGGTGCAATGATGTTATTCCCTGTCATACAGCTGGCCCAGCGTGAGCACCAGCTTTGATCTTAAAGGAGCCAATATAGTCCTTACAATACATGACCTAGAACAACAAAAACATTTATTCTCTGATTCATAACCACTATATAGGTATGATTTTAAAAAGGAAAGTTTTCTGCTTTCCACTGTACAAACCACCAGCTCCCACCCCCACCCCCATCCTAAAACAACAACAAAAAATACCTCCAAGCCATCAAGTGAATCAATCACCGAGAAATTATTAGCTGAATTATTCTCAATTCTGTCTCCTGCCATCAGGTGGCAATTAATTCGGAAATGCCCTCACCTCTTCCCGCTAACCAGCATGACATCTCACTCAACTCTGGAATCACATCAACACAAACTGCCACAGGAACGTGGAGTAACACATTGTCATTAAATGCTTTGGAAAATAAAAAGGACAAAGTGTCCATCTACCAAGGAGTTCAGAAACGCACCAGGCAGGGCTTAGACTGCTAGGAAGGAGAGAGGGGAGCCGAACGGGGCACACTCCGACTCTCCAGCAGAGAAGACAACGTCTTGTTAGTTTTTGATGCACCAGAACTGTTGCCCTTAGGTCTCACTGCATTTCTGCTGTTGTAGATTGAAAAGATACAAACCCCATGTCCCAGGGAGCATGGGGTAGGAGGGTGGCCTCTCGTACTTAGCATGAAGACAGCACCCCGAAAGAGAGCTAGGGAGTTGAAAAGTGCGTGGTAGATGCACTGTTTAGTTTCCTGGATAAGAAATACTCACTGGGCACAGTGGTGCACAACCATGATCCCACAACTTGGGAGGCTGGGGCAGGAGGATCACAAGTTCAAAGTCAGTCTCAGCAACTTAGTGAGACCCTGTCTCAAAACAAAAAATAAAAAAGGCTGGGATGTGGCTCAGTGGTTAAGCACTCTTGGGTTCAGTCCCCAGTATCAAACAAAAAAGGAGTATTCACTGCCACATATTATTTGGAGATTTATTCACATATAAGTCCTAGAGCCTAGAAAGACAAAACAGACAAAATCACAAGGCAAAATCTAATAGAGGACTGGTTTTGATGCATTTATTTTTATATTGTGTTATCTCTCCTCTATGTTTGATAAAGAGGTTTTCTGCTTTGTCCTCTTAGCCCTCCTTTTCTTTCCCTCTCTTGTTCTAAACAGGAAGAACAATTCTGATCATTATGAATGAGAATACACAGTTTCTGGTGGGATCAAAACTTCTAATTCTCCTTCATCCCATTCACAAAGTTCCTCGTTAGGAGATTGGTTGAATTCTAGGCCTGAATTATTCAGAGGAAACTGCATGGCAATGTCACGTGCAGTAGGAGCCCCTAGAACACGCCCTTAGTGCTCTTTTAATCTGCTGTCCTGTGTCAAGCATACCTAATCCCTCTGCCTGGCCCTGGATCAGTAATCCCTCCAATGGCACGTGCGTACACATGCACACACACTCACACACACACAGGCACACACGTGTACATGCACACACTCATCCCAAATAATCCCTCATTTCTTCTGTGCCAGAAGGCAATTTTCTTCAACATACTTCATTCTGTAATAAAATCTTTTTTTAAAAAGCTGTTTTTAAAATGAACAGTTGCTTTCAAGAAATGCTATAAATAGCACCTCAATAATTTGGACTCAGCCTCAATAATTTTATGCATGTGAGAAGAGTGTAAAAATGTGTATCTGATCCCTTATGAGCACAGATAATTTCAACTGTTATCACAACCATTCCTCCACCCCAAGGGTATGGGTGGCCCATTTCTGAAACAGGTGTATTTAAAAGAGTTTGGTTTAAATGGGACCAGTTTAAAATGAATTTGCAAATGAAATCCAAGGACACATTTAGGCAGGAAAAAAGAGGGAAAGAACTAAAAATAGGATGATATTGAATTTAGAATGTAAGTTATATATTTTAATGAAGATATAAAGATTATTTTGCTTTGTACCTCCCAAGAGTGGGCAACGAACACATCCATTTCCTACTAGGAACCCTTAAAAAAGTATAGGGAAACAATTTGCTTAGAGGAAGGGACAGTGATTAGAAGCTAGTGTTCAGGAATCAAAAAGACAGAATGTTCTAGTGTTCAGAAATAAAGAAGGCAGAACATTTTAGAACATTTGCATCACTGTGACCAAAGACCTAACAAGAACAACTTAGAAAAGTTTAGTTTAGTTTACAGTTTCAGAGGTTCAGCCATGGTCGGCCAACTCTGGGCCCAAGGTGAGGCCAAAGGACTGGCAGAAGGAAGCAGCTCAGGACATGGACACCAGGAAGTAGAGCACGCTCCACTCACCAGGGACAAAGTATAAACCCCAAAGGCACAGCCCCCAGTGGCCCACCTCCTCCGGCCACACCCTACCTGCCTACAGTTACCATCCGGTTGTGGATGAATTTTAGTGAACAGGTGAATTCTCAGATACAGGCTCCTCCAGGAATGAGGTCAACTGTATTAGCAGAAGGAATGCAGCAATAATGGGTGAACTGAATGTGGACCACAAATATTTGAAAATAAACATGTACAGACCTTTGGTCTCACTATTCCCTAAACAATATAATGTAACAACTATTTACATAGCATTTGCATTGCATTGAGTAGTATAAGTGATCTAGAGATGATTTAAAGTATAAAAGAAGATATGCACAAGATATGTGTAAATGCTACCCCATTTTATATAAGGAACTTGAGCATTCATGGATTTTGATATCTACTCAGTGGAGAGGGGAGTCCTGAAACCAAAACCTTCCAAATATGGTCCAAGGGACCGCCATCCTTCTATTCCAGGACTTCCCTTTACAAAACAGGGAAGAGTGGAGTTTGCACTCTTGCTGGCTGTGTCTCTGTCTCTGGTCACAGCTTGGCAGCAGCTGGCTTGGTGGCCCAAGCCACAGGGGTTAAGTGACTTTGCGACTTTGCTGTCTTGCCACAACATAAACCTTCCATGCAAGGTGTCATTATAGATGATCTACGGATGACTGGCCATTTGCTACTGCCCTGTCCCTCTTTACTTTAGAACTCCGGTGGTGGGTGGAATGTCAGAGCAAGTGTGAACTTTTGTGCTCGTCCCTGAGAAGGAAACTGGGGCTCAGAAATGCGAGTGCTTTGTCTCAGAACCCATTAACGGCAGATCCCTCTACTTCCTGGCACCGCGTCCAGTAATCATCTGGAGGCAAGCCACTCAGAAGTAAGAGGATTATTGATGCTCTCAGTAGCAACTTTTGTTCCACAATGGCCTTTGGCCAAGATTGTGGCCTCATGAAAACTGGTCCATCCTTGTGACAGCAGCCCCAAGCCAGCGCGGCCTCTTGATCACACACAGTTCTGAAATAAGGCCACAGTTGTCACCATTGGCCTGTCAATCATTAAAAGGAAAAATTGTAGATTTCACATTTCTGAAAACAGGCAGAAACATAAAGATATGAAGATGAAAAGCAATTTTATTTTCCCCTTAAGTTCAAAGAATGTTGGCAGAAATGAGATCTTCTTGAAACAAGGCCGGACCCTGGCCATTTATTTCCAGCATCCCAAGAGGAGGTAGAGCCGGCGGTGTCCACCTTCCCATGGGTTTTAACGTCATGGTTTGTGCACATTCATTATTAGTCCATGACGGATTTGGAGAAGGTAGGCCTCTGGAGTTAAAAGGACACTCGATGACAATCTGCCCTCAATGAGCTCTGGGCCTGGCTGAAGACAGATTGGAACACAGGACAAGGCTAGTGAGGAGGGGCCACTGTGAAGCCTCCTTACAGCAGCTACCAAGGGTCAGGACGCCTCCCCATCTCACAATCTCCCTTGCAGACCCAGGCCCCTGCGGGGAAGGCTGCGGCACCATTTCCTTTCTTGTCTGGCCAACAAGGACATTTTGTGCCCATGCAAGTGGCACTTGTGGGGAACACAGCAGGAACAGGTCCTCTTGGAGTACTGGAAACTGTGACCCGACCCAGCCCTATTTCCCTCTCCAGGCTCATCTTTTGCACTCCCGCACTTCCTGGGGGCCTTGAAGTGTGGACTCTTCTTTGCCATCGGTGTCTTGCTTCTCCCTGTCTCCTGAGTTTCTCCTGCTTCCTTTCAGGAATCAACCAGGATCGTGGTGCCTAGGGCACTTGTAGCGGAAGCCACAGAAACCCTGGCTCTAATCAAAGAACAACAAAGATACATTATCACCCAAAACAGGGAGTCTCAAGAAAAGGGGTTCTGCAGAGTGAATTCAGCTGCTCAAAAATGCCACCAAAGCTGGCTTTCCTATCTTTCTGCTTTGCCATCCTCTGCCTGTCCTCTCAGCTCCTTTGTGGTCATAGATGGCTAATATGTGTTCAGGAAAACATGGTCACAAGCTCCCCTGCGTGTCTCTCTCAAAGAGCCAGGAAACATTTCTCAGGACCCTCCATCAGCCTCTCTCCCAATTCCCAGTGGGCAGCTCTGTGGAACAACCCACATCTGAATCAATCACTAGCAAGAGGGGGCTTGCTGTGGTTGGATTAGCAAAGCATGGGTCACAGGGACACAATGGATCCACTAGGAATCAAGCTGGTTTGGGCTGGCACCCAGTGCTGTCTTCTGCAGGCCCCGCCCATGCTGCCTCATGTGACGTGTACAGCCACTGTCCCCTTCTTTTTTTAAAATCAAAAAATCTAGAGCTTCTATATTGGAATGACTATTTGCCTATACATGCACTTCCTCAAGCTAGGCATGATGACTTACTCCCTGACATATCTTAGAATCCACTCTGTTCTTGGAGTTGGGGAAGGAGTGAAGGCATGAATGACTATATGAGTGACAGCAAGGACAAGGACAACCCTTTAATGCAGGTGTTCTTTCTTCCCTTCTACACCAAGCCACCTCCCCTACAGAGGGAGGAACAGACTTCTCCACCATTGCATGCCAAGGAACTTAAACTAGCTGCAGGTGGAAAGTCAGATTCTTTAGACATGAGCCTATCCACCTTGTGTCCAGGGAGCAACACTGGGAACTTTCAAAAATGACTTACTAGGTGGGACTAAGGAATGTTTGAAATTTTAACTATAGACAGAGATAATCCAAAGATACTTTTTCTACCTGACTCAAATCTAACTCTGCCTTCAGCTTTTTTTCATTTTAGAAACATTTATATAACAAATGGATCCCAATCTTTTGAGGATTCAGTTTGCAATCCTGACAAATTAAGGACCCTGAAGAATCAATTATTTTGACTTATCTCCCAGGCTGAAGGGGAGGGAGCCCTACATTTCTGGAACTTTGGCTTTGAAACCTCTTGACAGCATTAGAGAAAAGCCAAGGGAATTAGACAATAAGGATTCTTTCAAAACAGTAGGATTTAAAGGATCCTATTACCTACTTTATAATCTTACCTTAAGGCTGTAGAAAGTATTAATTGGAGCAAAGACATCCAAATGGGAACAACTACTGTAAGTCATCGGCATTGTTGAAGTCTGCCTTTTATCTCTTTAATTTGCTACATTGCCTCACCTCAGCATCTCTTGCAGATAAACCCATCCAACTCCTAACTCCCTGGTGTATTTTTATTTTTTTTCTGGGCACAAAGAAAAAAAAGAAAGTGAGGCCAAGAGAATCAATGGCACTTTAAATCCCATTTCCTGCCTTCATCAGTAGTTGATCCCTTTCAAGAAAAGAGGGATAAAAAACAGAGTAGGCAGGCTCCAGGCAACTAGAAAAACTCACTCCAAGTATCTCTAGAGGGAGCTTATGTGTGGCCTGCTTCTCAACGCTCAATTCTTACCAGAAATAGTATACTACTTCTCTGTGGATAGTGGAAAATGCTTTAATATAAATTGGAATGGCTGACAACCCCTCTGCTATAGTTCAGATCTGGATTGTTCCCCCAAAGACCTGCGTGGTAAGGGCTTGGTTCCCAGCTTAGTGCTACTGGGAGGTGGTAGAACCTTTAAGAGGCCGGGCCTAATGGGAGAATTTTAGGTCATTGAGGGCGTGGCTCTGAACAGCACTGTGGGACCATCACTTCCTCTTCCCTTTGGTTTCCAGCCGTGAGGGGAGCATGGGCAGGCACTTCCACCTGGTGTGCTGACTCCCCACTGCCTAAACAAATGGGGCTGGTTGTTCATGGATCAGAGCCTCCAAAACTGTGAGCCAAAATAAATCTTTTCCTTTTATAATCTGATTAGCTCAGGTATTTTGCTTCATCAGTGGAATGCTGGCTAACACACCTTCTGATAAACAGGAATGGGATGTGCTAATTGGATCCCATTGCTCTTGAGTGGCCAGGCCTCAGGAATCTCCTGCACTCAAATGTGTTTGTAGTTGGATGAAAACACTTTTTATTTTTAACTTGAATTAATAATCTTTGACAAAAATATCATAATCCTATAGAAAATGGCAGGGAATTTAATCTACAAAAGGGCAACAAAATACAAAATCAGCTCTTGTTACGGAAACCTTGGTCTTGGTGTAATTTCTTCTCTGAGTTTTTAAAAGGTTTCTGAATATAACTCTCTCTCTCTCTTTTTTTTTCATAATTACTACCTTTCTGAGGGCAATCTGGGGTGCTAAAATCTTTCTCAAATAGAAGTTCTGTATCAGTTGGCTCAGGAACTTGCTATTAGTGCAGATTCCTGTGTCACTTCCAGGTCTACTGACTGTAATCTCTGAAGAACAGAGTTAGAAGTGGAAACGTCTGAAGCCCCTGGGAGGTTCTTGAGCATGCCAACATTGAGGATCATTGGCACAGTGAATAAATTCATGGCTTTGGAGCCAGAAAGAACAGAATTTGAATCCAGTTGCTACCACCAACAATTAACAAGGAGAATCACTCTGATGAGGAAAAAGGACATATTTAATATTTCTTGGTTTAATTACATAAACAAAAGATATGTATGAAGATCACAGGCTTCAGAATGCTCATTTTACCCAGAATGTATAGATGGTGACCAATCAACTTTATTTAATAAGAAGTCCATTGCCTTTTTAGGACAATGCCATGCCCAGTGTACCTGGCTTGAATAATTCTTGCTTCTGTCCTTCTCAACTCCTGTCATTCTGTCCTAACTCGTGAGCCTGCCTCACCTCTGACTCTCAATGTTCTGCTTGTATCTACAAGAGAGACTCCACACAGTATGGCTGTCAGTTAGAGATGACTTGGCTTCAGGCGGTCAACCCCTCTGGCTGTTCTGACACATTTTGACAGCTTAGAAGCTTAGCAACAGCCAAAGAGCTGACCCCAGAAAGCGTGGGATCAGGGTTCTGGCTGCTTTGTGAGGATTCCCCGGTCTTCTTTCTGAATCTGACTGACACTGAGTGGAGCCACAGCCCCGCATCAAGGGCTGGATTGGGTAAAGTCTTGGATCTGTGTGTTTCGTAGGCTCACTCTGATTGTCATGATTGAAGATGACCTGAGCAAGCTCAGGAGATGATTGACGATGGTGACAATGACAAGGACACAAGAATTTCAGAGAATCCAGTGACAAGCTGAGCAACCAAGCCAACAGAAAGAATAGGAAGCCAAGGCTGCTCATGGGTTTTCATCAAGAAAACATAGTAGATGCGTGTTCTAGAGCCTTGATCTTACTTGACTCCACTCCCAACATCCCCAAGGGAGAGAGAGCAGACACTCCACTACCCTCTCAAAGTCATTCTTCCCTGCTTCAGTGTGGCCTGGTGGCCAGGAAGCATCACACAGTGAAAACACCATGGGGGTTCTGGAGGCCTGACCCTGAGACTGGGTGGCCAGTTCCCAAACAGCCATGCTGGGCAACCCCACTGGCATTTACCATAGTCTAAAACAACAAAAATTAGTGTACTAGAATGTAAATTCCCAGCAGACAGGCATCCTGTTGAGGACATGCCATGCATGCTCCTGGCCCCTCTTTCCTCCCCTCTCATAGGGCTCAGTGGTGGACAGCATGACCTTGATCTCATGCGGGTTGTCACTCTTCTTCCTGTCATCTGACTTTGGGCACACCCCTTAGCTCCCAAGCACTGTTGGCTTACCTGTAAAATAAGGACAGTACTCGTAGGTAGCTAGTAGGAGCCAGTACGATGTTGCCAGGAGGAAATGGGTACACTGGTGCCCATCTAAGGGATGAAGGATTCTACTGCCTCCCCAGCTTTGCCAGGCAAAGGCTCCTCCACAGCCCAGATTGGACAGTACCATGTACTATACACTGGTTCTCTGGGAACACAAGCTAAATTCCTGGAGCCTTTGGTCACATTTTCATCCACTGATCAATATACAACCTTGTTTTATGCGTGCTTCTGTTAAGACATCTTTTTTAATACCTGTGGCTGACTCATAGCATGGAACTCATGGCCAGCAGCACTGTGCCTCATACCTGCATGAAAGTACCTAACATACATGTGTTCTTCCTGTGGTGCTCCTAGCAGTAGGCCTCCCTCCAGCCCTATGCCTGGGGTCCAATCACCAACAACAAACATGAAAACAGGGAAACTGCCCCTAAATAAACCATAGGAAATACTCTAGCTCATAGTCTGAGCTGACACAAGAAGGCAGAGTCACCTTGCTTGAACTCAGCTGGGAACCTGCCCTTTGAGCAATTCCAATTTTTTTGTAGTTCTGTGCATTATCCACACATGACCATGATTTTAAGGTTACAAATAAATTTTGGGAAGCAGAGACATTCACAAGTACAGAATTTGCTAATAATGAGGACTGACTATAGCTTTTTTGCTGGCTGTACAATCTTGGCAGGACAAACACCTAAGTGCACTCCCTTGCTTGAAAAATAAGGCCAACACCAGCCTGTCACTGACAGCACAGGAAACCAAGGCAAGGACAGCCTTGGGAGGTGGGCTTGGAAGACATGCAGCCCCTTCTCTCTATCCAGGCAAATGCATTATATCCAACGTTTAATGGCTAAGAAGCCTCAGCAAGGCTAAGTGGGTGCTCTAAAAGCTTCTGATCTGTGACATGCAGAGAGCAGGGCCCATTTTAATGCCTCCCAGCCCACTGCTGCATAACTGCTCTGCAGAATGACTTAGTCGTCCTTATTCTTCTCCTTCTGTTCTCCCTCTCAATTCCTCTTTTCTCTGCCCAAGGAGATTGACTACACAGAGGGAAGAAAAAGAGCCGATTAGTTGAGACGGGGCAAATACCATCACACAGCGAGCGCGCCGGTGGGGAGTTCACGGAGTCAAGTGCAGACCTTGAATCCCTACACGTCACAGCATTGAAGCCATCTTCATCTCTCAGCTTTTTCCAGGCCATTCATTCACCAAATAGACAAATATCTGCATTTTTGTAGATAAAATTGAATGCAGAAGGAGCCATTTCCAAAGATAGATGACTGTCCTTTTTCCTTCAGCAAACTTTAAAAAGGTAAAAATTATCATATTATGGGCACGGTGGTCATGGAGAGAAAATGAGGCCACTGCTCAACAGGAGAAATTGCTCTCCTTGCATGGGGATGTTTTAACATTAAAATAACTCTCCTATCTCCTGCCTGCTAATAGGAAAGCTTTCACCTCACTGTTTGGCAGGGGATCTGCATTTGCATTTAGATCCACACAGGGCCTCCATCCCTTATTTACAATAGCAGCTGTGTGATAAAATGATTATCACATAAGTGGCTGTTTTGCTGGTTTGGATGGGGCAGGGACCAAGAATAGGAAAGGCTGTCATCTGAACTAGTCAATGAAAGGAAAGGACAGTTCCTCCTGGAGGCCAGAGCTGAGGCCTCCTAACAAGGTGTTCTGTCTCCCTCCTATCTGCCAGAGCAAGGCGGGCAGGACAGCTGACACTGGCTGAAACAGCTGTGGTGGCAGCAGCTGCTGCACTGTAGACAGACTCCACCTGACAATGTTGCAGGCTGTTTTTGTGCCTCTTTGGTGGTAGATGCAACATGGATTATGGTTCTGTTTTTCAGATAAAGAAACTGAGACATGGAGACATGGGTGTGATGATTCCTCTTGGCCCCCTGTGTCAGTTAACTCTTCATGGCTGTGACCAAAATCCCTGACAAGAACAAATTAGGGGAGGAAAAGATTATGTTGGCTCATGGTTTCGGAAGTTCAGTACCTGGTCAGTTGACTAGACTGCCCTTGGCCTGGGGTGAGGAAGAACACCATGGCGGAAGGTCAAGGTGGAGGAATACTGCTCAGCTCAGGCAGCAGGAAGCAGAGGGCGAGAGATAGGAAGGGCCAGCGACACATACAGTCCCCAAGGCCACGCCTCCACTGACCTGCTTTCTCCCACCTTCTTACCATCACCACCCAGTAGTGCATCCAGCTATCACTGGATTAATTCAGAAAATGGATGAGGTCAGAGCCCCATCCACTGCCTGAAAGTCCTACTCCTGAACCTTCTGCTGGGAATCATGCTCTCAGTACACAAGCTGTGGGGGCAGGGGCATTCCAGATCCAACTCATAGAAAAAGGTGGAGCCTAGATGAAATGCTAACTCAACCTGGTACACGGTTACCTCCAACAAGCCTCCTTGTCACCTGCCCACCCTCCCAAACTCTCCTTGAGTTTCAACAGAAAGAACAATGAAATGGGAATTCAAAGAGCTAAAAATCCTTTTTGATTTCTGCACCAACAGGTTAACCTTGGGCAGTTCCCCTTTCCTTTCTTTAGCTCCAAGTTTTTACCTGCAAACATTAAGGACTTGGACAAATGTACTGGTGAGAAAAGCTCATGTCTCTTGTCTGAATGGTCTGGCTGTTTCCAACGCCACACATGGGCCTCTCATGTGAGCTGTATGAACAAATATATAGCTACTGCAGTTGTCAAGGAAATCCCTGTGTTCCTGGCTCTGGAGCAAGGTTTCCACAACTTAGCTGCCCTCAGAATCACCTGGAGGTTAGGCTTGGTAAAGCAGTTTGCTGCGCTCCATCCCCAGAGATTTTGATTCAGTAAATCCAGGGTAGGGGCAGGATTTTGCATTTCTAACAAGTTCTTAGGTGATGCTAATGCTAATGGTCCAGAGATGAGGCCTTGAGAACCCCTTGCTCTAGAGATAAGAAAATTCATAAAAAGGAAGGACTCTTGACACTTCATTTTCAGTGCCATAAATAGAACTTTGTCTGTTTTTTTTTCTTTTTCTTTTTTTTTTTTTTTGCCCACCTTTGATGGTATAAACCAAACCAGTGGATCTCTCACCATCCAAATGCCCTTCTTGGTTAGAGGAATAATGGTCATATTAACTGACCAAACCAATATAGAGTCAAGAGAAAGTGACCTTAAAATATGCCAGTGGAAAAATCTCTAAAGAAACTATAAAACCAAGCCATGCAAAGTCTTTGGAGGGCTGGTCAAATTGTATGCCTTGGTTGTATGGTCTGTAATCAGGACAAGTATGACTGTAACTGGTGATAGATACAAAGACAGACAGATGTGAACCCACATCACCTCAATGAATCCAGAAGAGGAGTATCCAAGGAGCCTGAGGATAACCAGATAAGGGGTGTCTTACCCTTCAGTGCAAATATTATATTGTCCCTGTAGACCCGGAAATAGTCGCGCTACTTGGTTTCTGTCTCACTGCTTGCACAGAAGAATCTACCCACACATCCCAGCCTGGGAGGGAGTGATTATTGGAAAGAAAATTCCATGTATCTGTGGCATGGCCTCAGAAAATCCTAACAGGTAAAGTTAATGAGATGGGTCTCCAAGGCTTCAAATTCTGTTACTGAGCGCCCCAAGGTTTAAGGCAGGCTATTGCTCCAAAGAGATTGTTCCATTGTGTTATTTATGGATTTTAGACTCTCTTCAGTTAAAATCAGTTGCTTAATAAAAAACAGAAAATGTGTGGTTGGCATAGACAAAAGGTGGTTCTGTGTGTGAATTAAATAAAATAGAAAATGAGAGGAGTGAGGTGGGTGGTGGCCATGGTAGTAGCCAAAAAAGCTAGCTTTCCAGGCCTAGGCAGACACTTCTACCTGAGCAGGACATTAGGAAAAACTTCAACAACCACACGAAAATAATAAAAAGCAAAAGCCCAGAATATCCAAATCTATGCATTTTGGTCTCAGAATGGTGTGCACTCATTTTCTGTCCTACACACACACAGGATGCCTGTGCTCACTCTAGATCTCCCCCAGTCCCCTTGCAATAAAGGATTCAGGTAGGCAAGGAACAATAAAAGGGAGAAACGGGAGGACAAGGGCAAGTCCTGAGGACGAAATGTCCTCATGGGCCAAGCACTCAGCTTACATAACTTTTATAGCTCTGTAGTAGATTTGCTCAGTGTCAATTTAGCCACCAACTCAGTTTTCCATTGCTATAGCAGAACACCTGAGACTGGGTAATTTGTAAAGAAGTTTATTTAGCCTCTGGTTCTGGAAGCTGGGAAATCCAAGGGCACAGCAGCAACATCTGGCAAAGGCATTCAAGTTTCATCACAACATGGTGGAAGGTGAAGCCCAGTGAACGTGTGCAAAAGAGGAAGCATAGCTCTCTTGTGACAGCACGTTCCCACAAGGGTCAACTCACTTCCACAAGCATGGTATTAGTGCCTCTTATCAACCCTGTCACCTCTTAAATGCTGCATCTCTCATCACTAGCACAGTGACCATCAAATGCCAGCATGAATTTCTGAAAGTACAAACCAAGTTCACGTACCACAGCACCTACTCTTGGGGTGGTTTCCTAGAACCCCTGCCTGCATCATTCTGGTCAGCACAGTTACAGAGGATTTGGAATGCGGAGCTCAACAGCAGCCAGAGTCCTTAATCGCTCAGGAGGCTGGTGCTGGCTGCAGGTATCCTGCAGCAGGTACACGGTCGGTTGCTCATCTCTGGGGCATCTGCCTGGATGGCATGGTGAGGTAGCCTGCCAGTCACATGGCTGGCCAATGAGGGAGCTGGCACCCCAACCTTCTCCAGGTCTGATTAAACAGACAGCACAGCTTCAAATCAGAGCAGGAGGAGGTGGGAAAGAGCCTTCTAGAAGTGTGCCATTTTAAACACAAAGAAAAGTTTCCCTTTGTTTTCTGTTCACCCAGATAATATTTAGGATGACCTTAGCCCATCACCAACTGTCTACAAATAGGAGCGTCTAGCACTTGGGAACGCCTCCCACCTTCCAGAAACCAGAAGCCACAGCGTGTCTCAGAGGTGCCCAGGCTGGAAGGAGAGCTGACGACGGAAGGAGGGTGGAGAGATGGCCACCAGCCACTGCTACTCACCTCTGGGCCCTGTTGTGGGGTAATGACCCCTGAGAAAGAAAGCAAAAGACTGGACAGAGTGCAGAGGAGGAATGTAGATGAAAAGAAATCAGGAGGCTTTTTCTTTCATGTTTCAAGTGCCAAATTACGCTTGACAGTTGAATTTTCCCCAAGGCTCACTTCCGTAAAATCATGCCAAATTACCCTGGAAGGGTTGGAGCTTCCCAGAGAGACTTTTGACTATAATCAGACAGGTTTTCCACCATTGTTCTGACGCTCTGGAAGGGTCTGGGGAGAGAGGGTAGAGGGGTCAGTGAAAGCAGCTGAAGAGTGGCCGGTTGCTCACTGTGGACCTGAGCACCGAGCACCTCTCCAAGTGCAGACCTCCCCACGAGCGGAGGGGTGATGGGGCCAGAACACACTCACACGAAGGGACAGGTAATAATGCCCATGTTGGCTAACATTTATGGAGGTTTACTGCAAGTCGGGCGCTGTGCTGAGAATGTTACTCATTACTTTGAACTTCACCACAGTTTGCAGATGTGAAAGCTGAGACTGGGAAAAATGAAGTAATTTATCCTGGTCTTTCAGGTGCCAGATCCTGAGCGGCAGGCGCTACTGTATTGCCTCATGACGAGGTATCTCACCAGCGTGACAGGGAGAAGAAGGGGCCCAGACAACACCAGAACGTCATTGGACATGTGTACTAACTGCTTGATGAAATCAACTTAATCACACAGATTCAAGGCCTGGTCTCGCCTGGTCTTCACTGGCTAAACAGAGATCATGGATTTTATTATGCTGTTCATCTGCCAGGCATGCAGAAGGTCACTGCTGAAAGAGGCCCTGGCCCTTTAAAGGAGGTCCCACGTCCTCCTCCGAACGTTACCAATACATCAACCATATGACCCAGCAATCCCACTTCCGGGCTTATATACAAGGGAAATGAGATTAGTATCCCAAAGGGATATCTATACCCTTATGTTCATCACAGCAAAATGTACAATAACCAAGATAGGGTATTATGGCTTGGATGTGAGGTATTCCCCAAAAGCTCCTTTGTGAGACAATGCAAAAAGGTTTAGAGGATAAATGATTAGGTTTGAGAGCCTTAACCCAATCAGCGAATTAATCCCCTGATGGGATTAATAGTGGTGACTGGAAGCAGGTGGGGTGTGGCTGGAGAAGGTGGGTCCCTGGGGGTGTGCCCTTGGGGTATATATTTGTATTTGGCAAGTGGAGATTTCTCTCTCTCTCTCTCTCTCTCTGCTTACTGATCATCATGTGAGCTGCTTCCCTCCACCACGCTCTTCAGCCTCACCTAGAGCCTGCTGTCTATAGAATGAGACCTCTGAAACTGTGAGCCCTCAAATAAACTTTTCATCCTCTAGAATTATTCTTGTTAGGTCTTTTAGTCACAGTAGTGAAAAAGCTGACTATGATACAGGGAAACAATCTAAGTACCCATCAGTGAGGTAGAAAAATTGTAGCACATACAAAAAAATGGAATATTAGTCATAAAAGAAAAAGAAATTCTGCCATTTGCAGCAACATGGATGAACCTGAAGGAAATAAACCAGATACAGAACAGTTCTCACTTGCAAGTGGAATTTTTAAAAGTTAATTCATACATGCAGAGAGGAGACAGTGGTTGGCAGGGGCCAGGGGGTGGGGGTAATGGGGAGATTTGGGTCAAAAGGTACCAACTTTCAGTGATAAGATAAATGAGTTCTAAGATCAACCATACACATGGGTAGTCATGGATGTGTTACACACTTGACTGTGGTTGATATTATACCACGCACACATATGCCAAATCTTCATATTGTACACCTTGAATATATTCAATCTTTATCAATACAATTTTTTCAATTTTTATTTGAAAAGAAAAATGTGGAACTAGGGATTGAACTTAGGGGCTTTCTACCACTGAGCAACATGCCTGCCCTTTTTATTTTATTTCATAGACAGTGTTGAATTTGTGATCCTCCTGCCTCAGCCTCCCCAATTGCTGGGATCATCCATGAGCAACACCACACTAGTCTTGAAAAGTGCTTTGACAAGTTCCCATCGCAAGTCCTCATGGATTCTTCCTGAGAAGCTGAGCCTGTGTCCTCATGGGCCTTGCTGCCCACCTCCTTGTCCCCACTATCCTTCGCTCTTTGTTCCCCTCAAAGCCGTGCACTGGCCTCCTGTTCACTGACACCACATCAAGTGAGGTCACCATCATCCTGTCACTTGGATTATTGCTAGAACCTCCTTCCAAGTCTTCGATGGTCTACAATCCTTGCCTCATAGTGATCTTTCTAGAACCAAATGTGGTGGTGCCCATTCCCTGCTCAAGGCCCTCCTGAGGTTTCTGTGGCTCCGGAGATTGAGCCAGGCTCACCCATGACTGCATGGAGTCCTTCCAGCTCCGCCCATCCGGCCTCTCTCCCAGCCCTGTCAATCATCACCATGTCCTCAACGTAACTGAGATTTCTTAACCATGCGGCCTGGCGTGCACCACCCTTACACCCTCAGCCAGAGGAAGGTGTGCTGGGGGAGGAAAGGTCTTCCAGGCCAACCTGCGCTTGCCCTGCGGCTCTCAAACGCCACGTGCAGAAATAAGCCTGATTTGAGCATTAACCAGCTCGAACCCACACTGTGCCCTCCCTCCTCCACCACCCCAGCAGCTCCACGGGATGGATTGAGGCGGCAGAGCAGGAGTTCCAGCCACATGTCCCTACTGGAGGCCACACCAGCACCACACGGAACCAACCACAGAGTACCCAGAGCTGGAGCACACCACAGGGAAACTCTTCTCCAGCCACCATAGGAAGAGCTGGCCCTGCTTCCCAAGCGGCAGCGTCTGCAGGAGTGGACTTGGGACACCTGTTATTCGCTGCCCAAGTTCGGCTTCTTTAGACTCTTCTCAACTATCACCTTTTAGACTTAGCTGGGCTTCACTTAGAGGCACCCGATGAGGTGGACAGCAAACCTTGTGCCCACCCCCAGCAGGTGGCAGCTGGCATCCTCCTGGGATGGGGGGGTACCCCAGGCTCAGATGCCCCAGTGCAGTCCATCAGTCTGTCGGTGGGGACTTGACACCTGCCTTGCAGACACTAGCCCCTTTATGAGGGCCCAGACCCCCAATGTTTCCTGCTTTCCTTCCTTTGAAACACGGTGATGCCCCCTGACTTAGTTACCTGGGCCTTTCAGCCCTGGACTCAATGCTGACCCAATCCTAGGTCTCCATCGCCTTTTGAATACCAAGATCTCAGCTTCCCCTTATCCTTCTTGGGAGCAGGTCCTACTCTGGGGCCTGTCCGTTCCTGACACTTTGCCCTGCCCTGTGACTTAAAATGTTTCATTTTAATTAAATTCTCTCAGAGGGATCACTGAGGCAATTTACAAATGTTAGTGGCATGGCTCAGCTGGGGATTGCCACAGAATAGGTTTCCAATGAATATTTGGTTACAAATGGTTTTAATTCTCAGGCGTGAAATGGTGACCACAAACTGGGGATCATCACCACTCAAAATCCCTAGTCTGCAGTACAGAGGAACAGCGTGGGGAGGTTCTGGGGGTTGAGTTCCCCGGGGAGCAGACTGTGAAACAGAGAACCCACCTACTAGGAAGTGCTCTTAGAGGGGACTCTGTGAACAGGAAAGGAGGTTAGCAGGAGGGGGCAGAGGGAGCAGCTGAACTTGCACTCTCCTGGGCAGTCAGAGAGGGGAGAGGGGTTGGACTCACCATGGCCTGGATATGGTTTATCTCCTAAAGGCTTGGGCACTGGCAGCTTGGTCCCCAGTGGTGGTGTTGAGTGATAGTCCCTTCAGGAAATGGGGCTTAGTGGAAGGGAAGCACATCATGGAGGCTCCACTCCTGTGATGCAAGAATGCTGGAATTGATGTAGGAACTAGCCTTTGAGAGTGGGTGAGTAAAAGTGAGGTGCTCCTCAAATATCTCTTCCACCATTATGATGCCATTTGTATAAGGCCCTCATCGGGGCTGAGTGGATGCCAGCACCATGCTTTTGAACCTTTAGGGCTATAAACTAAATAAACCTCTTTACTTTAAAAGGTATCCAGCCTTGGATATTTTGTTACAGCAACACAAAACTGACTTAAGACAGGCCTTTATACCCTTGCATCCATCAGTTATGGGATATAGGCTGCCCCTAAAAAGGGAGTATGACCTTGGGCACAGTGTCATTCTTTAGCTAAAGCACCTTCTACAGAGAGCAGAAAAGGTTGTCTTCTGGCAGTACTTCTAGCAGCAGAGGAATCAATCCATCACTTTTTATCTCAAGAAGGGACCTAGGCAGTGCTCCACAGTGTCCACCACAGAATTAGACAAAATTAACCCAAACAACCAACTCAGCCAAACCAGCCTAAAGGAGAGTCTCAGCTCTGTCCCCATCCATCCCAAACCACTGTTTGCCACCCTCCCTTCCTGGGCCTCCCCCTTTCCAATGCCCCCATCCAGGCTCTGACTTCACGGCCTCATCCCTTTTGTAACTGAAAGCTCTGTATCAAGACAAAGAACAAGACCACTTTTCCCCTTGGAAGAGCAGCTAAAGAGGGCCAGAGTCTCGGGATGGGGATCCAGGGAAGATGTGTGGAAACCAGGGGACACGGGGCTAGAACAGAGAAGGAGGAGTAGGCACCATCCAGAGGGCAGAGACGGGGGAGGAGGGCCAGAGACCAAGACGGGAGGTTCATGGATGAGGACGAGAACTGGTGGAAGAGGAAGAGAGCAGGGCAGGGTGTCGCTGGGTCAACCTGATGGCAGCAGGCGAATTGGTCGCCTGGGTCACAGAGCCCGCAGTAGTGGACAAGTTGGCTCATTTCTGCTCCAGGAAAGTGCCTTCTGGCCTGGGGCCCATGCAGCCTCTCTCTAAACCCCATCCACAAAGGCACCAGCCAAAAACAGTAAAAGCAAGATGTGTTTGCTAAAATCAAATTTCCTGAAACCAAAATGGCAAGTCAGGAATCAGTGAGCATGTTCAGGTGCTGGCGACTGGGGCCTGGAAAGCAGCCTGGGGAGGGGCAGGCAGCAGGAGACCCTCCCTGGGAAGGGAAATGAGAAGCAGCCCCCTCGCCAGCCTCTCCCAGCAGCTCCAGCTCCTCCGCAGGCGGCAGGCGGCTCCAGCACCTGCTCTCCATCTGTGTGTGTCCAAGGCTCTCTCAGGCCTTGTCCCTGGGCCTCAGGCTTTGCCAGCTCACAGTGGCGGTAGACCTGGGATATCAGATGCTCAGGGAAACATGCAAGTGTCCCCTGTGCTCACGCCTGTGCGTTCACACAGTTAACAGGCTGATGAAAAGAGGCACGCACTAGAATTAAAACGTCAAAATGGTTTACCCTGCACTTCATGGAAACAAAGGGAGAGCGAGGGAGGGAGGGCGGGAGGGGACGTATGTCAGCTAGGAAGAAAGACCACTCATCTTGCAAGAAAGGAGTTGTGGCTCAGGTACAAGAAGTGTGGTTGGAAGAACAGCCCCAATTGCTGCATTCAAAAAGAGGCCGCGGCCTTCGACAGCTGAGTCCCTGCTCGGTAACTGAGCGTGAAGAGGGCACAGGACCTTGCCAGCTCCTCCCTCCCAAGATTTCTCTGTGGACAGTCTCTGCCCTGGAGCGCCCACTCAGCTGGCCGAGATGCTCAGAGCAGCCCCAGTGGCTCTCGTCCTGGCCACCATCTCCTCCCTTCCCCTTCTCTTTCCACAGGCCAGCTGAAGGTCGGAAGGCATCCCCCGTCCACACCACGAGGGTCAGAAGCTCTATCAGTTCCTGCAATCGTTCCTTGAGCAAATCCCTCCCTTGCTTTCTAACAGATGCTCCCTGCTGTATCACCCTCCAGATTAAGACGCTAAGAGCCAGAGAGGCTGAACGTCATGCCTTCAGTTGACATGTGAGGAAGCACAGAGTAACAGAAGTCATGTCCCTAGAGGTGAGCAGCACAGCCCAGCGTGGGTTAAGATTCCAGATAAGGGCAACGGATGCCAGACCTGGTGTGGTTTGGGCTATGCAGACATGAGAACCAGAAGCACTCAGGTCAGTGCCAGGAATCAACCAGCAAGAAGGCCCCGTCTGTCACCCAAGATGAGAGAGTTCACACAGTTATTAGATCCTCGGGACTCACCAAGAAAGAAGGAATGTTGTGGAAATCCCAATCCTTAATGATGTCTCCAAATCACAAGGAGATGGAAAAATTAGAAAATGGAACTAGCCACAGACATGCTCCTGATGGGGACCTGGGCTAGGGTCTTTGCCATGGCGGGGGTGGGACTGCTTTTGAGAAGCATCCTGCCTGAGCCAGTTTCTTCCCTGTGATGCTGCAGTGGCACCACTGACAGATGGGACCTGTAAAAAGCCAATTTCCCTGCATGCCTTGGTTCCTTCCAGCGGAGCAGCAGGGTTCACAAACAATGTGGGTCACTATCGCTGAGCAGACATCTCATGGTCATTTTCCAAGCTGACGGGATTTTCAGAGCCATGTATCATGAGGAGGCTCCTGTACCAAGCAGACTAGGAAAGGGAGATGGGTTCTTTAAAAAAAAAAAAAAAAAAAAACACTTATTTTTAGTTATAGGTGGGCACAATATCTTTATTGTTTTTTTATGTGGTGCTGAGGATGGAACCCAGTGCCTCATGCATGCTAGACCAGTGCTCTACCTCTGAGCCCCAGCCCCAGGCCCAGGACAGGGAGGCTGGTTCTTAAGAGCAGCACCATCACTGTGTGTCCAGGGGTAGCAATGTCTCTGGGCAGAACCCAGAGAGCCCTCTCCCCACACTGCCATCCTCGGACGGTTTACCTATCATCTGGGGAAGTGAACAACTACTATGAAAGAATTACAATGAATGAGGCCGGTCTTTAAGGTAAGCTTATACTCTCAGTACTTACAAATCCCAGAAAATTCACAGCTAGGGATGAGCCTATGGCATCTGAAACATGTCCCTGACCCTGGACATGATGTTGATGACCCCCATTCCACAGGACAACGACAACGGAGGCTCAGAGCACTAATGAGTCTCCCGGTGAAAAACGAACCACAACCCAGGGATTCTGAGCTCCAAAGTCCAGAGTTCTTTCTGTTCTCCAGAATGGCACCAAACAAGGTGTTTTCATTCTTTCTAGTCTCACCTGCACAAGAAAATGGAGCCTCAGTTCTCTTAAATGTTATTATCTGAATCTTAATCAGAAAATGGTCAAATTCCACAAAGGGAAGCCTCCCAAGGTCTCCCACTGTCAACCTCTGCCACTGCCCAGCCAGTGCCAGACCTGTCCTGGCTGCCCTCTGTGTCTGCCCATGGGCTTCCTCCACCTCTACTGCCCCCAGTCAGCTCCAGTCAGCAGTGGTGCCTCTTTCTCTGCACACCCTGGCTCTGATCTGGATATGGTTTGGCTGTGTCCCCAGGGTTCATGTGCTCGCAGCTAGGTCCCCAATGTGGCCACGTGAGAAGCAGCAGAACATTTAAGAGGTGGAAGCAACTGGCTCTCTGGGAGCACTGTCCTCCAAGGAATCGACCTCATTCTATGGACCCCCAGTTAGTTCTCACAAGGGGGCTGTTATAAGAGTGAGACTGGCCCCTTCCCTCTCCTGGGCTGCCACTGGGGCCATGGTGTGGCAGAGTAAAGGGGGCTTCACCAGAGGCCTTGCCTTGGGGCTGCCTGATCTTGGACTTCCAGCCTCCTTAGCTATGAGCTAAATCAACTTTCTTTATAAGGTTTCCAGCCTCAGGCATTTCATTGCAGCAAGAGAAAATGAACTACTACAGTCTCCGTATCCAGCACAGGGAAGAGCTCAACAATGAACTGTGACTATGGAATCAATGATTCTGAGAAGCTAAGGTTGATGGCTTTTCCATGGAAGAGGACAGACACACAGAGTAAAGCCCAGATGCTAATTAAAGGAACCAGGGCAGAGACTCCTGCCTTTTGCACAAACAAAACCAGGAGAACAGACAGAATCCAGACCACGGATATGTCAGCCCATCGGTGACTACAGACAATAAGAAGCTGATCTTTCTGTGGTCCAAAGCGCGGTGGCTGTTATTTGGAAAATAACAGCAGTAGCAATTTTTTTTGAAATGATGTTAAGACCCCCTGCAGTGCGGGCCATGCTTACTAAAATGCCAAACAATAAATGACCAAGTGGGGGTGGGGTGGGTAAGGAATGAGACCGAGGGGCATTTGGGCACCAGGAGGAAAGCAATTCCATCAGCAGGGTCTGTGTGTGGATGCCACAAGCCATTCCGTGTTTTCATTCTGAGCAGAAAGTTCTGATTAATTGCCAGGTTCTCAAGCTCTTTAGAGTCTGTTTTTAAACTCGAGGGTCTGACATTTCAAAGCATAAATGTTATGGGTTTGCGTGTCACCGCCTAGTGGGTTGGGACTGTGGTCACTCTACACACCTTAGCAATGCCCCACAAAGGCCCCACTGAGGGACGCCTTTCTGGCTAAGTGATCCCACATTCACAGGCTGCCTTTGAGTCTTCTGAAGGGCCAGGGAGGAGAGGCCACATTGTTCCTGGCTCAGGAAGTCACAGCAGCAAGACCCCTGCCTGGTCCCTGGGGAATCATGGCAGCTGGGCAGAGGCCTCCAGGCCCAGCAGGATAGAAGCCACGGTTGTCTCAAGGCAAGTTGTCACAAGGAAATGATGCTCTTGTCCGGTGCCCCACAAAAAGATTTTCATGAGGATTACAATTAAACAGCTTAAGCCCATGTGGAACCACTTCCCCTTAGCTGAGAAGCTTCTGGATGGCTCTCTAAGAAACCCAAGTCCAAGTGACTGACTTTATAGAAATACATTGGCCAGTTATATGGATAATAAAAGAGCTGACATTTATTGACCACTTACCCACGGATGAATTCCTTCCTTGCTCTCTCAGCTATGTCCTGTCCAGAGATGAGCCCATGCCAGAAAGCGCAATAAGGAAACCGAACAGGGGGCTACATGCTAATGTGTGGGGACAAGGAGCAAAACCATCCCAAAGACCAGCAGCAGCAGGAAGCTGCTGTCCCTTCCATTCACCCCCAGATACACAGAGGTCCCAGGCTGGCCACCATCACCACACTGGCAAGCCTCTCTTCCCTTCTCCTGGGAAAACCTTGGTCATTGGGGACCCCATATTCCGCTCTCTGACCTTGACTTAGTGCTATTGCAGCTCTCAGAGAGGTCAAACTAGGTTCTAGTCCAGCATGACGTCTCCCCACCAGAATGGGAGCTGCTAGAAGGAAAGAATCATGAATATTTTATTTATTTTTTAAATTTATATTTATTTCTTTATTTGTTGTGCTGGAGATTGAACCCAGGACCTCACACATGCTAGGCAAATGCTCTTCCCCTGAGCTACACTTTAGTTCAAGGACTGTGAATAAAAGTCATCTTTGATCCTTGATGTGTGCCGCTTTGCACAAAGTAGGTGCTCAGTAAATGGTTGCTGAATGAATTCACAAACTAATGATAGAATCTGCAATGCCATTCGTTATTTTAGATGTAGAAAAAACCTTCTGACATCCTGTGGGCTCCAAAGCACTACACAATTATATACTAATGAAAGTTTAATGAAATAATGCTGTATTAAAGACTCTGGTTTTCTTTGTGCCCTTCCTCTTCAGAGCCTAAAGAGGTGCAGTTCAGCAATACTTCACACACCAAATTCCTCCTTGATGCTCTTACCTTTGCTATCAGTCAAGTCTTGGACTATTGATCCACATAAATTTGATTGAAAACTCCAGCCTTCATTGAAATGGGCTGACAGCAATTGCCAGCTGATGGCTGTGAGCAGTCTTGAAGCAGATTCAGCTCAGGTCTCTGGGTTTCTCTGCCGTCTGAGGGGCATTCTGTTCATATTAAAGGCTGACATAATTATTCACAAATGCAATTCCCCTTCCAAGGGGAAATCCTCCTCTAGAAGTCTTTGCAGCCTGAACATCTGGACCACAAAGTCCATGGAACACTGGGTGAGAAGGTCCAGGACTGTCTCCCATTCCACATGGCTCTGACGTGGGACGTGTGTTTCAGTATTACTAGAAGTGGGATTCGAGCTCAGCTCTTCCCTGTGTTCACCTTCCCCTTTCACAAAGACTGTACTGTTCTGATCAGAGAGTATGCTGTAGATGCAGCATGCTTTCCTACAGTAGAGATATGCTGCATAGAAGCACCGGGTCTCCTTCCCCTGGGCCGAGACAGACCAACCCAGGCTCATACAAGGTGGATATGCTGGTGTGAGGCTGGGCTTTCCTGATGGGCTGAGCCAAGGGTCCTGTTGCTCAATCAGCTCATCAGGCATCTTGGGTTTGCTGAGCCAGAGGCATGTGCCCACCCGGCCCAGAGCTGCTCCGGGGCTACCTTCTCCAGTCTTTGTACCCCCACCCTGTCTTCCTGATGACCCCTGATCCCCCTCTGGTCGCCCTCTACCTAGTCCTCCCAATTTCATGCACTATTTAGCTACCTCCCCAGTTCTGCATGAGGGCAGACTCAGTGGAGCCTTTTCTTTCATGGTTGTGCCTCTGCAGATATAGTGACAAAGAGCAGATTAATACAGTCTAAGAAGTACATGAGGCAGGACACCTTTATAAAGAACAGAGCTTTCTTTGGCCCACAGTTTTGGAGGCTCAAGGGCATGGCACTGACAATTCTGGTGATGGCTTCTTGCTGTCAGAGTCTCAGGGTGGCACAGAGCATCTCAGGTCAAGAGTCAGAGAGCTCAGGCATCAATGTCTGAGTATCCAGCCTCTGTCCGTCTTCTTATAAAAACACTAAGGTTCCATCATGGGGCTTCCCCTCTCACAGCCTTACCTAAACCCACTCACTTCCCCAAGGCCTTCCAGACATTGTTGTTGGATCAAGTTCTTGCTCCTTAATACCTTTAACATGTGACTTTGGGATTAAACTCCTGCATGAGTTCTGAGGAACAAACCATATTTCGATTGTGGCATACAGTCCACAACCCCTGTGCCTGCTCTCAGCCTCCACGGCAGCTCACCCATTCATGCCTCCCTCTCCCCAGCTGCCCCTCTGGCCAGTAGCCCCTGAGCAAAACCAGAGAGAGCTGACACCAACTTCCCAGCATGACTGGATCACCACTCACACAGGTGCTCCTCACAGTGGGTGCACCAATGCTGCCCATCCACAGAGACTTGCTCCTGGTGCACAGAGAGAGGAGGGCAGAAACCCTCAGAAAGACTCTGCACCTGGATGGGGCTGCACAACAACACAGAGGCACCCCCGGGCCCAAGCTGCAGGTTCTAAACCAACTGTGTGACTCAGATGAGTCACCGTAGGCTGAGCTGCCCACCATCTGCAACAGGAGGTCCCTTGTCAGAGTCCAGTGGATTGAAAAATCTCTCCAGGTTGGCTCTGGAAGCACCATTCAGGCCCCTACAACCACAATCTCTTGTCTCAGCAGAATGGTGCTACCAAGTACTGCATTCCTATGACTTTCCAGGCAGTGTACTGGACAAATAGATTTTGTCCTCTTAAGTAATGGCACCATCTCCTGCAGGTAAATGCAATCGTGATCCTCATTTCATGATTAACATGTTGGAGTCCCATAGCAGCTTCTTCAAGTTCTTACAGAGGGCCATGCGGTGAATCAGGAATCAGATCCAAACCTGTTTAGATCCAAACTCAGGCATTTACTACTGTCCTTCCCCAAGCAGTAGAGCAACGTCCACTGAATCCATGGAGCTCGCAGGAAAGCTCAGAGTATTTCCCTCTAATGAGAAGGAAGTGAGGGGCAGCTCTCCCCCCTGCCTTCCCTACCTGAGCTCCTTACAGTTAGAGCTCGTTATTCCTGATTTAAAAACAATTGTTCCCATGGCAACACCTTGGTGGCTTCTCTTAGCAACCATGGCTATCTTTCATAGTGTTAACAAAGTTGGTTCAAAGATAAAATTGCTTTTTGAAAGAGTTTGCAGAGGCAAACCAAAAATGACCAGTTGACCTGAACTAAACTTTGTATACATACTAACAGAATTGTGGAAGGATGTGGAAACCACTGGGAAATGATTCTGCTAACCTGCCAGAGGAGGAAAACAGAAAAGGCTCACCTTCATGCCCGGGGACACTGTCTCAAATCAAAACCAACGATTTATCGATTTGAAAATGCGAATGCTTCCTCTGACTGACAAAAGATTCACAAATTCAAAGTATTTTCTTTTGCACTCTTTTTAAAATTTTTATCAGTGCATTATGAATATACATAATAGTAAGATTCCTTATGCCATAATTCATACACACACATAATTTATCAATCTCACATTTAAGATCTACAGATGGTACTAGTTTTCTATTGCTGCTATGATGAATTACCACCAATTGAGTGGCATAAAAACCATGCATATCTGTCATCCTACAGGTCTGTAGATCAAGCCTGCCATGAGACTCACTATATGAAGGTCAAGGTACTGGCCATGTGCCTCGCTTTCCAGAAGTTCCAGGGGAAGAATCCCTTGCCTTCTCTGTATGAGCTTCTATAAGGCATCATTTCCCTGGCCTTATGGCCCCTTTCTCCTTCTTAAAAGCAGCAAAGTTGAGCTGATTCCTTAGGCCACCATGGCTCCGACATGTCTTCCAATATCCTCTTTTATTTTTTAAGGATCTTGGGGTTACTATGGGCTGTGGGATAATCCAGAATCATCTCCCTACTTTAAGATCATCTGATTGGCAGCCTTGATTTCCTCTGTACCCTGACCCCCCCGACTTTGTTGTGTAACCTAACACAGTCACAGACTCTAGAGACCTGTGTGTAGACACCTTTGGGGGGCTATCAACTCCCCCTACCACAGTAGATATTGCAGCATAGACTGATGTTCCTAAGGCGAAAGGGAGAGAATGTCTCCTTCTTGTGTCCAGAGGCACGTCTTCTTGCCCCCAGCTGCTGGGGATCTCTTTGGCCCCTTCTCTTATATGTTCTGGCTGTGTTTAAAATACATCCTTATGGAGGGCAAGACAAACCAAATGTGGCCCTACACCTTTTCCCCACCTTTTCCAAAACAGCTATGGTTTATGTTGAGCAGCGTCCACAGGACAAGTCCAGGTCACACAAGGAGCTGTTTCAGGAGGTAGAGGTCTGCTGTCAGGGATGCCAACCTAGAAAATCATGTTGCTTCTGAGGAGTGAGTCGAGTTTATCCGCCAGAGCAGGAGGAACTAGGGTAGAGCTGGAGGGACCTGAGCCACTGCCATTTGCCAGAGACAAGCGTGATAGATGCTAAACCAAGGGGACTAACTCTGTGAAGGGCCAGCCTTCATATCATACTTTGGCAATTACCCCATGAAGACATTTATATACACCAACAGAAACCAAATCCCTGCAGTAAACAAGCCAAAAGCCATCACTCCCCAGGGAGAAGAGGCTTCAAATGCCAGTTGGACTCCTAAGGAATGTACTAGAACGCCCTTGAGTCCTAGGCCCAGCTCTGTGGTGACACCAGAGAAGAATGTGATAAAGAATAGGGCCCTCAGGATCTCACGCCTTAGGTGCAGAGGAGAGGAGTACACTCTGGGGAAGTGACTTACAGTCACAGACACACCATGTTTTAGGCCAAATAATTGTGAGCTGATTTCCAAAGAGCCAAAGGAGTTTGGAAGAGGCAAAAGTCCCTGTGACCTGGGGAGATGGAAGTCAGGGGTCAACAGAGAAAGGTGACAAAGCAATAAAGTGTCAGGAATGGGCTCAGCCAGTTGCCACTGCGTGCCTCAGGGGCTGTGGCTGGAGTTCCTGGGCCTCAACTTCCCGCCCATGGCCGGCAGCAATGGCAGAGGTCTCCGTCAGCGCGGGCTCTTGTGTTCTGTGTGTTCACTGAGGGCCTTATGGGAGAAGCAAGGAGGAAGCTGGGCCTTAAAGGGTTGGGAAGGGAGGAAAGAGGGCCTCAAATCAAGGCATGAGACATTCCAGAGCAGGAAAAGCCCAACTTGCCAACAAGGGCCATTCCTGGAGCTCCACCGAGCAAAGGTCACAAAGTGGTCCCGCAGGCTACCTGAACATTCCCTATAGAGTCCCCAAATGAGTGGACCCAAAGACAGCAGCTGCCATTTTCAGCTTGCACAGAGATATTCTAGAATGTCTGAAGCTCTGGATTCAAATCAGGGCTTCAGGACAATCCCAGCCTGTACCCTCTCTTGTAAAAGAAGGTGAGAGTCACTGTCCCCTGACAGCTGGAGTTAGGACCAGGTAAAGAAAGATCTCTGAGTGCTCAGCACAATATCTGGGGTCTAGAAAGTTCTTAACTGGCATTGTTCCAAAGGGCATGTGGGCCTCTCTTCAGCAGCTTTCAAAATGTGTTTCTGTTGATTTTAACAATGAAACTTTTTTCCCCAAATAAACCTCAGGTGGTAAAAGACTTAGGCCTTGTTCATTTGGGGTTTCAGGACCCAGAAACCTTTATGCTGGGCCTTCTCCTTCCCTTCCCCCATCCCCGGTGTCTTCCCGAAGAAGGACCATCCATGGTCTGGCCCATGCTCCACTGGGGCATGCCACCCCAGGGCCCAGGCCACGCCTATGTCCTCTCTACCTGGAACCCAGTCTGGTGGCTGAACCACAAGTTCACCAAATGGCCAATTCACTGAGTCCATTTGGTATTGTCCACACATCATGCAACAGTCTACTGAAAGCCAAGCCACCAACTGTATTTTGCACCCTAACACTTTATATCCTAATATCTGGGTTTCCCAAATCATCATACAAAAAACTTACTGTTTTTACTACTTAAGTTTACTTCAATTATGATCAGGCTCGTGGGTAGGGATACAGGAAGCCTGGACTCCTTAGCCAGGCAGCTTCTAAAGGGGAGAAAGGAAAAGTCCCTCTTCTTCCCCCAAAGGGCTGATCATTTGAGTCCACAAGGAGGTGTACAGGAGAAAGGTCTACAGTTTTTTTTTTTTCTGTGCACATGTGCACAGGAGCCACACAAAATGTGGGACTCCAAGAAATTCCAGGTGGTTCCTGAACACAGCAGCCTTCACTCCATGAGGGAAAGGGGCTGGGGTTTCTGGAGGGGGGCAGGTCAGGAGGAGGTGAGGGAAGAAATGGGAGGTGAATAGGAATGACCTGTTTACAGACAAAGTCTCTCAGGCAGTGCCTCCAGAAGAACCAGTGACAGGTTGCGTCAAGCCCCCTGCTGGGTGGCCTTGCATGCTTTGCCAAGTAGGAGTCAATCCCTGGTTTGAGGGATTCCCGGCAAGAGGACTACATAATTGTGAGCTGATTTCCAAAGAGCCAAAGGAGTTTGGAAATGCTCTTAGGTAACAGGCACTCAGAGGAAGCCCTCCCTATGCTCTGCAGGAGAAAGAGGGGGGAGAGGCCAGCCAAGGCAAGGTCAGAGAGAGACCTGGGCTCTCCTTCAGTCTACAGAACTCAGCAGGCAGAAGCAGAACGCGGTGGGGTACAGTTTCCTGGGCCCCAAGACTCCATGTCCTTGGCAAAGCCCTCAGGTGTCCCTGACACTGACCCCCAGTTCCCACCCTCTCTGCCAGTCTGTTCCCTTTCCTCTTAATTCTTCTATCCTCCAGCTTCTCCTCCCCAGTTGATGGATAGGTAAATAGATAGATAGATAGATAGATAGATAGAGACATAGATATTCTTCATCCTGGTTCCTGGCACAGAGCTTCTGAAGCCCTTGGGGTCAGCTGAGCCATAGGGGTGAGAGGAACATGTTTTTGTCACTGTCATAAGCCCCTTCAATCATATCTGAGTTCATGCTGATGAGATGACTCTTGGAAGGTGGGGCCTGCTGGCCAGAAGAAGCAGCCACATGATTACAGGGTAGGATTTTCCACCAGGAGAAGGGCTGACCGAGCATGGCACCAATGGCCAAGGAGTTAGCCAATCACACCTACATAATGGAACCTCCAACAAAACCCTCAGTGGCAGGGTCTGGACCCTCTGGGTTGATGGAGGTGGTGCACGTGGAGGGCACGGAAGCTCTGAGCCTGCTTGCCATGCCTCACCATGCACCTCTTCTGTCTGTGTCCTTCATGATAGTCTTCATAATAAGCCAGCAAATGCTCATGTGTTCAAGGAATCGACTTACAGCAGGAGCGATCCGCCTTGGCCCAGGTGACTATTTCACGGGTGTCCTTCCATGGTCACTAGGTGCCACTGCTGCTGGGCCTGTGGCAAGGCAGAGCCTCATGGCAGGGAGCAAGTAGTGGAGCAGAGCTATTCAGCACATGGCAGCTGGGGAGCAGGGACAAGAGATAAAAGAAGGGGCCAGGGCCCCAACATGCCCCCCAGGGCACACCCCACGGACCTGCTTCCCCCAGGGGGACACACCTCCTGACGCCTCCACCTCCTTCCTTCAGCACATCAAGTCACTAATTCGCAGATGGATCAAACCACTGATGCCTTCGTGATCCAGTAACCTCCCAAAGGCCCCAACTCTGAACACTGGGCACCCAGCCTTCCACACGAGCTGCTGGGGGACACATCACATCTAAACGACAAATGGAAGCGACCCGCTTTTCTGACTGCTGTGGGCCATTCTGACAGGTGGTCAAACCTCAGAAGAAGTTTGCAGGAACCAGCAATTTGTAACCAGGTCAGACCAGAGTAACCTGGGGGCCCAGGACTTCCTCCTGGCACCTGCTGCAGAGGCAGACTCCTGGGCTGAGCGCTCGGCCAGCAGGGTCTGCCCAGTTCCATGGAGCCAGAGTGGGGAGGGAATCAAGTTCCCTCCTAGGGTGCCAGAGAGCTAGAGACTGCTGGCTTGGGGTGCCACAGCACTGTGGGTAGGGAAATGTTTCATTGTCAGCCTGGCCCCCACTCTGCATCTGGTCTCTGGTAACTCCATTACTAGGCCAGAAGCCCAGGCCCCATGCTCAGCTGACCCCTCTCTCAGCTCGGGCCATGCAGAACTGTGATAGAGACAAGATGAGCCATTTAAAAATCTTGTTCAAAAGGCAAAAGGAAAGCTGACACCCAAAACTTGGCCAGGATCTTCTAAATGTTTTTGAAAATGCTTCATCTAATGGTTTAAAATAAGCACATTTTAGGTACATTAGTAAATTCTTTGAATGCATTATGTTGGCAAATTGACCACATAGTAAACTATCTTACAACAAAACAGTTTGTCAAAAATTGATTTAAACATGAACTCAGATCCCAGGTTTTCAGTCCAATTCACTGTTCCTGATGTTTGCTTATAAACAGTATGTTTTCTTAGAATGATTGAATTTGGTTTCTTTTCTCTATTTTGGCAACCAATTTTTTTTTAATGTTTTCCGTTTTTTTACCAACTTGCTTTCTTTTTTAAAATGCAGTATATTTGAGATATTAATGGCCTCATTTTAATTTGTGCATATGCTTGTTAATAATGAAATCTACTTAATGTGAGTTAAAACTAAAAGCCTGCCAGGGTAATTCACAAACATTTAAAAACTCAGTAGCAATTCTAGGAGGATTCCCTGTTAATACTCTTAAGGACTTTCAATGGGTAGACAAAGTAGGCCTCGGCATTAAGAGAAAGAACAAACAAATTAAAATTGGACTCTCGGTAACAATTGGGGAAATAAATATTCACAGCCTTCTGCATGACACTGAACACATTTGTAAGGGCACCTCCCACACGTTCAAGGAGGGCAGTTTACTCAATAACCACCTTGCTAAGACTCATTCAAGATGGGGTGGGAGGATGAAACTACCTGACTTTGCTGTATTTCTTTCAGGAATGCACCAGAGGCCAACATCAATCAAATTTAAAATAATGCAATCCTCATTTGGCACTGATGGTAGCAGCAATCTCTCTTTGTAGCAGAAAGCAAATTTTTGTGTGAGCAAAGTAATTTACAAGGAATGTACATTTTATTAGAATTCCAGCCTCAGAGACATCTTAAAATCCATTCTCAGACCTTTGAGACCATCCCAAAGATCCATGAGAAATGTCTAAATGATCCCCATTTCCACAGTGGATTACAACTTCGAGAACAGTGCTCATCACTGGCGGATAAATCCCTCTTCACATCTAATCTCTTTGAGAATTCAGTTTATATTAAAAGAAAAACACTTTGCTATGTATTTATACATGAAAAGTGGGATTTCAAGTCAAGCTTTCATACATTATCTTGTATAATCTGTGGAGCAATCTTTGGCAGCAGATATTAGTTCCACTCAAAGGTTAGGCTCCTGAAGCTCGGAGTGGCTAAGTGACATTTCCAAGTTTGTACAGCTAATGAAAAATAGACAGGCATTCAATTGAAGTCTCCTGGCTCTGAGTCAATCGATAATCAATAAGTTAAACCAATGCATGTGCCCCTTATCATAGGCAGAGACGCTTCTCAATGGGAGTCTCTGTGGGGACGTGGGAGCCATGCTGACCACAGGCTGCCTTCCTCCCGTCATCTCCCACCAGAGCCATGGCAGCTAACACCTGGCTCTGCCCTATTCCCTGAGGGGTGGTGTCAGTCTCCACCAGTGCCTGAAGACCTGTCACACCCCTGATTGAAACCTCTGGCATGGCTTCCATCATCCACAGGGACAAAAGACACAGCTTCCCCATCAGGAGCCTTATAGCTTGGCCAGCCTCCCCGTTACACATCCTCCTCTCCCAGAGATGGTCTTCCTCTCCTGCCCTGTGGCATCACCCAAGGCCAACTCACAGTTCTCTTTCTAAAACCTTCACTCAGGTCCCACTCACAATCTCATGCAGAATTTGCCATCTCCCTCCTGCCAAGACAGCACAGCCCCAATATTTCCTAACTAGATCTGCTCCCCATCTCTTGGCTTTTCTCTGAGCTTCCTGCTAAAGAAATTGATACCTTAGGTCTGGGTGTGCGGCTAAGCAGTAGAGCACTTTTATGGTACACACAAGGCCCTGGGTTCCATCCCCAGCATGGAAGGGAGGAAGGAAGGGTGGAAGGGAGGAGGGAGAGAGGGATGGAGGATGGAGGGGCGGATGGGGAGGAAGGGAGGGAGGGAGATTAATAATGATGCACAACAGGGGTCAGCCACCTACATCCCACAGCCCTGCCTGACAAATCTGGCATAGTGCCTGTTTTGGTGAACCAAGTTGTACTGGAACTTGGCCATGTTCATCTGTTTACAGACTGTCTGTGGCTGCTTCGCACTATGGAGACAGAACGAAGCAGTTGCAACAGACTGCACAGCCCACAAAACTGAAAATATTTATGATCTGGATCTTTATAGAAAGGCTTACTATCCCTGTGCTGGAAGTGAAGTCAAGAATTAAAGTCGACTTGTAATCCTGTTGAGTCGGGTGGGGGAAAACTCCAAAAGATCCTAGAGTGTTGGGGCCTGAGTTATAGTCTAAATTCTGGGACACAGTTTCTCTTCTACATTGAACAAATCAGTCCCCTTATCTGAACCTCCATTTTCCCATCTGTATGATCAGAAAATAGACCTATGTTTTTTAAATATTTTCTTAGCCCTAGAACCCTCTCCCCAGAAGAGTCTACTCATTCACCCTTACACACAGATTCACTTTTTTCCATTTCACTTTCATGGTTTCAGTTGGTCAATATGGTCTGAAAAACCTTAAATGGAAAGAAATAATTTAGAAGTTTCAAAACGCATGCTGTTCTGAGCAATATGATGAACTCTCACACCATCCCACTCCATCATGCATGGGCTATGAACATCCCTGTGGCCATGTATCCATGCTGTATATATTACCTGCCTGTTAGTTGCTCAGTAGCCCTCCAAGTTATCATAATGACTGTCATGGTCTCCCAGTTCTTGTGTTCAGATAACCCTTACAGAGTAACCAAATGCTAAGTCACAATTCCCTGGCACTCACCTCACTTCATCTTATCATGGAAGCACTGTATCATCTCACATGGTCACAAGAAGAGTACAATACAATGAGATATTTTGAGAGACCAAACTTAAATATTTAACTTTTATCTAAATTACATTATTATAATTGTCCTATATTATCATTACTTCCTGTTGTCTATATCCTACTGTACTTCATTTGTAAATTAAACTTTATCATAAGTATTTATAGAGAAAGCATAGCATATAGGGTTTGGTCCTCTACATGGTCAGGCGTATCTTGGGGGTTTGAGAATGTATCTTCCATAAATAATGGGGGGCTCCTGTGTGCACTGAGCTCTAGGCATAGAGCAGATAAGGCCAGAATAACTTGGACCAGGGCTGCAGTGGAAGGCCCATGTGCTGCCCATCATTTCCCATGCTTGCCCTGTCACCAGGGGCCTTGAGGGCTCCCATGGACCCCCAGAGCCCTGAGCATAATGGCCTCTGATCTAACACTCTTTTAGAGTCCCTTCCACAATCTTGATCCATGATCCTGTGTTGAAGGTACCCTGTAAAATTCAGACTTAGAATCATCCAAAATCAAACTCCATCTTTTGGAAATTTTTTTCCTAATCAGGCCATAGCTGAGACAGATGGAAATGGAAAAGGTAAATAAATAAACATCATGAGACACTTTCCCCACTCATCCACAGGACGGCCTGGAGTGCACCTTCGGCTTTCTGGGGTGTTCTGGCACTTCCTGTGATCTATCTTGGGCCTTTTAAAGCACAAAGGCAGAGTGTCAGCCTCTGGGAGATGTACAACATGAGGGACTGTCACTCCAGTGACAGAGCACTCTTGGGAGCAGTGCTGCTTCAAAAGGCATCATGCAGGTAATGACATTGCAAGTTATTTGTTGCCAGAGTGAGGAATATTTTGAGCAGCTCATGAGTGCATTAGGGCTGCATCAAAGAATAGATCTGTCCCTAGATAGGGAGCATCTCAGAAAGATGGCTGTCCGAGGTGCTTTGCATTCAGTACACTGGCCAGAAGTCAGGGTGCTGGCAGACTTCCTCTAAATACTCCCCGTGCACCTGGGACACGCTCCCCAGCCACTCTGGGGCCCGGTTTCCTATCTGCAAGCTGAGTAGGTCATACTAGATAACTAGAGTCCTCCATGTGTATGAGGCTCTGTGTCAGGGACTTTGCAAGAAAATAGCCCCACTGAAGGTCCAACACTCTATAGGTAGGATTCTCATTTTACGAAAAATGTAGAAAACCAAATCTTAGAAACATTAACACCCAGAATCATATATCTGGTGACAGCAAGGCTTTAATTTATGCAAGTATTTAAGACATGGCTGTAAGTCAAATAGCTTCTGTTGGAATCCTGATCTTGCCACTGATAGGTATGACCCTAATTTAAATAATTTAATTTTCATTTCTTTAAATACAGAATGGGTTGGAGGACCTGTTTCCACCTACCTGGTAGAGCTGCTTGGATAGTTAGATGAAACAATTTTCATAAACACCTACTGGATTATGAGTCATAATTAACTGTCACTATTATTGTCATCAGCAAAATCCCAACCCTGCATTTCACTCTGTGAAACCCCAGCTTTCCTGCCACCTCTTCTCTGAGGGGATTCTCATGGATGTTGCCCATGGCCAGAGCCCAGGGTGGGTCCTTTGCCTTCATCCTATCCCCTAACTCTCTGCAGCCCAGGACAGTGCTGAGTGGCCCTCCTTCACATAGTTTCTTCTCTAGGTTTTGGGACTCCACATTTTCCTGGATGTTGCCTATCTCTTCCTTTTCTGGCCCTTCTCCTCCCCTCGAGTTCCAGAATGCAGAGCCCAAGGTCCTTCTCAAGCTCTTCTCTTCCCCACCAGGGGCTATCCAGTTTCCTATGAGCTGACCACTCTTGCATTTCTCTCCCCACCTGGTCTGTGAGCTGGAACGTCCCAGTGCAGTAGCCCCGAAGTGTGGCACTTGGGCACGCTGAGACTGAAGTGGAGAAGATGGAACAGGAAGACCCCAGAGCATCCTTGGAAGCAGGTTCTCTCTGACCTTCCCCTGCCTTCCTATCCCTTGTCATTCTCTCCCCACTGAAGCAAGTCATAGACACCAGAATTTTTCCTCCCCCAGCCTAAGTCATAGGAACTAGACCTCCTCTCCCTCAAAGTCAGTCACAAAACCTTGAAATGCTGCTCAAGCTTTCCCTGCCTTTCTGTGGAGCTGGCCATGAAATTCACCAACTACCTGCCTGAGAGTGGATCATAATACCCATGTCCCAGAGGGAGCCTGCCCCAGTCAAGCCCTGGAGAGGCTGAGAAGAATTTGGACAGACAGGCTTTGTTGGGTTCCCCTCAGCCTAGTACCATGATATCAGACCCATGGTCCAATCACGTCTATAAGTCTGTCCATTCTTCATGGAACCTAAGCATAAAAATAGTTCATCCTGGGTATTTGGGTCTGCATCTCTAGAGGCTCCCATATCATGTAAGACTCTGATTTAAAAACTGTGCTCTGCCTCCCCCTGGTTAATGTGTCTTTTGCCACAGGAGTGTTGGCCACACCCAACTATTTGGAGGAAGGTCTCTCACTGGGTAGGAAGGTGTCTTACTCTTTTGGCCTCCGCAGTGGAAACTTGGATGTCTCTCAGCTTCTCAAATGTAACATGTCCCAAATAGAACTACTGGCTTCCGCTCTACTGAGATGGCTCTTTCTTCCACCCCACAGCAGCCAATGTCAGCAACCTCTGCCCAGCTGCTCAAGCCACAAACCTGGGTATCATCTAGCTCCTTTCCTTCTCTCATGCTCCCTTTCAAATCTGTCTATAAGTTCTCTCTGCTGTGCTCCCACCATGTCTGTCACCTCTGGCCTCTTTCAGCATGCTCAAGCTGTTCTAGGCTGGTCCCCACAGCACTGCCTGCTGCCTGGATGGCACTAACAGCACCCTCCTGACCACAGAACTTTAACTCCAATTTTTTCTAAGGACTGTGAGCTCAAGAGCTCTTGACTCAGCCAAATCAAGCTGTCATTTCATTTCCATCTTAAGAACAGAATGAGTGTGGATGGGGTGAATTGGGTCTCTTTTTCCAACTGGAGAAACATCAAGGTCTTTCTGACCTTCTCTTCTTCCTGCCTTCTTCCACCTTCTCCCCCAAGGCCACATGAAAGATTTCTCTGTCCTACTTTCCCCCAAAAGTAGAGCATAAGACCCATATTCAACGGTAGAACATAAGAAAGTAGAACATAAGACCCATCCAGTCAGATTTCTCCACAGCCGTCTACTCCCTCATCAGCCCTAGCAGAAAAGCAGTTCCACTGGGGTCTGGGTTTTCATTTCCAAAGGCCTCTATGTCATGTAAAACTCCTACTGACTAAACCCACTAGGCTTTCCTCGTACCAATCTGTCTTTCATTATGGGAACTTTGGCCGTGAGTTTTGCAAAGGGTGAGGAAAAGGTGCTGCTTTTCCTCCCTGGGGTACAGTCTTTTCCACAAGGCTCTGAGGCTGACCTTCCCACCAAAGATAGATTCTAGCATTTAGAAGCTTCAGGCAAGCATTAGAAGAAGGCAGAAACCTATTTTATTATGAAACTGAATGGTGGTCGTTCATTTATTACAGTAATCAATAATACCAGAACACGGAAGGAAAGGCTCTCTTGGAGAAGAATCGGTACTATTCCATCAGAGCTTGATCGCTGTACCCCTGAGGCTAAGAACCTGCTGTGGATAGGGAGGGTAACGACCAATCTCCAGGGCATCCCTGGAAGTGTACAATTTCTGAAATATTTAAATTAATACCATTTTAGCTTTGGAAACTTAACCTAGGGCAGGCTGAACATTCTTTTGATTTGACAATTTTCCCCATGCAGTTCTTATAATAATGGTGAATTAATTTGGAGATATGGAGTTACTAAAAAAAAAAAACTAATTACTTCTAGCATCTATGTTTTTATAAGGTAAGATGAAAAATCTTTATGATAGAGAAACTTCTGAAAAATCTAAAATATTGTTATATTATTTTTCTCAGCATAATGTCCAAATTTGGGAAGTATCAAAAAAGACTTCAAAGGAAATTTGGCCCCTTGAGTAAGATGGTCTCATGGCTGCCTGGTTAATCAAACAAAATACTATAAAATATTTTACAAGCAAGACTTCAGGGAAACTGAGCTTGTTTACAGTGAAGATTCTTTGTCCTTTGTTGTTTTTTAAATAATAAAAAAAACGGCAAAGTCAACACAAGGCCAGAAAAATAATTGTCTAAAATCTAGGTAGACTATCCACTATCTAGACAGATAAAGACTATAAAATCTATGTATCATTGTTAAAGAGAGAATGTCACATTCCAATTCTGAATTAATATAGCAGTTAGCAGGAGAGGTTTCATGTGTTTTCCATTTTTTACCTGATCTTGTAAATAAATTCAGCAAAACTGACAAAACTTTGCCAAAATGTTAGCCCCTTTGTGTATGTTTATTTCAAGCTGTGGCATTATAAACCCAAACAAATAAAATGTACTTGCTTTAAACCTCTGCACCTTGCTGGACCTTCTCACTGAGCACTCGTGTTCTGGACGAGCAGTGTTTCAGGACAAATCCAGTCCCTATTTTTCTTGAAACACCAGGTTTGATCCCATGAGTTTGCACATATTGCTTATTTACCTCTGTTGCTCTCCAGTATACCTTTCAGCCTGGACTGTTCTACTATTATTATTTTGCCTTTGGGCACTGGGGATTGAACCCAGCTCCTCAGGCAAGCTAAGAAAGATACTGCTGAGCTACCTCCCCAGCCCTGAGGTCTGGCTGAGATACAATCAAATCCTCTCCTCCTGTGCATCCTGCTATTTTTTTTCAGTCCTGCAATTCTGTAACATGCAGTCGGCCCACCACCCCCACAATCAAGACGTAATTCTACTAATGATCACTTCCGAATCCCCTGGTTCTCATTATCAATCAGGCCTTCACTCCACCTCCAGTCCCGAAACCACTGGTCAGTTTTCTGACCCTGTAGAGTCTCCTTCTCTAGAATGTCATGCAAATGGCATCCCACAGGACATGGCCTTTCAAGACCAGCTTCTGCCACTTAGCATGAGCATTTGTATAGCTGAGTCTCCACAGTGAGCTCCTTCCTATTGCTGAGTAGGATTTCACTGTTTGGATGCACAACAATTTGTTTATCCATTCACAAATTAGAGTACAGTGTAAATGTTTCCATTTTTGAGCAATTATGAGTAAAATCTTTACAAAAATGTGGTACCTGGCTTCTCAGGCTTCCATTTCACATGGGCATGTCTAGGAATGAGGTTGCAGGCTCTTAGGGCAAGTGAATATTGTGCTACCAAACTATTTCCCATGTGTCCGATTAATTGTGCATGGTCACCAGCAACATATGAGGAGAGTTCCAGGACTTTCTCTCTCGACAAGCACCTGGCACGCATCAAGCCCTGTGGCCGTTGGGATTGATGCTGTTCAGGGATTTGTTGTTGTAACTAGTAGTGGCAGTGGTTTTGCTTGTTTGTCTTTGTACCAGGGATGTGCTACCATTGAGCTATACCCCAGCCCTGCTTTTGTTTTTAATTTTGATACAGGGTCTCACTAATCGGCTGAGGCTGGCCTCAGTGATCCTCCTGCCTCAGCCAGGCCTGTTGCAGGTGTGCCCACTACACCCAGCAATAGGGTAGTTGTCTTTATCTATTCCAGTAATGTGCAGAGGTATCTCAGTATGGGTTTAAGTTGCATTCCCTAATGATGAGCATCTTATCATAAGCGGGTTTGCCCTCCATACCTCTTCTTTAATGAAATGATTTTCCATTAAACTTGGGCTGTTCACTTTCCTTTTGTGGAATGTTGATGGTTCTTGACACATTCTGGAGGCAGGGGCCTTACCTGACAGATGTTTAGTAGCATTTCCACCTCACTGGTGACTTGTCTTTACATTCTTCGAATAGCATCTTCTGAAAGCCAAGCTTTACATTCTGATACAGTAGAATTTATCTGTTATTTTTCTCTGAGGGGCTGTGATTTTAGTGTTATAGCCAACAAAACATGGTCTCACTCTAGGACAAAGATTTTTCTCCTATGTTTCCCTTTTAGAATTTTTATAGTTTGGTCTTTACATTTGGTTCTAGAATCCATTTTCGGGTATGGCTCCAGCTATGAATTAAAGAATCATTCTTTTGCAGGTGGATATCCAACTGTAAGGCACTTGTTGGAAAGACTACAATTTGTTAATTGTTCCCCATGTGCCTTTATCAAAACCAGTTGGCCATACATTGCTGGAGACTGTATTTAGACTCAGTCTGCTCCTGGTTGGTGTGTCACCCTTTGGCCACCCACACTCCTGATCATGGAGCTTGGTAGGCAGTGTGGCATTTGGTTAGTAAGAATGCTCCAGTTTTGTTCTTTTTAAAGATTATGGCTCTACTATAGATCCGTGTCCTTTCCACATAAATTTTAGAATCAGCTTGATGCTTTCTACAAGGAAGCTGGGGGTGCACTGCACCGGTAGATCCACTTGGGAAGAATGACATCTTCTAGCCCATGGGCATGTCCTTGTTTACTGAGGCCATCTTCTATTTTATGGGTCATTTTTCTGTAGCTTTCAGCAGAGACATGGTGTACAGAATTTGTTAGATTTATGCCCAAATGCATCATGGTTTGGATACCACTGTAAATGGTAATGGGTTTTCAAATGTCCAAATATTCATTGCTAGTACGTATGAAATACAAATGACTTTTGTATGTTGACCTTGTAGCCTGTACCCTTGGCTAAGCTTGACTGTGGGTTCCAGGATCTTCTCTGTGGATCCTTTGGGATTTTCCAGGTAGACAACCAGGCCATCCAGCAGTGAGCCACTTATGTCTTCCTTTCTAATCTGGGTGCCTTTGTTTCTTCTTGTTGCATTTTCCCTGCCTTATGGTACTGACTAGAATCTCCAGAGTGATACTGAAAAGAGACAGTCAGAACATAAAACCCCAACAAGTAATCATAACCAAAATGACTGATTTCTGTTTCACAGAGGGTGAGTGAAAACTCACCATCACACACGAGCAGTTTGGTGGATTGTGAAAGTGCAGTCATTCATAGAGAAACTTCAGTGTTCATCAACACCCTCAGAGCTGTCTGCACATCTCAATTCTTCTCACTCTCCTAATGCAGGAAAATGAACCAAGTTCCTCCTTGTGACCTGAAAGTTCAGCTCTCCATGGCATATAAAAATAGCAGGTACAGTGCTTAGGAATCAAGGTTAATCAGCGTTTCCCTATTCATTCTCCCTGATATTACCTCCTCAATAATACCAAATTAACTCAACTGAATATTAATTCAAGGTTTCAAATTACCTCAGGATGTTGGAAATTACATACTTCAAAGCTGATATACTACAAAGCACAAGTACAACAGTTTTCAGAATGACCATTCAATTTAAACAAAATTTACATTTTCATAATCCAAAATGCTGTATAGGAATATCAGTGCATTTGATCAGTAAACCCAGAGAGAAGTCCATGAGAAAAGCAACCACAATCTCTATACCAAGCTTAAATGGGAAGCAATATAGATACAACTTGTTTTTTAAACCAAAGTTACTGAATTAAAGATTTATCTTAACTAAGTTAACTATATCAATTCATCTCCTGAACTATCTCATTCAGCAAGAATTTTCTTTTCTCTAGTACTTTAAAGGAGGTACTTTCCTTATTATTTTTATAAATTTGGAGAATGTAAAACCTACATAAATATCAATTTCTGAAAAGAAATCAGATCAGAATTTCTTTCTTTTAAGACATGCAATAATCTACTTGGGAGGCAAAAAAGAAAAAAGAAAAAAAATTCACAATTGTACAATGAGATGTCAAGGCTGTTTCCGAAAAATAGACACACATGTCCAGACACAGCTCACAGCTCCAGAATCAAGTTAAAAACAATCCCAGAAACATTCAAAAAAAAAAAAAAAAAAAAACACTGGTTCAGATCTCAAAGGACTATTCTTCCAGTGAGCATGAAATTCTTAATTGATTTGCACTCACAAATAGAGCAATATCCAAAAAATAGAAAAAGGCTAGCAAAGCAGAATCTTCATCTCACTGGGCAGAGAATAGACCTCTATTGCCCATAGACAAGAGATCACCAAATGGCCACACCATAAAACCAAATCTCCAGTTACTGGGGATCCCAATCGGAATAAAAACACAGAAACGAATCAAAAAGTCATTATATCTAGACACGAAGAAAGAGAGAGAGAACTAAAGAAAGAGAAAGAGAGAGAGAAATCTAGAGAAATATGGAGCCAGTAGTTCTCTTGCCACATGGGACTTAATCTGGAAGCAAAAAAAAAGACACGCCTGGGCTTCAGGGGTCCTCAAGATACACTTCTCAACCAACATCGTTTAATTGGCTTTGTCAGATGAGTCCACTGGGCATCACTGTAGAGTAACCTACAGAAATCATTATTTTTGAAAAGAGAAGATCCTGACTCTCGCCTACTCATAAAATGAACACCTGTCAAAGATTTTATTCAATTCATTCATCAATGAGAGAAACAGTAGTAGGTTAAGACAGGTTCAAAGAACATTTTAAGAGGGAGGTATTGAAACATAAATTTACAAAAGAAATGTTACGATGTGATTTCTCAAATACAGAATGTTTTAAGTCCAACAGGGTAACAAACCTAACCTTTGGGGCCATCAGTTTCAAACAGGAATTACTTGCATCTCTACTAGATAAAAATCTCCAACTTAAGTATAACTTCACATAATCTAACCGTTTAATGAATAATAACCAGAGAGCTGAACAAAACATATCCCCCACATTGAGTAGGTCTGGGCTTGCGTGTGACGCTGAAAGCCCATGGCCCTTACCCATTTGACTTATTTCCAAATTAAGATAATTTTTCTGAATACAAAAGAAAAAGTCCACCAACTAGGGAGATAAAAGCTTCATGCCTTTGTGTCCTTGGAGGGCAAAATTAGTAAAATTGACTGCTCTTGATTGATTAAAAGGCACCTACTTCCTTTTGTCCAAGGTTACAAAGCTGCTCTGGTCAGGAACAAGACCAGGACTTTGACTCCCACCATTCCACAGGCTTTGTTTGAAATACTTCTGAAGTTCCTTAAGTATGGAGACAGTCAGAATCAACTAAATGAGGGTTACAGTTAACCTTCAGGTGCCTGGTGGAGAGAGCAGACTCAGGCTGGGAAGGCCAGGGGCGTGCGCCTCTCTGTGAGGCTGTGTGTCTTGCTCAGCGATCGCCAAAGAAAACAGAATCCTAGGATATGAGAGAGGACTTGGGATCTGGCTCACCTGGCTCTGGAGCCGAGACATCCCATCAGAGTTCATCTGCCAGCCGAAGACCCTAGGATGCCAGTGATGTGGCTCGGGCCATGTCCTCCAGCCTGAGAACTTGGGGGGCATTTGTGTTAAGTCCTGTGGTCCAAAGGCGGGAGAGTCCACATGTGCAAGGGCAGGGAAATCCTGCCTGGCTCCGGAAGCAGGAGCCCCAACTGCTTTTCTTCTATTTGGGCTCTCACCTGGATGGGGCCTCTCCATGCTGAGGGCGTCTTCCCAACAGGGTCACCCAGTTTCCCTGCCACCTCCTCTGACAGCATCCTCCCAGAAACACCCAGAGTCATGCCTTCCTAGTTTTCTAGATATTCCTGGGGTCCATCAAGCTGACACCCTAATGAGCCAGCCCGAGGTGAAAGGCCTTCTTAACTTGAGGCTGACAACCCAACACGGCTATATGCTCCTTTCTCCCTGCCACCTGCCCCCTTTATGAAAATGTCTCCTTCCAGAGGCACTGTGGGCCCTGGCCTGAGGGTGTCAACTAGCAAAGTCCCTGCCCTGTCCAGTGGTGCAGGAAGGCTGCGAGTGGGGGGAGGGAGACTTTAATGTTAAAGTGAGACTCCTGATTTTAGTTCTCAAGCCCTCGACACCTGTACTGTACAGCATGGCCAGCTGGATGCTTCTGTTTCCTGTGACCCCCTAAAATCTCCTTTTCATTTTCAGTTCAACCTGCTCTCTGCTTTAAAATGTGGGCATGGCCGTGCATGGTGGTGCATGCCCGTAATCCCAGTGACTGTGGGAGCTGAGGCAGGAGGATCACAACCTCAAGGGTAGCCTCAGCACATAGTCAGGCTGGGGTGTAGCCCAGTGGTGGAGAGCCCCAGGGTCTCATCCCCAGTACCACAAAAAACAAAGTGGGAAGGAAGCCACCATACAGACATCCACGCTGTCAGGATGAGGCTCATCAACCTGCTGGAGCCTATATTTCTTAAACTTTATACAGAAAACTAAAACATAGGAACAGATAACCACATAAAACCATGATAGCACTTAGTGATTCTTTCTGGTGTGCGCCTGGTAACCAGCAACAAGGTCAAGAACTATAACTAGGGGTGGGGTTGTGGCTCAGCAGTAGAGCACTGGCCTAGTACATGTGAGGCCCTGGGTTCAATCCTCAGCACCACATTAAAAATAAGTAAACAAAATAAAGTATGTGTCCAACTGCAAATATATAAAACATTTGATAGCCACCACACTAAAGGACATACGCTGCCCACTGCTAGAGGACAGCCGAGGGAGCCGGGCTGGGAGAGGATGCCAGGGTAGTGTTAGCTCCTTGAGTGCAGGGCACTTGGCTCCGCATCACATGCTTCACACTTTACAATGACTGCCGCAGCTTCTGTTCTCACCTATCAGAACATTTTAGAAAACATAAAATATTTTTAAAGAAGATGAAATATCTGTCCATATTATGCAAAAAATGAATATGGAATATTATAAAGAAAGCAATTAAACCACACTAATTGCTTAACCCAGTGGGTTTTTAAATTATTCATTAGTGCTATTTAAAAATAATTGCAGTTTATGAGGAAAATCCATTATGGATTTCTTTTAAGAATGAAAAAGAAAGGGTTTCCTTTTCATTCTTTATTTTCCTCTTCTTTTTTATTTATCAACTGTTTACAGCTCTTAAAGCCAACCTGTATAGACAAGTTTAATATTCTCATTATCTCCAACCCTGATCTAATCCACTTTATCCTTTGTTATGCCCACACCTCCCTGTAACAGATTCCAAACACCCAAAGAGACAATAACATTGTCCTAAAAGAATATGGAAGATGCATCCGAAAGGGGAAAAATAAGACTCAGAATGAAGCAGGACACCCCGGCCAAGCTATTAATTCACCTTCAGGGGCATCCCTCTCGGCTCGTCCCCAGCTGAACGGCCTGGGATCTCTAAGTACATTCTGCTCACTTGGGTCAGAACTCCTGAATTCTCACGTACTTCATGCGCCAGCTTTCCAATTTCTGTTTCTCTGCTTCCTCCAGAGAATTATCAGAGCCACAGGCACAAAATGGTAGGACTGGAAGGAACTTTTATCTGGTTTAGGGGTTTCAAAACTGAGTTCACCGGTACCCAGGAGCTTCCAGTGGGACTAGGAGGCTGAGTTGGCATGACTTGGTGATCTCCAACCTCACCCACTCCCCATCTCCAAGTCTCATTGGAAGGGTTCACTTTGAGCCTTTTTAAGAAGAAACCAAAATTCAGAACTGACTCTCATGGTATAAATAAGAAAACCAAGGCCCAGAAAGAGGAGATGTGCCCAAGGTGGACCGGCCAGTCACAGAATGGGGAGCACACCCAGGCTCTTGGTTCCAGGCCTAATCATGAACCCCCTTGGTCAGGCCAGGTACATGGAAAAGAGCATCATCCTCGGGGCCAGAATGCTCTGAGTCTAAATCTGATCTCAGCCATTGTCTTGTTATTCTTTAGAGTTGTATGTGTTCTTGAGATCTCTGAGCTTCCATCTTTTCATCTGTTAAAAGAGGAGGTACAGACATCAGCTCCAAAGGACAGGACAAGCTGCTGTACACAAAGACACCTTGAGCATGCTGCACACAAGCTAGTGCTCCCGCAAGAACAGCTTCTGCTCCCCCCTCCCCGGGGTCCTCAATCCACCCATGGAAAATGTGCTCAGGTTGTTCACTTCCCGTCCCTCCCCAAGCACCGCTCACCCTCCCAGGGTCATGTACATCAGCACATGTACACACCCTCAACTCCCTTGCCATGGCTGCCCACAGGCAGGAAGGAGACCCTGTGGCCTGCAAGTCCAATGATGGTCCCCTCCAGAAACCGTGCAGATACCTGGATACCCTAACACCCTAGGGTTCTCCTGCCTGCACCCACGGCTCTTCCCTCTAGACCTCATTAAAATCAAACCACCCAGGCAGAATCTGAACTTTTGATAGTTACAATAACTATCAACTGGAAACAATTAGAAAACAGATGGTTTGGTGGCCAGAGAAGAGATGAAATCTGGTCAAATTAACATCAATATGAACCTGACCTCATTAACACCTGGGATTTCTGATCCCTTCCTGGGGCAGTGGGGCTTTTTCGGTGACCTCTTCTCCCCCTCTTCATAGTCATTTGTTTGAAATGGGATTAACTCCACCCCAAGCTGCAGGGGGACATTTGTTATGGTTTGGACTTTAAATGTCCCCTGAAGCCTGTGTTAAAGGTTTGGTCACCAGCCTGTGGTACTGGTGGGAGGGGATAGGAGGACCCAGCCCCCTCTTCCCGGTTCACTCCCCAGCCGGCACAAGGCGAGCAGCTTCCTCCCTCACACTTCCTCTGTGATGTACTGCCCCGTCCATCACAGGACAGACACAAGGAGCCAAGTGACCATAGACTAAAACCTCTGAAACCATGAACCAAAATAAACCTTTTCTCTTGTTACGTTGTTTATTGCAGGCATTTTGTCACAGGAATGGGAGGCTGGCTGACACGGGACCCATTAGTTGAAGCCACTAGCCACGTCCCATTCCTCTGGCCACAGCAATTGATTCTGGCATGAGGACATTACTCAGGGCCACAAGAGCAAAGGGATGTTTGCTGCAACCATTGGGAAAAAAACACTCTGTTTAGCTGGTTTTGACCCTTATTTATTTAAATCTTTGATATTTTGTTCATTACAGATTATTTTCATTCTTTTTTTTTTACATGTGACAATAACTTTGTCTATCTTGATGCCTGTGTTTGTAGGCTCCCTCTCCCTAAATTTTGTATGTGAAACAAGTATCTCAGTCCCCCCAACTTCATCCCAGACCCCAGCAGGGGGCGGGGGACACAGGGCTCACAGATGTCACAGCCATTCTTTCCTACCTTAAGGAGAAACTTGGGACAGTTTATAAGGAAGCCACCTTTACATAAGATCAAGAGACGTGAGACTGTCCTGGTTTTTCAAGCTAGGAGAGCAAGTGTGCTTAAAGCTGGCCCTGCCACTTGGTGACCTACAAGAGACAGTGAAGTCTCTTTATTCTGCAAGCCAAATCGGGTTGCTTCCCGCAACTTATGAACAAAATAACGCAAGATGGTACCATGGCCATTTACGTGGGACCAGCCCGCAAGTGCCTTGTTGCAGGGTCTCTAAGTGTCTGAGGATAGAAGCTTCCCTATGGTGGGTCTCCATTCCTGTCAGACCCTGGGAGGCAGAACACCCCACAGATTGCCAGGGTCCCCTGCAGAGCATCTGAGCTCAGCAGCTCTGGGCACTGGAGAGTGCCAGTTGGTGCCACCCATGACCTTTGGGGTATCAGGAGCTTCAGCTCACGGCTGCTGCCCAGCATCACTGGAGGATCCAAGGGCATATCACCAGGGGGGAGAGATCACAGTTTGAAATGTGGTTTCTACACAATGTATATTTTCTGCACCATAACACAGTCCAAAATTCCAAAGTCAAAAACTCCTGAATTGAGCCATGGTAAGTCAGAGGACCAACTGTACTCTGTTGATCCTCGCTCAGTCCACCAGAGCCAGTGTGTCCTGAGGGCTGCGGTCAACGTCCTGCACAGCAGTTTCCACTACCATAGGGCGTCTCACTCTGTCATTCATCAGGCCTCTTTTCTGTGGCGGGCACCATGTTAAACCCCACGTTCACTTCACCTAAAGCCACTGGCATCAGAAGTACTATAATTACTCATATTTTAGAAGAAACACTGAAAGAGGAAACACTGTATGTTAGAGGTCACATGGGCAGTGACAGAGGATAGAGTTGCACCAAATTTGGTAGCACCAGAGCCCGTGTTCTTAACAGCTACCAATTTGGTCTCAAGATTTGAGCTACAGTTGCAGGAGAACATCCGCTGTGTAACAGACACTCGGTAAGTATTTGAGAAATTAATGGATGAAGGAATATGGAAACTACTGAAAGGTGAAATGCACGATTTCATTTCATTTTCATTTGCCTTTCTCAACATGCAGTGTGGAAACACAGCATCTCCCAATTACACTTGAATTGACAGAGGTTTTTTTTTTTTTTTTTTTTTTTTTTTTCTGTTCAAGGGCACAGTTCTCAGGGTTGCACATTCTCAACATGACTGAATTCAAATTTTTGAAAAAAAAAAGCAATACATGCAGCAAGATGAAACTCTCCATCTAAAGCCATCCCATGGCAAATTTGGTCTCCTGACTTCAAAGGCCTAGGCTAGAATCAAAGCAAATCAAGGACTTGAAAATGTTTTGTAAACTGTGAGGCAATCTTACAGCTGATTAATAGTATGTTTTTATGCTTCTTTTCTTCATTCAAGGACTTGCCATCCTATAAGCCTAAACTGGATGCTAAATTTCTTTTACTCTAAGACCTAGGGCGATCAGCTGATGAGCACATTTGTAAGACAAAATCAATACAATGTTAAGCAATAAATTTATCTAACAAAGGTAAACATCACAGTAGAGAGTTCCAGGTTTTCAGCATTCTTAACCAAAGCAATAAATAAATAAACTCCTCCCAAAGTCAAGACAGAAATATAATTATTCAGTCTCTCCATGTTAGATTTGCCCAGAAATTGAAATATTGTTAGCAAACGCAGATTTAAATTTTGTGCTCCAATGAATTGGTAGATCTCTTAGTTTATTGTTTTGATTTCTCTGCAATCTACCACAGGGAAATTATGCAGACTCTTACAGTACATGAAAGGAATGCTGATAATTATGGAATTGGCGGCATAGCTTGAAGAGGATTTCATGACTCTCCTGATCCTTTGGCATGTCTACTTCAGGCTATTGTGTGTGGTCATGTGGCTGCTGTTCCTAAGACCCTTGGAATCGTGTATGTGCTAAGTTGTTGAAACCATGTGGTGAACTCCAACTGACCGTTCAGTGCAGCAAATGAGGGCTAGCCTGGGCAGCGTTCCCCTAAGCAGCTGGTTGCTTACAAGATTTCAGTTACCCAATAGTCCCAAGCTACAGGTCACAGCACAGACTGACCAAACCCCACTTGTAGGTCAGAAGCAAGTTTCATAAAGTGGAAAGCCCAGCATCCCACACCCAGACCTGGAGGACACACATTAGATGCACTTTGGGTGCTTCTGCACAGCCAAGCAGAGGACATGTATGTGTTCCCACCGGCACAGGGGCCAACAGAGGCAAAGATAATTCAATCCTTTATTTTAGCTGCATGACACTTTATAGAACCACTTTCACTTGTTGTTTATTTATTTATTTATTTTACCACAATGCAAGGATCTCACAGAGATACAGGCTTTGCTTGCAATGAGCACCGTGCTTGGAGGTGAGAGAACTGTGAGTCTGAGAGCTTGTGGGGGGCAAGGGTCCCATCCGCATTTTCCACAGCAGTTCACTCCTGTTAAGGTCCAAAGTCTTCTCTTTGAATAAATAATGAGCCTTGACTTCATGAAGGCAGGGAGTCTTGGTTACATGCTAAACACCTCCTTTCCCCTCACCATCCAAACACACACAAGAGAAAGGTAATGGGGGCAATGGAAAATATACAAGTGTTTCATTCTGCATTTCCTGGCTGGCAGGCTTTAGGCATAATGCTGAATCCCACTGATCTCCAAAACAGGACTTAATATGGTACATTCCTACTTCACGAAATTATGAGATTTTATTTCAATTCCATTATAATCCTTGTATAATATATGCACTAAATAAATGGTAGCTATTATGATCATCAATATTATAGATTACAATTCCAGACCTCTGAACACTCTAAATCTTTTGTATTAGTTGTGGTCTAATCTGCCATCTTCTTACTAAAATTGTGAATCTAATTCCAGGTATCATTTTCCCAGGGAAGGGTTAAATACATGCTATTTTGTTTAAGATTAGAGAGGTCACATTCCCCAGATGGTTTTCTCTGGATATTGCAATTATTTTTTCATGTTAGTAAGGACACAAAGAAACCAATGTGTTTGGGGAAACGTGACTAAGGAGGTTCTGGAATCCAAGGCAAAATCCTATCAGAAATTGTTTTAGAAACTAGATTTCTCACTAGAAAAAGAGAAATCAGGCAGAAAGCATGACAGTTGTCCTCGGATGTTGAATAGCTGATGCAAAGAGATGTAAGACACTGAGCTTGCCTGAGGGCAGTGAGAACATGGCATCAGAGAGCCCAGACATCTCTAGCTAAGAGGCTAAGGTGTCTTGGAGCTCTGGTCTTCCTTGAACTGTGCATTCTGCTTTAATTCAGCCTAGCAAGAAATATGTGTTAATTTTTAAACTATGGTCTTGCAGTGCTGCCCTTTCTGCATATTCCAAAGCAGCTAGGTCTCTTGCTGGGAACGGGTAGCCTGCAAGTTAGACCGGACCCACTGTCATCCACGTGAGGAGAACAGTCCCAAGACACAGATATGTGGAGGCAGAGGCAGATGCCTTTATCAACTATTTAAGGAGTTCTACTAATGGCAGGTGCCAGGCCCTCCCTGGTCTGATCAGAGCTCTCACCCAGGACTCTGATCACCACTAGTAACATGGCGAGGTCCACAAGCAGACAGGCCTGACAGTTCAACATACCTCTGCACTCCAGAGCTGAAAACCAGACCACAGCAAAGCAAGGCCTTCCTAATCAGAAAAGCAGACAATCAAATCCTTAAATTCAGAAAAGAATAGGAAAACAACTGTTTACAAAACTTGATTATCATAATACAGGTTAAGCCTCCTTAATCCAAAAATATGAAATCCAAAATGCTCCAAAATACACAATGAGAGTATCAACATGATGCTATAAGTGGAAAGTTCCACACCTGATCTCCAGCTATAAGCTGTAGTCAAAACACAGGTGCATTAAAAATATTGCATAAATTACCTTTAGGCTATGTGCACAAGGTTTATGTGAAATATACATAAATTTTGTATTTAGACTTGTGACCCATCACCAAGATATTGCATTATGTATTTGCAAATATTCCAAAGTCCAAAAAGTCCAAACTACAAAAGAGTTCTGGTCCCAAGCATCTCAGATCAGGGATTCTCAACATGTTCAAAGTAAGATCCAGTGGATTAAGAACATGGAAATCTCTACTCTATAAAAAATAATGCAACTTTCATTTTGTTTGATAGTAGTGCCAGTGCATTAAAATACACCCTTTCTAAGAAAATCAAAATCTAATTAATTTATTTAATTCATGCCAAAAAGTAAAGAATTTGGCCAATCTATTGGAAGAAATACAAATTAATTTACACATGAATTTTATGACACTGTGACTCTATCATTCCATTTATTTTTCCAACACAAACCAGTTGTAGGGGAAGTCAGTGGGACACAAAGGGCTTGTACTCCTTGGTCTGGACCTTGCAATACAAGTGGCAAATCTGACACCCAAACTCGAACCTCCTCCTCCTGCTGTGTGTCAGGCTGAGTATCTTATCCAAAATGCTTGGGACTAGAAATTCAGATTTCAATTTTTTTCAGCTTTTGCAATGTTTGCATGGACATAAAGAGATATGTGGGGATGGGACCCGAATCTGAGCACAAATGCCACATGTTTCATATTCACCTGTTACGGTGAAGATGTGAGGTATCCCCAAAGATCTCACAGTGAGACAGTGCAAGAAGGTTCAGAGGAGACATGATTGGGCTGTGAGAGCCCTGACCCAATCAGTGAATTAATCCCCTGATAGGGATTAACTGGGTGGTAAATGAAGTGAGAGGTGTGGCTGGGGGAGGTGGGAACTGGGACATGGCTCTGGGTATATATTTGTATCTGGGAAGTAGAGTCTCTCTGCTTCCCGATCACCATGAAGCCACTTCTCTTTGCCACACTCTTCCGCCATGTTGTTCCTGCCTGCCTCACCTGGAGCCCTGAGGAATGGAGCTGGCTATCTATGGATTGAGACCTCTGAAACTATGAGTCCCCAAATAAACTCTTCCTCCTCTACAGTTGTGCTGGTCAGATCAATTATAGTGACATCAGCCAAAAAGTTGACTAAAACAACACCTCACACCTATGACCTGAAGTTACTTTAAGCCATATATTTAATAAGCTTGTGCATGAAACAGGTTTGAATGAATTAAACCATTACACTGTGGCATCAACAAGAAGTTTTAGACTTGCATTTAATGTCAGGAAGTCTCAAATTATGTAAGAGGGAAGTCCTCTGAGTTCTTGCAGATTCTGACTCAGAGATGAGGGGTGTGTGGTAGTGACAAGTGCAGATGGAAGAGCAGTTTTAGGCATATTGAAGAGAAGGTACATGAAGGACGTCTAAACACCACATATTAGCTAAAGCTCAGAAAGAAGAGAGCTAGAGAATATTTGATATCTCTTTGGACCTTATTGACGATAATTAAAACTGGGAAGGTAGATGAGAACATTCAAAGAGAATGCAGAGGAACAAAATAAAAAACAAAGCAGAAACCAAGTAATAATATTTAAGAAGAAAGTACATGGGCCAGCATCAGAGCTCACAATGGGTGTAAGTAAAGAACCAGAGAAAAACCTAATAGAGCCACATGGAAAACCCTGAAGAGAAAAGATAGCCATGAGAGTCAGATGAATAGGCTGTTCTCAGAAGGAAGTCAGCCAGAAGTATCCATTGCATGAGAGCTGTCCAGCAATGTTAAGGACTAAAAAGGGAATATAAACATCCATTTCCAGTAATGGATAACTGGAGATTCAGGCCAACCTCCTGCTGAGGGGAACCAAAACATAAAAATAACATAGTTGGACTAAACGAAACAAAATGAAGTCATCAGACACCTAACAGTGTGGAAAAGAAGATACAGAAGTGGAATAATTGATTGACTATTTTTTTTGCTTACTTTCAATGAATTATGAAAACAAACAGATGCAATTAACAGAATTTCTTCTAGAAACATGATGAATATCATCTGGCCAAGCAGGAGAGAATTTAAGAATTGAAGAAAATGCAGTAATAATTAGCCCTGAAAAGTGTGAAGCATTCACATGCTTTAGTGCACTTCTTATGTGTTTCTCCATTCTTTGTTTCTCTAAAGATTTAAGTGGGTAGGCCAGTTCTCACGCTTTATAGCCTGTCTGGAAAACTGTCTTCAAATCTAACAATCTGAAAGAGGGAGTTTCAGAAGGAAATCTTCCTAGGGAAGGAAACTCCCATTGTTTCTTTCTGGTGAAGATTGTTGACAACATTAACTCTTGAAATTGTTTCCAAAACGTTTTGTTCCTCTTTGTTTTTCTTCTGTATTAGAAGAGTTATCTTTCCAAGGGGAATATTTAAAAAGGTGAATGTAACAGCAAAACATAACATGTGTAGAAAAGCCAGCTCTGAGAGAACTAGCTCAGCCTCTGGATAAACATAAATATATTATTTTTTACAATCAGTTTTTGAACTTGAAAATCAGGCTTTGAAAAAAGTACTTTTTTTCTTTAAGTAACATTGTTTTTTCAGATGCCTTAATTGTTTCTCTAAATTTAATTTATTTTAGCAACATATAATACTGCTAGGTTCAGAGCAATTAATTTTAATATCCCTAAAAAATAGAATTTTAAAAGGACAGTCAATGGTGATTCCCCCTAAGAGCCTGCATTATGCATTTACATAAGAAACGGATTTTCACAATTGCAGAACGATATTAATTTAATATTTAAAAAACAAACAAATAACCTCTGCTTTGGGGGCCCCATGGGAAGATATCAGAGAGTACAGTTGTTTATGTAGTAACCAATGTAAATGATAGGAAATAAAAAGCAGAAGGGAAAAAAGGCTGCCTGTAAATCTCATTGATTCCAGTGTTGTGTACATAGTATAGAAAGGGCTGTAGTCAAATGATCACTCCAAGGACTTCACATTCTCTGTTCTGTCCACTCCAGTTCATGCTATGGCTTTACTAGCAACTAATCACCAACAACTCTGAAGTCTTTATTCTCTATTCTTCACCTCTTCTTTGACTGCTTCCACTTGCAGCTCTTAAAGACACTTCACATTTTAATGAAACTCACAATATTTCTACATGAACTAGCCTTCTATAGTTTCTTCTGTTTTCATAAATAACATCATCTGTGTCATTTAACAAACCAGAAACTTGCAGTCATATTAGACATCCCTCTTCTCTTTTCTATTATTATAAAATATTACTGTATACATGATATATTACAACATGTATTGATAATTTTGCATTCTATTTGGAACATATGTAAATAATCATTAGGAAAAATATTTCAGTACTTTTAATGCTCACTGTCAGGACCATACATTACATTCATGATATATCTGTCTCTGTCTCCTTCCCTCTCCCTCTATTCCTCTTTTCCTCATTTTTTTCTTTTACTTGTTTTTCCTCCCACTTTCTTCCTTCATTCTTTTCCTTTCTTTTCTAAACCTATTATATGGCTAGAATTGCTTACTAGAGTTGCATGTATGTGTGTTTCTCATGGATTCATGCATCAAATTATGTATTCACCGGGTATATATCATGCACCTATTTTGTAGATTGAACCATACTAGGAATTCATATCTCAGCCTAAATTATGCCAATTCCCCAACCTAATTTTCAGTTATTGTTTGAAGCTCTATTTTAAAACTGTTTCAGTTATTCTTTGAAGCTCTATTTTAAAATTGTGGTTGAATTGGTTTCAGACAAACAAATGTGCATACCTATTCTACATTATTTTGAGGTGTTCCATGGAAATGTCTATGAATTGGGTTTGGAATCCTTTTCTACCCCACACTATGGATTCATTTTCATCAAGTATAATAGTAACAATTGTTAGGACTAGAATACAAAGATGCACACAACATAATTCAAACTTATACTATAGTAGAGAAAAACAATAAAAAATAAGATGTGAACTATGCTCTGGCAGGTTGGACAGGGAGAACAAGAGTCATAAATTCCCTGGAGGGAATATGTCTGGAAATACTTCATAGTAAAGAATATCCTCCTTATAGTTCTTATAGTTATTCAGGAAATCCTCTCCCCTACCACTAGTAGTAAAAGAGTGCTCACCTTTTCACAACAAACTGAGATTCTTGATCTTAATTTAATTGCTTATAGCAGGTATATGGTGTTCTTAGAAGCTTCTCTCACAATAACTTGTGAATCGGTTGAAGGAATGTTCTTCCTTGGTAACAATATGTAGTATACTGGGATTCAAAAAATAGGTACTAAATTCAATTTTTTTGTGAAATTTTCAGATAAAATGACCATTTCTATTTTATTATTATTATTTTCAATAATAGTTGTAATAATCATATCTTTCTTGTTTTCCAGATTAACATTATCCAAAGTAAAATTGAACCTCTGTCTCCTAAGCCACTAAAGAGGAAATCTTTGAAGTTTGGGAAATAGTAAACAATTATCTTTATTCTCCAAAATATGGAAGTCATATTTTCACTGAGATAAGAGAAAAGATGATCTACAAGGCAAACTAAAAGGAACCAGTGCAGTTGTGTCTGAATACTAAGCCATGTCTGGTCAACAGGAGTATGGGTACAGGTTGTCCAAGACAAGATTAGACTACTCAAAATCAGTGTGGAGGGAGCAGAGAAATCATTCCAGGTCAAACTCCCAGGTTGAAAAATAAGAGGACAAAAGTGCATCAACATTGAGGAAACTTCTCAGTGATTTGAAACCCAACTCAAAAATAGAGATCCACCCTGAGAACAAATCATTCACATACTCATTTAGTTCCAATAAAGTTTGTCCAAAAACCAAATCAGCAAACTTTTTTGGTTACATTGTTTCAGAAAGTAGTATGACAATATGCAAATTCTTCCTTTTTTGACTTGTGATATATAAAATTATATACTATGAACCCAGATATTTGCTTTTATATTAGTAATCCAGAATTTTGATTATCTATCATAAGCATTGATATTTATGATGGTTAAACTTGAAAAGAATCTTAAGTATCACTCAGATCCATTCCCTAATTTTAGTGATAAATTTCAAACCCAGGGGTCTGCATTAATCAACTTTCAACTGTATGGAAAAATGCCTGAGATAATCATCTTAGAAGGGGGACAGATTTGCTTTGGTCCACCATTTCAGAGATCCAGGCCTTGGTTGCTTGGCCTCCTAGCTTTGGGCCTGCATCAAGGCAGTGGATCATAATAGCAAGTTCATGGGAGAGAAAGCTGCTCTCCTCATGGTAACCAGAAAATGAAATGAAGAGAGAAGGGGTCAAGGACCCAATATACCCTTCTAGGTAACAATGTCAGTTGCCTAACTTCCTCCAAATAGGACCAACCTCCTAAATTTTTCATTACCTTCCAATAGTGCCATCAGCTAGGGACCAAGCCTTCATCACATGAGCTCTTGGGGGAAATTTAAGGCCTGACACATAAAAGGGTTAATTGACTTTGTTAAGGACATACATTTATGTAGGCAGGTACTGTTGAAACCAGGATTAAATACTTGATGTCCTAATTTCTAGAATGTTGTATTTTACTAATATGCCACTCTGGGCATGGGGACCTGAATTTGTCAACACAAACATGATAGCTACAGTGATTATATAAATTGTCCTCTACTAAAATGTAGTAATTTTAATAATTAAACATATTTTATTTAAGTAATCTGTATAAAATATGTAAAGGTGTCATTTCATATTTGAAATATGCATATTTGCATATGCTATGACACCCTAGTGAGAAAATCCATACACAAAAATGTAAGCTTTCATGCAGTGAACATTCTACAAATAATAATTTTACTTAATTCCATGGCAGATTTTGCTTCAAACTACATACATGTTTTAGATAAGAATCATTCCCTTAACAAATGCCCTAAAATACTAAATGCAATAATTTTCTATGATATAAATTTATTAAAATGAATGGAAGATGAGGAAGAAAAAGAGAGATGCAAACCTTCAATCTGTCAAAGAAAGCATTGTGTTCTTAAAGCCCTCAGAATTTGAAGGGGAGAAATGAATAAGCACAGAAGCATTAAAAATGAACTTCATCATTTCCTGTCATCTTGTACCTTCATAAGATAAAACCCCCCTCAGCTGCAAGCAGCCCTCATGAAGGTAGACAAAGAGGGCAGAAAGATCAGCAGCACAGCCTGTGCCACCTTGACAGGTAAATGGAAGTGGCACTTCTAATGCTGTTACTAATTTATTAAGTATTCCAAAGTTAGAATTTAATCAGAATATTTTTGTCACATTATTCATCACCCATGCAGAAGAGATGGAATTTTCTTAAAACATTCATGCAGTACAGCACCCTTAGGCAGGCTTTTAGTCATTTTATTTTGTCACAATGGACTAGTTCCATTTTAATGATTTAGTTAATTGTGTGACAAGCTATGAAAAATGGGAGTGACCCATGCCTAGTCCAAGGACTATTCTCAGATCTAGCAGCTGAATCACTAAGAACCACTCCCATCTGCAAGTGAGAAAAAAAATCTACCTTTTCCTTATTCTTTATAAATATCAGATTTCATGTTAAACAAAAGCCAAGTCAGTGAATAGCTGTTCATAATACAACTGACACTAGGATTTCTGTATGTATGCACATAGATGTACAACCAATGTGATCCAGTAATCTGTACACGTGGAAAAAATGAGAATTCATACCCTATTTGAATCAAATGTATGATATGTCAAGATCATTGTATTGTCTTGAATAACTAATAAAAGATAAATTAAATAAATAAAATCAGTAACCAAGGGGGGAAAAAGAGGAAATGAACAAGAAAAGTAACCTTAACAGCATAAATGATCAAGTTAAATAAGACACAATTTAGATGAAAAGATAAATAAATGTTAAAAATGTAATGATTCACTTGACAAAGGGAGGAAAGAAGGTGCAGAGAATTACAAATATAACCTCTCCATCTAGAAACCACATTCATTATACTTTTCAGGAGAATATATGTATCTAATATTACTTCCTCAGTGTATTAATCAACCTATCACTTAATTAAGGCACATTAATATTATGTTACAATTATTATGCATTATATTACACTTATTGATTAGCTATAAATAAAAATAACAATGTCTTGTTTTTACTATGTTTTTATTTTTACATAAGAATTTATGGCTACAGCCAGGTGTGGTACCACATATCTGTTATCCCAGTGGCTCAGGAGGCTGAGGCAGGAGGATATCAATTTCAAAGCCAGACTCAGCAACTTAGCATGGCCCTAAGCAACTTAGTAAGACTCTGTCTCAAAATAAAAGCAAAATAAAAACATTGGGGCATGTAGGTCAGTGGTTAAGTGCCCCTGGGTTCAACCCGTTACAAAAAAAAAAAAAAAATATATATATATATATATATATATATATATATATATAATCCTATAGTGTCCTGATAATTTATTTTTCAAAGCATTAATATTTGTGTCTCACACTGGCAAAAGATTCACAAATAAATGGGTCTAGAAATAAATACAAATTAATTAATTAATTAATTAATAGCAAATACAAATTCAGTCCAATCAAAAAAATTATAGAATGTTTGAGTCAGAAGATACAGGCTCAAGTAGATGATTAAACCAACTTAGGAAATCTCTGAGATGTGGTTCCTGTACCTGTGAAGTTGGACTCATACCTAAATTACAAGACTGTTGAGAAAATGCAAATTTGTGTGAAAGCAGTGATACAGATCTACATCAGTAGGGCCATGTGTTATTCTGATGAAGATTGGGAAGTTAAGAGAGTTAAGGAGCAACCTCTCTGACACATTGAAAGAGACAACAGGAACATGAAAGAAGAGTATCAAATCCATACCATAAAGGTATCACTAACCAAAAAGCAGCCACTTAATGATGTTTCAAAAGTACTACAGCACCATTCAGAAAAAAATAATAATATCATCCTTCCTACTTAATCGTTAAAGTACTATATATTCTAAATGAGAATAAATTGAGATTCATTATTGATCTGTCAGATAAACGGATTGGATGACAAATTCTATCTCTTGTTTATCTATTTTTATAATGTTTACACATTATATGCTCCCAGCACTTTGTCATCATGCTCTCAAGAATCTTAAGTGGAATAGATGCACATTGAAATTCAATGCTGAAAAAATAGTTGGGAGGAAAAAAAAAACAACAAAAACAGTGACCTGGCCATAACAAACAAAACAGAACAATTCTATGAAAGGCCATATGCCAACAGTTTACAGAGTATATTATACTCATTTCAGTCTTGTCTAAATGACTTTCTGAAACACTTAACAAAGCCATACATGCTAACACTTTTTTAAACAGATAACTTATGAAAACAGGTGAGTGGTTGATGGTATCCATTTATAGTTTTTTGTTTAGTTTTGTTTTGTTGGAATTTGCTACATTTTTTTCATTACATTCATAAAATTTCACATGCAAATATTTAATGTAAGCATAAAAATCTCTTAGAATATAGAGTTGTTATTGCTTCAACAATGTGCTTACACCAAAAAAATGTTTTAAGCCATATTGCAAAATGAAGATATTTCAATAAAAAAGAAAATAAAATAATTTATAGTTTTGATTCATGGAATACTTCTAGAATGAATTTATTTACATAAAAATAAATTAATTCATCAGAATATCCATACCAACATACAGGATTCATTTTCCTGAGCATATACAAAGTTTCTAGCTCCAGTGTTGAGACTATATTAAAACTTAATTCAGTAATTATTCTTAATGTTGTAGTATTCTCCTTATGATCTATTTACAGATGACTTCTCTTCCAAATTAACTCAAATGGCCAAATGTGATCCATTATTTATTATTAATCAATAAACTTACTATATAATCTGAGCCTTCCAGATGTGCTAGTTTATGCTTCATTTATACCTCCTGACCAGGAGTCTCATGTGTTTATATATCAACTGAAGCATTACTATATAATTATTGATGATACTTCTGCTCACAATTGCTTGAGCCCTGATATCTTGTGAAGATTTCACTCACATTTAAAGTAAAATTTGTGTAGTTTAAGAAGGAAGATTCCTGTGAGGAAAATTTTAATTTCAAATTTCTGGTTTTCAAGGTAAGATAATTAAGCTATTGAGTAAAACCCTTCCTTGAGTATTTGTTTCTGGAAACTATACATGAACTGTCTTCATAGGTCACATAAATGTGTTTCATACACCCCTTAAAAATGAGAGATAAGGACAGGTGATCTCCAAGACCTTCGTAGTTCAAAACATGATATGTGCAGCCTGGGGTCCACCACTAAAGATCACTGCCCAAAAGCAACTCCCTAAACTCTAAAGACAAGACGTGAAATCCTTCTTCATCATTCTCCTCTTGTCTAACTCTTGTGATTACAAACAGTGACAAAGTATTTAGGATCTCCAAATACTGAAAGAAAATTTCTCATTGGTTAGCCTAGGTAATATAGAGGGAGTTATTTGGTAACTCAAGAGGTTATGAGAGAAAAAGTGAAAGATCATCTAACTTTCCTCCTAAATGTCATAGCATCGAGTAAATAAAGAGAAAAAGTGTGTATGTGCCACTGCTAGCATCACATTTTACCCCTTGGGTTAGCTACCTCACTGAAGTCTTGCATAATGTCTCAAAATCTCAGCTTCATGAAGCAATGTTTCACAAAGGAAAAAATAAATAATATTTTTTTAAAAAAATTCAGAATGTAGAAACTGATAGTACATAAAATCAGCTCTGAAGATCATAAAAAATTCTAACATAGAACACAAATTTTGTTTTTTCCCATGATATTAGGAAAAATTATTAATAAAATTGATAAAATAAGAATGTAGTGTAAACTCTATATCATTGGGTATTTCTTAAATATTTTTCATGTCCCCATTCTTCCCATCCCTTAGCTCTTCCTACCTCTCACCTCAAGTCCCTTTTCTGTACACATTTACTCAGTAATTGCATACCCAAATCTGACCCACCTTCACTCTTCTCAGCCATCCTTCATACCAACCACCCTTCATAATCACTTAGGGGTGATTCACTGGCAGAATGAACCTCTTCTTAATTCTATCCATACTTGAGTGACCTCACTCAACCTCATTTCATAAATACTAATTTCTTTCATTTTCAGAATCCACAATTCAACTGTGCTAATGTGTCAAAAAGAGTGAATTTTTCTATTTAGGCCGAGTCTTTCTATTACATATAGATCAATTTATCTTAGTTTTTGTGTATATCCTAATAGTCATCACCAACTAATTTATGTATTTTCCCTTCATAATAATTTTTTTCTCTTAAAAACATTAAATATTTAATAGAGAAACTCAGACTACTTCCCAAGTGTATGTGTGTGTGTGTGTGTGTGTGTGTGCACGCGCACACAGTTTCTTTTTGCAGGCAAAAATAGGAAGACAGAAAATGCACTTTTTGCTAAATTTACCACATATCAAGAAAGTAAAAAACATTCATTACATATCAAGTACTTGGTGGTGAAATAGTACATAGAGGCCCCAACTCTGGGAAAGATGAAGTTTAAAAAGTGAGCTCATGAACTAGGAATTCAGTCCCATAGTTTCAGCAACCCACTGCTGCCCTTTTCCATCAACCTGTCTTTCCTTTGTTCTGCCAGATGAGGATACCATGTGGGTTACCTCCCAGAAGGGGTTACTACTAGTAGGTGAGGGTTAGATTTGTCCTGTTCCAAATTCATAGCCATGATTGGAATTAAAGTTGAGGACTTTGGTAGTATAAATAAGGAATTCCTAAAACTGCCAGGAAGTCAGCAGAGGAAAACAATTTCCCAGAATCCCCAGTTGTACTTATAATAACCCTGCAGAAACCTAAGTTTACATTCTGAATGGCTCTGTAGTGTTATTGTTATACAATTAGACTTCAGCTGAATGTGGATGTATGCATGTTCAGAAAACCCTCTGATCCAACTTTCTTATTTGCTTCTGGATTCCTAAAGATCAATATCAAAATTAGTTTTTTGGTGAATTTTGAATATTTGTGCCTTTATTCATTATAATATTATCAAAAAGACAAACGAAGTAGCATATTCAGAAGAACTTTAAGAGCCTACCTAAGTAAGCATTACATAAGTGAAGGGTATTGTAAACAGGCAATGGAAGAAAATGTGCTGCCTGAGGAATGAATTGGCAACTGGGAGACACCACATTTCTTGCAGCTGGACAGAAAATGTGAAGCAACACTGAGCTAGGTGAATGGAAAAAGGATTTAATTTTATTGAGGAGCATGACAAGTGCCAGTAACTTTGAAAGAAGTGGAAAAAAAGATTTGATTGTTTGGAGAACCCTATTGTGGAGTACCTGATGAGATTTCCAGATTGTCAACTGGACATTCACCCTAAGTTGCCCAAGTGACAACTCCTTGTCACTGAATTTCAATAGACATGTTATTAAGGTTGTGCAGGTGGATATTGGTATCCATGTGTGTGGAATACATAATCATTTACAGAAGCCTAAATAACCACTATTAAAATATCCAGAAAAGACCTAAGCTACACAAAGAAAAGACTGCTCAGAGAGGCTAATGAACAATATTCTAAATAACACTGAAAGTTTTGATTAATGTAAATTAAATATCTTTACTAATTAAAATTATATTAAAAAGTGTTTTTTTTTCTTAGAGCCTTTTTTAGTTTTAATTTGTTAACACTGGTAACATTAATTGCTAATTGAAGTTTTATCTGCACCTGTAATGCCTTATTTTAATTAATAATGATGTGTCAACTACCACAAAACTCAAGATATCAAGAGAAGATATGATCTGTAGTCAGTTGGTATACACAAAGAGAGTGTTCTTATGGGATCTAGAACACAAAGTAAATTTGGGATTGTTGAAAAGCGTAAAATGATGAGTACATATATTTATTTGTTATTTAATTTGTATTTATACAAAATGATACTCTTGTGAAATTTATTATGTGCTTTATTGACACATCAAAAATCTCAGCTCTGGACTGGGATTGTGGCTCAGGGGTAGAGCACTCGCCTAGCACGAGCAGGACATGGGTTCGATCATCAGCACCACATAAAAATAAAATAAAGATATGTGTCCACCTAAAGCTAAAAAATAAATATTAAAAAAAAATCTCAGCTCCACTACTTCAGGGATGTAGGGGAATGTGGATGTTCCTCCGAGGGCCCTCATTCTCTGCCTTTCATGAAAGCCACATTCTCTTAAACAGTGGCACAGTTGTCATCCTAACATGGCCATAGGTTAGTATTTGTTTCTATCTCATGCTCTGTACTGTCTCCTGATTTCACATCCTTCTCTTTGTATTAAGGGCATTTCTCTGATATGTATGAAAGAAACTTTTATAACTTTTTATAAAGCATTTGTGAATGCTTTATTACTTTATTACTAAAATTTTTATTACTGTTAGGATTTTTAAGAATTTTAATGCCTGAAATATCTCTCTGCCATCACTCTAGCTTCATATTTGGGCATGATATAGAATTTCAAGTTGGACATTTCTTTTTGGTAGCTTGGAGGCAAAATTTTAAGAATTCTTTCTTCTTTCCATACTCTCTTTTATAAATGTGATGTTAGTCTAATTCACAAAACTTTGCCTCACCCAATCTTTTCTCTCCCTGGAAATATTTGTTGAATTCTCTTTATTCCTGTAATTCTGAATTTTAACAAAGTAGATGTTAGAGTGGGTCTTCTAAAATTCCATTATGTTGGTTATAACAAGGTATTTATTTTCAGCATGTAACTTCCTTCCTATAATACCATTTTAAAATTTAGAATTCAGTGGCCTTAGATACATTGGAATATAACTACCATCTATCTATAGAAAATTTAGAAAATCTTAAGTCTTAACTAACAATTTTGTATTTATTTCCTTCAATAAATGTATTATGAATATGTATCCACTTTTATCTGTTGTAGTTGCTTTATTTTTCTTAATTCCTATTTCATATCATAGCATATTACCTGCTGTCCTGTAGATAAATAGCTGAGAACCAGGTATGTGGCATCCCAAATGTCTTAGCCTCTTCTGTGTTCTGTTGTTGAATCCTCTTGGTAAATTCCTCCTCTGGAGCTTAATGTGCCTATCTTTATCATATGACTAATCTATATACTTGCTACCTTTCAAAGTTCTGTTGTCATCCTTTGACTGCTGTTTCATTTTTTATTCTTCATTTCTGTTAGATAATTTTAATTTCTCTACTGCTATATTTGGAGAGAAAAGATAAAGAGGTAAACACATGCATTGCACTATACTTAATATACTTGGTTCTGGTCCTTATAAATGATTTCAGGAAATGTATTTTATAGAAGAACCAAGTTCTCCCAGAAGATTCACTTCTGGCATGATGGAGTGAGGAGATCTGCAAATTCTTTCTTCAAAGAACTACTATAAAATGGGCTCAAATTGTCAAAAGCAATAATTTCAGCACTCAGAAAATCAATCAAAGTATACAACAAACAGTAGAACCTATATGAAATTGTTAAACATGGCATAGAATCAACAGCCGTGTGGTCCTCCTCCCCTGAGAACATTTCCATTGCCCTCCCCCACTGGTTCTGTTGCTGTTGAGGTTCAACCAAAGCATGTGCCACTGGAAAACAAGCAGCTCTTACATCCACTGAACTGCTAGGCTCATTGGCTTCGGAGTTTACCATTTAAAGTGGAAAGCAAACAGGGAGAGCCAACAAACAAGAGACCTGGGAAATATTGATAATTACCTGGGCATTCTAGAAAGTGAAAGAACCATACAGTACTCAATAAGTTTCTTTCCTATCTCAGGGAGATCTTTGACCTAATACCCAGCAGTAACCAGGGTAAGTGGAAACTACTCACATGACTCTAGCAGAAGGTGACTGCACAAACATGCATGGGGGTCTTGCAGTAAGTACAAGTGAGGCAGATCTGAAACTCTCTGAAATCTAATACCCTCTGGAGCCCATCAGTTTTAGTTGCCTATTTGCTTACTTGCATGAATTAAATCTGTGAACTCTGTCTCCCATACAATATGTGATCATTGATGTTTCTGTTCCACTTCTCCCCTTTTGATTTTACCTTTAGGTTTGAAACTTTGGAGGTGTCACCCCTATGTCTAAATAGCTCAGTGTATAACATAGACAGGTTGTAAATTGTGTTCAGACATCTTCAGCAAGGCTTCAACCTACCCATGCCCAAGTGTTGGAAAGATATTGAGAAACCAGAACTATCTTTAATTTTTAATGCAAAATTAAAATTGTACAGTCAATTTAAAAAAGATTTGACAGTGTTCTAAAAAGGTAAATATAAACTTAGTGTTCAATCCAGTAATACCACTGTTAGAAATCTTTCAAGACAAATGAAAATGTGCAAGAATACAAAGATGTGCAAATGAGTGTTCATAGAAATAACCTTTAAAACATCCCAACCTGGAAAAAGTCCAAAATGTTCATTAAGAGGCAAATAAAACCAAATGTAATGTTTCCAAATATTAGAATACTATTTAGCAACAAAAAATAATGAAATATAAATACATATTATACCATTTGTAAATGCCAAACATATAATGCAGTATGAAATAAATCCAATGAAAAAGACTAATGGTGTCTGATTCCATTTATGTTAAACATGCATAAAAGCCACATCCCTCGGGTTATAAAATAGATCAATGGTTTTCTGAGCCTGGGAAAGGTGAGGGGAGAGGTAGTGATTGGAAAGGGAGTAGGTATTGACTATAGTGTGGTACAAGGAAATTTGGAAAATGATTGAAAAATTTTAAAGCTGAATTGTGATGATGGTTTCCCAGCTTATCATTTTTTAAAAAGTAATTACATGATAAATAAATTTCATGTTAAGTAAATTAAATTTTACCTCAATAAAGCTGGGGAGAGAGCAAGACAGAGAAGCTAGGAGAGAGAGAGAGAGAGAGAGAGAGAGAGAGAGAGAGAGAAACACAGCCCAGATGAGTAGTTTGAATAATTGCCTGAATTGTTACCTGGCCAAATTTATCTGGGCAAGTTTTCAGCAACTTTCATTGAATGTGAGACATATTATCCCTGTGATCTTGGTTAAATCATGTAATTTATCTAATCTTAAACATTTGTATTTATGAGTTTCTGTGTTTTACAATGTTATATTTCTTAATTTCTTCCATTTGCTAATATTGTATGATTCAGGTTAGAAGTAAATATTTAGTTGCTAATATACAGTCTCAGAAGTGTTGGAGTTTTCAAAAACAATGCAAGGAGAAAAGGTAGAAGTTGACAATATGTAAAATTTCCTACTTGAACATTACAATTTATTACAACATCTTCACTAACGCAGAAGAAATGATCATAGTGATAACAGGGGAAATTGAAGCCCTTTTTGATTTTTCAGCTTAACTACCAAAAAATTATTATGATAGAAAAATATTATCTGAAGACATTGATATATAAAATAAAACCACTCTGTTTATCTGAAATGTTAAATTATGTTAGAGAAGATGTTGGAGACCCATTTCCTTGACTGCTGAGGGATATACATATGAAAAAAATATGAAATTTATAGATGAAAAATTTAGGCAGATGATAATATATTTGATTTCCAGAGAAACAGTGATTTATAAATGGAGAGAAAATGATAAAGATAGATTATACTTGGGACTGGGGATGTGGCTCAAGCGGTCGCACGCTCGCCTGCCATGCGTGCGGACCAGGTTCAATCCGCAGCACCACAAACAAAGATGTTGTGTCAGCCAAAAAACTAAAAAATAAATATTAAAAAAATCTCTCTCTCTCTCTCTCTGTCTCTCTAAAAAAAAAGATAGATTGTACTGATGTCATCATACATGAAGAATATTTGATTAAGGGGGGGAGGAAGGAGATCTGAAGATTAGTGTCAGAAAAGGAAATATAAGGTTTTAACACTTTAAGGGTGGATATGCATTTTAACTACATAATAGCAGTAAAGGAAATTAAAGATTTTTAATATATATGTGAAAACTGAAGAAGCTTCTTATTGTTTATGTATTTTTTTATTAGATAAAATTATCACCTATAAATGAATGATCTTTAAAACACAAAACCTTAGAGTATTTTAAAACATGTTGCCTTGAAGGAATGAATCCCAAAACAAATTATCTTCTAATGATATGTGTAAATATAAACATAAAAAGAGATCCAAGAATAAGGAGTATCAGTTACCTTAAAATTATTACATTTGAATATTGCCTTATTTGCCACTGTAGTGAAAGTCTAATTTTCTTTCTTTCTTTTTAATTTTTTTTTTGTACTAGGAATCAAAACCAGGGACATTCTGCCATTAAGTTACATCCCCAGCCCTTTTAATTTTGAGACACAGTCTTGCTAAAATGCCTAGGCTGGCCATGATTTTGTGATTCTTCTGCCTCAGATTCCCTTGTGACTGGGATCATAAGTGTGCACCACTGCAAAAAAATATCTTGAAGTTTTAATGTTATCTACTCTTTTACTTCATGACCCCCTAATTCTGATTCTGGGCTAATTTAAAGTATCTGTTTCTTCCTTCGAGGAAACACAAGATGGTTTGCATATCTGCAATGCATAAAACCATCAAGCTCAAAACAGCTCTCTGTGAAAATGACCCTTTCCATTCATCCACATGACAGAGTGTCTTGTGGAATAGACACATCACATGAGCTTTCACTGAGGTGTAAACACTTTGCCAGGAAAACTATCCTGTCCAGCTACAGAGATGTAGTGAGTAAACACAATTCACTCTCCACTCGCTTTATTTTCCAGAAATGCCACAGGTCCAAAATATCTGCTCCCCCACATCTGTCTCATGAAGCATAAAACTATTCATCAAAGAAAGGACCTTCTTTTCCACACTGCTGTGAATGGTGCAAGGCTCTGCTTAAAATTGCTACCATTAGTCTAAAAATATTGCAGCCGCTTGCCTCAACCTGTGCTGCAGCCACGTTCCTTGCTATAGACCTTTCAGTCAGTTCTGCTTGATGCATGATATTTGTTTTAAGTTAGTCCCTTGACATAATCCTACCACTGTCAGTGTGAAAATTTTTTCTACTTTTGGAAACACTTTTTTTGAATCTCTCTGCATTGCCGACGCTCTTACCCATTTCAAATGTCAACCAAATGCATTCTATTTTTCATCTCCTGTGTTCCTTAGATTCCTTTTGCTCCTGCTATTTCTGGTTTTCACTATAGAGCTACATGACTTTAACTGTAAGGTTTTGGGAGAAATAGATTTTGTGATAAATGCTATTTGAATAAGTCGATTTTAAGATAGAAAAAATCAAATAAAAACTCAAAATATACTGTTGATAATTTCAACTCACAGCTACTGTTTAAACCTTTATGGGACTAATTGGAAATGTGAAATTAAAAAAAAATCTATTCAAGGCTTCAGTTGCAATTCACCAAGTTGAAATAATTGAAGTGAGAGAAACTTGCAAGGAAAAAAGAATCAACAATTATATTTGTCATAGGAATTGAAATGTAACTGATCTTATACTTGAGATGAGTCTTGTAGTGAACTGCAGGTTACACTCTTATATGTCTATATACCTTGTAAACCTGTGGGCTCAGTCATTGAATAACTAACAGGCAGACACAGGCTTGGAATATAAGTGTTCATAAATATGTAGACTTGATTTATCGTATTAAAATGATTGTTCCAAGAGAACTTAAGATGTTATCATTTGTTATTTTCTTTCTAATGAAAATTGTTTTGCTGATTATATATATAAAACATTCATCTCAAATATATGAGGTAGCAACAGGCATTTAACATATAAAAACATTCAAATAGAGACTTAAGGAGTTGAAACTGTAGTACAAAAATACCTAGGTTTATAAGCAGGGAAATGGTTGAAGGCCTGTCCTACCTAGATCCCTTGATCTAATAACTTTTAGTAAGTCTTTTTTCCCAAAATCTTTGTTTCCTCTTCTGTAAAAAAGAAGATTGTTTTATAGTATTATTGTATATTTTGCCACAATATACTTGGTCTAGAAAGCAGTTTAACTTCTATTTCAGAGATGTGATATTGCTGCTTGGATTTATTTTTCAAAATATTTTAGTGTTTCTTAGCAGATACTCATGTGCCTTGCTAATCTGTGCTCTGCAAAAATGCATTTGATACTTTGACAATTATAAAAGGTGTGGAAACATTTACTCACTTCAAATGTCATTACCTCAGAAAGGGATGAAAAATAAATTCTGGCATGAAGAATGAAGAAGAGTGAAAATTGCTAAGATAAGAAATGCCTTTCTAATTAAGTACATTAAATGCACTGTTTCTGGTATGCAACAGCCTCAAACATGTATCTGACTTGATCCTTTCCAAAGTAAAAAAAAAAAAAAAAGTATGTCTTTCAATCTAGTACAGGACTTTTTCCTTCTTAAAATTGTGTTTATTTTTAAATGGAAGTTTGAAGACAAAACTGACATAAACAGCTATTAACATTGCTGGACAATGGTTATTCCTTCAGTGAAAGTTTATCCATTGTACCAATCATTACATAATGAACAAAAGACCAAATAATATTATATTCTGATTCTAAACACAAAATGGTTTTAAACATAACCAGGTTACTTGATTGTGTGGCATTTCTGACAAGAAATGTTGAAGTCTGAAATATCAGTATATCCAGAAGATACATCTTTTAACTTAGAAGAGAAAATCACTGCTTTTATATTATCCAAGATTCCACAAAGTATATATGAAATATGAAAATGTAGTAATGACAATTAGTGCTTTGATTTCTGATATTTTCTGAAGAAACATTGTTTTAGTCAACTTTGTGTTGCTTTAACCAAAAGGCCTAATAAGAACAAGAATAAGGGAGAAAAAATTATTTGGGACTCAGGGTTATAGAAGTCTAAGTCCATAGACATATAGCTGCATTGCTCTGGGCCCAAAGTGAGGTAGAACGTCAAGGTGAAAAAGAGTGATGGAGAACAGTGGGTCAGGACATGGCTACCAGGAAGCAAAGAGAGGCGAGGCTCAGCTCACCAAAAGCAGAATATATACCCCAAAGGCATGACTCGGTGACCCATACTTTACCTGCCTACAGTTATCACTCAGTTAATCCATCAAGTGGATTAATTCACTGATTAAGACTCTTATAACCAAATCACTTCATCTCTAAATTTAATTGCATTGTCTCTCACATGAGCTTTTGGGGGTCACCTCATATCTAAACCATAACAAACACTATTAGAGAAAGTTATCTGGGGAATATGTCACATGTATTGTGTATTTGCTCATATTTTTGGAAACATTGTAGTTGGAAAATTGGAGGTTTATTAAATTCCATGGTTCTCATTATATTCAAAGCATGATTTTCACTAAGTTACACTTATCTAAATGCAATGCACATTTATTTTAACAAATTATATGTTAACCAGTACATTTCTTTAAAATGCATGTTAATTAAGACAAATATATAGAGATATAGAGATAGTACTGGCACTATTTTTTACATGAATTTTCTATTTTAGGTGCAATGATGGTAAATTTTAATATCACTGAGGAACTTATTACTTTTAGGAGACTTTTAAAACTACATGAAGATATGCAGTATCAAGCCATCTACCATTAATGAAGCAATTAAAGAGACAGGATTTCACTGGGGTATAGAGTCAAGCACATTTCTTATAGAACAGAACCACCTCTAATATAACACACAAGTCTGATTTGAAAGAGACATTTGAACAACACTTATTTAAGTGGCTCTTAGTCAACCTAAGAAAACAAAAATCATGGTCTGAAGCCCAGTCCTCCTTGTGTTTTTATTTAATGAGTACTTTAAGAACCAAGTGTTCTGGGTGTGTTTAGTAAGTTCTGCTATTTCCTATGTGTTATAGGAGCTTAATGATAACTAATTAAATTGAATTATCTACAGTAAAATTTTTAATAAACAATAGCTCTTGAAATCACTATTACCTATTAATTGAAACAAACATACAAACAATAAATGAGATTCCTTTCATGTTTCCATTTATTATTTAGACTATATATTCACTGAGATATCTGGTTCTTTGAGAGTTAAACAAACTGGAGTCAATGCCCATTCAAGGCAGGCTGGGATCCTCACCAATATCTCTGAAAAATTTCCTAGGGAAAGAGAAGACTTTAAGTTGTCACAGTCATATCTTGCTCAAAGTGCCAGTTGCTTTTCCTTAAGATTTTCCAAAATTTCCTACTCACCTTAGGCCTTTACTGGATTTGGGGGCAATAAATAAATAACTTTAGACTGATTCCCTGGTTTTAAGGTCTTTTGCTATTCTACCTCTGCAATTTCTCCAGGTTACTTGTCTTCTACTATACGTTCCTATCCTGTTATTTATCTCTGAGGTCCTTTAACACCCTCTTCTCATCTTACTTTAGCTAATATTCCTGTGAACTCTGAGGCTAAGTTTGCATATCTAAAATCTCACTAATTTGCCCTGTTACCTGGTTTGTTTTTCACAGTCACCCCCAGAGTCATTAAAAGTGATTAGCTAGTGTAGTCATGCATGCATAACTAATTAAAACAAATTTTAAAAAATGAAAAAATGTACTACCTAACCACTGAGGAAAGATACTTCCTGTTAAGTACAGTAACAAGTACTACAAAACTGTCAGGTTAATGTAACTATTAACTATAAAAACACTGTAAAGTACATATTACTATTATTATTCCTGTTTCACAGATGAGGAAACTGAGGTTTAGAGTTATTTTCTGGCTTTCGATGTTCACAAGAGAAGGGAAGAAAAACTAAGGCTTGACTATTAGCATTCAAATCCAGCATTGCCCATCTTTCTGGCACCCATGGAGTTCTCTATTTTTGGTAATAAGTTACCAAATCTGTCAGATATGAGATTCTTTGTAAACTAAATATATGTATCTCTCTTTTTTGCTGTATATTTCCAAATATTTAATGAGTCTGGATATTACCCCATCAGATCTTTTTCTCTGCCTGGCTTCTATCTTCCATCACGGTTTATGTGTGAATGTGAACACTACAGAGCCACCAAGGGGAGTTGCATCTGGGATGTGCACCTTCCATTATTTTTCTTCTTCCCCAGCAAAATGCTATGGCATTGCTAGCACATCTACATTAGGATTGGAAGGATGGGAACACTGAATGAACAGAATGGTTCCAAAATATTCTGACAGATGTGCCAATTTCTCATTGAATGCAAACAGCACACCATCTTTTAACATTTGCTGCATCTCTTTGGTTCTGCTCAAGAAAAGAAAAAGCACAATAGATTTTGCAAATAGAGTGAATTTGATATAAGAAAGTATTAGATATATTGGATATGTAGATGAAGAAAAATGAGAATGCAATTAAGCAATCTGAAGCAATTAGTCTATCCAGATGAGCAGCAGGAGGTAGGTGGGGAAGACCCAATAGTTCAAAGGAGAGTGAGAGAAAGTAGGATGGCCAGAATCTGGAAGCCAGGTCATATAGCTGGGCTTCCTACTGATATATGCAGCCAAAGAAGAAGTACAGCCTCTTCTGCAGGCTGTGGATCAGATAAAGAATGGGAAAATATCTCCCATCCCACAACCCTCTGGTACTCCATACCAGACTGGCCAGAATTCTGCAAGCAAATAAACTTGAAAAACATGTTATTTCCTAAAATACATCATAGAGCAGAGGGCAGGGAATTGAAGAATAGGCAAATAAAAAGACATTCTTGTCCTCAAACATCTACAACCAATAATTATTTTCATATTTTGCCTTCTCTAAGTTTGTTTAATAAATGGATCTATAAAATAGACACTTTACAACTCTGATATATCAAAAATAATTTCTAGGATACCATAGTTACCTAATTTAGTTTTAATATTAACAGTAACAATTTTACTTTATTAATATATATAGTTAATAATTGTTTTATCTTAAGTAAAATCATAAAGGCAAACTACAGAGCTGTTCATGACCAGTATGTATTGATTTATCTTTTTAATATTTCCTCTTCCTTAAGACTGATAAGCTATGGTCTAGTTTTTAAAGCACTGGTTTGGGGGCTCATTTTTCAAGATATGTGATGATTCATTTTGTTTGGACTAGATTTTGTTTCTTTCTACTGAAAAAATTTCTCATCCTAAAAAAAAAATTCAATGTTCTTGAATGTATAGGCTAAAGGAGAGGATAGTTTCCAATATAGAGGAGAGGCTTGGAAAAAAAAGAGCAAGGAGATGCCAAATGAGCTTCCAATGTTTGCTCTGAAAGATTAGTTATGGCAGGTTCTGCCTTCTAAGATCCAGTTTTCTGAAGGTCTCAATGAGACTGAGGGTAATAGAGGCTTCTGCTCATAAGCTGGAGCCCACTTGCTCAATACAGCATTCCCTCACCTAAAAGGTTTTTGAATTCCAATGACATCTCATATGTTGTATAAGGTGACTTCTCCTGTCAGATCCAATGCCCTGGTCTGAGAACCCAGGGATACTGTAAGTGGACATTCTTCTTTCTTCTCTTTTGCTTGTTTTAAGAAACTCATTAACCAAAATAGATTTTTCTTGTTTAAGAGGTATTGGATTCGTCTTTAACAAAAAGGGTTAGTTGAATATTTTGTCTGTGTATACTTAAACATATATCTTAAAGTGTTTACCAGTTGAGATAGTTATCAGGCTGAAAATTACATTGAATGATTTTTTTAAAGTATTATTTTCTACGGGAAGGAAGTTTTTAATTAATAAAAACTGCTTAAAAGATATGCATATTTTATTTATAATTTCATTGTAAAATATTAAAGTTGGAATTGTTTATGCAAACATATCACTAAATTCACAAATTTGAGAGTACTGTTGGTAATCATTCTTTATCACAAGCCATGCAGGTGTTAGGTGGAAAACATTTAGGTAAATTTGGTAATATTTAACATAGCTAATTACTTTCCACTCTTTCATGTTCGTGTGATATCTTGCATAATAAATTTTTTCTTTAGTATTTTTTCCCGTTAGGTTTATATTTATTTCATTTTTCCCAGGGAAAGCAAATTCAACAGTTTTTGTATCTAGAGATAATTTTCATAACACTCCAAAGTTGGTTGAACATACTAAAAGCCTTTACTATGTTAAGAGTCTATCTATCCATCAATTCATATATATATATATATATATATATATATATATATATATATATATATATTCCACAAGTTTATCTAATAATACTTATCTCAATTAAAAAAGAGAAAAAATATATAATATAAATTCAACATTAACACAAATATTAGGGTTAGGCCACATCTTCCAAATACCAACCTACACCTTTAGACAAAATACAGACTATAGTTTATAGCTTTCTCAATTTTTTAGCAGATTAACTTCCTTTAAATAGAATTTGATCCCAAAGCGCAGAGTATACTAAAGTAATTTATGTCCTCTAACTTTGGCCTTAGTATTTTTTAATAATGGATATTTTTAATTAAGAAATATCGACAATCTCATAAATTGAATGAGTAGCTTACAAAACTATGAAAAAGGGCCCACTTTGATGAGTCTCACTCATGTTCAGAAATCAAACTTTGCCAGACTCCCCAGAAGTCCCCATATGTTCCCTCAGTCACACCCTGTCTCCAAGGCATTAATTCTGATCACTTTTAGAGTACCTACCTATTTTCTCATTTAATTGTGTTTCTGTAGATATTGAAGTTTGGTTTTCCTGGTTTTTTTTCCCTATTTTTTTTAACCCATAGATCGTCTTCTAATTATTTTCTTTTCTGAAGCTATTTGTTAAATAGCTTGGTTGATCTGTGCTCTAGTTTTCCACAGGCTGTATCTTGCTATACATCCCTGTGTACTTTCACATTTTTCTCCACATTTTCTGAGAATTGGTGGTTGAATCTAGAGGCTTAATGGAACTCAGGTTAGCCTTTATTTATTTATTTAGGTAAATCTACTAATATGGTGTGTTCTTCATTAGGAAACCTAGGAGGTACTTAATGACCAATTATCTCTTTTGATAAAGTAGGGAAACCTTCATGCCTAGATCTTTTAATTCCTAAGGATTTGCAAAATGTTGACATTGCAATTCAATTATGTCATTCCTTTCCCATGTGTTCATTGAAATATTTCTATAAAAAGATACTTTCCTTCTTCTACTCATTCATTACCCAGTTCTACGGTTCCTATAAGAAAAGAAGAATAAATGTTTGATGCTTTCTTTTATTTGTATTCAGTTTACATTTTGAAGATGCATTGGCTATAATTCTTGTATATTTTGGAACACAATTTCTATAACTCATCTTTAAATACCACACCTGTGCCTTTCAAAACATTAAAAAAATGTTTATTCTAGTTTTGGTCACATATCCAAATTAATCAAAATTTGCATTTGAGATATTACACTCTGAGATATACAATAATCCAATGCTGTGTAAATTACACTTCTAAATCAAAATTCCACCTTCCCCTGTATCAGATTGTACTCATTTTAATCCATTTAATTTATGGTAGTCTAACATGCTTTGTACCTTTTCTCATGCTACCAGTATTATAATATTATTTTACACATTAATGATTGAATATATCAGACCCTTTCAAAATTGTGTTTTCATTAACTAACGTTTTTTACTCCTCTTAAAGTTCTCATTTTCACCTTATATCACAAGTGGAGAAAGGTCAATTTTGAATGACTAAACCTGTGATCAAGCTGTTTAGATCTTACTACTTCTTTTATATAGTGAATTTTTTAAATAGACCTCAGTCTTAGTGAAAAAGAAGAATTGAAGAAATAATCTGAGAGTCTTCAATGTCAGTGTTTAACTTCCCAGGGAAGAAGATCCAGTGGGAATGTGATTACAACAATTTTTTACATAGGGGCTCAGAAATATCCAGTTGGAGGCTGGAAGAATCATGGTGCACCACCCCAAGTGAAAGAAAGTATCATAGAAGAAGAGAAACAGCAGGGTAGGAACCAGATAATGGAGCGACTTTATGTCAGTGATACTACATTTTATGCTTAAGCAGGGGAGATTTTCCCATTTCCATTTTGAGATCACTGCAGATATAAAAAGATTTAGAAGGATCAAGAATGGGTGTGGAGAAACTTGTTAAAGAGATAATAAAATAATCTTTTTGAAGCTGTGATCGATTACAAAAATGGTTTTAAAAAAGAAAAAATTAAATTAATATATGAAAAACATTTATTCTTCCTTTTTACATTAGTAAAATTGAAACTTAAATTTGCAGTGTAACTAGAAGCAGGTGTTTTTCATGTAAAACAGGAGGCCTTCATATTGACTTACTCAGGATATATGTCTGCTCTCTCCCGCCTTCTCTCTCCTTCTGTTCCTCTCATCCATCCACATAGTTCTTCCTTCTAAGTCTTAGTGCTGTTCTAATCTTGGAATTAACAAATGCATGTACTCATAACATAAATGTTGGGGTTTTTTTGGTATATAAATAATATGTATTAGACAAATGGCATAACAGGTTACTTTGGATTTTTTTATTAAAGGATATAATTAAATGTGAATGTATTGTGATTTCTCTTTTAGTTTATTCATGGCAATTAACAGGACCAACATTTTAAAAAAGAGCTTATTCTGAACAAAAAAATATATATCTTATATGTATAACCTTAATCTTATTAGAAGTAAAAGCCTGTGCTAGATACTAAGATTTATAACAGGATCAAGCTGCCAGTAAATACAACATTTAGCAGCTTTTTTCATCAAGGTATTCAAAGAGAATTTGAATTGAAATGATTATGGAAATGATGGGACTTGGAAGTTTTGGTAGTTGAACGTGAATTTAGGATTGTGGTAGCCATTTTGCAACCAAATAGACACATCAAATGGGACCATAAAATCACAGCTGTGATGAACTAAATCAAGTATTAATGATATCACACGAGAAACTTGTCTAATCAGTTTATTTCTGGATTTCTTGGTTATAGGAGCCAATACAAATACTGTTTTGTCTAGGACAGCATTTCATTTGCAATTATGGTGACTCATATGTTGCATTTAATTATCCTGATAATTGTCTAGATAATCACAAAAATGTATATTATTGTTCTAGTCTGCAGTTTTTGTCACTGTGATGAAAGGACATGACAAGAACAACTGTAAGGAGGAAGAGTGTATTTTGGGGCTCACAATTTCAGAGGTCTCATTCCATAGATGAACAACTTCATTTCTCAGGTTCTGAGGTGAGACAGTTCATCATGGCAGAAGTATGTGGTACAGAAAAAGCAGTTGAGGACATGGCACCAGGAAGTGGAAAGAGAGTATTCCACTCACCTGGGACAAAATATATACCCTAGAATTATGCCTTCATTGCCCCACTTCTTCCATCCACATCCTACCTGCCTACAGTTAATACCTATCAGGAGATTAATGCACTGATTGGGTCGAAACACTCATAATCCATTAATTTTACTTCTACACTTGTTTACATTGTCTCCCATGTGAGTTTTGGGGGAGCACCTCATATCTACACCACAACAATTACATTCAATAGAATGCATGCTTGGGTACATCATGTAGTAAAACAGTATAAAATGGGAAGATTCACACTCAGAGACATTACCATTCCTATCATGATTTTTTTGTAAATCCTTATTTAATTCATCTTAAATTTTAATGTCCTTTCTATTCAGTATGTCAATGTCATACATCTTTGACTCATCAGCATTAGACAACATCTTAGATCCTCAATATCTGTTGTGATTTAAATTATTTAGTGGTAAATCAATGGATTCAAATTTCTATCTAAGCTTCTATTTGATAGCACATCATCTTTAGTGTTTTCCATGTAAAACAAAGAATTAGCATAGATACACATTGTTCCTCATTTAATTTTCTTATTTGTTTCATCTATGTCATTATGGTTATGTTTAAAAGATTTGCTATATCTATTCTTTGAAGTTTTCCCCTGCAATTATGTCTTCAGAACACTTTGCCTGTTAATTGATTGAATTTTTAAAGTCATTTAAAAGTATGAATATATTTTTTTCATTTTAACATGAGTACTGAGATACACAAAGAAGGAACTGTATCCCTAAACTTGAATAGCAATTCAAAGAAAAACCTTCAAAGCATCAATTTTAGATTCATTCTCCTTTCAATTGTTCAGAATCATACAATATTTTATGCTTTATGTTAAGGTAGTAACTTTTTTCTCGTTATTCTGTTTTTCTTAGATTTAATTTGTCATTCTGTGTTCTTCATTGTTGAGGGAAAAGAAGCAAAAAGAGCTGAACTTCGAATTAAATATATGTTGAATATTCTCCATTTTCTCATAAAGATAGTCAATATTCATGAAGTCTTCCAACTTCCTATTTTAGTTTAAACAAGATTATTTTTCTGGGACTATGTGCAGCTATCTTCTTTGGAGGACACTTCATTGGAATAATAGGGTCAAGATGACTATTTCATATACTTTGTGTCTTTTTTGTTTGTTTGTTTGTTTAGAGTATTTATTCAATATACCATGGTGTGCAAGTTAATCTGAATTTTCAACTTGATTGGATTAAGAGATGCCTATAATTAAAAGGCTCTGGGTGTGTCAATGAGTGTGTAGCTAGGAATGATTGGCATGTGTGATAGCAAACTGAAGTGGAGAACCTCCCTAAATATGGGCAGCACGTCTAATAGGTTGGAGACTTGGATGGAATAAAAGTTGGGAAAACAAGGAAGCAGTTGTAAACACGTTTCTATTTCTCTTGAAAGGGTTCTTGATTGCTATTGTGATCACCTGAGGATATGAGACTCCACTTCCTTCATTCTTCCAAAGTGGATTCTGCCATTGATTCTCCAGGGAGTTTCCAAGCCTTTGATCCAGGATTGGGGTAGCATAGTTGCTCTAGGTTTCAGCATCTTGGACTGTGCAGCTACTGGTTCCTCTAGCTCTCCAGCCTGCAGAGAGCCGTTGTCATACTATCCAGTTGCTTCTGGTTGTGAAAGCCAATCTAATAAATCCCCTTTTTTATAAGTATATATACATATATCTCCTGTTGGTTCTGTTCCTCTAGAGAGCCCTTAATAATACACGAATACACCTGGTGTTTATTCAAATATGTTTTTATTGAAGACATAATGAGAAGAAGATTTAGTTTTGGCACATATTGAGATTTTGTTCTCACTTTTCATTAATGAATTGAGTGGTCTAAAAATATCTAGCTTTGAAGTAATTTTCTCAAGACTGGGGTTATGGCTCAGTGGTAGAGCGCTCGCCTTGCACGGATAAGGCCCTGGGTTTGATCCTCAGCACCACATTAAAAATAAATAAAATAAATAAATAAATAAATAAATAAATAATTTTCTCTCAGTTTTTTAATGCTAATGCTACAATGTCTTTTCAAATCTGAACTTTCTAATGCTTACTAGAAGTCCATGGTCCTCTATGTTTAAGGTGACCCATTTGACAAAGTGTAATTACTGGTTTACTATTGTTTTGCTGTGTTGGCAGGATTTAAAATTCATTCTTGAAATATTATTTTTTTTCTTTTCCAAAATATGACTAGATATGAACTTTTCATTCATTTATCACATTCAGTAAGTATTGAGCTTTTCATTCTGGTAATGAATAACCTTTTTCACTTGTTTGTTTGCATTTCTTACTTAGTTTTGTTGTTGTTGTGGCTGCTCTAACTTTGTGGGGGAGAGTTTTTTTTTTTTCAATTTTTAGACAGATGGTCCATTAATTTTCCTGAAATTTCCAAGACTTGGTGCTGGACATCTCTTAGTTGCATCTTGTCTGAAACTTAAGTTTCTTTCATTTTTTAAAGTAATTATTATAAAATGTTCATTTTCCTGGTTCTGAGAAAAATCTACATTTTTGTGGTCTGAGAGAGCTCTCCCAGAATACTTTTTTTTTTTTTTTGGTTTGATGAAGTATCCATTTCACCTTGCAGATGTGAAAAACTAATAGTCAAATTTTAAATGTTCATTAACATCGTATCTGTACTGCTGTTTACTCCTTTTCCATAAAAACATTTATTTATTGTATGAATAAACTGTTTTGAAGTTTTCTGATGACTATAAATAATTTTTTAAAATCTTACATAAATAATTATTTTCTTGGAGTTTCTCTTATTAGATCTATGTATCTTAATTGTTCTCTTCTTTATATGTTGTGTTTCCCCCATTTAATAGCTAACACTCTTTGTCATTTATATCTAAAAATAGGCCCAGGCTAGCTGGGAAAAGGTTCTTCAAGAGGGTTTTAGGTTTATTTTCTAACAGTTTTCTTCCTGACAAAGGAAAGTTAAATGTGGTTTTTCAGTCCTAACAGGGTGTTGTCTACATAATTTATTTTTAGCAAATGAAATAAGGGAGAGTAGAAGGCAAACAGGCAGGCTTGGGCTTGTTCCTCCTCCAGAATCACAAATCATAAGCAGCATGGAATAGGAGACAAGTGCATCTGTTCTGTAACCAAGTCTGTCTATTTCAAATTCCAGCTCTGTCACTGATTAAGTTCCATATCATGGTGCTAGTTACTGGATCTCTTTCTTCCTCTTAATTCCGACATCCAAACAATAGATTTCAACACTGGTTCTTGTATGCTACATATAACATTTAGAACAATAGTACATAGTAAGAACTCTGAGCTTAAAAGTGGAAAAGGGTGAAAATTTTTACTTCAGCATATTTTTTCTTGGAAAGAATTACTTTGGGTTGTTATGTTTTTATCTGTTGCAAAATTCTAAAACTATGTCAATTCCTTACTGTTTCTCTTGAAGTCTCACCCACTCCAAACCTCCTTGGGAAGATTTTTGCTTACCTCCAGTGTTATTCTCCAGGATTAGTTTTAGATGCCACTGTTGCTTTTGATAACAGTGGTGAAATGTGGGGAAGAGCAGGGGATTCTCAAATGTGTTCTATCATTATGAATGGTAAAAACTACTCATAATAATCACAACAGCCAAATTCTACTTCCTGTAAAATTTGAGTTCAGAATTTGAAATAACCCTACTCTGAACTTTGAGTATTTACAGGACATGGGCTAGAAGAATGACTTCAATCTTTACTGAAATCCTCTCCTGAATTTTATTTTAGGCCACCCAATTGATGCAAATCCACCTACTTTCCTTGTTCCTCATTTTAGATGCAATTTGCAGTTTAGGATTCCTTTGTTTCCCCACTCCATGTATTCACTTGTCTCCCTAATGTCTTGTGGCCATTTTGAATGTGAAGAAACTCTTGATTTTGTCACCCTGAAATTTTCAGGTTGGTTTCTGCATCAGTTAAATTCCTTAATTCACTTTTATCTATATCTAACCTTTGTTCTTAGTTTCCTGAATATTTTAGTTTGCATTACTGTATTCTATAACAAATATTAGCTTTTGAATTTCCCAATTATGTTATTAAACAGAGTAAAGACTGTATTTTAATATCTATATATGTGACTATCCATGTTAATATCATTTAAAATGTCAACAGAATTCTTTGTGTTATATAAAAATTTTGAATGGAATTAACTTTTACCAGGGCAAACTTAATTTAATTCATGTTCCTATTTTGTTGTTATTAAATTTCAAAGACATTTTTTTGTGTGTAACACCTCACAGACATTAAGGATTTAGATTGGTTCTCTTTCTCTTAGAAATACAATCTGTCTACATTGAAAACAATGAATTCATTCATGGACCATATTAACAAGTCAATAATTTATGGCCCTTATTTACACATAAGATATTAAACATATGCAATGTAAACTTTTAATTATGAACAAAGAAATTTATATATTATGAATAATACTGACCTGAGAAATTAAACTAATGGAATATTTTCACCTTTAAGGTCAAGGTCATGGCTCAAATAAGGGAATATATTTACCTGCAAATGGAATAAGATGACCTAAAATACCTTTTCAGCCTTCTACTTTAATGTATGGTTTGCAAGTGAAAGTTTCAGTGTGGATGAGTTAGCAATGAGGAAAAAAAATCAAGGCTCTGTGATATGACAGGGATCCTGAGTTCTGTAAATAATGGCAGTGTTGCAGATTTTGAAATTGTTTCATTTAAAAACAAAGCATTTGGTTGCCACACAGTGTTATAAGATTCTCAGCCTTTTTGATTCAATTTAGAGGAAACATTTATGAAGTTTAAATTTTTCCTGGAAATTCCACATTCTGTAGCATTTTAAACAAGTTAATTTTATACAAATTCCCACACAGAATGTAGGTGAATCTCAGAGTATGCAATCACATCCAATTCATGGATTAGTTTTACATTTTGTGGCTTTAATTTTTCTGTTTTAGAAAAAGGATAGTCAAAATTGATGAAGGCAAAATTTAAATTCTCAGCTTGTTGTCTCTCCAATAAAATAACTGCTCAGATGAACAAGAAAATAAAATAAATACTGCAAGAACAAGACGGGCATGTGCTGAGGTTGTCCTATATTCCACATCCCTTGTCTAATCGGATAGGAAGTCAATTTGAAAAGTCACGAATTGGCTCATCATCTGCTTTTGTCTGCCCTTTTGATTTCCTTTATGGGTAAAAATGTAATAAAATCAAGCAATCATGTCCTAGCAGGAAAAAACTAATACACTTTAATGCTACATGGATTATATTTGACCTGAGGTTTAAATTGTTTTGTTGCTTAAAAATTTTCTTGGTATTTTTTACCTCCTTTCTTAGCATTTACAGTATAATTACAAGACACCTATGGGGTCCATGGCATGTGAATGATGAATGTGTTCCCAATTCATTCTCCTTGTTAGGAAATTTGGGTGACAAAACACTTGGAAAGTGTTTCATGATCTCCAAATTTGACACTAAGTGGTATATATAAAGGTTATTCTTGTATATTTGGTCATTTCCATGCTGATTTATGTTTTCCTTCAGGACTCTGGAGGAAATCACCCCTTCTACTCAAAGACTTTCATTCACATCCAGCCTTAATGTACAGTGGTTAGCATTTTTTCAAATTACCAGTTTTACTAGTTGGGTGAGGAGTTACCTTTTATTATTAAATTTTATAAGCTGACTGAATTAAGTTAAACCTGTACATCATTTTTCTTTCTGGAAATTAAAAAGATTTACACTCACTGTTTTGAACAAGTACCTTTTTACTTGCAGCTGTCAAAACAAGCTGTCATTTCAATTATCTAGAGTATCTATTAGTCAATTTTTAATAAAGTTCCAACTACGTGTTCCTGGTTTTTAATGAATGGCATCCCTTACACACCTTTTAAATATGTGCTTTGTGGCCCCTAAAGATTTCAGAAATTAGGTAGAAAATATTAAATAATTCAATTGCAAAATGCTTTAAATTTTTCCACATTGCATGAAGTGCACTCCTTTCTATCAGTTGTCTTTCATTTAAAACCCCTACTTCTTAGCAACCACAGCAGCAACAATTGAGGTTGCAGTATTGACAGCTTTGAGATACAGTTATATTTTCAATGGAGCAGTATATAAACAACTTGTTTCATATATATATATATATATATATATATATATATATATATATATATATATATACAAGTTGTTTATATATATATTTCAATTTATTTTTCAAGGTATGACTCTCCATTCTATCCTGACTATAAACTCCTGAAAAATAGTAAACATGGGTCAGTTTTGTCTACATTTTTACCAATAAGTGCTTAATTATAACTTATATAATTTGTCTTCATTAAATTTTTCACTAAAATATAAAATATAATTTTCTTATATATGGAAATATGATAAATACTTATATTCAGGTCTTTAAAATCTCCAAGTACTCTCCACTTCAGAGATTAGGTAGGTGAGTCCCAGTGACCTTGGCTGGTTGACAATGGGAAGAGGATTTATTTCTCTTGATGGCCAGAGCACTAATGCAGTGTTCAGTCCACCTTTCCAACTTGGCCCTCGTGCCTAAGCTGTCTTTATTCCTAGAATGTCCTCCTTTCTCTTACTGTGCTCCTATTAAAGCCATTCATTGAGGGCTGAGTTCAGTTTTCAATAACTATCATATAGTTACCACCAAATCAGTAGTGGGCACTCAACAACTCTCTAAATTTCTGACTTGTCCCTACTTTGTCTCAAGTCCAACTGCTGCTTTGTTCATATTTAGCATTTTCTAACTTCACCACATTTCATTTTCTTTCCATACATTCTACCTTCTCCTCTAGAAAATAAAACGCCTTAAGAGTTATAGGTCCACTTTAGGTTGTCTGAGTATATTCATTATAACCCTTATAATACTTAAAGAATACATAATCTTATTTCACAATGTAGATTGTCTAATCACAAGTATATAGTTTGAATCCATTATCATAATTTAATTTGTGATATATTGACCATTTATGTAACATTTCTTTGCTTTACTTTTCTGATATGTAAATTCACTAATAATAGTACTCACCTACTGGTTTCTGCTCATCTTTAGATTGTAATGAAGACTAAATTACCTAATACATGTAAACAATCACAGGTAAGTGCTTAATAGATATTATTTTTTGCTATTATAACTTTAATGAATTCAGGAGCTCCATACACCTTTTTAAATGTAATGGATATATGTACATTTATGAGCATTATTTTTCAATAAATAAATGATTCATAGATTTTTATAAAACTGTCAAAGATAACCACAAACCTAAAAGTGGCTAAGATCCAATTTTATAAGTAGTGGTAATATTCAAACCTAGGCAGAAGAAAAATCATTCTCAAGGTGTGTCCACTGGGAACAGAGACCTAGCTTCTTGTGCTGGTAGTAAAGGCATAGCCAGCTAGTTAGGTTAACAAAAGAGACAGGCAGTGCTGAGGGATTTAGTCACATAACCACTATGCCAGAAACATTGAGAATTTTTGAGATTCAATCCTGTGTCTATGCTGTGTCTATACCTGGTAGTTTTTTCTGCTTAATGCCCATTGAAACTGCCTTGTAGCCATCCCACTACCATTCCAATGGATCACCCCACTTTTGTTTTGGGTATTTGCCTCTTTTCCCTTAGAAACTTCTCCAAGACTTGTAATCAAGGTGCTTTTTCTTCTTTTAATTAAGGATCAGCTATTTGATCCTCTCAATCACTTAGAAATTCCCTCTTTCCCAAGAAAATATTGACCAGAATGTTGAATAATTTAGATTGTATGAATTTTCTATTGCATCACTGATACTCTGAAATGAACTCTTATTAATTGCTTTGACTTATATTGTAGAGTGACGTTGGCTCTTAGCCCATGCCTCTCTCCAGACACTTGACCAATTTTACCTCTATAACTGCCAACATTGTCCTTCTCCAAACTCCAATGCTTACTTAAGTAACACAGTCATCTCTGAGACTGGCTCCCAAAGGCTCCCTGCTGATAGATTCAGCAGTTTATCATCTCCCACATCTCCTGTCAGAAATTTGTTTAGGCTACAACCTAAGGACACGAAGGTAGGATTAGAAGGTTAAGTGAGCTAAGGCTCAGGGAAGGGAGGATATAATATGCTGAACATGGAAGAACAGAGCAAGACACACTCACTTATCAGATAAAGGAAACATTATGACTTATTACTCTATTAAGAACAATAAGTCTTCTAATTATTAACACAGATATTATTCCATTTAAACTTTCCTTTATTAGTTATGCTACTTCTAGATATCAGCTATAGCCATATTCAGAACATTAATATTGTTATTTAAAATAATAGTATTTAGAATGTTATCATCACATTCTTTGTGATATTTCACTTTCTCCTTTCTGTATTCTTTCTTAACTATTAGAATGATAACATTTTCTTCATCAATTTTTTCTTTCTCAGTTGTTATAGATCATGTATATTCCCTGTTTCATGATTATTCTCATTACATGCCCCAACAACATTTATGGATATTCTTTGCAAAATTTTATACAAATATATAAATATGTTTTGTTTTGTACAAATTTAATCAAATAATAAATAATATTGTGCAGCCAGTTCTTTTATTTTAAAATATCTCTCAATGTAAATCCAGACATTTCTCCATAATAATAAATGTGGATATCTCTCATTATTTTCTTAGTTTATTGTATAATATTCCATATTGTGGATGTTGAATAACTTATTCTTACTAAATTTTTATATATTAAAGATTAACATGTGAATCTAAGAAAGAATAAAACAGTACCAAAGATGTAAATAGTAATAGAAGGCAAAAGCAAAAAGACACATTCCTATGACAATTTAGAAAGACTTTTATGATGTGATTGCTCTTTATTTGTGTAGCATAAATGAATGAGGACCCAACATTATAGCTCTACAGGCTAACCAAATTGGCTTATTTCATGGATCCTGTATGTGTCTCCTTCTCTTCATCACATTTGTGCGTTCTCCTCATCGTACTCTACCTCTCATTAGTGCAATTAACTTGATCTTATTCTTCCTTTGATTTTCAGTGTAGATGTTATTTTCTCTAGAAATCTCTTTACATTTGTTATCCCTTGAAAGTCCACCCATACAAGTTAAATTTATTCATTATTGCACTTGTAAAACATATAAAAATGATTTTCCTCTCTATCTTAAACTACAAACTGCATGAGATAGAATGAGGCTATTCAACTCTCCATGGTAATACAAAAGCTTAGCACCAATAGTAAGTATCAACCAATATCGACTGGATGAATAAAAGAGGTAATATATATTAATCCTTTCAATATTACACCTTACTTAGGTTGGCTGTTATCAACACACAATAAGCATATTAGCATGAGAAACCATATGTTATGAAATAAACAATTCTATTGAGGCTAATTATAATTTTCTCTTTTTCACTTATAGAAGTGACCACTTTTAAACACACTCCAACACACTCATCATGTTAGTTAAAATTATTTGTATGATATGTATCTGTGCATCAATTAAATATTACAATTCTAATACTATAATATATTTGGTTAGTGTGTATATCACACTTTCTTCTACCAAAGAAAACATTTTGCTTTGGGGGAGATTATTTACTTTGAAAATTTCTTCTTTCCAGAAGCTTCTTTTAGGGGAAAATCTCAATATGTAGTTTACAAATCTTTTTACCCAATTTGATAATTTAAACTATAGTGAACTATTTAAAACTATTATACAATATGTGGTTTTTATTTGACGAGTTTCTCCTAAGATGCAATTCATATGTTTCCTTTGAAAATATTTAAAAAGCTTGTTCTTGGTGTTTTGCCTTCCAATTAAAGACATTACCATATTCTCACATCTGCCTAGACATGCAAGGTATCATCCATCCTCAATTCCTTCAATTTATTCAATCCAGATTTTTAACTCAACCACCAGGGCTCCCAACTCTAAATTTAAGACATGTCTTAAATCTATTATCTTTTTTCCATACTATAAATGCAAGTCAGTTTCTTGTCACCTCATTTGGACACTTAGAAAAAAATGTAGGTAACTAAATTTGTCTCTGGTCTCACCCCAGTCCAACCTAGGCTTCTAACTATCACCAACTTTATTATAAAAATTTTATCATGTCTCTCTTTTCACTCTACCACTTCAAATACACACACACACACACACACACACGCATATATCTTGAAGATGAGAATACATTCTGAGAAATATGTCATAGGGTGATTTCATCATGGTCTGAACAGCATGGAATAACTTACATAAAGCTGGAGGGTGCAGCCTCTACACACCTGGGCTACATGCGATAACCTGTTATTCCCAGACTACAAACTTGCACAGCATGCCCTTATACTGGCTGCTCTAGAGAGATGCAGCACAATGACATTTTTTATATCTAAACATATCTAAATATAGAAAACATAAAGGAAAAGTGACTTAAAAATGGCACACCTATATAGGACACATCATGAACAGAGCTTACAGAACTGAAAATTGCTCTGTTTGGGTCAGAGAATGAGTGGCAAGCAGATATGAAGTCCTAGACTATTATTCTACACTACTGCATACTTTCTGAGTACTGTGCATTTATACTTGGGCTATACTGAATTTATAAAAAGTTTTTTTTTCTTTTGTCAATAATAAAATAAACTTAGTTTACTTTAATAGTTTTATTTTAGATTTAATTTTAATTTACCAGTTAACTTAAAATATACACATATTTGATAATTCTTTAAAAAATAGTTTCATGTCTTATCTCTTTTAGTTAGCTTTTTCATTGCTGAATACCAGAACACCTGACAAAAAACAACTTGATGGAAAAGTTTATTTGTGGCTCATGGTTTCAGAGGTCAGTCTATAGAAAGCTGGTTCCACTGTTCTGAGTCAAACTTGACTGTGCACATCATGGAGGAAGGGCCCATTGGAGGAGGAAAGCTGTTGAATTTATGATAGGGTCAAGAAGTAGAAGGGGAGTGGGGCTACAAGGAAGAATACCCTTCCAGGGCATGCCTGCAATGACCAGCCTCCTTCAGCCACACTTTACCTGCCTACAGTTACCACCATACCCCTTCAAACTAGGATGAACCCATTAGACCACATCTCTCATAAGCCAGTCATTTCACCTCTGAATATCCCTGCATTACTAAGAGATTTGTGGGGATACTCATATCCTAATGCTAACAATATACTTATTCTATGAGGGTTTTTTCTATTTTTTAAATATTTTTTAATTGTAGTTGGACACAATATTCTTATTTATTTTTATGTGGTGCTGAGGATCAAACCCAGGGCCTCGAATGTGCTAGGCGAGTACTTTACCACTGAGCCACAACCACAGCCAATTTTTCTATTTATTTTATTTTCAAAAATTTTGTTATAAACCCAGATACAAAAATACACATATTACCTTAGGCCTTTGCAGGATCAGAATCATCAATACTATTATTCTCCATCTCCACATGTCGTCCCACTGGGGGTTCTTCTGGGACAATAACTTGCAAGGAACCATTATTTCCTGATATAACCAGGAGGTCTTCTGGAACACCTCTTGAAGAGTCTACCTAAGAATTTCTTAACAAGGTATCACTCTTTCCAAAAATTTGTCTACGGCGATTTGCTAGGTTTGTTTCTTTTTACATTAAAGATGTAATTGTAATTTGATGAAATATCATTAACCTTCCTATTACTGAAAACCTTTTCAGTGTTGGAGTCGATGTAAACTTTTTAAGAACTTTAAGTCTGCAAAAGTTTCTGCTATACCCTTTACTGTGAACTTTCTTGAATGTTCTTCTCATGAAAATTACTTTTCTCTTGACTTTCCATCTGTCATGTGTTCCTGTTGCAGTTTCTGCAGCTCCTCAATAGGAAGTTCCTCAGAAACCACCTCTAGTATCTCCTCCATGTAATCCTTGGACACACCCATGTTAAATCTGTTTGCCATCTCAACTACAGATTATTGATCTTTTTTTTTTATCTCCTGATCCTTGGAAAATCTTTTGAAATAATGAATGAAACTCTTAAGTGTCTTCTTTAGATGCCATTTATATAGCCCTTGGAGACATTAACCTAAGCCAAAACTAGGTTCTTGCCATAGTAATAGATATTATAATTCTTACAAAATTGCATCAACTTCTTCTCTTTTTCAGTTGCAGGAATACCCTGGCAAAGGTCTCTTTCAGGTAGCAGGCCTTAAAATCTCAATGATTCATTGGTTTTATCAAAGACATAATGTTTAGAATCAAAAAATACCTCTTTGATTTTGGGATGAATCTAACCAGTGAAAGGAGCATGGTTAAGTCAGCGTTTTCATCACTGTGAATAAAATACAGGTCAGAACATTTGTTGAAGAGGAAAAATTTACTTGGGGGCTTATGGTTTCAAAGGTCTCCATCCATAGACAGCATGCTCTATTCCTTGGTGCTTGAGTTAAGGCAGAAAAAGATGTTAGAAGAGTTTTGTGGAGGGAAGTGGTTTACATAATGATTACAAAGCAGAGAGAGAAACTCCACTCACCAGATAGAAAACATATATTCTAAACCCATGCCCCCCTGTGACTCACCTCCACCAGCCACATCCTACCCCTTCAGTTCCCATCCAGTTAATCCCATCAGGGGATTGATTCACTGATTTGGTTAAGGGTTTCATAATCATTTCTCCTCTAAACCTTCTTGCTTTGTCTCACACAGAGATGTCAAGGGACACCTAATACCTAAACCAAAACACATGTGCAGAACCATTATCAACATTGAGCAAAATCTTGGAAAGCATGGCATTCTGAAATAGTACTTCTCCATAGTAATTCAGAAGGTCATTTTAGAAGAGAAGTTGGTTCACCATGACTTCTTGCTGCTTCAATAGTACATTGCCCATGTGTGCTTACTGATATGTTTAAGGGACTTGGGGTTTTCATGACCCCAAAATACAAAGAGTTTCAGTTGGCAGCCTGAGACACTGATCCCAAACAAAACTGTTGTCTCTTTCCTTAAAAGCCTTTGAACCTGGCATTGACTTGGACTTCTTTTGGATAAAAAACTTTAAACCATCAATTTCGTTATGAAGGTATGAATGAGGATTTCTTTCACATCAAAAAATTTCCCTGGTGAATGATTTTTCTCCACATCTAAAATTTGGAAAAATTCTTGAGTTGCCTTCACATTAGCACTCCCAGACACCCACACTTCCATGTTATATCACATAAAATGATTCTTTAATCTCTTAAGCCACCCCAGAGCCAGCAGTAAATTCACCATTGCAGTCAGATCTAGCTTTTCCTTTCAATGTCACAAACTTTGTGCTTTGGCTGTGATTGTCCCGGTGTTGACAGGTGTACCCTTCTGTGTCTTGTCTTTAATCCAGATCATGAGAAGTTTCTCTGTGTCTGATGGAAGTACTTCTTGAATATTTGTTAGTCTTGTTTCTTTAAATGAAGCGAATGCCTTAAACAGCTCTGTCACTTTTGTTCTTGTTCTTCACCATTATAGCTATGATGGAATAGGACGTGTCTGCCTGACTAGCAATAACCATCACTGATTTTCCACCTTCATAGTCTTTAATCACTTTTAATCTAGTTTTCAGGTCAATCACTCAATGTGGTCTCTTACTGGCAGCATTAGCAATGGATTTTGGATGCTTAGGGGCCATAATGAATAAAACAACATGAGAGTAAATCAAGCACAAGAGAGAAGGATAAGATCAGGAAACATGGTAAAAAAATGTATGAGGCTGCTGCCAGCTTACCAGGGCATACTGATTTATAGTTAGAAATATTTGGTTTATTTGAGGCTCATACACACACATACACAAAACACACATATAAACACAAAGATTACATTCTAAAATAATGAGAAAAATATAGTGTAGTATGTATAAGCTAATAACATAGTAATTTATTATCATTTTCAAGTATTAGGTACTGGACATAATTGTTTTAAGACTGGCAGGTCAATAATTCTTTTTTTAACATGAGCTTTACCACAAACAGAGCAAAACACTGCATATAATGCCATAATGCCTATGAGATCACTGGGAAATTAGAATTTTTCAGCTCCTTTATAATCTTAAAGTCCCGTCATCATATGTGCTTTCTGCCATTGACTGATATGTTATGCAGTGCATGGCTACACTTAAAATCCATAGATGATTACACATAACCCCTTGTCACAAGTGACTAGGTATACTGTTCAACAGAAATATAACATGATGCATAAATTTGAGGCACATGTTATTTTATATTTTGTAGTGTTACATCAAGAAAAAAAGAACAAGGTGCAATTAATTTTGACATTTAACTTAGTACATTTAAAATACAATTTTTATCAATTAATCAATTTTTAAAATTATTAATGGTTTATTTGACATTCTTTTTTTCATACAAAATTTCTTAAATCTGAAGCATTTTACCTTTATAGAACATCTTTTTTCCACATAGTTATATTTCTGCCTAAACAAATAAATAGAACTACTCACTGTGCTTCAGTATAAATTCACCATTGCAGTCAGATCTAGCTTTTCCTTTCAATGTCACAAACTTTGTGCTTTGGCTGTGATTGTCCTGGTGGTCCAAGTGTTGGAAAAAGCTAAAGTCCATGTTTGGTTCAATGATGACAAATTTTTCAAGGGCTGAGAATTCCTATGAAGACTGGCACCCCTTGAGTAGTAGCCTCATATGCTACATAGGGTGTTAGTAAGATTTTTCTGCATGTTAAAGACTGGGGTTGATACAAAATAAGAAAGATTATATCACCTTATTATGGTCCTTATTAAAAGTTACAATAAATGAATAAAACATTTCCATGGGTATCTTGAAATAATTTTGTTTAACTGTAATGTTTAAGACAAATAATGTGGAGCTTTGTTCATGAACCAACTAATACTTGGGATAAAAAGGTCAGTCCAAATACATACTATGAAACTAACATTATGCTGATATCAAAACTAGATTAAAAACAAAGCAGGAAAAAAAGAAAGGGAGAGATGAAAGAAAGAAAGGAAGGAATGAAGGAAGGTAAGAAGGAAGGAAGGAAAAAGAAAGAAAGGAAAAAATAAAATGACAGCCCAATATGCTAGATGAACATAGATGCAAAATTCCTCAAGAGGCTAGCAAGTTGAATCCAACAGCATGTTAAAAACAGTATTCAACATGATCAAATAGCTTTATCCCAATTGTGCAAGGATGGTCCAACATACAAAAATTAATAAACATAATACATCGCATCAACAAAATTAAGGGAAAAATGCATATGACCATCCTAATAGAGGCAGAAAAGGTATTTGATAAAATTCAATATCCCCTCATGATAAAAATCCTGAACAAGTTAGATATAGAAGGAACAGAAATAAGTAAAATAAAGGTCATTTATAATAAAACAATAGCTACCATCACACTAACTGAGAAAAAGCTAAATGCTCTGTAAAATCTGGAACAAATCTGATGGTTTCTTGATTCGGAGTCTATTTTGTATATTTCCCAGGATTTAAAAGCAACAGTGTAAAACTGTGACTCTTTCTCCCTTTTGCTTAATTATTTTTAGGCACATTTAATTTTCTCCAATAATTATTTATTATTATTATTTACTATTAAAGCAGCACTGGAATTATTTAAAGTATAGGGGGCTCCCCCAATCTACTCTCTCTGCATTAATTTCTGTTTACAGATATGCATCAGGTTGCCACACACAAAAAAAATAGTTTACGCAGGAAATAGTGCTTGGGGTAAGAAGAATTTTCTTGACTAACAGATAAGGGGAACAGGGCTCCCTACTTTTTGATTTAACCATCAGGTAGCAGAAGGCACAGGAGATTTAGTGGGAGTCATTGTAGTAGTATTATATTATCAGTCTCACCTTTGTTCCTTTTAGAAACAAGCCATAGAAATTTGACTGCATCTTTCACTTAAGAGCATCAGCAACATTTGTCCTTTAATATTCTTCCTAACTAGTCTGTATATATCTCTAACATCATTCAAGTTTTGTTTTCCTTTCATTTTCTTTCTTTCTTTCTTTTTCCTTCCTTTTTATTTTTTTTTTAACCATGAGGTATATTCCCAGCCCTTTTTATTTATATATCTTTGATTTTAGACAGGGTCTCACTAAATTACCGAGGCTGGCTTGAACTTCCAATCCTTCTGCCTCAGCCTCCTACAATACCGGAATTACAGAATTATAGGCACGCACCATGGCACCTAACTCCTTTAGGTTTCCTGATTAACTGGTGCCCCGACTGAAACCCTATGGTTTTCCTTTGCCAACTGCTAGGTTTCTTTGCACTGAGAGTAGTAATTTAGGCATTTTTTTCTATTCCCAGTCCTTCTTCTTCCTTTTATAATATAGTAAGCCTCCTTTTCCTCCTGGAAGAAGGGAAATGGCAGTCAAGCCCTGCTGAGTTCCTGTTTATGTTCACCCTCAACATAGAGGATTCAATTTAGACACCTCCGGGCTCTATATTCAACAATCCCAGAACTTTTTGATTAGTCCAGAGTAGTAAGGTCAGTAAAGACATTGCAGATCTTTGGAGTAAGGAAGAAATATTTTCTAACTTGAAAAGATTTTTCCACAGAAGAATGGGATAGAAGCTAGAAAATAAAAAGATCCTGTCTCCATAGCAAGTAGAAAATTAGGATTTACATCTGTCCTTATAGACAGTTTGGCGGTTGCTGCATCAGGTAGTCCAGAGCAGCCTGTTCAGATCATGACTGATATTTCATGGGCAACTTAACTTGTCATAAGCAATTCTCCTTCAACATGCCCTCTTTTGGGAAGCGGTTCAATAGGTACCCATTGTTCATGTCAGACATCTAAGAATAATTCTATAGGATCTCTATCTTCATCAGCCACAAATAATGGGTCACCAATTTTCTAAATTCTAACTTGAAGTCATCTGTTTCTTCTCCCATCAACACTGTCCTTGCCATGTCATCATCTCTCCTGGACATTGTAATACATCCATTAGGGGCTTCTGGCTTTCTGCTCTCAAACCCTTACCACTCAAACTTTACACTACTCCTTGAAAGATATTATAAAAGTGCAAATATGATCATTTTACTTGCCATTAGTTCAATGGCTTCCTATAGCTTATAATGATTAACATTCCAAGAATTAAAGATTTAAGAATTAAGATCTATATTCTTTAACAAGTTGTTAAGGCTGCTCACCTATGCAGTCTTCTTTCTTATATAATTCTTTTAAAAAATATATGCTTATAATTCTCATATAATTCTTTTAGGAAATATACCGGGTACAGTGGTGCATGCCTGTTATCCCAGCAGCTTGGGGGGCTGAGACAGGAAAATGACAAGTTCAAAGCCACCCTCAGCAACAGTGAGGCGCTAAGCAACTCAGTGAGACCCTGTCTCTAAATAAAATACAAAATAGGGCTGGGGGTGTGGCTCAGTGGTTAAGTGCCCCTATATACATATATACTCAAGTAAAACAGAATGGCAGTTCTATGAGTCTTACAGGTTTTTTTTTCTGAGAGAGAGAGAGAGAGAGAGAGAGAGAGAGAGAGAGAGAGAGAAAATTTTTTAATATTTATTTTTCAGTACTTGGCGGACACAACATCTTTGTTTGTATGTGGTGCTGAGGATCGAACCTGGGCCGCATGCATGCCAGGCAAGCGCGCTACCACTTGAGCCACATCCCCAGTCTGAGCCTTACTGTTTTAACTCATGTCTTCTACATGATATTCTTTTGGTGCAAGATATTCTCATAAAAATTTCACTCCCTGTTTGTCCTTTTGCCTCAGCATAGGCAGCCTTTTCTCTCTAACTTTACCTGGCCACCCTGATGAAGTTGGCTCACATGTTAAACTCACATTCTATGACATGCTGCCCTTCATTTGTTTGGGACACTTGTAATTGTGTATTTTGTGTCTATAAGTTCCATGATGATGTGCTGTCTGTATTTTTGATCCCTATATTCTCCAAACCTGGTGGGAATGCCCGACCCACAGAGAGTATTATTTATGGAGTATATGCATGAATGAGTGAACAATCATACTACTGTAACTGGTAGTTTACAGTTCTGTCACACATCATACCTCCTTCAATAGCAAGAAGGCTTTGTATCTCAGTACTTAGTGCACTGTGTGTTTTATATTAAACTCTAAAAATACCTTGATTGAAAGGAGAATGAAAGCAGATGATGACTGCTGTGTCAGGCAATTTCAGCCCATTCTATTTAACTCACCTTTCTTCTTTCTGGAGAGCTCCCTTCAAGGACATTATATCACTGGATCACCTATCCTTCATTTGTCAGCATGAAGTCAGAGGACCAAACTAACTGTCTCAGCCAAGGTCCTGAACAGAACCTTGGCACTAACTTATGATGTAACTGACAAGCACAGGGCTACTGAGTTCTGCTAGAATCCCAGAGATTACAACTTCTTTTATGACATGAGTTTCTAGACGGATGAGAATTTCAAATCCCATATTTCTCTTTTCTAACTCCTTTTACTCTATTAATTGCTGAAAACAGCTGTTCCACAGAGCACCGCAAGACTCAGTCTTATTTCCAGACTTTCACAGGAGAGGCCAACAGGTGACAGGATGCAGTGAGGATCTTACTTTTAGGAGCAGCTCAAACCTCTGCCCTGGGATGAAGCCCTTGCAAAAACTCTCTGATTAGTATCTAAATCACCTCTCTGTCTTTTCAAAGGTTTACCTTGTCATTTTTCAAGTTATCTCTCCTTCCTTTATTAAAAACCTGAAATACAGCTGGCCAGATGCATTAGTCATTGGAGATAGAGTAAAAAGTAAGATGTGGGTCTTGTGAAATATGCTTATTGGCCCTTCTTGCAGCACTTTCATCATCATGAATCAACACTATGAATGCCCCTGGGCAACACTCATTTGGGAATAGAAGGTTAAAGAGAAATGCTAGATCAACTGGGGCTACTGAAAGGTTCCTTAGAATAGAGGGGAAAAATGCTGATTGTTTAATTTTTTAAGCATCTCAGAGAGTTCATATCAATTTTACCACAGAAAAGAAAAGTAAAAATTCTTTGGAAATAAATAATTCCAAATATTATTTGTTTAGAAATGTAAATAAAATGAAGAACAAAGGGAGGAGTTGTGAATAAGTAATTGTAAAGTGTACAACTATTGCACTGCACATGTAATGGGGACTGACACAATTCTATGAAATCATACAAAAATATTTTTCATGTGCTATAAGTGCTGTACTTTGTTTCTGCTTCCTGCATTGGAATCTGTTTATACCTTGGCTGTAAATTTCACTTCTAGATGATGGTATATCATCCCCTCACCTTGGTGAGGCCTTCTTTGGTGACCTTCTCAAGCCTCAGCATTGGTCAGCTTTCCAGATTTTCAAAGGATGTTGTTTCAGTCACTTATCAGGTACTTATTATGGTTTTCTTTAAATAAACTCTCCTTGGTCTCCTTGGTTTTTCTTTCTTTCTTTTCTTTTTTTTTTTTTTTTTGCTCAGCTAACCATACAAAGTTCCACAGCCAATGTTCATGCAATTCTTTAGTGTATTAGTTTCCTTTTTGCCATCAAAAATTTCTACAAACTTTGTGCCTTAAAACCAAAGAAATTTAACTCTTGCAAAGTTCTAGAAGCTGAAAGTATGTGATAGAGATGTTGGCAGAAATACATTATTATACAAGTTTCTGGGGGAAAAATCCTCTTTTGCCTCTTTAAACTTCCTGTGGCCCCATCTCCTGTGGTGTGTAGCAGCATAACTTCAATCTCTCTCTCCTTCCTCACACGGTTATCTTTCCTCTGTAAGAACATATCATAATCCAGCTTGAACTCACTTTATCTAATTACATCTAAATATACCCTATTTCCAAACCAGATCACATTCTCATGCTTTGGGTAGACACTCTTCAAATCAATACACATGGAATAAAGTTTCCTTTAAAATCTCCACCATTCTATTCTTAGAGTTCCTTTAGGTAAATGTGAGCTCTTCTTCCAGGGAGACAAAAATGATTCAGTGGAAGAAACAAACTATTGGAGTGCACATTTGCTACTGTAATGCTTTTGAAAATCCCATATAACCTTGAAAAACTGCATTGGGCAACCAATGCAATTGTGGATAATTTGTTCTTCTGGTCAAAAGCTTGCCCTGTTAATTACTCAAAGAATAAACATAATGATGAAATGAATAATCTCCATGCTATATAGGTTAATGACACACTAAAACTGTTTTTATTTCTAGAAATGGGTTTAAAGTAACTGATATAGAATAAAATGTACATATAACATATAATATTTGCATATTATAATTTCACTTAAATAATAAACATAGGTTTGTTTCTTTATTAACATTTATAATGATTTTGAGGAGATAGTAAATGCTTTAAGACTAATCTGATGGCATTTATTTTCTTATAAATTTCCTTAGGAAATTGAATGATATTTAATCATTTATTCCCAAGTGTTACATTCAGTACTTAATAAAGGTGACAAGGATGATGGCAATTACTTGCACTGAGAAACACCATAAAGATGAGTCATGCAATTATTTTTCTTTATATCCTCTCCTCCTAGATCTTTATTTGATGTTAACACGCAGTTAAACTTTCCCATAATCAAGAAGAATTCACTGAAATCAACATGAGCATCAGAGTAGAAGAAATCTACTGAGATTACTATGAGTAAGAAAATATGAAATGCCTTGGAATAAAAATGAGTTGGACATGAGGCTTCACTGTAGAGGAAGACCAAGAAGGGTATGAGGAAATGAGCTCATAGCTGTAATAGCCTTGGACCCAATGGGCTGAGGAGCACAAATGAAGGTGCTCCCTGCATTAGGGCCACGCAGTCCCAGGAAAGGGTCTCTAGTAAGGGAACATCTCCATTAAGACCTGAGGGTCAAGTATGGAATTGCTACATAAAGAAGGACAGGGCAGGAATGAAAGAGAGGCACAGTAGGGAAAGTAGGAATTAAAAGCATACAGTCAAAGACAGGCATGATGGCACTCATCTGTAATCCCAGCGTACAGGAGACTGAGGCAGGAGGATTGTTCAAAGCCAGCCTCAGCAACTTAGTGAGGTCCTAAAGCAACTAAGCAAGACCTTGTGTCTAAATAAAATATAAAAAAATGGCTGGGGATGTGGTTCAGTGGTTAAGCACCACTGGGTTCAATCCCTGGTACCAAAGGGAAAAAAAGAGCAGAGAGTCTAAAAGAACCTGGGATTCTTATCACACTTTGACACATTGCATTGGGTTGTTCCTTCCACATTTAAAATGATAATAATGATTCTATAGCTTTTTGAATACCATAGTATTTATTAGCCCAACGTTTTCTTACGTCTACCTTTGTGGTAGACAGCCATGAGAGTTATTATCATATCTATTTTACAGAAGGGGAAATTAATTTGGACTCATGAATGTAAAATAAGCTGTTTTAATTGTAACACAGAAGAAAAGCTTTCACTTTGGTTCATTCTCCACTATTTTTTTCTGTTGCATATATTTTAAATGAAAAAAAAACATAAATTAAATGAAATAAAATACACTTTAAACATCAAGACCATCTCTCACAGAATTCTCAAAATAGAATAAATGACTGTACATTCATTTCAGGCTTAGCAGTTGAACAATGAAAGAAATTAGCAGTTGAACAATGAAAGAAAATAGTACTTGAAAAGCAGCACTGTGAGGTGCTTGTCCATATCTCCAAGTCACAGAATATGAGAGTAAGACCCACAAAACATTTAATCCACAAGTGAGTTCTCAGTAATCTCTGTGCACAGGGCTGGACATTTTTTGTTTAAATCAGTTGTACCTGACACAGTACAGGTGCAAGTGCACATATAAATACCTGTTAAAGGAATAACTGAAGAGAATTGCATAATTCATATACAGATTCAGACACCATTCAGGACTCTTGAAAAAATCTAAAGAAATGTCAAGAGAAGGGGACCTAGAATGGATTAGCAAATTTCTGGTGGCAGCAGGTCTTTACTTTGAAGTCAATAATTTTATTACATCCTTTTCCATAAAAGGCTCCTTCTGAAGCCAGAAGGTTCCTTATGACAGTATAGAAGTCCCTGTGCATCCTCTTCTTCCTTTCTCCTGCTATCAGTATTGTAATCATTTTACATTTTTCAGAGAACCCTGGTGATTTTCATTTTGTCCCATGTTGTGACTCAGTGATATTGTGGTCACCACAGCTATCTTTTGTTCTCCCCAACACTGCTTCAGTATTGAATATATGATCATAATTCCTCCATGTGAGTAGGTTTCCACTTCCTGCAAGATGCTCAGAATACTTAGTTTCTAGAACAACCTTAAACACCTGTGATATTCAGGCAACCTGAAGTCTCATCTCACTTTAAATCAACACTAAACTCATTTCCATGCTAGAACATGTAACATAGAGCTCTGTAATCACAAAGCTATAATTTGAAGGGCCTCAGATGTCCATTTTTATTGATCCCATTGGTCCTGCTAACTCCACCACCGGTGTCTCCTTTAAGGGTTCTCTGCCTTACATTTGTGGCAGAACTGTATCACATTTTTAATTCTTTTTATCAAAAATCACACTAAGTTTCCGAAAAAATCAAGTATTTACTAGGTATGGTGGTACAGGCCTGTAATCGCAGAGACTCAGGAGTTTGAGGCAGGGGAATCACAAATTTGTGGCCAGCCTCAGCAACTTAGTGAGTTCCTAAGCAACTTAATGAGACCCTATCTCAAAATTTTAAAAATAAAAGTGAAAATGTCTGAGGATGTGGTTCAGTGGTAAAGCACACCTGGGTGCAATTCCCAATACACCGCCCCCCAAAAAATAAGAATTTTAGTATTTATTGATAAAAAGTTTACTTGTGAATATTCTCTTTATAATTGGTAGAAACTGTTATTTTGAAAATTAAATATAAATAATATGGTTTGGAAAATGCCAAACAATGGCATTCGATCTCTTAATTAACTCAGGATAGACTTATATGAGTTCCTCCACCAGGAGCCATAGGGGAAAATGAACTTGAGCCTTATTCCTGGGACCTTCCCTCTGTTATCCACATTTATCTTGGGATTTCCCTAAAGCCAAATAAAGTGTTTACTTAAAACCAACAGCAGCAATCCTCCTATGAATTGAATCCAGTCCTGGGGCTTAGGTAGGATGTGGTCTCTGCTGGGGTGGCCATCAATTTACCCAATCAGATCCTTAAACCACTAGAGCCTGCTGCCAATGAGGACCAAGTCTGTCCAGTTCTCTGCTGTATCTTGTACTTGCACATTGCCTGGCATCTAGTGGAGACTTTAAAAAAAATCAGCCGAATAAAAGGATTAATGTTCACATTTAATAATTAAGTACTCCAAGGAGAGGGAGATATTTTACTGTCTGCTTCTGTGTTTGAAGGGCAAAGTAATGCAGTAAAAATCTCACTGCAGCCTCAGTGAAATGATTACATTTCTTCTCTAAATAGAGTAATTTGCTCATCTGCATAGATTTTTTTTTTATTTATAGTACTTCTCTGTACTTTTCTTTTTATCTTAGAATATATTTTGGGGCCCTTTCTTGAAGTTGGATAATAGTTAATTAAGATTGAAATCTTTACCTTATCTGTTTAATATAATATGTATTTAAACTTACTGTTTACCTTTCCTTTGATGTTTTGATGCTGCATTTAGGAATATATCATGGGACAAGCTATAGGGAGAGTGCCAATAGAAATGCTGGCCTTTTCAGAAATGATTGGCTAGTGTTGAATATTTTAACAAATAAACAAGAGAAAAGGAAGCATGAGACCTCAGGAATAAATGTGAGAATCTCACTCAAGGCACTTTTCTTCATAAAAGATATGTTGCTTATTAGGGGATGAATGCTCTTGTAATAATGGCAGGGATTGTGTGAATTAGAAGGAATCATGTTTAACACCTCACTGGGAGAGGTATTTTAGAAATGAAAACCTTGAAAATAATTAATTCCTATGCTTGAGACTTGAAAAAATTTCTCCCTGATATACATCAAGGGTCAATAGGGTCTATTAAGCTTAAGAAAACCAGTATATTTTATGTTTACTATGATAACTCGGTGATTCTAGGAAGCAATATGACGGTAAGAAGGTAGGGGCTGTTGAATCCTGGACTTGGGCAGCATGCATAGATTTTGAATGTACCTATGAAATAATTGAACTTTTGAAAGTTGATCAAATAGGATTTTATTCTGTATATATATTAACTTATCCAAAATCAACTATGTGTCTTTTAGGAGTGGACACAGGGAAAAAATAACAATTCATATATAGAGAATATAGTAAACTCCACATAATATAATCTGTCCTAGATGAGTATGATGAGGTGCTTGGTGCTTAGCAACCCCCCCACAACAGTCTCTCCCCTCTTCCCTCTGCTGGCCAAGGACGTCATATGAACAGAGTACTATTGTAAATTCTAAAATATGTGTATCTTTATTTCAGAATATTCCCTAAATGTGGAAGTCAGCTACTTCATCTGTTACTCAACTCAACAACTCATTTCAGTACCAGGGGGAAAACTCTCTTTGAGAGTTTTGAGAGACAATACTTTTTTTTTTTTTTTGATCTGGTTGATTTTCTTAGCTAATTGCCATTCCATTTAATTTCAGTATATACATTAATTTCAAAATGTTATCATAACACAAAATCATGCACTTGAACTTCCATATATAATTATCTTCTTAGAGGATCTACTAATTTTACAAGTCCAGATAGTACACCTCATTTTGTGCTCAACAAAATGCAGAGCCTAGAAATGTTTGGATGGATGCAGATGACCATCATGAATCTGCTCGTCTCATTAAGGACAGTGTTACCTGAGACACAATTTTAGAAATAACTGGATAATTCATATGTGTTCAATGTTGTGTGTCAGGCAGAATTCAGGACACTGAAGAGTTTAACGATCTTTGAGGATAACTTGGTAAACATCTAATTAAGTTCTTAACAATAGAGTTTCTTAGGGGAATCTTGTGGTGAAAGAAAACTCAGTTATACCAGGCATGCAATTATTCTATTGGATCAAAGCAAAATATTTTCTTGAATTCTAATTCTGTTCTTGGAAGCATAAACATTTCAAGTTCCTTTTCACTATTGCAACCTTTAGATATTTTTCCCATTATTTGTCTACTCTTCTCCCCTCAACATGAAAATCTTATCTTTGCTATGTTAAGCATCTTCTTTCAGGATGCTTTATATGTTAGGATTTCCCATTGATTCCCATCTTTATTATTGTCTCTTTATAGTTTCTTGTCATTTCTGTTCTCTTCTGGGACGTGAAATAAGATGAGCCTACTGGATGAGTCTCTTCTACAACACGTTTGAGAGGGTTTAGTCCAAATCTGACATAGTCACACAAGATTACATGGTCTCGTTGCTCACACAAAATTTGGAAATGGCCACAGAACCTTCTGGGAAATACATATCATGTTTTGATAACTGACTTTAACCTTCTCCTTTCTTTGAAAACATTTGCTCTTTATATAATAGATTTTAAAGCAAATCTAACTAGGCTAACAGCTGTCATAGTGACTTGGAGTATTATCTTTTTTGTTGTTTCTCCCTGAACAGAGTTATCAGATATGCAGGTAGGTGGGTACTAAAATAATGGAACATAATATCTGAATTACAGATCTGAACAGATGACTATGGAAGATATACAGTTTACTACAAATGATTTTACAAAATATTTTTGCAAAAAACATCATTTAAAGCATATTACTTAAAATATGTTAAAATTTAACACATTATATTACTTTGAATTCAAGTTTTTATAGGTATATAATAATTGAAGTTCATAGATTAATTATAACTAAAAGTTAAAAATATCTTAAATTTCACATTTTTTCAGGAGAATGTGTTAAAATATTGGAAACTTCCTTTGAAATTCATAGAATGTTTTATATTTCTCTTTTATTGTTAAGATATGACATTTAAAGTTTTACAATTCAGCAAGGAAAATCTATCCTGCTATGACTACAGTATAATGAAAAATTATTGAGATTCGTAAAGAGGGAACTGTTGCTCCTTTAATTACTTACACAGTGTTATTTATTTTTATGTAATTACATTTTATAGACAGTTCCACATGCTTTGTCCACACAATGCCAACACATCTGGATGAAGAGTGAAAAGTACTGTAACAAACCCAGATGGTTTATAGGTTCACGGCCAAGTATCCAGATGGAGTCAAGAAGGCAGAGCATCTGGATGGCAACTTTCAGACCTTTACTTCAGATGTCAGGCATCCTACAGACATAGGGCTCCAGTACTCTGTATCCAGACTGTGCGTGTGGAATCAGCTAGAAGTCAAAAAGAAAAAGGAAAATGCAAAAAAAAAAAAAAAAAAACAGTGTATATTAATTTTTCTTTTTACTTTTAACAAAAGTAATTTATACTTGTTTGATTTAAAATGTAACTAAAAGAGGATCTAAGTGGAAAAAGCTAGGCAAAAAAGACTCAGCTTATTAGATTCCCTTTCTAATTGCTGTAATGTTTTCTGCATTTTTGATTTGGGAGCATTTTCAATACAGCTCATGTGTGTAATAAATGGGCTCAATTAAAAATTGCATTTGATGCCAATTAAAAGTTCCTTGATCTTTAATATTACAATATACTACAATCCCGAATTGCATCTAGCATGTCACATACAATAAACAGACTTCTTTGCTATCTCTGAATAATTAACTTTATCTTTGTCACAGGGAACAAAAGTAATGAAAGCAGCATAGACATTACTCATTTATTCTTAGCATGAGGATCTCATTAGTTTGCCCCGTCTCCCCACAACCTCTTTTTTTTTTTTTTTTATTGGTCGTTCATAACATTACATAGTTCTTAATACATCATATTACACAGTTTGAATCACGTGGATTATGAACTCCCCCTTTTACCCCATATACAAATTGCTGTATCATATCAGTTTCCCTTCCATTGCTTGACATATTGCCTTTCTAGTGTCTGATGTATTCTGCTCTTGATTGGAGTCTTACGGACCTTTCAAGAAACTACTTCTGGCAGAAAACTTCAGTTTCAGCATAATTTCTCCTTTCTCAGACCATGAAAGAAATAAGAAAAATGTGGCTATACAGATTTGAAGAAAATCATTTAAATAGTCATTTATTGTACATGTATTCTTACTAAAGCACTCAGATAAAGTATAACACAGACCTCCTATCCTCAAAAAGTTCTATACCAAGAAGAGTTGTATACCCCCAAAGAATTCAGATTCCTTCATGGTGATCCCAGAAGGGCTACAGCCTCCATATGTGCTTTTGAAAGTACTAAATATTCTTCATATTCATCTATTTGTAGTTTTATTTTTTACATATTTACAATTTATATGAGAAAATCAGTCCATTGTTTTATAATTGTTAAAGACTGAACATCACTATTCAGAAAAGATATATTGCTATAGAATCATATTAGTTATACAGTATCTCAGTACCTCAAAATGTGACCTTATTTGGAAATAGCATGTTGCATTGAAAAAGCATCAGGAGTTGGCCTGTTCCTACCTTATATGTCAGTTTATTTCAGCTTGACAAAATTAAGATTGAGAACATGCTATCACTTTGTAAGGCAGGATGTAAAAGATGCATACAACATGAACCTTGCCACAGAATTTGCTTTATAATTTTGAGTAAAATTATCATCATGTAGATAGGAAATAAAAGTCACCTGGAGATTTTCATAAAAGCAACACAGAGAAGATGGAGCTTGATGAAAGCCAAGGATTAATAGATTGGTGGTTGACCAAGAGTAGAGGAAGTATGTGTATGGCAAAAGAAAGAATTCACAAAACCTAGAGAGTTGGGGAGAGAAGAGACAGGTGCTTGCCTTTGAAATATTAAGCAGTGATGAGACTACCCTGAGTAAAGGTGTGTCTCCTGGGGAATAATGAAAGACAAAAAGTTTATGGGTAAAATGTCAAAGGCAGCAATTTGGAGGATATGGGGCTGGGCAGAGTAGGCATTACTGAAAGAGTATGGAGCATGGGAATTGTAAAATCCAAATTACTTTTATAAATATCAATCATTAGCTGGACACAATGGCTCAGGAGGTTGAGGCAGGAGGATCATGAGTTAAAAGCCAGCCTTAACAACAGCAAGGTGCTAAGCCACTCAGTGAGACCCTGTCTCTAAATAAAATACAAAAATAGGGCTGGGGATGTGGCTCAGTAGTAGAGTCTTCCTAAGTTCAATCTCCGGTACCCCTTCCTCTCAAAAAAAAGAGAAATATCAATCATACACACACATAGACTTTTTTTTTCCTTTTTAGATATACATGACAGTATAGTGTATTTTAACGTATTGTACATGCATGGAGTAGTGTAACTTATTCTAATTAGGGTCCATTTTTGTGATTGAACATGATGTGGCATTTCACTAGATGTATATTCATATATGAACATAGGAAAGTTATGCCTGGTTTATTTTACAGACTTTCCTATTCCCATCCCCCCTTTCATTCCTCTTTGTCTAATCCAAAGCACAGAATTTTCTGAAAAAAAGTTGATTGTATAATAATAAATGGAAGGCAGAACAATGAGTTAATTATTCCATGTATTAAAGGCCAAAATCAATATCATATACACAGTTTCACAAATACTTATAAAACTGAGTTGCAAAGCTGATGTGAGGAATATCCTAAAGAAACCTAACACTGAGAAAGGTAAAAACAAGGGTTTCATATTCTAAAGAGAAAGTAAGGCACAGTTGTTGTTTTAATTTTTTATTTGTTTTAATTAATTAGTTTTTAATTAATTTTTATTTGTTTTAATTAATTATAGAATGCATTTATGCACTCTGATATTCACACATGGCATCTAATTTCTCATTTTTCTGAGGGTACAGGCTGTAGAATCACATTAGTTATATAGTCATACACATACATAAAGTAATGATGTCTGTTTCGTTCTATTATCCCTCCTATCCTCCCATCTACTTTCCTCCCCTCCCCTCCCTTTCCTCTACCTAATCAAAGGTAACTCTGTTCTTCTCTAGTCCCCTGCCCCTTAATGTGAATTAGCATCTGCATATTAGAGAAAACATTCAGTCTTTCCTTTTGGGCTTATTTCACTTAGCACTTAATGTTCTCCAACTCCATCCATTTACTGGCAAATCCTTTAATTTCCTTCTTCTTTAAAGCATTTAAGATTTTTATTGGTCAATCATCAGGCTCTGTGATTCCCTGAGTAGCAGAATGGGTCCCTGACAGGTTGCCAACCATGAATAATATTTACCATGTGATATCATACCTAGGAAAGGATACTCTTATCTGGCTTCTATGGGGCTAGGGCTCTATTGGTGTAGGTAAACTAGGGTTTGAAGATAAATGTATTAGTTTCAGAAGAGACTTTTTACTTGAGCAGAACTGCATTATCACAGCTTGGTGCAAACAAAATTGGTGAAAAGTTCTTTCTCTTTTGCTCCAGAACCTTCAGTATCTAGTTCTTTGAGGATCAGGAACTCTGTGAGCCTTAAGAAGTTACAATGCTAGCCCAACATCATTTTAAAAATAATCATGGACAGAAGAATATAGAGAAAAACCCAAATGAATTGAATTTATTTATAATAATTATAATATAGAAATATTAATTTGACAGGAAAAATAGAATATTTATATATAGAAAAATCAATTAGGGTATATTAACTTAGGAAATTATTCTGACAGCCAATGTGAAAAGAGATTAGAATGAAGCAGCAGCAGCGCACTGATAATTCTAAGGCTTCAGGTGTTAAGGAGTGGTAGCTCAAGGTTACATTAAGCAAACAATGCAGACAGAAGAAAGAATTGTTTTGGATGTGGGAGAGGATAATAAGTTTGATTTTGGATATGTTGAATTTAAAATCCAGTTTTGATTATAATAAAACGTTAAATTAGAAACCATCAACATTATAACCAATAATTAACCATTAGTGTTGGAACATGTAATAGGGAACTAAATCATTAAACCATGATATAGATAAGTTCACCAGGGGATGAATTAAATATTTGCCTTAAATCAGAACACAGAAAAAAACACACTGGACCTAATCTGTTTTGTCTACTTATTAAGACTAATGAATGCTTAATTATAGACAATGTGGACAAAATAATTATGTTTAGTTTAGACTACAGAAGTTAAATCCCTCCTTATTTTTACCTTAGTTGTGTCCATCAGTGTTTATCAACTTTCTATTCATCTTAATAATATTCTTTGTTTAAAAAAAACTGTGTTTATGTTCATCAGTGATGTTGGTTTGTAGTTTTCTATCCTTAGTGGTTTCATATCAGGGTGATGTGGACGTTACAGAATGAATATGGGGAAGTTTCCTTTCTTTTCTATTTCATGAAATGATTTTAGAAGGATTAACATTAGTTTTTCTTTAAAGGTCTGGTAGAACTCAGTTGAGATTCCATCTGGTTATATTTGTTGGAAGGCTTTTAATTACTGCTTCAATCCTGTTGCTTGATTTTGTTTTGTGTAAGTTTTCTGAATCTTCCTGGTTCAATTTGGGTAGGTCTTATGTGCCTAGAAATTTGTCAGTATCTTCTGATGTTTCAATTTATTGGAATGTGAGTTTTCAAAATAGTTCCTAATGATCCTCTGGATTTCAGAAATGTCTATGGTGACATCTCTTTTTCTTTCAAATTTTTTGATTTGGTCTTCTCTTTCTTTTAGTTAGTCTGGCTAAGGGTTATTAATGTTATTTACTTCTTCAAACAACCAGTTATTTGTTGCATGATTCTTTGTATTTTTTTTAATTCTTTTTATTTATTTATTTATTTAGGTGTAGTTGGACACAATGCCTTTATTTTATTTATTTATTTTTATGTGGTGCTGAGGATCGAACCCAGGGCCCTGCACATGCTAGGCAAGCGCTCCACCACTGAGCTACAACACCAGTCCCATAATTCTTAATTTTAATATTTTCAGCTCTGATTTTAATTATTTCCTGTATTCTGTTGGTTCTGAAATTATTTTGTTCTTGCTTTTCTAGTGCCTTTAGATGTAACACTTGATTATTTACTTAGGATCTTTCTTTCTTTCTTTTTTTCAAGTAGGTACTCTATTCTTTAAACTTCCCTCTTAGAACTGTCTCCATACTGTCCAAGAGATTTTGGTATGTTGTAATTCTGTTCTCATTTTTTTCTAAGAATTTTTTGGTTTCTTCCATGATTTCTTCTATTTCCCAATCCTCATTCAAAAGCATACTGTTCAATCTCCATGTGTAAAATGAATTATTTTTTTATCTTGTTGCTTATCTCTATTATGATCTGCTAATATGTAAGAAATTATCTCAATTATTTGTACTATCTAGGACTATCTATGGTCTATCTTAGAGAAGTTTCCATGGAGAGTTGAGAAGAATATGAATTTGATTGTCAATGGATAAAATATTCCATATATGTCTGTCGATTAATCATGTATTTTAGGTCTAAAAATTCTTCACTTTTTTATGTCTGGAAGACCTTTCTATGGATGAGAAAGGTGTATTGAAATTACCTAGTATTATTGTACTGGAATCTATGAGTTTTTATATTAAGTAGGTTTTTTTAAATTTATATCAATATGTGCATTGACATTCAGGGGCACAAATATTCCTGATTAACACAGAAACAAACAAACGAAAACTTTAATAAAATATTAGCAATCCATATTCACAAACACATTGAGAAGATGCCATGGTATGGCCAAATTGGCTTCATTCCACAGAGGCAGGGTTTTTTTCAGCATGGTTAAATTAAGAAATATAATTCACTACATCAATAGAATTAAAGAAAATTCCATTGATCATCACATTAGATTTAGAAATATTCTTCAGCAAAATCCAGCAAACAATTCTTTCTAAAACACTGGAGAAATTAGGGATAGAATGAACTTACATCAGCATTGTAAAGGCTATGTCAGGCAAACTGAAGGCAAATATAATGTTAAACACTGTGATATACTCACCACTCCTACTCACCACAATTTTGGAATTCTAGCCAGAGAAATTAAATTGAGAAGGAAACTAAAGCAATAATAGAAGAATAAGAAGTCAACTTATCTATGTATGCCGATGACAGGATCCTATATTTAGAAAACCCCCAAATCTCCACCAGAATATTTCTAAAGCTGATAAACAAATTTAACAAAATAACAGGATGTAAGAGTTATACATATTAACCAATCGCTTTCCTATACTCCAATATGAATCTTCTCAGAAAGAAATCAAAAAACTATTCCATTTATAATAACCGAAAATCGGGGGGGGGGAATAAATATAATCCAGAACGTGAAAATCCTCTATAATGAAAAGTATAGAATGTTAAAAAAAAAAAAATAAAGAGACCTTAGGATATGGAAATAACTCACGGATGCTTAGATAGGCAGAATTAACATTATCAAAATGGCCATACTACCAAAAGCAATATACAGATTCAATGCAAGCCCCAACAAAATACCAATAACATTATCATGGAAAAAGAAAAAAAAACAGTTCATGAATTTATTTGGAAGGGTAAGAGACCTAGAATAGCCAAATTAATCATGAACCAGAGGATCTCTGCTGTAGGCATCAAAATACTGGGCATCAAATAATACTACTAAGATGTAGTAACAAAATTAGCATGACATAGGCACCAAAACAGACATGAAGACCAATGCAATAAAATAGAAGAAACAGAGACAAATCCACCTTTATTTGGTAATCTGATACTCAACAAAAGTACCAAAATATATTTTGGAAAAAAATATCCTTTCTAACAAATGGTATTGGAAGAATTGTGTATGCATATATAGAAGAAAGAAACTAGATCTTTTTCTCACCTTGCACAAAAATCGACTCAACACGGATGAATGGCTATGAATTAAACCAGGAACTACACTTCAACATTTGGCACAGGCATTGAATTTCTTAACAAGATTCTTAAGTGGAAGAAATAAAACCAGTAATCAATAAGTGTGACAGCATCAAATTTAACAAAAAGAAAACAAACAAACAAAAGACTAAACTTCTGCACAGAAAAGGAAACAAGAGTGTGAAGAAAGAGCCTACAGAATGGGAGACCTTTTTCACTTACTCCTCAGACAGGTGTTTAACATCCAAAATATGTAAAGAACTCAAAAAACTTTTAACACCAAAAAACAAATAACCCAACTAATAAATGAACCCAAGAACTACGCAGACCCTCCTCAAAAGATGAAACACAAATGGCCAAAATAAATAGGAAAAACTGTTCAATCAGGGAAAAGCAAATCAAAACTACATAGAGATATCATCTCACTCCAGTCAGAATGACAACTATCAAGAAAACAAATATTAAATGCTGGCAAGGAAGTGCTGAAAAGACACACTCATCCATTGTTGGTGGAATGGCAAATTAGTACAATCACTCCAGAAAACAGTATGGATATTCCTCAAAAACTAGGAATGGAATCATCATATTATACACTCCTTGGTAATTATTCAAAAGATCTAAAATAAATACTATAGTGATACAGGCACATCAATGTTTTTAGCAGCACAATTCACAATAGCCAAGTTATAGAACCGGCCCAGGGGCTCATTAACAAATGAATGGATAAACAATTTGTAATATACATACATAATGAAGTTTTACTGAGCCATAAAGAAGAATAAAATTATGGCATATGCTGGTAAATTGATGGAACTAGAGAATATTGTGCTTCAGTAAGATAAGCCAGACTCAGAAAATCAAGTGTTGAATATTTTCTCTCACATGCAGAGCAAGACCAAAATAAGTGGGACAAAGGAGCAATCACATGAAAATAGAAATAAATGGAGGAAAGGAAATGGATTGAGGTGGAGAAAGGAGGGATGGAAGAATGGAGAACATGTGGAATGAAATTGACCAAATTATTATATGTACATATATGGATATATGAATATATGTACATAGAATAATATATAAATATAGAATAACATATATATATATATAGTAATTTCATCTTCATGCTTATCTATAAAGCACTAATTTAAAAATATATATAAATAAATAGAAGAAAGACCATTTGAGTAGAAGAAAGGGAAAAGGGGGAAGAAGAAGGTATGGGAAGAGGAAACACTGGGACTGACTTGGAGAAGATTATATTCCTTGGTTGTATATTATACCAAATGGAACTCCAATATTATGTGTAACTAAAATGCACTAATAAAATATTAATAATTGAAATTTCAAATACAAAGTAAATATAAATTTCAGTTCAATAATTCTTAAACAAGTTATAGAAATTTTGAATTAGCATAGAATTATATATGCCAAAAATATTGATCTAATTTGTCTATGTTCTGTTCTAGAAATCAAGCTAACAGATTGAAATGCAGCATTTCTCTGTGCACTTAACCAAGTCCAGTGAGATGAATCACTGGAAAGCACACTAAACTTTAATTTGTGTAAACTTCTTTAAGTTTAATGGTTATTATTAAATATTATTAAACCATATATAGCCAAAGGATGAAGAAAACCCTAAAAGTTTTCTGAGTAGAATTGAATAAGTCAAAGTTCACAGTTGCATAGCATCATAACAACTAACTTATAACTGTACTTTAGAATATATTTGGAAAAGAGTAATAGAAGCTTTCCTTAAAATAAACTGCAACTTTGATTTAAAATATTAGGAGGAAAGTTTTAGCATTTTTGTATATCATTCACTTATCTATTAAAACTTCTAGTTGTAAAAACTTTAATTTCCTTTTTAATTCTAAGAAGACTATGAAACAGAAAAAGGGCAAAAGGTATCAGAAGAGTTTTCTTTATTTAAATATCCATAATGATAAGCAGATTATTAAAGACTTGAAAAGTATAATTAGGCCAAATGTCAAGTTCTATTTTATGTCAGAATAATGTGACTTTTGTAATGGAGTTCACCATGAGCTTCCTTGCTTTCAAAGATTTTTATTAATTCCTTCTGTATTCAAGCATCAACTTTGGTGGCTTATTTTGGGATGTGTGCATACACTTGGGTGGGTTCTTGTGTATGTAGTAGACCTAGTCATAAATTATTAGTAGAAACTTAATTTTATTATTTTGTGAAAAATCAATAATATATCATTATTTAAATAAATGTAACCAATTTTCCTAAGACAGTGATTCTTTTGATCATTCAAAATGACAATATAACATGATATCAGAATCAAACCTATTGAATCATTCATGATTTCTTAAACCAGATACAGGAATATAGAGAGGTCATACTGATGAAAATTATTTTGCAGAGTGTACTCTCTCAAGTTTTAAAATATTATAAACTGACTTGATAAATGTTTATTATAGTCTGAAGAAAGAAAAAAATCATAAGTTTTATTTACTGAGTTAAAATCTTAAGCAAATGATGCCATTCAATGTGGCCATCACTATTAGGACAATGCCAACTTAAACTGTAATGAGAAGAGTTGTAGCAGGGTCTGGGTTAGGGCTTCAAACCCAATCAGACTTTCAGCTGCTGTTACAGTATCTAAAGCAAGTCCAAGACAAGATATTCTTCCTGTGACACATGGTGCAAAATGCTCTATAAGAAATGAGTCCTTGTCTCTTTAACATCTGCACCTCCACATGATTAACATAAACCACACATTGCAGTTTTCTTCACCAGAATTAAATGTTCCATAAGATCTGTTTTCAATTTAATGGTAAACTTCCAGTCTATTTAACTATAATATGAAGCCTATAATTGAAAGAGACTTCTGATATTCTTATATTACTCCAACTGCACTTATAAGTACAAGTTAATTATGATAATGTGAATTGAAAATGGAAGATAATCTAATCAAGAAAATTTTGTGGATAATTAGTTAATCACAAATTTCCAGAAATCCCCTATATACCAATTATGACAATGCCATCTAAATACTATACATATATGTGCATACAAACATACTCTTATACCTATTCTAGTTTTGAAGTTATTCCTTATAATTACAGTTATGACCCAGGAGTGAGGCATTGTCTGAGGATCAATGGTTGGCAGGGAAAACACATCTGGCCATTAACTCCAAATACATTGCCTGTGCTTCCATTATTATATCAAAGATTTTGCAAATGTATATAAGGTGGAAATAAGACTTCCAGCGATCTCTAGTTCAATGTCTATTCATTTATTGAATGTTACCAACTTTATCAGTTATCTTTAAGAGTTGTTGAAAATATATTATGAAATTATGTGACTTAAATTTTAAAAACTATCAGAAATGTTGACAATATGTTATAAATGTTCTTCTAAAACAATGAAAGAAACTATAATCAAGGGAAAGAGATTAGTAGTACATAGAACTGGGCAAATTAATCAATTGGAAAATGGTTTTGAAGAAATCACTCAGTATAAAACACTCTAAATATAAACACATAGCAAATGTGACAAGGAAGTTAGGATAAACACAAGACAAATGAATGATAATACACACAGTAAGGGAATTTATAGAACGCAGAAAAAAAAAAACAAGATATTTGATTAAAAAGAAAATCCTGAGAATTTTCTAGAGGAGAAAGTGGAAAAATAAGATCAGGAATTAAAGAAGAAAACAGAGTCTGCATGGGGGAAAGTACAAACAAATCCATACTCAAATACTTGTGAAGTTCAAAAAAGGCACAGACAATAAATAAATAAAAATAAAAACAAAAGTCTCAGAAGTTACTATAGGACAGAGTCAGATTGGCTGTACTACAACAACAATTTGAATAATATGCATTTTCAGCCCCATAAACAAATGCCAGTGGAGAGTGAAATACATTTACTATTCTGAAGTACTAAACCAACCAGAAAAACTAAACCCAAATAAATCACTAGTCAAGAATAAAGTAAAATAAATTTATTTTCAAAACAGAAGAATGCATATTTTACTAGTTACAGACCATCTAGGAAAGATTAAGAAATGAGCAAAAGGGAAATTGAAAGCACGAAAGAAAAAAAGCAGGATACAAGAAACAAAACTGAACAAAGGAACAAATAAACATATTTTAAATAAAATAAATATAAAATAAGCATTAAGAGAAAACTAATGATAATCTAAAGGAGTTTCAAAAAAAAGGTGAAAAAGTAATACTCATGTAAATGGAGAGTGGGTGATGAATTTTACATTTATTACATTCTATGTTTCTAATATCACTCAGAAATGATAGAATATAAAATGAAGGAGAAAGGAAAAAAAGTACTGTCAGTGAAAACAAAGGGAGAGAAGGAAGTAAAATACAATCACAATAAATTATTTATATATTAAATACAGTCTCGATAATATGGTAAGTGATATGAGGAGTTATTTGTGGGACATATCTGCTACACATGCCATAAAAGTTATCAAAAACAGATGGTGGTATTATTCCAGGTAACTTGAGATAAGCAGCTATTACCAATGCTCAGAATATTTAGGGATATCAATCATGGCTTAGAATTAGGAATAATTATTCCTCAGTAAAAGGAATTCCTATTAATGGAATTTCTTCAAGGCTATACTGGAGGAGGGTACAGTGTTGGATGTGGGTTTAATGAATTGGTCTTTTGATACTAAGAGTGTATCATGACAAAGCTTCTCTGGTATATAAAGCCAAACACTTCTACACATAGGATACATTTTTTTATCTGAAATGTCATCAAGAAAAATATTTTGAGGATTTTGTTTTGCTCATCATGGTATTCAGATTTAATATAGCTTAGGAAAATAATAAAAAGGTGAAGAGGATAAGTAGCATAGACTATGAAGTAGAAATAGGAACAAAGTTATTAAACTTTGTAAAACTGTGTACAGTGGGAAATATAAAGTGCCTACAGAAAGTCATGAGTTTTTTCAAAATATATGAGAAAGTGCAATTTCATCTGATGCATTTGGATATAACCAACAATGATAGAATATAATTCTAAACTGACAGTATGTAGACAAGTATTTGCTCTTTTCAAAGACAAAATTATTAAAGCTGGTATTTTTTATCTCTTTGGAGTTTGTTAAAATGCACTTATTTTATAAGCAAACTATACCCAGATTAATAAATCTTTGTATTCTCTATTCAGAGAGTGGACTGGGACATTAGGTTTACTCTTCCATTTGGAAAAGACCAACTAGCTTTCATTAAGAGAGGATTCACCATAACTACATTATTGCAAATCCTAATTCCTGGCAGGATTTGGATATATGTCAGGGGGTCTTATCCATAAATATATATCTTGCAAAAGCATTTCTAAAAGCTATAAATTGCTTTTGAGTTTTACTAAAGTAGAACAGTATTTACGAGACATGATTTTATTTCATCTAGCCCATAGCAGCAGGATATGAATTTTAAGTTCTTTCATCAGATTTGAATTAATTGCTTTTCCTATTAACTCATAGGGGGTTCCCTCCCCCAGGACTATACACTTACTCCCTCTTTAATGGTCAGACACAACAAGATGGTTCCACATTCCAGTTCTTATAAAAGTATAATGATTGCACAAAGATTTACCTATAGGATAATTTGAAATAGAGAGAGACTTTACCTCAACTTTAAGCTGCTAAAATTCTTTTGGGATAACTAAGGCCTTATCTGATCCTTCAGATCTAAGGCACATCAGCTCTGACAGGTTTTAAAAGTTTTATTTATAAACTGCACTTTCCCCAAAAGTATTTATCAGGTTTCTTTGTAGTACAGTGTTTCACAAACTTTCTGGATCAAAAGATCCAGCAAAGGAGCTCTAAAAAATTCAGACTTGTGGATGAAGCTTTTTCCCAGGAGATTACAATTTGGTAGCTCAGGGACCTAGGAATCTGTGTTTCTAAGACTCCCCAAGTGACTCCTTAAATCAGACAAGGTTCAGAAACATTGACTCACTGAATGCTGCAGCTTAGGCACTTGCTCTGCAAGCCATATGGTGATCTGTACCCCTAAAGAATGTAATATACTCTGAACGATGAGCTCATACCAGGAAGATAAGCCTCAGAGCACCAAGACCCTTGCCCAGAAGTTCAGAAAAGATCAGTGGCAGGATTTGTTTTGCCTGCATTTAGCCAAAATCTATCAAATAATAGTATTGAAAACATCTGCTTTTTTTGAAGCAAATATGGAGGTAATCAAACAAACACTTTGTTGCACAGGAAGAACCATATGGAGACATGAGGAAGAAAACTTGAAATAACTCCTAAAGCCACAGTCAAATTTTTGCAATTCAAAACTGCCAGGTCAAGAAGAGGAACATCATAGTCCTAGGCTATTTGCTGATGGACTCCTGTTGAGAATGCAAGTCATGTTTACTTTGTTTTTATATGATGTTTGCTTTAATATCTTGCTTCTTTAATAATAAATATCAGTGCCTAACATTGTGCCAGCCCTATAGAACACAGTCGATAAATGTTGAAAAGAAAGTATGGAGAAATAGATGTGTTTTAGAAGATTAAAAGTAATTTGCATGAAATGTTTGTTTTTAAATTTACCTATTGATTTTAGTCAAGCTTTGCTGAATTTGCAAACTCAAAGAGAATTTTAGGCATAAAAAAATTACATCCTTCCCACATGATTTTCATTTTCATAACAGATAAAATTTGACACTTAAATATTATGACATATACACACTCAAATGATGGCTGATTAAATCAACATGCATTTTCTGAGATGAAAATAAGACTGAGATAAAAATAATGCTTTGTGTTCTTCATATAAATAATAAAGACAATAGCTCTTCTAACTAAAAACATAAAATTTCTTACATAAGAAGTATTTTTATGGTAGAAAAGTGTTTATTGAGCTTGAGTCTCTATTTAGAGATCAATATATAAGATCTTCCATTGCAAGTTTGAAAACTTTAACTTTTTCCTTCAACATACACATTCTTTTCAAGAAAGTCTATTTACATCAGAAAAAAATCAATACTTTTACAAAGACAAAAATACATTCTTATGTTTGTATAGTTCTTTGAAATTACAGATGGTACAATTAACATAAATATAAATGAAAAGCATCTTGACCTAATTGGTACATTTCTGAACTTTGAACTTGAAACATTGCTAAGATAGTAAGGTACTTAGTCTTTTGGTTTGTATCCCAGAAGAGGTAATTAATTATAAAATGGGTCATTCTCATCAGCATTTTTATTCTTCTAAATATTTAAATCCTCATAATGTGTTTTAGTCAGCTTTTTGTGCTTCTGTGACTAAAAGACCTGCCATAAACAATTTTTTTTTTTTTTAGAGAGAGAGAGAGAGAGAGAGAGAGAATTTTTAACATTTTATTTCTTAGTGTTCGGCGGACACAACATCTTTGTTGGTATGTGGTGCTGAGGATCGAACCCGGGCCGCACGCATGCCAGGCGAGCGCGCTACCGCTTGAGCCACATCCCCAGCCCTGCCATAAACAATTTTAAGGAGAAAAAGTTTATTTGGGGGCTCACGGTTTCAGAGGTCTCAGTCCATAGATAGTGGGCTCTGTTACCCAGGGATCCAAGTGAAGCAGAACATAACTATGGAAGATTGTGGTGGAGGGAAGAAGCTCAAGACACATCACACCAGGGAGGAAGGGGGGCGGAGAGAGAGAGCGCTAGCAAGCCAGAGAGTGCTCTGCTTAACCAGGACAATATATAAACCCCAAAGTCATGACCCTAGAGATCTACCTCTTCCAGATTCATACTACCTTCTTACTTTACCACTCAGTTAATTCTTAAGGAGATTAATTCACTGATTGGGTTAAGACTTTCATACCCCAATCTTTTTACTTCTAAACCTTCTTGCATGGTCTCACACATGAATTTTTGGGAGACATATCACATCTAAACCACAACATAATATTTAGTAGAAACACAGCAGAACCATTTTTTCTGTCTTTATACAAAGTTGGTACTTCAACATCATAAATTTCAAGGATACATTTCATAATTTTTCCTAAAGAATATTATAATGAAAGTGATAAAACAGCACTATCTTAAAGCAAACTCGTCTTCTACAATGAGTTTCTATGTCCTTAATCTGCAAAGACATCCTAAACTATAGAATTTAAAAACTGAAAGAGACAAAAACTATTCAAAGAACAATTAAAAAGGTAGTTTTCTATAAAGTTGTAAATTCATGTAATTCAATTCTCCAGGAAACTGCATAGTTTAGAAATACAACAATATTAGGAAAATGTTGAAGAGCTTATAATTGGCCCTCGCTGTAATTACTATATTTGAGATATGCTTGGAGTAGGCATTGACAAGTGGGCCCTGCGACTGACCTTTAGCTGCTACTTACACACTGGATTGATTGAAAGATTGGCCCTGTATGATGTTCTTCATTTTGTTCCTGCTCATTTATTCTTTCTTCAAGCAGGAAAACAGATGCAATCCTTGCCAATCATACTTAAATAGTTAGCATCTGACATTCATGCTAACCAAAATACTCAGGGAAAAAGTAAACAGTTTAAAATCTATGTAAGTTTTTGAATTTCCATAAAAATCATTTAAACATGAAATGTAGGGTAAGTTGTTTGCTTGTTTTCATCTTAGTAGCTTAAGTTTTTGTTGGGTTTACTTAGGAGAGAGTAGAAAATAAATGAAGGTACATGCACATGCTTTGTTTTCAAAAACTGCAGCAGTTTCCTCAAGCTCCAAGCTAACATAGCACACTGAAAGAGAAAGATACGGAATTGCCTGGCCACTTGGGTGCTGTTCCCAGTGCCTGTCTGAGGGCATGCTTTCCTTTGATAATAGACACTCCTAAATACAAGTCAATGAAATGGTGGGAAGGGGAATACTGTGGCTCCACATATTCTGAGAGGCTTTGAAATTCAATGTGATACCCTTTATATTGGAGAGTGGCTCAAGATCAAAGGCAATCAATCCTGATGCTTTCAAATTTATAGATATTTTGGCTGGAGGAAATAGAAAAGATTTATCCTTCTGGAATATTTCATGTCTGCGCGCTCTCTCTCTCTCTCTCTCTCTCTCTCTCTCTCTCTCTCTCTCTCTCTCTCTCTCTCTCCTACTTTGTCTCCAGGTCCACATACTAGTGGAATAGTAGAGTGTTTGCAAATGGATATCAGATAGTAAGTCTAATTAGTAGCTATTAAATAATAAATATTTTAAACAAGAAAACAAACAAAAGAAATATTTCTTCATTTTTGTTCTAGCAGTATTTCTTTTTATCATAACATTTGCTATCTTGCAATGGGGAGTAGTTAATATATATTTTACCTCTATCTTATTATAAAATCACACCACAGAGAATGTAGGTCAGATTTGTTATTATTAATACTCTGAAAAAAGACAAGCATTTCCTTTTTGACCTTTTGCATCACTCTTTCCACCATCCTTCCTACCTCTATTCTGTCTCTTTCAGGTTGTCCAAAATGTGAGAAAAAAAATTATTTTAAGATTAATTCTTCCTTCCTAATTCTTAAATGACCTTGGACAATATTTCCTCATTTAAGAAAAATAATACACACTTGTTTCAGGCTGTCACAGTCTCTTAGGCCTTTTTGTTAATTGCTGCTGTTACTTTATGTTATAAATATTTTTCCCTAGGAAGAGGCATCTCCTCTGGATGAGCTGCCTTTCAACCTCTGTCTTCCTTTTCATTTTTCCAACCATTTCTTCTTCCCACCTTGCATCCATAATTCCTTTACAATGTTTTCTTTAAATAAACATATTTTTTTACAATGAAAGAAACATTCTATTAATTCTCATAGGTTTAGAAAATAGAAAACAGGACATTTTTAATTTGACTTAAGATGCATTTTCTAACAAAAATCAATTAATATAAAACAAGTTTTAATATGAAATTATAGAATTGTTAATTTTATAATAACTTCAAATAATTTATAAAATAAGTGCAGGATAATACAAAAAATTTTTTTCTCTACAATCTAACATATCCAAAATTATAACAATAAAAGGAGATATTTCAATGCCTGGTTGCTTAATTGATGGTATTATGTAAGAAAATCCATAATTATATAAAATAATAAAATATATAAAATATAGCAAAAAATATATAGCCAACCAAAGAAAACATGAAAGGAGATAAGTAAGAATATTAATTTGTATTGTTTCAAACCTAGTGATAGCTAACATATTTTGGAGGCAAAGCAATATTTTAATAAATGTTGAAGATTTGGTTTGGTGATTTGCAAGAGTCAATTAAGATTGTGTGGAGACCCATACCTGTAACTACTTGGGGAACAGACGCAGGCGGATCACTTAAGCCTACAAATATGAAACCAGACTGACAACACAGCAAAACCCCAAGTCACACCACAACAATGACATCAAAAGGATTTATATAATTAAAAAATAAATTACTCAATGAAAACTACTAGATCAAAAATATATAGAATAAGAGGCCATTCTTCTTTGGTTTCTGGGGATTATAACCAGTAATTAAGATTATACAACAAATTTTATATAATATTTGTTTCAAACTATATATTTAATTATTGAATTAATATGGTGTTATACTTAACAAAAGTTAGAACTTTAGGAGAAAGAATTCAGATGAATTAAACTAGAATCATGAGAGTTCTATAAATTCTAGATAACAAAACAAGTCGTTGCTTTTGATGAAAACAAAAAAGAATTCTTTTAAAATAGTGTTGCTTCAGTTAGCAGAACTAGCAGAAGGAAATAGAGAAAAGCAATAGCATACCTATTACAAAAGAACTAAAGCTACTGTGCATCAAGACAAAAATTCCTTAGTAATTGAGCTGATTAACATATTCCACTTGCACATCTTATAGAATTTGAAACATTTTTTCCAAGTGATAATTATCAGGACACACAATTTTATGTTATTGGCCATATCATAAATATATATATATATATATATATATATATATATTTATATATTGGGGAATATATATTTTCAAATGCAATAGATCAGTAAGACTAGGGATAGTACATTATTTTATTCATTTATAAAAACATTAGCTAGTAATGTGAATTTTATTGTGATTTATATAAACGGATAGGCCAAGAATGGACTAATCCTCCATATTCCCTTTCAGCAGAAGCATTAAGTATGTTATTATGAAAAATGGTATCTTGAAGTTATGATTTTGTTAGAAGCCATCTACATAATTTGACAGAATTTAGTAAATTTTGCTGTATTAGTGAATGAGTAGGAAAGTTACTATATTTCCGGTGTTTTGTGTCATTCAAGATTAGCTAATTTCCTGAGCAAATTTGTCTAGACTTGACTTAATGGAAAAGAAAAATCAGGTCACAATTTGATTCCTTGTTAACATTGCAATCCCTGAGACTTTTCCAGCATTTTAAAGCCAACATGTGTAAGTTGCAGTCTCAAGTTCCCAATATTTCAAGTGAACAAAGTAACATTTGCAACCTAGCAAAAGAGCTTAGGGAAGTTTAATGAGGTGACATATCTAAAATGTTATCTAAGGGAAATATTTTTATTATCTCTGTAGATAATACCTCAGCTTGACTGAACAAAAAAAAAAGATACCACAAGATATCATTGTGTTATGATAAAGCAATGAACTACCACCTGCAGGAAATTGGCCTCATGAAAGGCAACGACAAAGAGCACATCAGGATTACATAAAATCAATCAGAGGCAGGCAGGAAGAACCCAAGCCAGATGAAGTAGAGTCTTTCATGACAGGCTGAAGAATATATCAAAGCCATCCTTGCTAATTTCAAAAAGCCCACTCCCTCCTCTAGAGGTGAGAACATTACTTCAGACAGCTTGCTGGCTCTGCTGGACTTCTGTGAAGATGCTGTGACTCCATTTGTGGGTTTCTTAAAGAATGATTTAGGAATGAAAAAGGCTAGCAAACCTGAGCACTGTGAATGTGGATCATCAGTGGGAGGAAACCGAGTGCAGAGATTTCCACATTTATTTCTCCTTTAGAAATTTATTTGCATCAGCTGCACCCTCATGATTGCACTTTAGTTCTGAGCTAACATTCATTTAAATACTGTCTTCCAAAACTGTTAAGTAGTTTTGCTTTCAGTTTAAGCCATGTATCTAGATTAAACAGAACAACAAAATTAGCCAGTTAAAAGTATATGACATCTATCCTAGAAAGACAAAATCTAAGTTAAGAGGAGAGATGGTCAAAATGACGGGTATGATGATCATGGATTATGACAAGAGTTCCATAGGGGTAATGTACACAGGAAGGATAGAAGCTATACAGAGATCTGCCATACCCATATTTCCAGGTACTCTGGAGGCCAAGGCAGGATGGCTTAAGCCCAAAAGGATGAGGACAGAGAGAGAAACAGAGTTATACCATGTCTTCAGAAATAAAATAAAGAAAAATTAGGAAGGAAGGAAGGAAGGAAGGATGGAAGGAAAGACTAAAGGAAGGAAGGTAGAAGGAAGGAAGGAAGGAAGGGAAGAAGGGAGGGAGAAAGAACAGGAAAGAAATCAAGCATTCCAAGGCTTCTAATAACAAATGGAAGAAATATCCTTAGAAACTTCATAGTACTCAATGTTCATGGACCAAAGACTACACCATGAGGCATGTATGCATAAGCAATTGAAAATAGTGAGATAGGACTACCAATAATTGGAAGTCTAATGCATATAAAGATTCTTCAAGGGACAGCAGAAGTTGATGTTAACAAAGAAAATGATACCGCCTAATAGTATAATTGTAGTTTTTTAGTTGAGAATTACCAAATCTCGTCTTTAAATGAATATTGGAGGGCAAATAAATTAACTCAACACAACAGTTATATTTTTACCTATGCTTTCTTACTCTTCGACACCTTTCTAGTAATAAAGATACTGTAATAGAAGAATAAATGGAATTTGAGGTGATAAAAGACTTTTAATTAATTCACATAACTGTAAAGTTCTACTGAAACCATTTGAATCAATTGCCAGTAACCCCATTCTGAAATTGGGTAAACAAAGAGTAATATTTACATTTGTGAAGATAGAGTTACCAGAGAGCATTCCTCAGCACCCTCTTCTGAAGAGTATCTGTTGGAATTACATTTTCCAGGAAGGATGTTCATAAAAGAAAAAAAAAAAAGAATAGTTAGTTTAAATTTTCTATAACGTCTTAGTTTATAAAACATTTTATTTGCCAAAGAGCTAGAATGCACCTTAAAAACAAGCTCTACTGTTTTCAATTCATGTTCCAAGTGTTCCTGACCTGGGATAAGAGTGACAAAACCCACTTCAAAGAATAGAAATAATTTTTAATGTTTAAGGCAAAAAAAGGAGCTAATAGATAAATATTTTCAGTTTTATGATCTTATCCATACTCATTTTCTTAAACAGTAAGTGCTTCTTATCATTTCCATTTAGTAATTTTGGTAAGCAATAAATGATTAAGCAGAAAAATCTTTGTAAAATTGCCAAAATTAGACAGCGAAATGAATCTGACATAACTTTCCTATGTACATATATTAATATATCATAGTGAATTTCACCCTCATGTACATCCACAATATATATTAATTTATAAATAACTGTGTAAATGGCAAAAAGAAAAATAAATGAAAGGAAGCAGGGTTTGGAAGGAGAAAAGAGAACGGAAAGGTACTGGGGACTGAATTAGAACAAAATATATTCTATACTTTTACAATTATCTCAAAATGAATTCTAATGTCATGTACAACTAAAAAGAACCAATAAAATATAAATAAAATTGTCAAAATTAATATGTGTTAGTGTTTTGATTATTTCCAGAGTTGCTTATTTCTTAGTGGTGACTTGATCTAGATTACCTGTAAAAGAGTCATATTATATCATGGGAAAAGTTCCCACTTAGTGTAATTAAATGAAATAGATTTTTAAGACATGATTTTCCTTAGTCTATAACATGATTATCAAGCATGCTCTCATCTGGGTGGCCACAGAGGCCTTGGACATGGTCTGACATTGAGATCTGATTCAGTCACAGATGTAAGGGAACAGCACAATAAAACTAAAATGCCAATCATCAGACTTTGAGCTTAAAATCTGTCTCATTTAATTAACCATTTGAATGCTGAGGATTTCATTTTCATGAAAGAGAAAGAGCCATGTTTCATAACAAGGGAAGCGTGATGGTTAATTTTAAGAGTCAATTTGGCTGGGTCACAGTGTGCCCAAATAGTTGTGTAAATATTATTCCAGGTGTTTCTGTGAGGGAGGTTTTGGGTGAGGGGAACATTCAAATAAGTAAATCGAGTAAAATAGATTGCCTTTCACAGTATATGTGAGCCTCATTCCATCAGTTGAAGGGCTGAAAAGACAAAAAAGTTGACCTTCCCCCAACAAAAGAGAATTTCATGTCTGATGGTTTTCAAACTAGGAAACTGGCTTTTCCTTGCCTTTGGCCTGGGACTGAGAGATGGGAAACAAATGAGCTATATAACATGACTGACCCCAGCTCACTGCATTAAAAGGTTTCAACATAATTGTTACAAGAAGTAGATAAAGGTAGAATGCACTGAACCTCTGGAGTTGAAAAGGAAATGAGAGTTCATGGAATCCAAGGAGGCTGGAGAATGCACATGAGGGTCCAAGAGAGAAGAGGTCTGTGCAGAAAAAGAATCCAGCGAGCTGGGGATAGAGCTGAGGTACTCTGCTTGCTTAGCATGTACAGGTCCTTGGTTTGATGCTCACAACAGCATACACACACCAATAACATTGATAACAACAATAATAGCAACAATCAGAGATCTGCAGAGCTGTAGAATAGAATACTGATCAGAACATTCATGTGAATAAATTATTAAAGGACAAGGAGATAAGAGCCTAATATATATGCAAAGTGCTATATCACCTGACCTTAGAAAGTGATAGATGCCTGCCCAAAGGCCTTTCTGGGAAAGGCTCACCACTCCTTCATACCAACCCAAAGCTTCACTGCCCCGAATTGTTTCCCTGCCCTTATGAACCCCACCCTTAACTGACCACATCAGGAACCACCTGGCTCTAATCCCTGAGCCTCCCCCAGAAAAGTCTTGAACCCCAAGCCTGTGTTGCCTATCTCTGTCTATGGAGAGATGGCCTTTATTTTTTGGCTCCACCAAACACTCTTCTGTGTGTATCTCTGCCTTGTCGCCTTCTTTCATTTCTCACTCTCCCATCTCCCTGTTCTTAGCTTTCCTTCCAGTCACTAATAAAAGTTTAGGAAAAACAGGTCTTTGAGATGTGGTAAGTGGGTTTAGTCATGTTGCTTTGCAAGGGCCTTTAGCTGACTACACAGAAATTGTCTAGGAAAACATGCATCCAGATTTCAGAAGTGAAACTTGAGTCCCAATAATCATGTCATTGGTGGAATTATTGAATACCCTGATATAAAAGATCAGTGGATTTTGAAAAGTTAATACTATCCTTCTTTTAAATAATAAGACATAATACTCAAAATGTCTGGGGTCAGGGTGGGAGACAGAGCTACTAGAGTTGAAAATCTGTTGAGATCACCATAAATTTGATTGGTAGCTTCTGACTCCATGGATGACAGCAGTGAAACTGGCAGCCAGATGTTCTGAGTATTTTAGGTATAGAACATAAGAATTGGGAAGAGTGGTCACTAAGAGAAAACTGTCTTTTGTAGTGGTCCTGTTGTGTGACTCAACATACACTGGGTTTTGTAGGCTTAGTTTCAGGATAAAATTTATTACCAACATCAATAACTGATGGCACTAAATTCAGGCTATCAAGTAGCACGTCACCTCCCATAAGAAAACAGTATCCTGGAAAGACAAAGCCATCTATATGCAAATGTTCATTTTGCTAAGACCAAAACAAAAGCAAGCTTTTCAGTTTTTTATACTGCATTTGAACTTTATAATGTGTGACACTGTTATACAAGGTCAGATTTTTAAATCAAATGACATGAAATTTGAATCTAACTTCTAACAACATACAGAGGAGACTGATAAGGAAAAAAGGAGAGAAGACTATTAGGGTACACACATAGAATGAAAGATAAAAAAATTAAAAATTAAGTTAGAATCTAAGGATATTAGAATTTTGAAGTAAAACAGGATCAGAGATCACTGGCTCCAAATCATTTCATTTTTTTTAAGAATAAGGAAACTAAAATCCAGGAGAAGCCTAAGAAATTAACTGCTAATTAGTCTACTGTGTCAAACTGGACTCCATGCAGTTATCCAAAGCCCTCCGAAGCCCTCAGCACTTTCATGCTCTCTCATCAATCATCTTTTCCAAGTGAACTGATTGTACTATAATAATTTTCACTTAAGTATTTAAATGAGCAGCTCCTTTGCAGATATTTTCTTTAAGATTAAATACAATATAAATCCAAGCTTGGTCCACATACCCATTATATCAAAGAATTCATCTAAAGCACTATGCAATGCTGGGAACTTGTCTCTGTGTTCTTCCAACAGCCATATTAAACAACGTGCTTCTTTTAATGATGCTGGTTCACAGAAGTAATCAAGTTGATTTCCTTCTATAGAAGCTAGTTTATGGCCATATTTCTCACTCCAGAGGAACGTCATGATGCTAAAATCAAGCTCCTTAAGAGATGCTCCATATCAAGAAAAAAAAGGTCCCGTGGCATCTAAGCCTACAATGAAAACAAAATACAAATCACAAATGGGAAAAAATTTTTACTGTAAAATTACGTGGAGTTTCACATCTTTGAAAGTGGTTCCATTATAGTTTGCTTATATTTTCAGTGAAAATGTTCCAATACTTGAAAGCAGACTTGTTTGAGTTATTATGCATTTGTAGAAACACACAGAACACTAATATACTAAAATGCAATAATTTTCAGTATGGTAAGCCAAAGACTTCTGTCGTTACAAATATCTTTTTTGCACTTAGGAGATGACAAAATGACATTAAATTGCTTAAGAAAAATACTATGTTTTTCACTAATGTATAATAACTTTTCATTCTAACTGATAAACTAGTAAGATTTTATAATGTCTTTTAATGTATATTCCATAGCAACCAAACATCAATAACATGCAAAATTTTGCCTAACTGCCTTTAATTCTTCCTCCAATACCTCCAAGAACTGCTCCTTATCTTCCAAAATATCATGGTTCCTCATCATGATACAAAAATCAAGGTGGTCACTATTCCTGTTTTCTTTTTTTTAATATTTTTAGTTGTAGATGTACACATAACTTTATTTTTTTTACATGGTGGTGAGGATTGAATCCAGGACCTCAAACATGCAAGGCAAATGCTCTACCCCTTGAGCCACAACCCCAGCCCATTATTCCTGTTTTTACTCCCTGTTCTCCACCTCAGAAAATAGAGTGGCTGCAACCTCATAAATTCTCACTGAAAGGATGGTGAATCTCCGTTCCTTCCTAACACAGCCACCAAAAAGCAAAGAGGAAATTCATACAAATTCCTCATCATACCTCTAAATACAGCACTGTCAACTATGCATGGGCCTGAAGTTCTCAAATCAGTAAATGGAGCAGCGATTACTAAAGTCAAAATTACCCTGGATTGCTCACTGCTATCTCTTTCAGATGAAATAGCTTACAAAGGACATGCTGCATGAGAAATTAGCATAAAACACCAGAAAAGGTGGCCACATAAAATATTCATAGAACAAAATGTCCAAAGAAACCTCCAGTTAAGAAATACATTCACCTTCCATATCCAATCTCATATACAGGCATGTGCTCCAGGAAGGGAGTGTAGGCCAACCATATTACTACTAAAACTAATATTCTCCTACTTGTGCTCTGCTATTTCTTTCTCCCTCCATCTTTTGCTGAACATATAAACTGGCCTCTCTTGTGTCAAATATTCACGATGTGACTCCTGGAATTGGAAATTGCTTGCTTTAATTAAATGTATGTGAGTTTACATCAGGGCTATAGTAACATCTTTACTAATTTACAACCTTGAGCTAATTTTATACTTTAGTATATATACAAACTTATTAAAGTGATACCTTTACTTCTCAGAATATACATGGGTTATATCACAAGACATAGTCATATTTTCCTGCCAGTCAGCTGCAAGACTGCATTTACCTGAATAAACACTGACTGGCATTCTTCCAATGTAGTCTAACCTATAAGGCCCACTTCTCCAGTTGTGACTCTATCCTCTATGGAAGATTAAAGTGTTAAGTGAGAACTTATGAATTTACTTTTCTATTGGACATTATCGGCAATCTTATCACTTAAGAGTGATTTTCTGAGATCAGAAACTTATTAAGACCTATGCTCAGAGCAGGAATATTAAGCTAATTATGCCAAGCTTACTGCCATCTGACTTCTCTCTACCAACAGAAATTGACCAGAATCTTCTTTGAAACCCTTAAATTCTACTAACTGCATTTCTGTAAAAACTCAAAAAGGTGGGGGTAGCTGGTAGAAGCTGAGCAGGTGCTATTCTTGGGTCTGAGAGCACTGCTCTCTTTCCTGTGGCCTCCCATAGACTTTTATCAATAGCTGCCAGCTGAATCAACAATCATGCTAGCCCAGTTGCCATAATATATAGCATCTTGGGAGGTACCCAAAGCATCCCTACTCGTGTTGGACAGCTACCATACTTGAGGGCTCATTCTGCAGTCCTGCATGGCCTTGGGCAAGAAGCCTGAATGGGAGGTAGGGGATCCTTCCCTTGTGATTCAGAACCACCTACTTGAACCCCAGGGTACATTTCTTCTCATCCTTCAACATAGATTTGCCTGAGGTGCTCCTAAACAATGAGTCCCATCTGCTTGTCCTAATTTTTCTTCACAGAATCTTAATCTCTCTCAACAAGGCTATTGAGGTGCACAATCCCAGAAGGTACTCAATAGCTCCTAGGTTCCAGGGTGTGTTGGTTACACAGGGTAGTGTCTAGTACTCACAAATGTTTAGTATAATACAAGTCTAGATTTCCCTACTGACTGATTTTTATTTTGTTTAGATCTTTTTAAAAAACATACCGTTCCCTTCTATAGAATAACCTAAAAATGATGTGTGGATGGTAGTATTTTTCACCATACACATGTATTCCACATTTAAAATATCATAAATGATAAGATAGGAAGATAAAAAGAAATCAGAGACCTACATTTATCCTTCCTACCAGACTAGAATATAAAGGGACATACCAAAGCTATTAAGTTTCTGGATCCAGGTAGCTAATTTGGGTTCCACTTCTTTAAGCTCACTCAAAACATGAAGAAATACCCTTGTCTTTATTCTTTTCTTGAATCAAGTGACGAATGACATAGTCCACTGCTTCATTGAGGAAATTTCTGCTAGAAAAACACGTTGTATAGTCTTCTGTGCTCAGAACTTTCCAAGAGAGCAATTCTTTGAGAAGCTTGGAAGGGTTCAGTATACCCGATTTAATCTTGTCAGCATACTGCTTTATGCACTGCAAAATTCTGTCATCAATGAACTGACAATTCTGACTACTGTCTACAGTTTCTAGGAATAAATAACAAAGGTTAAAGTGATAAATTACACTAATTTGCAATGGCATAACTTATAAAGAAATAACATAACATATTAAATCATAAGATGTCTATGCACATACACTTACTCATTCCCTCATAGCACACATATTAAGATAAAAAGAACTGTTTCATTCACTTGGCAGATATAACTAGATAATCTATCTCCTTGAAGAGGGATAAAATACTCTGTACTACAAAATGCTGAGTTCTATAGATACAGAACTTGGCAAAAATCTTCATTTCCACAGCTGACATCTGCATTATCCTTTACAGAATATCAAATATCTTAACAAACATTTCATCCAATCTACTAATCTAAGAGTAGGACAGTTATCTTCTTGAATAAACTAAAAACTTAATCACTTAATTAAGCACAAGTTAGGTTTTTAGGGTTTAATTCAGTGATTGCACTGGCCTTTATATTCTTGGACTCAATTTTTACAAGGCATTAGAAATCCAACAAGTCAGAGGTAACAATCTCACTTTGTTTCCTATGTTCCAAAGGAAGAGGCAGTTACATGAAACATGGCTGGAGGAGGAAATGAAATTAGCTAGCCTGTCATCTATGGTCACCACACCAGCCCTAAACATTTATTTCAGTGGCCCTGGCTTCCCATGTGAGATGACCTAAAAAAGTCCAGGGTAAGGGTCAGGCAAGGTGACAACTTGGGTGCCTCCAATTACAGAATTTACTCTGGATTCATTTTTAAGGCATGACTTTGCAAGTTAATGTTCCATTGTACATTTCATTTTTTACCTTAAAGTCTGGATCAGTTATGTATATCTGGAGTTTGGAATATCCACGAAACTTCTGATAGCAACAAATAGCATCTGGCACTGGAGGGAACCTGCATTCTTCAACAAATTTCTCTAACAGCATCTAAAGCAAAATAAGCAAATCTGATAGTATCACAACACTGATTTGTCAATAAAAAATGCTTGTGATTCCTCTTGCCATCAAAACATTTTCAGCATAGAAATGAATGTTTTTACCCAGGACAAATTATATGTATACAACTTTTAAAGATTTTCCTTTTAAAAGGAAGCTGATACAAAGATATGTAAACAAAGAGAAATGAACAAAATTCTTGTTTTTAGAATTTCAGTCAGAATCAAAATCTTGTCCTCTGTTATCATCAAAACTGGTTTTGTAATTTATAGTTTTTAGAAATCTCCTTTAAGAATCAAGAGGGAAGCTGGGTGTAATGGCGCATGCCTGTAATCCCAGTGATTTAGGAGGCTGGGGCAGGAGGATCCCAAGTTCAAGGCTAGTCTTACCATCTTAGGCCCTAAGCAACTTAGCAAGAACCTGTCTCAAGATAATATACAAAAAGGGCTGGGAATGGCTCAGTGGTAAAATATCTCTGGGTTCACTGCCCAGAAACCAGGAAAAAAAAGGAAAGAATTAAGAGAAATTGAACAATTAAGATAAATAAGCCTTAGGGCAAGCCTGAAAATCCTATGATTCATCTCTTTCTCAATGTAACTTGATCTAAAATCCTAATACTCCCATTCATCTATCTCTGCCACATGTATTTGTTAATACTCTAGAGAATTAGAAGCCCCCAAGAGACTAACACCATGCTTTCAGTACTGTTTTTTTGTTGTCAATAACTTGTATATCTCCATCCCAATATGGTATAATGAGAGGAAAATCTAATAATCTCTGTGCTTTATTTTTCTGTAACAGTTTTGTTGATATAAATATAATAAAACTTACATAAGAGTACAGTTCAGTGGCTTTTAATATATCCAAAATGTTGTACAACCATCACCAATCTAAATTTAGATCATTTTCATTGTCCAACAAGGAACTCAATACCATTAGCAGTTCCTCATCTTTTTCCCCTAATGCCCAGACCTAGACAATCTATTTTCTGTCTCTGTATACAGATTTGCCTATTCTGGATATTTCATATATACAGAATCATACAGCATGTGACCTTTGTGTCTGGCTTCTTTTATTTCGTACAGTGTCCGCAAGATTCATGCATGTTGTATCATATATCAGTATTTATTGTTTATCTATTCATCAGTGGATATTTGGGTTGTTCCCCCTTTGGGGCTATTATAAATTGTGCTGCTATAAACATTCACGGACAAGTTTTGGGGAGAACATGTTTGTTTTCCTTTTTTTGTAAAAATCTAGGAGTGGAACTGCTATGTCACATGGTAACCCTATGTTTAACTATTTGAGGAACTGCCAGTCTTGTTGTCCCAAAGCAGCTGCACCATTTTACGTTACAACCAGCAAAATATGAATGTTATAATATTTCCATACCCTTGTCAACACTTAATATCTATGCATATCCTCAGAGTGTGAACCAGTACCTCACTGTGTTTTTATTTGCATTTCCTTAATGGTTAACAATATTGTACTAATGGGTTATCATTATATTTTCTTTGCAGATATGTCTATTATATACTTGTAAATTCGATTATTTGTCTTTTTACTATTAAGTTGTAAGAGTTGGCCCCTGTAATTTTAAAAGTTTCATACAAAAGCAAGTTCTGGTATATGATACAAAATTTATTAGTTTTTCCAGAATTGGTAAAACATCCATATGGCTCCAGAAATGACACTAAATTCATAATTCAATTCATAAACTTGGGTACTATCTCAATAATGATATTAATATAATAAAACAGTAATACTGTACCTTCCTCTAAGTACAACCAGTACAGCATCCTGCTTTATAACACATGCTCTAATGTCAGAATGCCTAAACTCAAGTTCCAGCTCTACCACTTCCTTGATGCTTAACCATGAGCTCATCACTTCACCTATCTAAACTGTAAAATGGAAATGATCATACTACACAATTCTCAAGGCTGCTGTAAGGAAAATGTAATGATGAATGGAAGGTGTGTCACTAGTACCTAGGAAACGTGCATTAAAAGTCATTGTTTCTCTTTCAAGGGAGAATGCATGTCAGGGACTGTGAGGAGAGTACTACTGTGTGTCTTTCAACACCTGCATCACTTAATATAGCTAGCAGGGAACATTCTCAAAAACAAACTGTTACCTTTATTTTCTCTGGCTGAGATTCTTCAATAATCACATTACTGGTGGGTCAAGTTAACACTCCTGGAAGATGACAAATCAAAGTTTTTGCTTTCTCAAAGTGATTGAGAGCTTCTAGGAATCTAAAATCAGAATTAGGAAAAAAAAGATACTGAAGATGTGATGTGATATTTTCATTTACTACAAGAGTTCGCAAGACCTAGAGCTTCTTGGTAGGAGTACCTTCAATAAAACATCAGATGGAAGTATTCAATGAACACTAAATTTCCTTTAAATAAAACTAAAGTTTATTGCTGCTTGCTATTACAGTAATATAAACTAAATATAACTGTGTCCTGGCCTTTGGCTTTATCATGGTCAGGTGCGTGCTAGTCCTTTTAAAATGCAACTTTGTTCCATTCAAAAAAAAGATACTGAAGTATTGGATTATGAAGTTAATGAGGGCTTTATTCTCTTTAGACTAAAAAAAGAGATTCCCTGCTTTCTCCAATCTTGAAACTATTTTCTAATTTAAAAACTTATTTTTGCCTATACATATGTAAAGATTCATATGTAGGGCTGGGGTTGTAGCTCAGTGGTAGTAGAGTGCTTGCCTTGCACTCGTGAGGCACTAGGTTCAATCCTCAGCACCATATAAAAATAAACAAATAAAGTTTTAAAAAAAGCCAATAACTCACTGACAAAAAAATTGAAAAAAAAAGATTTATATGTAGAAAAGCTAGACTACCATCCACCATAAGACAATTATCAATAGCAGGATACAAATGGTACATTACAATGCCAAAAAGCAGCTATTAGACTTTTACCCACATCATATTACTTAGGAATTAAAATGTAAATGCCTTTCAACATGGCAAAGACTTTTCAGTTTACCACATTTCCATGATTTTACACATTTATGTTTCTTTCCTGGACCTTGTGAATTCCAGCATATCACCGTTGCATTAAACAAGTATGTCCTAACAATTTACACTACACTTTGAAGTTAATTTCATTTGCTATTATTATAAATGTGATTGCTAAAGCCTATTTCCCTTGTAACTACTTGATCCTTACAGACCAATTCAAAATTAACTTCATGAAGTAAAAGAATTTTCTTTAATCTTTAAAAATCTACAAAGAGGTTCCAGGCACACTCTAAGATTGGGTTCCCAAGAATCTCATAAAACTTTCCCTAAAAAGTTAGATGAAAATATGAGGAAAATTAAACATTAAAAGAGATATTTCAATCAGTGAACAATTATTTCTTTATAATGTAACCTATGTATATTGAATGCAAGTGGTTGGAAACACAGATTTCTTTTTTTAAAGCCCAAGACACGATCCTGTTCCCTAAGGGTCATACAGGCAATCTGGGGAGACAAGACTAAGAGCAAGGAAACATTTAGAGAAAAGTTGTATTTTGAACTTAGAATAAGGATTTCTACTATAATAGAAATTCAGAAAGGTTTTTATGCTTAACTTATGATGTATTTAACATCATGTTAACATGTACCTTTTATTAAAACTTTCATACAATTTTTTTGGAAATAGGTGCTTAACATCAAAATGTATAAACCATATTTTAAAGTACTAATTTATATCAATTCATTCACCATTTATAGATGAAATGTACAAATGGATATTAAATTCTTCGTGTTAAATACTCTATTACTGACTTTCTTATGAATTACAAAATTAAGAAGCATCAAGAATTGCACTGATTGATCTTGCTTTAATACTTAATATCGATACTAAGATGTCAGCTCCTCAAAGTAAATCACAATCATAATAGTGTGCCACACATAAGGTAACAAAATAATTTCAGAAAAAGGATCATCATCACATTAAGACTTCAAATTTATCAGCCTGGAAATTAATGTCATTTCTACTAACCTTTTTTTTTTTTAAATATACTTTTCCAATTCCACAATAGGCCAAGCAATCAAGTCCCTCATTGGGGTAGTGTTCAATAATCCTTTTAAACTGGTTTTCAGCTTCAGATAATTCCTTTAATAAAGGTGAGAACAATAATCACTTATGCAAGAAGAAAAATGTTAAAACAGACTTCACCCCAAAGTTGATTCCTTTTGTGTAATATTAAAAAAACTGTATATTAAAAAATTCTTACAGAAAACTTATACTCTCTGCATTTCATTTTCTTAGAAGTTATACAAATTTCCTGTAGCTAATCAGATGAACATATGGAAACCCAGGAATTCAACAAATCCAACCTTGCCAAAAATATAAGACAGCCAACTATATAAACGTTTCTTTGTACACACAAAGTGATGGCCTATGCTGACTAATACTATAAGATGTAAATTCATGATAAAAAAACACACAAATACAAATACACACATGCACACACATTGTAATCTACATCCTATTAAGAACTGCTCTTTTAGACAAAAGCTATCTTAAAAATAGACCCCCCCCCAAAAAAATAGCCCTTTAGAGGCATTCCAAGAATGTCTGAAACAAGGGCTGGACTGTGGTCAACACATGACTTCCTTAAGGGTCTATGCTGATGAAAATCTTTTAAATGCATAAATTCTACCATATTCATAGTTGTTTTTAAAAATTTGTCTATTTTACAGTAAATCATGAGTATAACAAACTATTTCTTCAATTCCAATAAGGGAAAGCATGAAATTTATTATTCTGTCAAGATAGAATTAAAATCATGAAGTCCTGTTTCCATTGATAGATTATAAAACAGAATTAGACAGGCATTAATAGAAGGCATTCCATCTGTCACATCAAGAACAAGGAAAATGAACCTCAGGCACTGTAGATTCTCAGAAGTGAGTAAAACATGAACGTCAAGTTTGATCTTAACTAGGTAGCAATTTAGAGTTGATCTTTCATTTTATCAGGGAAGTTTAGCATCCAAGTTGGCAGAAAGGATATGTTATAATACTTGAAATCATTCTAGGGAACCTCAAACAAGGTTATAACACTGAATAGCACAGGTAAGTAAGCATCCCAGAAAAGTAAAAGAAGAGCATGAGTAATGGGGACCACTAGAGCTCACACCTACATGCAGACCATATGCTATTACCTGAATCCTCCACTTAAGAATTAACCAAACACCAAACTACTCATCACCCAGAACTAAGAGCTATTAAGCATGGTCATGTTTACTTCAGTTTTCTAATAAAACAGCATAACACAAAGTTGAGATGTCCTTTCTAACTTCCTCAGGCCCATTCCCTCTTTTATCAATAAATGTTGTCATTATCTTAAATATGATAAATAGGTAGTCCATGATTTTTTTCAGTTTTACAAAATGCAGAGATATCCATAAACAATATTTAGTATTGTTCTATATGAAATGATACACGAGTGTTATCACAATGTTTGTGTTCTCCAACCTGCTCTTTTCCTTCAACTTTATGTTTTTGCAATTTGCCTACCATGATATATTAGATTCTTTATTTTTTATGTAAGTAAGATGTAGAATCCCAGTACTGCAAGCATTAATTTTTTTCTAATAGGAATACAAAGTTTTCTTTAAAAAAAAAAAGGAAAAAAAGCACAGACTATTTAAATTTAGCTATTTCAGCCTTTCAAGAAAGTACACAGAAGGAAATGAGCCAAAATGGAAAAACAGTTTTTATATATCTTACAAAACCAATATCCTATTTTAATTGTTTGTTCTCTGTGTTACAATCTTACCTCAGGCTGTCCTATTCCAAGCAGAGAAATGGCAAATCCATATACTACTAATACATAGTTAATCATGGCCAGGTTCAATTGCTGTCAATAAAAAGGCTTTAGTTAAAAATCTAAATATAAATCTGCCAGTTTACATCACATTAACCTTCTAGCCACAACAGTGTAATAACATCACTAAACAAGTGTAATAACATCATTCATCAGTATGATTGAATTAAAGATCAAATAGAATTAGAAAATATATTTTGCAAATACAAAACTGTTATATTCATATCAAGTATTTAAAACACAAAATCAGTGCTGGGGTTGTGGCTCTGCGGTAGAGTGCTCGCCTAGCATGAGCGAGGCCCTGGGTTCCATCCTCACCACCACATAAAATAAATAAATAAAATAAAGGTATTGTGTCCAACTACAACTAAAAAAAATATTAAAAAAAAAATAAAACACAGAATCAATGTGTCAGTTGTTTAAGGCATAGTTCATAATAAATTAGAATAATTTTTAATTAAAATCATGTGCTTTTGCATCTGTTAGTAACAGGTTAAGTAAGATATCTGCTCTTTCACAATATTGCTTAAGCTACTCATTTATCTAGTTAATTCCTTCTTGCTGGATAAAAAAATGCAACCTAAAAGTGAGTCCAAATTCTTGCTTTATTAAAAGTCTCCTTTTCATAAAAGGAAAGGCCAGAAGGTTCTGATAACCCAAACAATGGTCAAAAAGAGAACATAAGCATGGATCATACACTGAATGTAATCACAAACTCTGAATTGGGATCATCACCTGTGCCCCACAACCTGGAGGAGATTCACCTGCTCCCAGCCCAGGTATAAGGTATATAAATTCGAGTTAAAGCCTTGATTTTTTCTAAATTCATCTGAGGTGCACTGGTATTGATAAACAAGCTATGATTTGGCAATTTTACCTTTATTTTTTGAGGATCTAAGCCATTTAGCAACTCTGTAAAGGCCTGCACAGCACTTCAGCAACGCTGCTCCAATAAGGCTGTATAACCATCTTGAATTACTTCTTAGCATTTTCATTATATTAGCAAAATCCTGCAAAAAGAAAAAAAAAGAAAAAGAAATTTTATTTCACTAGTGCAAATCTACAGCTTTTTAGTTTAAAGCATACGATGTTAAATTCACATTAACACTTTATAAATGATAATAAGTATTTAAATAAATACTCAAACTATGCTTTATTCATCATATTCCTTTCTCAGCACAGCACTGCCTCATTATCTTCATTCCTCTGCCACTGCCCATGAGAGGAAAGTTTGATTCATTTTATTCTATACAGTGCAAAGCTTTGCTTACTTTTTCAGTCTATACCAATAATATTTTGGAGTTTTAACAATGTAAGAAGAATACCAAACATCACTAAATAAGTAAATTGTCTGGGACTACAACAATTAGACACATAAGAACACAGGACCTATGTACCCAAACAATCAGATTTTAACAACTGTCATCCTGTGCTGAAACAAACATTAATTTTAAGCAAGAAATACATATTTCAATCGTTAACTACTCCTACTTCACATGTACTTAAATATAACCAGAAAAAAATTATTGACAGAGTACAATATTAAATAAAAGGAAAAACATAAAAAATAAAAACAAAATTGACGTAATATACTCAAATAAAGTGATAAACTCTTTGCAAGTTGAAAACATATGTACACAAACATTATAATGTGAATTCAGATTTTAGTTACATGGCAATAGCCTTAAGTTACAAAAGTTCCACAAAGATGACAGAGGTAAGACATTAAGATAAAGTCTCATCATCCTTGCCATACATGTGTACACCATTCAGAGAACAGAAAATACTAATCTAAACAATATACTCCTCACTGTTCCTAACAATAAAGACTCAAAAGGTAAACTGTAGAGTTTAGTCACAGATTAACAAAAGATTCCTGATGGTTTCTAGCCAATGAACCAAAATATAGGACAACTTTCCCCCAAAATATGATGGAAAAGAACAATTCTCATATTAACCTGGTTATCCACTATAGTATTTAAAACACACATGAGAGCCACATTTGTTTTAAGATGTGAATTTGAGATTACAGACCATGAAGTGCTGTCCTGTCAATCACTAGTTATTCACCTTTTTTAAAAATATTTTTTTAAATATTTTTAGTTGTCAATGGATCTTTATTTTATTTATTTATATGTGGTGCTGAGAATTGAACCTAGTGCCTCACACATGCTAGGCAAGCACTCTTCCATTGAGTTTCCACCCCAGCCCAAATATGCTGTTTTAATCTCCTTTCTTATTCTAGGAACAGATCCACATAGCCTTGGAAATTATTTCCCTTAACATAACTTAACATAGTATATCTGTACTGTAAGTTTCATCAGAGCAGGTTGGACACTGTCAATGCAGACTCCCTTTGTCTGCAACATCTGGGAGGGGCCCGATAAAAATGTATTGCATAAACAATGTGTTCACAAACAACTATCATAAATAATCTTTTTACCTTCACAGGCTTTTTCTTAAAGTCCTTCAGGGTTTTTAGAGTCAGTAAAATATAAAAACATATAATTAAAAAATCTCCAACTGTTAACAAATTCTAAAACTGCTTTTATTCAAATAATTAGAAATTTGTTTCAGTCCTTTGTAAGATGTTACATAGACCTAAATAATTAATTGAATTTTAAATGACCCATAAATTTTGAAGCAATTATCCTATTCCATGATATAAATTTTCATCACTAAATAACATAAAAAGAATTTACCAAGTTTATTGTTAAAGTAGGCATAATGAAACTGCAAATGTTTAAATCTTTTTAAATTATCCAAATCTTTGAAAAATATTTAAAATTAGTATTACTATTAAATCTTTGGCAAGAAATTCTACAGTTCTAACCACTGGTTAAATCTCTGGGTAACAATTTTTGAATTAGTATTTAAACTAATGATAGTCCGGTTTCTTAGCAAGCATATATTAATTCATGACCAGAGCTTTGCTATTTCTACTGGAAAAGCTTTTTCCATTACCTGGTGTGCAGCTCTGGAAGATTTAGAAAACTGTTTCTCCAAGATGTTTTTCAAGTCAACTGGTAAAGTCAACTGTAAACTAGAACTAAAAGGAAAAGCATGTTTTAAATCATCTTAAAATAAAACAGTCCTGTTTATATAAAGAAAAATACGGAGTAAATGGACAGTCACGTGTGAGTTCCTAAATAGAAATATTACTAAGACACTGATTTCCCCAAAATACTCTCTAAATCCAATGTAATTTCAATAAAAAGTCCCTATAAAATTAGAGGAAAAAAATACCTGAATTTCTCTGATTCATTGTCTCGGGATTTTTGTTTTCCTTTATGTTTTGGAGGCTGACCTGTGAATACAAAAGCATTTGTTCCTGAGATCCATACATAAAAATCCACAAGCCTGAGAGCAAAACAATAAAAACATATGTAAATTGGAATAAGAAAGCCAAAGAAGCAATACTATATGAGAGCATAATTACAAACAGGTAAGCCACAAAGGAAGGCAGGCACTGATGATGGTATTCTATGTATGATGTAAAATTATTACAAAGATAAATTATAATGGTGATAATAGTTATTTAGATTTGCAGCAGATACAGAGAGATATAGGCAAGGGCTCCTATTCTCAGGCATTTTACAATCAGATGGAAAGAAAGGACATATCATTTTAGTAATGAAGAAAAGACAAGACTATGCCATTATTGACACATTAATTCCACAACCAGTAACTTCTCTCCTAACTACAGAAGGTAGAAATCTCCCACCTAAGGCAGAGTGGTTGGGGAAAGGGTTGGTGAGGATGCAGCCTTTCTTTGGTCTTAAAATGAATGATTTGGACAGACTGGTTGGAACCCAAGAGTAGAGTTCATTTATAAATACTAAGTAAACCTGTACAATCTTAAGAGCTCTAGCAAGATAGAAGGCTAGAAAAAGACTGCAAAGGCAGGCTGGTGTGAGTGTTCACAAACCCTTTGCTTCAGATACCCATGAGTCATCAGGCTTGCCTTTATAACACTGGCAGGAATCAAGCCTCTGTGTAGCAGGGGAGTGACACATTAAAAGCTACATGGAAGAGTGAGCATAGCAGAAGGACAGAGAATATATGCTAGGTTTGTGGGGACAGCACAGAGCCGATCAAGGTCAATGAAATAAGAAGGGTGGAGCCCAAGCTGGCTTCAGTAGCCTCAGAAATGAAAGGTACAGGAGACTTAGTGTGATTTCTGCTTTGTGAGGTTGGGCAAAACTATTTAACCCTAATCCTGGGATTTCAAGTTCTTTTACTGAATGTGGATACTGATGAGTAGATAGTATTTAAATAAGTTATTTAAACGTGTTGTCTGCTAATAATGGCCTAAGAAATATTAACGAATTGGTTCGTTAATATTTCTTAGGCCATTATAAGCAGACAACACATTTCTAAAAAAAAAAGCTTAATCCTCAAAGATGTTTCACATGGTGTTGGAATCACAATAGGTAAGACAAACACTTAAGTTTCCCACTCACTGTAAGCACACTAATTGCTAACCAACTGCAAATGTTCAGTACTAAGGGGTTCAACATGTGGAATTGGACCCCAGAGAAGACAGAATGTAGGTAGTAAAAGATAAAAATGGATAGAAACAAAGCCATTCAAAAGAAAACAAACAAGAGAAATTAAAGAGAGCAACAGGTTATCACTAACTGGAGGCCAACAATCCACTTCAATAACCCTGAAAGGTACTCTATATGAAAGATTGAGATAAACAACTATTGGGTATAACAACCTTTAGAATCATTAAAAAAGAAAGTCTATTTCCTTAAACTCTTGTTTTAAAAACAGAGAAGCATGTAATCCACATGAGAAAGATTTTCTTCAAAATTAAACCTAAACAGGATTTAGCCTAAAGCATTCTTATGGGCTGAATGTGTTGCCCCAAGATTTGTTATGTTGAAAATCTAATCCCCAATGGTTTTAGGAGGTAGAACTTTGAGGAGGTGATTAGGTCATAAGGTAAAGACCTTGTACAGGAATTAGTGCCCTTATAAGAAGAGGCCCCAGGAGATGCCCCCATCCTTCTATCATGTGAGGACACAGCAAAAAGTTAGCCATCTACTGTTCGGCACAGTAGTACACCCTATAATCTTAGCAACTCTGGAGACTAAAGCAGGAGGATCCCAAGTTCAATGTCAGCCTCAGCAACTTAGCAAGACCCTTTCTCAAAATAAAAAATAAAAAAGGCTGGGGATTGCACTCAATAATAAGTCCCTGGGTTCAATTCCCATTATCCAAAAAAAGGTCATCCATTAACCAGGAAAAGAGGCCTCACCAGATATCAAAACTGCTCACACCACAATATTGGATGTCCCAGCCTACAGAAATGTGAGAATTGAATGTTTGTTGTTTAAAGCTACCCAGTTTATAGTATTTTTGCTACAGTAGTCCTAAAGGACTAAAGTATCATTTCTTTTTGGTGCCAGGGACTGAACTCAGGGGTACTTAACCAGTGAGCCACATCCCCAACCTTTATAAAGTTTTTTTTTTAATTTAGAGACAGCATCTCACCAAGTTGAGTGCCTTGCTAAATTGCTTAGGCTGGCTTTGAACTTGCAATCCTCCTTCCTCAGCCTTCCAAGATGCTGAGATTACAGGTGTGCACCACCACACCTGACAACAGACATCCATTCTCAACAGGAGTTGAGTATTACCCCAAATACAGTGAAAAAATTAAGTTGTTGGGAGACGAAAAAGCCTAGTTCTTTTTATATATAAAGCACAGATGAACATATTGTATGTAAACAGACAAGCAGTATTAAAAATTTCAGAGGGCGATTGATTAGGGGGAAAATGTAAAAAAAAAAAAAAAAAGAAGAGAAAAAGAAAAAGAAAGGATCCTGAGTTTAAGGAAAGGGAGATAATAATGAAAACTTTCAATAACAAGAAACAAAGGTGGCCTAAAAGTGATTAAGGACAGATCAAGAAATGCTATGTGTTTAAGTGTTCCTTTCCATTCTTCTTATTGAAGTTCCAAAATTAAATGTATTAAGTAATGAAAAGACTGAGCATTGATTTCAAATACTCAATGTTTTCTTAACAATAAAAACTGCTATGTTTATGCTGAGTGTTCCCCAAAAGTACAAAGGCTTAGTCGCTAGGGTGGCAATATTAAGAAGTTCTGTAGAATCTTGAAGGAAGTTTGTTAAATTGCTGGAGAAATGCCTTTGAAGAGGAATGTGGGAGCCTGGTCTTGTCTTCTCTCTCTGCTTCCTGGCTCAGGATATGAGCAGTTTGCTCCACCACATTTTCCCTGCCATTGCAATCCACTGCCTTACCAGCACTGAGCCAATACAGGCACCATATCTTCACATCTCCAGAACTATGAGCCAAAATATAATTATCTTTACATCATAGCTAGCGTTTTCCAAATATTTAATTATAGTGATGGAAAGCTGACTTATACAGAAGCATTATAAATTAAAATGAGAACAAGAGCAAATATAAATGTGGCTTGTACAAATTTTAGGGCATAAAGTTTAGGTAATACTACGATAACTCAGCAACAATTTATATAAGAAAAAATACTCACTTGGTGGTATCATCTACCTTCAAAGCTTCATCTACCACCTGCCCATGAAAATAAAACTAGTGAGACTGTAAAAATAATATAGCCATTTCAGTTATACCAATCCTCAGCATTTATCCAAAAGAACTAAAGTCAACATACTATAGTTATCATGCATATCCATGTTTGTAGCAGCATAGTTCACAATAGTCAAAACTATGGAAACAGTCTAGGTGGTCATCTACGGATGAACTGATCAAGAAAATGTGATACATACACACAATGGAGTTATACTCAACTATAAAGAACAAAATTATGCCATTTGCAGGAAAATGTATGTAACCTGAGCACATCATGTTAAGTGAAAGAAGCCAGACTGAGAAAGTCATTGGTCATATGTTCTCTCACATTTGGGAGCTAGAGAAAAAATATAAAAAGAGGACCGGTCTCATGAAAATAGAAGAGAGACCAGCAGAGTAGTGGAGAGGGACCAGGGTGAAGGGAGAGGAAGTACTGGGGAATGAAATGGACCAAATTGTTATATGCACGTATGAGAATGTAACAATGGATTCCACTATGATGTATAATTATAATGTACTGTTAAAAAAATAAGAATTCACTGGCCATGTAATAGAATTTGTAGTAGAATATGATGTAATTCACTCAAGCGCCTAAAATATGCATCTACTTACTAAGTTTAAATGTATAAGCAAGCATACAAAATGATAACTAGTGACCAGAGATCAAGACAAATGACAAATTCTTGAATGACAATTCTATCTCTGATGCCTAGAATGATGTCTCATGTGGCAGCTATTCAACAATGACTAAACTGAATATTACCACATTATTCCTGTGCTCTTCTCCCTAAATTAATACAGCCTCTTGGAGATTTTCAATATTACCAACAAAAGGACTTAATGGTATATTAAGAAAGTTCCTTTCAATGCCCATCACCCACCCAATGCCAAAACATCATGATCTTTTCTTTCCTCATATCTTGAAGAGAAATATAATGTGACTTAGTGATTGCTGCTGAGTGTTGGATGTATATCACAGGTAGAGGAAAACTCAGACACATTTATCTGGGTCACCTGACCTCAGAGGCAGGCTAGAAGCCTTAGTGTGGTGCTCTGAAAAAAACCATCAGACCAAGATTGCTGCTGAGCACAGCCATGAAAGGGCAACAGAAGCTGTAGATACACCCTGGCAGAGGTGGAGAAGGAGTGCCTCCTAGGCACCCCAGCTTAGCACAAGTTGGCTGGTGAGCTGCTACAGTGCCAGGTCACAAACAGATTACAAATCAGAAAAGGGAGAAAAAGACAAATCCAAAACACAGGGAGGGGCAGAAGTGACTTGGCCAACAGACCCCATTGTCACTCATTCCTGAGACTGGCTAGGTGACCTAAAAGGAGGGTATAAAAATGGACTAAATGGCAAAATTATATCTAGAAAAAAATACTTTTAATATCTGTAAATATAGTCAGGTTTGACAGTACATTCCTATAATCCCAGCGACTCAGGAGGCCAAGGCAGGAGGATTCCAAGTTCAAAGCCAGCCTCAGCAACTTAGGAAGGCCCAAAATAAAAAAAAAAAAAATAAAAAGGCTAGGGATGTGCTTAACTCAGTAGGTAAGCATCTCTAGGTTCAATCCCTGGTTAAAAAAAAAAAAGTTATGTAAGTGTGATTTCAGAAGAAATTCTGTGGCTTTAAATATATTATTTTTATGTAGTTATATGAGGTATAATTGGTTGTAGTTATATGAGGAATAATTGCACTGGGGATGTGGTTCAGTGGTTAAGCACCCTCGGGTTCATTCCCTGGTACAAAAAAAAAAAAAAAATCTTAAAAAAGAATAATTTTCTTGATCTGAACAAGTAAGAGTTTATACCACCAAAATAGTTGGTTACCACTATCACCGACATGTTACTATTAATAGCTGAAATAATTTTAAGTTTTTAACTGAGCTTATCTTTAGATTCTGATTACCACCGTTTGCCATCTTGTAGTTTTTGTGAGATCTCTTTCCATCTCCACAAAGTTAAGTGAAGTACTAAAAGCAAGTGCTGATAAATTCCTAGGTATATAGGCCCTAAAATGGGATAAAAGGAATGACCCCTTTATTCCTACTAATTAATGAGCATTTTTAAAAGTTATCCTTCAAACAAACAGGTTACAGCAATTATAGTCTTTCTTCCTTGAAAGCAAGCTACCACTGTTTTGAAAAGATCCTCTACCTCTCAGATAAGCCTTTATACATAAGTAGTATTTAAAACCAGTTCAAGGCTAGTATTCTGGGTTCTAATATTAAAGTAAATAAATCATCATGTTTCACATATTAACAGCTTCACTATCCTGTGTGCTTATCAAGGGAGAAAGGCTTAATCTATTTAAATTGCCAAATAAGCAAATGTAGAATCCTGGCTATTTATTTTCTTATAAGCATTCCTAAATCGATTTGTACTCTTTGAAAAGTATCAAGAAGCTGGGGCAACATTTCCAGGACAGAGAGGAAGGGCATGAGGCAAAGGCTGTGTATCAGCTCTCTACTGCCAGGACCCCATGACCAACTGCTCCCCATCAAGCACAATAACTTCAAATTAACATTCCACTCCTCTTTTCTCACTAACTTAGGCTACTAATAGTCCAAGTCATTCAATAAAATAAATCTGACAACTCACAGATCACCTGATATTTTGTGTGCAAACACACACACACACACACACACACACACACACCAAAAAAAAAAAAAAAAGAACCGTCTTTTTCTTCCATCCCTAAATTTACTATAGTTGCGATTAAGCTTTTAAAATGCCAAACACAAGTGATTCTTAAGTTCACAGGGCAAAGTCATTCCAAGTAGTAGCTACTGATCTGCTATTAACTCACCTGCTTTCATAAAAGCTTTAATTGGATTCTTATTTGGTGTTCTACCTATAAAAGTCAATCACACACACACACACACAGAGTAATCAATGGATTGGCAACACAGACTTCAAAACATTTTCAAATTTCCTTTAAGCTGAGTTAAGAACATCAAACAACTTTAGAAAGTTGAAAAATAAATCAAAACAATTTTACAATTCTAGATGTCATTAATTTCAGAATGGTGTCAACAAACTGTTGTACACCATGTCTGCCATCCCACTGCATGTGATTACTGACAAGATGACAGCAATACATTGATTTGAATCAGAGACGGTACCTGTCTTCAAGGAGCTCACAATCTAAGAATCTTGTTAACAGCTGGATGACAACATCTGCTAGTTACAAAACTGCTCACCTCAGCTCCATAGACACTGAATATCCAAAGAAGAAAAAAAAAGGAAAGACCTAGATATTCAAAGTGTAAAGAAATTTTTTCAAGCACTGAGAAAGAAAAATGACTAAGTATAGAAAACAAGGTTGAAGAATGGAAATTTACAAGTCCTAGCCTGCACAGCCAATTTCTGAATATAGATGTTCATCATGCTATCGAATTATTTGCAAACTTGGTGCAAACAAATTAAGCAACTCTATTGAAGGACCTTTTCTTTTAGAAATAACTTAAATGATGAAAAGTTTTACACAATTTCCTTTCAAAAGCATTTATTTTATTCAAAATTTCTGAAAAGAATATTTTTCTATAGAAGAATAAATGATAATTTGGTTACTGGCTCTTTCAAATAAAAAATACAAATCATGTATAATAACCTAATGGAACATATTACTAACTGTACACAGAAAGATATAGAAAACGTAAGTAACTTGAAGATAACATAACAAAATAAGCACAAATCATCTGAGAACTGATTTATGATCCTCTGTTAATCCAAGAAACCCACCTTTGAAACTTTAAAGACAATTCAACTGTAACCAAAATAATCTTAGGTGAAATACCTTGTCGGTCTTCTATTTGTTTTTGTAACTTTACATGCTGCAGAATTAGATCCTTGATTCCCTCAGGGTCATTTTTACAGTTTTTGAGCTTTTATGTTTGCTTGCAGGGCCCAGTCATATTCCCCTAGCATAGAAAGAGCAGCACAATAACGATAATGACCCTGTTCCAAAAAGATAAATTTAATTTTTTTCTCAAAACTATGCTTAAATTAAATAATAGGTAAGGAAAAATATTGTTTGAAAATGAATTAATTAAAATGTTAGATCAGGCCCCTATCATGAAAAATAAATAAAAATGTTAACACCTCAAGAAATAAAACTAATGAATTAGTGGAATGTTATGAATAGGCAAGTGATTTTTAACAATTAACTAGAGATAAATATTTTTGCTTAAGAGATTTTGGTACCCCAGCGAAGTATTTAACTTCTGTTATATTTTACTAGTAAAGTACTAAACACAGTATTTTGTGAATAAAAGTAATTCATTATAAGAAACAATTTTTAAAAAAATACTTTAAGGCAATAGTATTTACTAATCAGAATGTGTGGTCTCATGAAGTGAATTTGCTGTGTGGTCCTTGTGTTTCTAAGAATTGATTTTCTAAGAATTGATCTCTTCTTTTAGGATTGTAACAATGGAATTTTATGGGAAGAATGATCTTACATTAGGAATATTTTTAGAGAGATACTGTTTCAGGTAAGAGCTAATTTCCTTGTGTTCCATTATGGCTTTTTGAAGACCAGAATTTCAACCTAAAACATAAGTATGAGTTTGATGTCAAGTGTTATATGGTCCTCACTTTAACACCACATTAAACCATGCCATGCAAAGAAGTAATCTACTTCATATTCAAATTGGGATGTCTTATACGGCACTTTTCTCATATATTTATCAATCTAATAACCTTGCCATCCCTAGGGCTTTTTCAAATGTCTTGTCCAATAGTGATTCAAATGACAGGCAAGGGAAGTGTTGGAGGCAGCTAGCTAGACCTCATTTTAAATCTTAGTGCTATTATTCCTCACATGACAAAAGGCAAGTAATTTAATCTCTATCATTCCCCCTTTAAAGGGAATACCAGTCCCCCCAAATGTCTAGGTTTTAATGGATAAAATGAATCATCTTGAAATTGTTGGACAAATAGAAATGACTTAACACACAGTAGTTGATGACAGTGGTTCAGCTGAAGCTCAGAGCAGCAGGAGTGCTGTACACTTTGCTCACTGGTCATCAATACTCTAGCAAGAATGCTGCTCTTTATTGACAGTGGTTCTGAGTAACCAGTATTCATTATTCTTGGCTTCTATGTTTTATGCTTAATGTGAGAAGGGCTCTTTTGTTTGTCAAAGGCCTTCTTATCAGTGCCCTAGCATGTTCTGCGATACTCCTATGGTGCATCACATTCGGCGCTTTGTCCATGGGCAAGGCTGTGTGCAGATAATCCTTAAGGAGTTGGATTCTCCAGTACCTGGATATCAACATACAATTCTCATGTATTCTTGGTGCAGAATCTGCAAACAGGTAAATATATCTTGGTACTATAATATATGACATTTATTTCTTTATTTGTATAGTTTTTTGGGGAGGTAGTAATCTATATTATTTTGAAACTGGTTGTAATTGGGCTCTTATTTTATCTTCCTTTGCTATATGTTCAAAATAATGTTCATTTTTTGACAATTTCACTACTGAAATATATCAGTCATTAAGTAAAATTCAGGTTCTTTGTTCAGTAAATATATTGAGACCGTATCTTGACAGTTATTAATTATTTTATTTATTCACTCAGCAATCACTCATTTTGCACCATCTGTGTGTCAGGAGGTACTGTGCTAGGTCCTAGGAATGAAAAAAAGAATACAGACTTTTCATCTAGGGGATAAGACAGATTTGTAAATTAATTATTGCAGTATATCAGGATGTTTGCACAATAAATCTGAGCTTATATCAGTATTTCTCTCTGAAGAGGTATGAATGAGACAGTGTTGAAAGTGAACCCTACTGATTTTCATGTACAATCTTGAAAAAGATATGAGTTTTATTTCTTTCATGTGCCTTTCTTTACTTTTCTAACTCTGGGGCAAATATTTGGCAGCATGATCATGTTTTTCATACATAATTTTTTTATCCAAATTACAGTGAGTATATATCCAGTTTAACTTCATTGTTACCATGGTTTTTTTTTAGTTTATTTTTGGAAGGAATATATGACATTTAGAAAATAATAGTATGACTTACGATAATATCTGCTGTCAAATCTAGTTCCTCCTGCATTAGCAAATATACCAGCCTAAAATCATTCTACCATTTATCAGTCTTACTTTCATATTTATCTTATAGGCCTTTAGTTCTCATTAGATAGTTGGTAATATTTTTTTGTGAACTCTGTAGATTGATCATTGCATTAAAGGAATAACTTGAATTTGAACTTTATATCTTGCATACTTCAGTATATGCACTTTATTTTAAAGACAAAACTTTCTGCTTTGGGGATTCTGATATAAAAGAGTTTTGTTACACAAAAATGAAGAACTTCTAGTGTAAGAAAAGTTACAACTTAAAAAAACCAAACATAAATATACTTAATATTAAATATATTAAATTTCTAGAAACCATGGTTATAGAAACAATAGGCAAAGAGCATAACATAGCAATTTAATACAAATGGACAGTAAATGTGCAAATAAATTTCACATTAGTAATCAAAGCAATGAAATCAAGTAGAAATTAAATAAAATGACTTTTTTTTAAAGAAATGGCATTTCAAATATTTATAATTCCTAGGATTGGTATGAAAGTAGAGATTGATATTCTGAAATACTGTTGGTACTGGAGGTTTTATAAACTAGTACACCTGTTTTGGAAGACAGTGTGTCAAAAAGTATGAAAGACCATAAGAATGTTCATGCCCTTTGATATTTTATTAATTTATTTCAAGGATGTAACTATGAATGTTTTTATGTATGTACAAGGATGTTCAACACAGCATCATCCAAATAAGGTGAAAATTATAATGTCTTACATGCACATAAGTAGGGATTGGGTTTAATATTCTAATGTAATAGGATAATCCTACAGCCATTTAAAAAGTTGTAAAGATTATCTTATGATAAAAATATTCATGATTTCTTGCTCAGTAAAGAATAAAAGCTTATAAAATTGTAGGAAAAGAGTTTGTACAAGTAACATTTACTGTGTAAATATATATTCATATATAGAAAGTAAACATACAGGTGTATTGTTGTTGGTGATGTGATTATCAGTGATATTGCTCTCCCTCACAACCCTCAGCTCCATTCACCTATAAACTTTTTTCTCCCTGTTTTCTGCATTCAGAATATATTGTTTGTATTAGAAAAGACATTTTAAAAAATGAAGTTCTCATTATTATTAGATAACTTAAATTATTTTTGTCGAATTCCAGGTAACACCAGTTGTTGCTCTTTCCAATGAATCCTGGTCTATGTCATTTGCAAAGTACCTTGAACTTAGATTTTATGGGCACCAGTACTCACGTAGAGCCAGTGCTGAGCCTTGTGGTCACTCTATTCATCATGATTATCACCCGTATTTTTCTTATAACCAGATGGTGGCATCTTTCAGGTAAGGAATCAAAGGGATCTTGTACATTGTCATATTTCCTGAAGGTTTTGCAACATTTCTACTGTTACTGGATTGAATTAAATTGTTTGTGTCATCTCCCACCTCCACCCTTGCAAAAGCACAGAACCAGACACTGCTAAGAGCTATCAGTGTTAACTTAATCTACCTAAAAAATGTATTATTATCCTTACTTATAAACTTTATAGACCTTACAAGTGAGGATAATAATATTGTATGTTCATTATAGAGCTAACAAGTTTTGAGGTCTTGATTTGAACCCTGGTTGACCTATCGGTTTCACTTTTTAAAAAAAAAACAAAATTTTTTGTAGTTATAGATGGACAGAATGCCTTTATTTTATTTGTTTATGTGGTGCTAAGAATTGAACCCAGTGCCTCATCTATTCTAGGCAAGCGCTCTGCCACTGAGCTACAGCCCCAGCCCCTCGGTTTTACTCTTTGTTTTGGCATTCAAGAAACTCTGTCAGAATTTTTGCTAAGGTATTAACTACCATAAAGATAATCAAATACTTGTAATAAAGCTAAAATTTCAAGTTTAATAAGTAAATAATCACCACTGTGGTATTAAATAATTTGAGGAAGGGTTCAGGCTCTGGCTTCAGAATATATCCAGGATCTGAACACTTTTCACTACCCTCAAAATTTAGTAGTCTCAGACAGTTTCCTTTTGGCCTTGTCCCACAGCCTGTGCTCAGTATGATATTATTAAAGGAAAAATCAACCAAGGTCATTTCTCTGCTCTAGATGCTGCACAGAGTCCCCGTTTCACCCTGAGTGAAGGCCAGAGTCCATTTACTGGCCTATAAGTCCTTACAGGCTCTGTCTGTTTGCCTAGGGCCTATCACTGTCCCCTCACACACGTGCTAGCCCCTTGGCTCAGCCTCACCTGTGTCAGGTAGGTTCCTGCCTGGGAGCCCTGTGCTGGTTCTTCTTTCTCTAAGCTCTTCATTCACAGGTATGCCTGCTGATTACTTACTTTGCATGAGTGTCTGTTCCAGTTTTTCCTACTCTGATCCCCTCTCATGACTAGTATTCCCCTGCTTCTCTTTCTTGTTTTGTATTTCTCTGACACTTAGCACTTGATGTATGTGTTTTAAATATTTATTTTTTTTAAAGAGAGAATTTTTTTAAATATTTATTTTTTTTAGTTTTCAGTGGACACAACATCTTTATTTTATATTTATGTGGTGCTGAGGATTGAACCCAGCACCTCTTGCATGCCAGGCAAGCACGCTACTGCTTGAGCCACATCCCCAGCCCCAATTTATTTGTTTTATTTTAAATATTTACTTGTTTTTCCTGAATCATGAGGAAATATCTTCAGTATCTAAAATAGCATCTAGGACATTTTAGACTCTGAGGGAACATTTGCTAATTAGAACTTATTTCTTTTCTTAAGCAAGAGCTTTAACCATGAAAGTACTGTGTAGGTGGGGCATAGCATTGACTAGGCAGTACCTCAGGCGGAAAGGAAATATTCTCATGAAGATTCCTCAGGAGTGGAAAGGTAAAGAATATCTATACCTATACCTATTATAGGAAGGAGTCTCTTCCTTACTCATAGAGAAGGTTTATATCAAAATCAGTTTTGTTTTTATAACAAATGAGGATAACTTCAAAAGGATACTGATGGCATCACAGTGCAGTGATGATACAAAACAAAATCTAAAATTGGGGAAAATATTTATGATTGAAATTTGTCTTCAATAACTTTGATTTTTAAAAAATACAATTTTATAGAAACTTTATTTTTCTTTACGCCTTATTAGGATTTAATTCACCATCTGGATATATCTCTGCTCAAGGTATTAAAATAGTTTTCATTTTTCTGCTGTTACTTGTATTTCTTCTTTCAGTTATTCTCCCATTCGGCTCCTTGAAGTATGTGTTCCACTCCCTAAAATATTCATTAAGTGCCAGGCCCCATTAAAGGTGTCCCTTCTTCAAGACCTTAAGGACTTCTTTCAGAAGTAAGTTTCAGTTTCTTTGGTGATCCTCTTTTTTTAAAAAAAGTCTGTGATGTACAGGTATCAAGTATCAAGATTTGTTCATTTAACTGTCTTTGAAAATGTCGATAACTTTTTTGAATTGTATGTTATATGTGCTTTATGGAAAAAAGTAGACAATACAGAAAAGCATTTTTTAAAAAGTTGAACTCTGATAATGCAAACAACTGTTAAAATTTTGAAGTATATCCTTCAGGTCTTTTTTGGTGTGCACAATTATATGATTTTTAATTAGATAGGACTTTTTTCAGTTATGGTTTTGTGTCTAGTGTCTGCTTTTTTCCCTTTTTATGTGGAGTGGAAAATTTGATCTCACCTTCTTTAAAGTATGTAATGTTCTCTGGTTTTAGAGTTTCACAGGTATATCTAGCTGTTGAAGAAAGACTTGCATCTTTGAAAATTGATACATTTAGCAAAACAAGAGAGGATAAAATGGAAGATATCTTTGCACAAAAAGAGGTAGTTCATTTCTTTAATAGAAAATCAAAAAGTCAATTGTCTACTTACTATAAATTGTTTTTTGTGGGGAAGGGTTATCTATATAGTGCCTATTTACTGAAATTTTATCTTGTTACCTGCTAGATGGAAGAAGGTGAGTTCAAGAACTGGATTGAAAAGATGCAAGCAAGGCCCATGTCTTCCTCTTTAGACACTCCTCAGCAACTGCAGTAAGTCTTTGAGTCACTTATTGCCAAGAAACAAAGTCTTTGTGAAGTTCTGCAAGCTTGGAATAACAGGTATATGATTTTGCAATTTAATTAATATTATTGCCAAATTGGCTGTGCCGTGACATTTGATAAATTTAAATAATTTATTAATTATAGACATTTCATCATATTTTTAAGTTATAAAGAAACTTCACCTACCCCCTCCTTTCCCTTTTTAAAAATCCTTTAAAATGTATGGTCTAACCTTTAGATTGCTTGTGAAGATATAAAAACCAAAGAAGGGAACAACCTTCAGTATTGTTTCAAATGTGTATGCTGCTGAATGGAATTTGACAGAATTAGTGTGCAATGAGTAATAATTGGAATAATTAGTGTGCAATGAGTAATAATTGATATGAGAGTATTTTAGTTAGCTTTTTTGCTGCTGTGAACAATTAGAGAAGGAAAAGTTAATTTGTGGCTCATGGTTTCAGAGGTTCTTAGCCGTGGATGGCTGACTCTATTGCTCTGAGATGGAGGTAGAACATCATGGCAAAAGAGTATGACACAGGGAAACACCTCAGGAAGTAGATCCAGAAAGCAGAGACAGAGACTTCTCTCACCAAGAACAAAATATATATCCCAAAGGCATACCGTCAGTGATCCACCTCCTCCAGCCACACCCTACCTGTCTATATGCCACACAATTAATCCCTTCAGGAAATTAATGCTCTTATTAGGTTAAGGCTCCTATAATTCAATCATTTCCTGAACTTTCTTGCATTGTTTAATACATGAGCTTTTGGGAGATAACCCATATATAAACCATAACAGGGGTGAGAATTCCAAATATATTACTGTATTTATCTTATGTCATTATTTAAATATTTATTTTTAGAAATATTTTTCTTTATACTAATTTGCTATTCTTTTATAATTGTAGTCATATCAACAAGAGCTCTTGATTTATTGGTTAGATATGATAAGAATTTAGTCCTAGATAGGTACAACTTTAAAGTCTGTTGCAATCCAAATAGGAAACAATTGTGATTTCAGAGTGTAAAAAGAAAATTTATAAATATTCAAAGTGCTAAAAAACAAACCATATTCTTTGACTGCAGGTTGCAGGACCTTTTTACAGCAGGAAAAAGGTAGAAAGAGACCTGCAGTTCCTCCAAGTCCTAGAAGACTGAGACAAGGAGAAGAAAGCAAGGTAGGAAAATAAACTTTTGTCTTTGGTCCTTCACTATAATTGATTCCATTCATAACACTTAGAAGTGGTAGTTTAATACATAATTGATTAATATCTAATAGATTTTCCATCTTGAAGTTGTGAGGTTTCAAGGAGATATAGGACTTGGAATACTTTTATGTACTAGCCTGAAATAAATGTTCTGTTCCGTTTCATTTATTTGAAATATTTATCATAAATCTGTTCTCCACTGGAGTCACTGAGATACTCTCATTGTGATAGCAAGTGCTACAAAGGAAAAGATGTGGGTACTCAAGAGTGTGTAATATAGTCCTCGTTTGTTTTACTATGAGTATTTACCTCTGTGCTTAAAATGAGAAGTTCTTAAGGTGTCTGAACTGGGTAAGTTCTACATCTTAATTTAACTGAATTAGTTTTATTTTGCTGGGGAACAAATTGCCATAGATTAGTGTCTAAAAATATAAATCTATAATTTCATAGTTTCTGTGGGCCAGAGATCTGGCAAGCATGGCTAGGTTCTCTGCATAGAATTTCACATAACTGAAATGAAGATTTTGGCCAGTGCTTCTGTCTTACTTGAGGCTCAGGGTCTTCTTCCAAGCTCATTCAGATTACTGGCAGAGTTCATTTTCTGGTGGTGATAAGAAGCAGATTATGCTAAGTGAAGTTTAGCCAATCCCTAAAAAACATAGGCTGAATGTCTTCTCTGATATAAGGTGGGTGACTCAAAATGGGGTAGGGAGGAAGAGCATGAGAAGATTACCACTAAATAGGGAAGAGAGGTGGGAGGGAAAAGGAGGGAGAAGGGGAATTGCACGGAAGATGGAAGGACACCCTCATCATTACAGAATACATGTATAATGATGTGAGAAAAAAAAAAAGAAGTGTGTCACATCAGATTGGGTAGAGAGAAGTGATGGGAGGGGAGGGGAGGGGAAGGGAAGGGGGGTTAGGAAGCACAGCAGAATAAAATAGACATTATTAGTGCTATATGTATATGTGTGACTGTATGACCAATGTGATTCTGCAACCTGTACACTCAGAAAAATGAGAAATTATACCCCAACTGATTCAAATATATGATATGTCAAGATCATTGTACTGTCATGTGTAACTAATTAAACAAATAAAAAAAAGATTATGTCTGGCTGTGGAAATTCCCCATTTAAAAAAAAAAAAAAAAAGAATGAGCTTCCCTTCTGTTGGTGGCTATTGATTTGGAGGCCATTCCTAACTCCTCCAGGCTATCTGCATTCATTGACCTATTCAAAGCCTGCAACAATAGTCAAATCCCTCTTGTGTTTCAGATCACTTACTTCCTCTGTCTCTTATTTATAGACTCGGTTTTGGTTTTAATGACTCATGAGATTACATCAGGCCCACCTGGAATTTGAGGTTTGGGGTCAACTGACTTGGGACTTTAATTACAGCTGCAAAATTCCTTCATAGCAGTAACTAAGTCAGTGTTTGAGTAGGTGGAAGAAGGTATATACACACCAGGGGCTGGTGACCATCTTAGAATTCTCATCATGCTGCCCAAATTTCACATGAGTTGGTATCAGTATTTTTCAGGTCCTCATGCTTTGATATCACAACATCTTTGAGCGAGTGTTTTCTTTTTATGTAGTGTTTTGTATTTGTAAAGGAATATTTTCATGCACTGATGGATCCAGGAAACTTTTGCTTTTTAGTAATATATAATGATTTTTCCTTTTGTCTCTTAAATAAATGTGTAGGAATCCTGTTCCCTTACAGTTTAGGTGAGAGTAAGAAAAAGATTATTAATGATCATTTAAATTTTAGTATTTTCCAACTAGTTCAGGGCTATTAATAAGCACAAACCCCTGGTGACCTTTCCATTTGCCCACTGAACGCACTGCAAAGGTAATGGTGTAAAATGTTGATACAGAATTGAAAAGATACCATCATTCAACAGAAAGTTATCTTTTTGAAAGATTAAAGATTGATTTGAAATTCTGTTGCACTGCCTTTATATTTAATTATTTGATAAATAGTTCTCAAGTGCTTATGATGTGCTAGGAACTTTTCTAGGTTATAGTGGATGCAATTAGGAATAAAGGTCATATAGTTACTGTCCTCATGAAATAATTTTCTAGTAAGTAAGAGACTGATAATACACATGTGAACCTATAATTATAAAAAGGCTCTGAAGGAAGAAATAAGGGAGATAGTTTTGCTGAAAGAGTAGCTAGTGGTGGTGGGTTATTTTATGTAGGGTGCCCAAGGATGTCTCTCTGATGTGATGATATTTAATCAGTGAACTTAGAAATGATTTTGTTGAAATCATGTGGCACTGATAGTCATTCTAAATATATTTTATCCACAGATAATTAGGACTTGAGAAGGTTCAATGGATAATAAAAGTTTACCAGCTTAATGATAATCTTACATATTTCTAGATGCCTTAATGCCAAGAAGTAAGCTTCTGTTTAGAACAATATTCTCAAAGTGTGGTTCAAGGACTGTTGAGGGGTTGTGACCTTTTCAGGGCTTCTGTAAGTTTCTCTTTATTAACCACATATCTGTATGGAGCCAGAACTTTAATCATAACAGTGTATTCATCAGATTAAATGCAGAAGCCAAATAGGAATATAGCTAGCTAGACACTAAAGATAATTGAAAAATGCAAAACAGTGCCACTTTTTCACCAATTGTTTTTAATTTTGGAAAATAAGTATTTTTTATTTACTCAATGTTTTTATACTTGTGCTAATATTATAATGGACTTATTACTATATTATTATTTTAGGGTACTGAAGATTGAATCCAGGCGTGCTTAACCACTGAGCCACATCCCCCAGCCCTTTTACTTTTTTATTTTGAGACAGGGTCTTACTAAGTTGCTTACGGCCTCTCTAAGTTTCTGAGGCTGGCCTTGAATTTGCAATCCTCCTGTCTCAACCTTCTGAGCCGCTGGGATTATAGGCCTGTGCCACCAAGCCCATCTTGGGCTTATTATTTTTAAATGAATAAATGAATATTATAAAATGTTCTCAGGTTTAATTTCTAATAAAAAGTAGATTGATTAATTTCTAATTAAAAGCTACATTAAATTATAAAGGTGGTTCTTTGTTATTTTTAGTACAACAGGTCTTGACATGAAAAAGTTCAAGATTCATTTGGTTAGACAGTTTTAAAAATGTGATTTTAGTATTCCCTTAAGAATACAGTATTTATTTCTTTACAGATAAATGCAATGGATGCGTCTCCACGGAATATTTCTCCAGGACTTCAAAATGGGGAGAAAGGTTGGTCCTTGAGTCTAGTGACCACTTGCCATTGGAAAGTTTGCATAAGTTGTTGTTTTATAACTGAATGAATTGTTTTTAACTTCCAATTTTAGCATTTTCCCCAATACAATTACTCAGAAACTTTTAACCCCCTACTTATAGATCATTTGTAACTCTATCATCTTAAGCTTATCATATAATATATTGTAAGAAGATAAGTTAGGATAGAGAAACACATGAAATATAGAGAGGACTGCTATTGAAGGAAGAAGGAATAGAGAACAGGAAATTGAATTTCTATTTTGCTCATTCCTGAATCCCTAGGTTTCACTAAAAAAAATCTTGTAACATTTAATTTATATTTTAATGTCACTAAAATATTTCCTAGGCTTAAAATATCTTTTCTAGTATCTTATTAGATAATTTGGTGTTATTGTAGAAACCTTGTGGGAGAATTTACATAGACTATCTTTGTTGGGCAAGAGCTCAACTCAATTTTTTTGGTATTTTTCTATAATAATTATGATATAGTGTCTTTTCTCCCCCAGAATGAGCATCTGATTTTTTTCCCATAGTGTCCTAAGACATTGTGTTATAGTGGAAAGAGTATTGTGTTAAATAGGAGTCAGATTTGATTGATATAGTCCCCTGAGATTTGATTGTGGTCAAGTCATATATGGAATTTTGTTTCCATTTCTGTGACATGAGCTACCTGACCTTGATAATTTTTAAAAAGCTAAAATTTTGTGTTTTAGCAATTAAAAATATGAATTGGCATTTTAAAACATTAATATTAAGTTGAAATAGACTTAATATTTTTAAATGACTCTTAGGATTGTATTTTTTTTTTTTAGAGGATCGTTTCTTGACAACACTGTCCAGCCAAAGTTCTTCCAGTTCTACCCATCTCCAGTTGCCTACTTCACCTGAAGTCATGACTGAGCAGTCAGTGGGAGGCCCACCTGAACTAGATACAGCCAGTGGTTCCAAAGGTACAGTTTAAGTCACTTTTTCTATATTTCATTGACTCTAAGGCTGTTAGTTGTCTCTTTGGCTTATATGGGTCTCTGAGAAAGAAAAAAAATCACTGCTAATTCTTTGACATAATGCTTTCTTAACTCTTAGAATATTTATTTTATACTTACCAAAAGTGCTTTTTAAGATAGAGCTTTTCATTCTATCACTTCTTTATTTAGTTGCACTACTTGACATGTAAGTATTACAATAACAAAATGTGATTCAGCTTTATTTACCTTCTGGGGCTCTTACTTCTGTAAGTTCCATGAAGTATAGGGTTGCTGCTTTGAAAAAAGAAAAAGAAATAAGAGAAATCACTGCCATTTCTCCCAACAAAAATATTTACTTCCTAACAGTAAATTAGTGCCTTGTCCTTTCTTTCCTTGCTTTCTGTTTAAGTAATAAATTGCTCAATATAAAATTTGGAATTACTTTACAATTGCTACTAATCTCAGGTATAATAGCCACAGTGCCCATTATTTAGTTGGACCTGAACTTCATCACATGAATAGTTGTAATGAAGTTCATGCATATTTGGGCAGTTATACCCTTATGGCTACTCACTGTCTCCTGCAGCAGAAACCATTGATGGTAGAATAATTTCAGTTTCAGAGGTGCTAAAATGTAAAGAAGAAAACCTGTCTCTAGAGTCAATGATATATATGTTTCACTGTGCTTTCTCTTTCGTTCCATAAGAGTCATTTTTCCTAGATTAGAAATTTTGAATCACATCTGATAATTATGATATTGATATGTCTGCCAGTATTCCCCAAGGGGAAATAAAGTTGACACTTTAATTTTTTTATTCTTCCTGAATTTTAGTATACAAGTGGAATATTTTTTTTATTCTAGATGTGTTTGATGGATATTTGCTGGGATCCACAGCCAGCCAGGTGAAAGAGAAGTCAACCACGAAAGCCATCTTTGCAAATTTGCTTCCAGGAAATAGCTATAATCCTATTCCATTTCCTTTGTGAGTATTATACGAACTTTGTGTTTTTTTTCCACTCCAAACTCCACCATGTCTGTTTTTTCACCATTATTAATTTCTTAATTATGTAAAATGCTTTGTTTTCCTTAATGTCGTAACCTTGCCCATTAGGGGCTGAGTAAATAGCACCTAAATAAAATGAATGAATGTGCCTTAACAGTACCTAGAAGAGTTAGAGTGGAAGTCAGGGGAGCAAAATTTGCATTGAGAGGGAGTCACCATTGAGTTTTCATGTAATAACAGTAGAGTGGCTGGGTTATTCTTGTTGGACTAGTAGTATGTCTTCTTCACAGTTTCTAGAAGACTTTTCTCTCAAGCTTATACTGGAACGAAGTATTTTAGACTTCTCTGGTTCTTTGGAAATTCTTTTTGAGATTAATATGGCTAAAATTTTGGTGCTATAGAAAGTTTTTTGGAGTCAATATTCTATAGTCCTGTGATTTGAAACCTAATTCTGACAATTTTCCAGTTGCCTTCAAATTTTTTTCTTGATTGTTTTTTGTTTCCTTTTGATTCAAGTTCTCATAATTTGCATACATTTTTGCTTAATTAATTATAATTCTGTAGTATTTAGGTGAAATTGTCCTGAAATTTACTTACAGAGTGTTAATGGATTTTGTATTTGATTTTCTGCTAATTTTATTTTTATTTATTTAATGCATTTTAAAAATTTAAACAGTGATCCAGATAAACACTACTTAATCTATGAACATGAACGGGTGCCCATTGCAGTCTGTGAGAAAGAACCCAGCTCCATCATTGCTTTTGCTCTCAGGTATTGTTCTTGGGACTTTTTCCCCAATGGTTATATCTGTGTATTTTATGTATGTCTATAATTCTTTTTTGGGAGATTGTTCACATAAAGCATAACAAAATGATTAATAAAAATACTTTTTGTTTCAGCATGGTGGTCTGTTCTCTTTGTACCTGAAAACCTTCTCTTTATTCAAATAATGGGGTATAGCATGAGTCTTAAGCAAGTTCCTAATAACTGAACTGACTAGAGAGTTTATTTACTGCCCCTTGAATCCTGAAACTGTTTAATTTGTACCCCTGTATCCCTTACTTTGATTTACTTATTAACATAATACGTGGGACATATTTTCCTAATAACAGGTGAATATCTTGTTTTTGTATTCTGTTCTCATTTCCTTTCTGCTTCCTATACACACTAGGTAAATTTTCCTACCTTGAGAATGCTATTTCTATTCCTTAAGTCATACGTATATTTGACTTTCTGACATAGTTATCATGTGTCTTAAAGAGGTGACCCACTGGGCTGAGGTCCTGGCTCAGAGGTAGAGTGCTCGCCTACCACCTGTGAGGAACTGGGTTCGATCCTCAGCACCACATAAAAATAAAGCAAAGATATTTTCTCTACCTATAACTAAAAAATAAATATTAAAAAAAGAAGCAACCCACTTTAAAAATATTGATATGTCTAAAAAACCTCAGCTTTTTGATCATAAAAGTATCTTGACAGTGGTTCAACCGTTTAAATAGAATCCAAGGTGTTGAATCAAATTTTTTTTTCTATTGTAAGGTGTTAAATTTTTCCTTTTGGATATTTGTTACAAGGTGTATATTTATTCAGCAAATATTTGGCGTTGTATCTACAGGGGTAAACAAACTATTTTTTTTTGTACCAGGGATTGAACCCAGGAGTCCTTAACTGTTGTGCTACTCCCCAGGCCTTTATTTTTTATTTAGATACAGGGTCTTGCTAAGTTGCTTAGGCCCTTGCTAAGTTGTTGAGACTGGCTTTGAACTTGCAGTCCTCCTGCCTTACCCTCCTGAGCCACTGAGATTACCACAACACCTGGGAAGATTTACATGCCTCTGCTTTTATGATATTTAGAGTTTACTGTTGGGATAATAAGAGTTTTTTCTTTATAAGATTTTATATGATAATTTTTAAGATCTTTGCCTTTTTATCCTTTGTGAAGATAGCATTTTATTCTAATTTACTGATTAATCATAGCATATCAATAGATAAGAAAGGTGCCAAAATGAAATATATATTTTATACTATTAGGAAGAAAGTATTCTAGTTGAAGACATTTCCTTTCAATGTCTTAAAAGAATAATATACCCAACATGCCTCTTTGTTCTATGACATTTGATTTATCTAAAGCATGACTGCCAGATTACTATTCCAGTAGTCAAATGTTTTGGGCTAATAGACATTAAAAAAAGTTTTTTTTTCTTCAAATTTAGTACCTTTAAATAGAAAATCACTTTTAAGTTCCTTTATTCTGTATTAATCAAATCCTGAGGATTTATTCTTTTCGATTACCTGTTCAGTACCTGGATTAATTTGATTTAAATTTTAATAACTAGGTTCTTTTGATCGTTGCTAAGGTTATTGGTACTGGTTGGGAGTCAGTGGGTCCTTATTTGTATCATTCTTTACAAATACATAGACCTTCCTTATGAAGCTTCTAATTGATCACTTTCATTAATTAACTGAAGTTCATTTGTTTAATCATGGACATTTAATAATGGTTGTGTTTCTATAATGCAAAATTTATTCTAAAGCTTATGATTTGTTTTTAAAGAAAGCTTAATGTTTAACATTTTTTAAACCTATTTCTACGTTAAGGTGTAAAGAATACGGAAATGCCTTAGAAGAATTGTCTAAAGCAACTCTGTGGAACAGTGCTGAAGAAGGGCTTCCAACAAATAGGTGATTCATGATTGAGTACACTGTATTTTAATTTAGTTATGTTGTCATTTTCTGTATCCTTGTGTTTCAGTTCTATCATAGCATATTATCAGTATTAAAATTTTTAGGATCCAGATAATGGCATTCAGTTCAGCCAGTAATTGAGACAGCAAAATTAAAGTACAGCAAAAGACCTTAAATAGTCCCTTAGCATGTAGTTTTCTGTCAATTGCCATATAGTTCAGAATATGTTCTAAACTTCCCAACATTTTTTTGGGGAAAAAAAAAGGTACTGTTTTTATTTTAAAAATGGTAACTTGTAAAAAGTACACCATTGCTTGGCTTTGTAATTTTAAGTGTTTGTGAATTTTATATACCTAACATTTAAAAAAAAAGTCCCAAACCAGGTTGTTCACTATTTTAGACATTTAAATAGAAATTGTCATAGTCTCATTATTAATGAAATAGGTTTTCCAATTTTACTAGTCTAGTTAAATTTGCTTGAATTATCACTATGAATAGAATGAAAAAAATGAAATTGTTATTTTCTGTAATTGTTTGGTGACAGATACAAATCTAACTCTAATGAACTTAGGGGAAAATTTTATAAAAGTCTGTGGCTTTTGTACATTTCCATACGTTTTTATAGTTAAAGCATTTTACTTTCTTCGGTAGATATTCCGAAACTTTTTGTTTAATGTTCTAACCTGTGTTTATGTAAATTATTAATCAGATTTCTGATTTTGTGGGTTGGCTTAGGTGTCTAGTAGTTTAGTGTAGGAATCAGAATACACTCTATGTTCTGAATAGTTTAAATTAATTTTTCCTTTGTCTTTCTTCTTAGTATTTTAGACAGCAGGCCAAAGAGTAGCAGCCCTATTAGATTACCTGAAATTAGTGGAGGACAGAACAGCCGCACAGCAGAAGCAGAATCACAACCAAGTATGATCGCAAATGGAGAAGTATTTATAATTGTTTTATTTGTGAATATGATTTGAAGAAGAAAACACAGAAGTACCATTTGGAAAAGATTTACTATTTCTGGTCTTTGAAATATAGTATGGATTTAAACTTTTTTTTTTTAATATGCTTTTTAAATTTTTTTTTCTTTTAGTTGTAGATGCACACAATGCCTTTGTTTTATTTTTAATTGTTTTATATGGTGCTAAGTATCGAACCCAGTGCCTTATAAATGCCAGGCTAGCACTCTACCACTTAACTACAGTTTCATCCCTGAATATCCTCTTTTATAGATGTGATTTTTAAATATAAATTCAAGTTATTGAACTTCAAATTCTTAGAAACTCCTTTTTCTATGCAAAAAGAAAGAGTATCATCTTCCTTCTTTGAGCTTTCAATTTAAAATGTACATTCTAAAATAAAACATGAACTTATATATTTTTTTGAGTTTATAGTGTTAGTTGACACTATGAAAATTTTACGTTGTTTCTTTTAATCTCCACAATAAGCCCACAAGGATTATTTGACTTCCCTATTTTCAGAAAGGAAGTTAAGGTTTAGATAAGTAGCTTGCTTGAGTTTTAGACAGTGGTGGATATGGGATTTGGTCTTGGGTTTTATTGACTTTTTCAGTTAGCAATGTATTTAGCTACAGTGAACAAAAAATTCACTTGTCTATAAGGGCTTAAACATATATGACAGTCTACTTTTCTAAAATAGGTCAGCCTGGAGGTGGGCAGTTGCTGGCATTGGTCAAGCTGCTCAGCATTGTTATGACAACTGAGGGATAGTTTCTCTTGAATACTCTTAAATTTTTCTCATATTAAATAATATTCCATTTTGTTTGCTTTTGAGGCAGAAGAAGGGCAGTAGAACCTGCAGCTATTCTCTTACTGAGGAAGCAGAGATACCCACTTTGGTCCCATTGGTCAGAACTGAGTATTAGGGCCCCCTCTAACTGGTAAAAAAAATAGGGGGAGCATTGTCCTGAGACTGCACACATAGCTGTCCCCCTAAATTTAAGTTCTCTTAGCAAGGAACTGGGTAGTAGTGGATATTAAGGAAGAAATAATAGTGTCTACCACTTTAAGTAAGTATTTTCATGACTGCTATTTTCTGTTGATTATGTAAATGGTCATTTATTTTGGTAAATGATAAATTTATAGTATTAGAATCACAATATGTATGATTTAATGAAGGAAGCTCAAAACTAGGAATAAAAGAACAAGATAGTAAATTCTTGGCTATCCTATAGTATTTATTTTTTGCAAGATGCTGAAAAAGAACTCATTTTCCCATTTTAACATTTCGAAACACAAAAGATGAAAATATGTAAACTTTAACTCTGAATTCTTTTAGCTTGTGGAATTATTGTTTCAGTTGAATTGACTGTTTTGTAATAAGAACTTAGCTATAATTTAATCTTTTGGCTGAAGATGTGACTGTTTTTGGAAGACAGTTTTGAAATACCTTCTAGAGAATTTCTCACATTTTGACAGGTCAACTAGCTGAGCATTGCTTTCCTTCTGTGTTTCTGATAGCATAAGTGCTTGACTACTCAAAAAACAACAACAATAACATGTGGAATAATAATCTTTGCTAACACAGGAATAAGTTGAGATTTTTTATTTTCCACTTGCAGTGACCTGTAATTGAAATTAATATGTTACCTTTTATTTTTAGCCAAAAAGGCTTCTGGAATGTTGTCCTTCTTCAGAGGGACAGCAGGCAAAAGCCCTGATCTCTCTTCCCAGAAGAGAGAGACCTTACGTGGAGCAGATAGTGCTTACTACCAGGTTGGGCAGATGGGAAAGGAGGGGACAGACAATCAAGGCATTGAGCCTCAAGGTGTGTAGACCATATGTGCCGGTCCCAGGCTCTAGTTTATTTATTTTGGTTTTTAAAGTTTTCTTATAGTGCTACATAGGTAATTCTTAACTACTGAAACCAGGGCATGTCCACTGTTCTCACTCCTCAACATGATAGTAGAAAAAGCATGGCATTTGAGGAGTCCAGCTGGTTTCAGATTTTGTTGCTATTATTTACTGTGTGATACAATCAGAAATCCTTAGTTGCCATACCTGTAAAGTGTCTAAAACAGTGTATTCCAAGGTTTACTGATGACTTAGTGACATTATACACTAAATCATGGGACAGAGGTCCCACTATGTAACTCAAATCCTCATGTTTTCATTCCTCTGCCCCATCCCCAAGATGTTCTCTTCCTTTTCTAATTCTTGTAAAATTGTGGCTATTTATGCCCATCTATATTTTGATATTTTAAAATCATGTCTATCTGATTGTGTTTGTATATGGGTTTAGAACAGTATTTGGCAGATCCATTCATTTATTTTTGTCCGCTTGATTTTACATTGAGTAGTTGCAACTGAGTAAATTATTTATTATCTGTCCCTTTAGAGAAATTGTTGAGTGACTCCTAGGTTATTTCATGAATTAGCTGTTAAAATATAATAATTACCATAACAAATTTTGATTAGCAATTGAGAGATCTGTTTAGTGTTCTGGAGGCTGCAGTTGGCCCGCAGGTGTTTATAATGTGATCCTTGGAGAGTCTTGATTCTTTGGAAAATGATTTTGAAATGTGAAAACTTAGGGGACAATTTGTTCTTTTTGATACTAATATGTATTTCAAGTATACAGTAAACAGTGAATCTTGTAGGTTTGTCAGAAACATCAGTCAAATTAAAAAAAAACAACCTCTGAATTAGATTTTAATATTTGGGGAAGTGTTATTCTATACATATCTGGAAAACTAGTCACTAATTGATAAAGAAGCCATGGAAGTTCTTGGTGTCAGAGTTGAGTTTGGTATAATAGGAGTTAAGTAAAATTATTCAAACCGAATTCTCTATTTCTTTAATCTAAATATTGAAACTTTTAAAATAACACATTTTATTGTAATTGTTTACAGAGTTTAATAGTGATTTTACTAGGTTATTTTTATTGTTGATTCACTAATTTTTGTTGTTATATCAGGGACAAAAGATAAAATGAACTGATAACTATTTAAAACTTTGCCTTTACTAATGATATTAAACCTTTTAAATGAGGTAGATGGAGGAGATCCACAAAAGAAACAATTCACAAATCCTCACGTTGAACTTCATAAGTATATAATAATGTGTTGTCTGCCTAGGGACAGGGACCATAATTAAGCAAACTGTTACTTGGGAATTCTAGCTTTATACTAGTTAAATATCCTGTTTCTTGAGATGAATATTAAAATCTGCCAACATGAGGTTTATTTATGTATAATTTAGTTTCTAAAAATGTATTGTTGAATTTATAAAGATATTTAATTAAAGTTACAATTCATAAATTTATAAATTATACTTTAATTTCTAATATTTAAATCTTTTCCTGTTATATAATGGATATACACAGAGCTCGACAAGCATTTAGAATTGTATATGGGTACTAGAAACTTATTGTTCAGAATAGTATCACATACTATAAATTTTGTGATGTTTATAAAGAAGTTGTATAATAGTACAATGATTAAAGTACAATAACCAATGTAAAGGTGGAACTGGGTTCTATTTAAAAAAAATTTAAAGTATGTAATAGTGATCATATGATTATTTTCTAATCTCCCCTGTGGATCATGTTGACAGCATGGTAATAAACAGGCATTTCAACTTCACATGAAAGATGCTTTCCTGGAGGAACCTACATGGTTGCATTTAGTGGTGGGAAAGGGAAGGAAAAGGTATTTTTTTTGATTCATAAGAGATTTTTTAAAAAACTCTTTTGTAGAATTTTCTGATGCTAATGCCAAATTTTATTGTCGACTGTACTACACTGGAGAGTTTCATAAGATGCGTGAAGTGATTCTGGGCAGCAGTGAGGAATATTTCATTTGTTCCCTTTCCCACTCGTCGCCCTGGCAGGCCCGAGGAGGCAAATCAGGAGCTGCTTTCTATGCAACTGAAGGCAAGATTTTTAATCATTTTTCTGGTTGAGTGGTCTTCATCTTTTCCCCTGAAATGATTTATGATACTTGAACTGAGGTAGTAGGGTATTGGCTAATGGCAAATGATGTTTTCTGACTTCCATTTTATTTTAAGAGGAATTAATAAAATATTTAAAATAATATACCTCTATGTGTTTGTAATGAGATTCAGGCATTGATCAAGTCCTTACCTTAGTAAACTCTAGTTCTGAGCTCTCCAAAGGTAAAGAGAAAGAGTACTTCTAGAAAGCTCAAAAGGGGTATATCAGAACTGATGAAAAATGAAAATAGAAATATTTTTAGCCTGAAAGTAGAAAGACCAAGTTCTTAACCTAAAAAGTTTGCAGAATATGTGACCATTGTGTTTCAGACTCAATTTGCTCTAACCACTGAAAGCAAAATTATTTAAGAGAATACAGCTGGAAATTTGTTGTTTGATAAATATTTTCATAACAGTGACTTAGTGGATTATTAACAATGGAGTTCATATAACTTTATTTGATAGTTCTAAAAATTAGGTCACCTAGCAATGAATTTTGTGGTACAGAAATTTTGTGATACAGAGTAGAAGACTAGTGACTACATAAATCCTCAGGATCTCTTCTAGCCCTTCCATTACTTGAGAATTATGTTCTGATCAAAATTTTCATGGTAACATCAGAAAATATCCATTAAAAACATAAAATAAGGATGATTTGGGATCTCTGGAATGATTTATTATAGAAGATAGTAGATATTATGATTGAATAAATACTTGAAATTTCTGCTTTTTAGATGATAGATTCATTTTGAAGCAGATGCCTCGTCTGGAAGTCCAGTCTTTCCTTGACTTTGCGCCACACTACTTCAATTATATTACATAATGCCATTCAACAAAAGGTAGAAATCCAAATCTTGAATCTTGGTCAACGATCAGAGTTTTACTGGGCTTTCTTTCATCCTGAGGGTTAGTACTAATGATAGTTCTCCCTGAACGGGACATGACTGGATCTCAGGATGCAATTGAGGTCTGGTGGAATGCAGATTTTGCACTGTAGTTTTCTTATCTTTGCCAGTAAGGAGTCAAGTGATCTTGAGCAAAGTGTTTTTAATTAGTATGTATATGAAAGTTAATTTAAATTTAAGACTAACAATGTTAACTGCAAATATTGTAATTTGTAACTTTGTTGAGACAGAAATTTGGAACATGTTGAGAAATCAGGAAATGCCTCCTTTAGCTAGAAAAGCAGGAAGTCATTGGCCCAGGTTTGCCTACTTTTCATCGAGCAATGACCACGCTCCTTCCCCCACCTTCATAAAATTATGAATAGAATTTTAGGTGCTTTTTATTGTGAGTTATTAGAGGAAACTAGATATCATAATAAAGTGCTTGAATTTGAACAACTGTGAAAGATTGACCCTTTGGAAAATGGTAAGGGTCTAATATTTTCATTGGCTTCATTACTACAAGCACTTCTGAGATTCAAGGGTTTGAGTTACTTTTCCAGGACCTTTGGCTGGTTGTATCAGCAGTAAATCATGAAATCATTTTTACAACATGTGAATAACCCACATAATATAAAAAATAGTATTGGATCACAAATAATCCCTTTAATAATAGTTTTCTTTGATCTTTTCTTGATTAGAGGCCCACTGCCTTAGCCAACATTCTTGGAGTTTATAGAATTGGTTATAAGAACTCTCAGAACAACACAGAAAAGAAGTTAGATCTTCTTGTCATGGAAAATCTTTTCTATGAGAGAAAAATGGCACAGGTAAGGACACTGGACTTTGTGAAGCATTAAGCTATTGGAACTCTTTGTACTTTTGGTACTTGAATATAATGAATTCAAATAACTTCTTATTTTATAGTAAATATTTAACATTGCTTACTAGATGAAATTGGACTTTTGACTTGGAAAAAAGAATAAAGAAAAAATATTGTTATGGACTGGTCCTAAAATGTAACATATCAATATTCTAGAATCATAGAATTGGTAGAATAAGAAAGCAGACTTCCACCACCTGAATTTTAAAAATAAATTTATTGAAGCCCATAGAAATTGAGTAACTTAGTTATTTTTAGATCTCAAGTTGGTCTAGATTCTAGAAAAGTGTTCTTCAAAGTTCTGGTTCTTAAATTATTTCCAGTCTTCAATGAGTTAAGGAGCTTATGCCAAACTGTGATCCAGTGCACTGCTTCTTCATGGAGAAAATCTTCATCTGAGAAATAATATTAGCTGAACTAAACTGTGTGCTTAATAGTCTAATGATTTATCTATATTCTGTCACTGGCTCCTTAACATCATCAAAAGCCAGGAGCAATTGACCAGCAATGGTCTATAAACTACACTCAAATCATACTGGTTCTCGCATTCAGGTTCTCTGACCTTTGAGTGTACCACTTTTCCTGCTACCCAATTATTCCTAAAATTATACAGTTTTTTCTCCATTGCCACAGTAATTGTACAATTTTGATATCAAGACTGTTTCTTACGAAAGTTAATTTGAATCCTTTTTATACTGCTTTATAATCCAATCATATATTTTCGGAGTTACTCTTTAATGTACCATAAATTTATTAAATTGATCAGCAAATTTCTGAAATGTTTTAGTAATTGAGTACCTAGGTATTAGTTTCATATGATATACTTATATCACCATGTATTTTATGCATTGTACAATTATTTCACTATAAATTTAATGACTATTTTAAAAGTCATGATTGAGTTTTTAAACTAAATTTAAAAGTATATAATTGTAACCACTACAAAAAGTCTGTCTGCCTTTTTAATTGAATTTCATTAATAAACTATTGTGGCAACTCATACATAAATAACAAAGAATTGTTTTTTCTGCTAGGTGTTTGATTTGAAGGGTTCACTTAGGAATCGAAATGTAAAAACTGACACTGGAAAAGAGAGTTGTGACGTGGTCCTGCTGGATGAAAACCTCTTGAAGATGGTTCAAGACAACCCTTTGTATATTCGTTCTCATTCCAAAGCTGTTCTGATAACTTCCATCCATAGTGACTCCCACTTCCTTTCTAGCCACCACATTATAGATTATTCTTTGCTGGTTGGGCGAGATGATACTAGCAATGAGCTGGTAGTTGGAATTATAGGTAAGTTAATAGATATATACTACTTATAGCTCATGATTGAAAGAGAAAAAATTGTAAAATTCTTTTGAGTCTTGTTAGGTTTACTGAGTACTTTAATAAACTTTCATTTGAAATTTTAAAAATAATAGTTTTTCATCCTAGTTCCTTCTATTCAATTTTTTCATCTCCATTTTCATTATTTTTGTCAAAAATACATAATTTCAGGCTGAGTTTGGTGGTACCTGCTTGTAATCACAGTGATTTTAGTGGTTGAGGCAGGAAGATTGCAATTTTTTTTCTTATCTCAGCCTAAGAAAAATAAGGGGAATAAGCTAAGTCCTTTTGTAGTCTGTTGAATACCTTAAATTTATAGATAATCAAAATTTCCTACAGAATGTCTTATAACTTTTTCTTGATTTAGTAGTGAGTGGTTTTCTAGCTTTGGCTTTTATTGAGTATTGTAAATAGTAGGGTCATATTGGCATCTTTTGTGATGGCTTTGTGGTCATCAGATCTTGACATTTTGCCTATTACCAGTGGACTTGAATGAAACTTCCAAGGAGAATATATCTTCCTAAAGAAAGTTGGCTCAGTTTAAAGAGTAAAAATCAGTGTGATCAATGAGCCTGGTGGAAAATCAGATCAGGCCATTCATTATCCTGCAAGTGTTAACACTGACTTATGCAGTATTTATACCATCTAGTGCAATGCCTTTCTTTTCTTTTCTTTGGTAACACAGTTGCAATGTAAAATAGAAAAAAATAGAAATTAGAAATCATGAACAGTTTTATTAATACTACTGTGTCCGTTTTGTAAAATACAAGTGTATATTATGTCTTTTGACAGGTTGAATTTTAAACTAGAGAAATAATGTTGTAAATCATAATAGCTACTTTTAATTTAATATGAAAAACTCATTTAACAATATTGAAAGTACTTAATGTATTATAATATATATATATATTTCTCTACTTTGGTTCCAGCTGTTTTATATGATTGACATGTTATTTAAAAGATAACTGCCTTTACCTTTTAGAGACTTGTACTGTAAATAAAGAAGACTTATAATAAACTGCAATCTGCTTACTCAGTTTTGAATCTGCTTACTTAGTCTTGAATCCACTTGAGGAAATTACAAAAGTAAAGGGTGTTGGATGTGCAAGCCTTGTTCCTGGCCTGCTGATGTTGCCTTCTATTCACTCCTTTCCTCTTACTTTTCCAATGGAAGAATTTAATTATTTCGTTGAAACCTGGGGTTCATTCTGGCCAGTAAGGGACAGGGCTGTATTGGCTTTCACATTCTTCTTGAGTTTTAGTTTTCCTGACAGGCACTCAAGAACTCAAGCTCTTTACTATGTGGGATTGGCCTAATTTGCAGGTGGGCGGGGCTTTCTCAACCACAATTTCTTCCATGGCTTGGAGGCAAATCCCATACTACCTAACTGCATCAGTCTTTTGAGCCTAAAGCTACAAGGCCCACCTCTTACCTGGATTCATTGGGGCAACGGTGAGAGTGGTTGCTTCTGAGTATGCCCAGAAGTTGCTGGGCTGTGCAGGAAAATAAGTGCCTGGCACAGAGTGGCAAGGGTGGTATCTCTGGCTCATTTACCTCCTTGCTTTTCTCTTGTAGGGTGGAAGAAGTGGATGGTAGGGAAGAGGCAGAGTGAATTCTCTAGTCCCTATTAGCCTATAAATATCTTGTGTTGGAAATTAATTATTTTATAAAATTCCTGAATTAATAAAAGTAAGGTTTTTTTAATGAGATTTTATTGTAATTTTAAAAATGTATAACAAGTTTTATTACCTTAACAATTTTTAAGTGTATAATTCAGTTGTATTAATTATATTCACATTGTCTTTTATATAAGATATTCAGAATATTTTTATCTCAAGAACACCTGCTATCCCTTCAAGTCCCAGGTAACCGCAGTTCTGTTTGTCTTTATTAATTTCACTATTTAAGATAGTTCATCATATACTAGGGTGTTGTAATTTTGTGACTGTCTTTTTCACTTAGCATAATTCTTTGAAGTTCACCTTTGTTGTGGCATGTGACAGAATTTCTTTTTAAAGATTGAATGATATTCCACTGTATTTATATACCATATTTTGTGTATCCATGAATCCTTCCACAAATGCTTAATTTTATGTGTCAATTTGACTGAACTAAGGGATGGCCAGATACCTGGTGAGACATTATTAGGAATGTATTAGGAATGTATTAGGAATGGTTTTTCTGGAAGAGATTAGCATCTATTTTTCAATTTCAAATTTTCTTTTTAAAATCTTTTATTTGTTCCCTTTAGGTATACAGGACAGTAGAGCATATTTTGATATATTATTCATATATGGAATATAACTTATTCTAATTAGGATCCCATTCTTGTGGTTGTAGGTGATGTGGAGTTATACTGGTCATGTATTCATACATGAACATAGGAAAGTTATGTCCAATTCATTCTACTGTCTTTCCTGTTTCTATCCCCCTTTCCTTCTCTTCATCCCCCTTTGTCTAATCATTGAACTTCTGTTCTTCTCCTCCCCAACTTTATTATGTGTTAACATCCACATATTGGAACATTTGGCCTTTAGTTTTTTGGGATTGACTTATTTCATAATACTTAATATAATAAGTCTCCAGATCCATTCATTTGCTGCCAAATGTCATAAAGTAATTCTTGTTTATAGCTGAGTAATACTCCATTGTACATATATACCATGTTTTTAAAAATATTTTTTTAATTATTGACAGTCTTTTTTATTTTATTCATTTATTTGTATGTGGTGCTGAGAATCGAACCCAGTTCCTCACACATGGGAGGCAACCGCTCTAAAACTGATCCCCAGTCCCAGCCCCCTCATTTTCTTTATCCATTCATCTGTTGAAGAGCACCTAGATTGGTTTCATAGCTTGGCTATTGTGAATTGAGCTGCTATAAATATTGATGTGGTTGTGTCACTACAGTATGCTGATTTTAAGTCCTTTGTGTATAAACTGAGGAGTGGGATAACTGGGTCAAATGGTGGTTCCATTCCAAGTTTTCTGAGGAGTCTCCAGACTGCTTTCCAGAGTGGGTGCATAAATTTGCAATCCCACCAGCAATGTATAAGTGTACCTTTTCCCCCACATCCTTGCCAGCATTTATTGTTGTTTATATTCTTTTTTTTAATATATCTTATTTTTTATTTTATTTTATTTTTTAATTTTTTTTATTGATTGTTCAAAACATTACAGAGCTCATGATATATCATCTTTCATACATTTGACTCAATTGGGTTTTGAACTCCCGTTTTTACCCCAACTACAAATTGCAGAATCACATCTGTTACATACTCACAATTTTACATAATGGCATATTAGTGACTATTGTATTCTGCTACCTTTCCTATCCCCTACTCTCCCCCCTCCCCTCCCCTCCCCTCCCATCTTCCCTCTCTACCTCTTCTGCTGTTGTTCAATTCTCTCCCTTTTTTCCCCTCCCCCTTGCCCCTCATAACCTCTTATAATTTTGTGTATCATTGAAGGTCTCCTACCATTTCAATATGCTTTCCCTTCTCTCTCCCTTTCTCTTCCCCCATTCGTCTTTGTTTACTGTTAGTCTTTTCCTCATGCTCTTCCTTCCTGTTCTATTCTTAGTGGCTCTCTTTATATCAAAGAAGCCATTTGGCATTTGTTTTTTAGGGCTTGGCTAGCTTCACTTAGCATAATCTGCTCTAATGCCATCCATTTCCCTGCAAATTCTATGATTTTGTCATTTCTTAGTGCTGCATAATACTCCATTGTGTATAGCTGCCACTTTTTTTTATCCACTCGTCTATTGAAGGGCATCTAGGTTGGTTCCACAGTCTAGCTATTGTGAATTGTGCTGCTATAATAATTGATGTGGCCGTATCCCTATAGTGCGCTCTTTTCAGGTCCTCATTGAATAGTCCGAGAAGGGCGATAGTTGGTTCAAATGGTGGATCCATTCCCAGCTTTCCAAGAAATCTCCATACTGCTTTCAAATTGGCCTCACCATTTTGCAGTCCCACCAGCAGTGTACAAGTGTACCCTTTTCCCCACATTCTCGCCAACACTTATTCTTGTTTGACTTCATAATGGCTGCCAATCTTACTGGAGTGAGATGGTATCTTAGGGTGGTTTTGATTTGCATTTCTCTGATTGCTAGAGATGGTGAGCATTTTCTCATGTACTTGTTGATTGATTGTATGTCCTCCTCTGAGAAGTGTCTGTTCAGGTCCTTGGCCCATTTGTTGATTGGATTATTTGTTACCTTATTGTTTAATTCTTTGAGTTCTTTGTTCATTCTGGATATTAGGGCTCTATCTGAGGTGTGAGGGGTAAAAATTTGTTCCCAGGATGTAGGCTCTCTATTTGCCTCTTTTATTGTTTCTCTTACTGAGAAAAAAAAACTTTTTAGCTTAAGTAAGTCCCATTTATTTAATCTTGTTATTAACTCTTGGGCTATGGGCGTCCTATTAAGGAATTTGGAGCCCGACCCCACAATATGTAGATCGTAGCCAACTTTTTCTTCTATCAGACGCAGTGTCTCTGATTGGATATCTAGCTCCTTGATCCATTTTTGAGTTAACTTTTGTGGCTGGCGAGAGAAAGGGATTCAATTTCATTTTGTTGCATATGGATTTCCAATTTTCCCAGCACCATTTGTTGAAGATGCTATCCTTCCTCCATTGCATGTTTTTAGCCCCTTTATCAAATATAAGATAGTTGTAACTTTGTGGATTAGTCTCTGTATCCTCTATTCTGTACCATTGGTCCACCTGCCTATTTTGGTACCAGTACCATGATGTTTTTTTTACTATTGCTTTGTAGTACAGTTTGAGCTCTGGTATCGCTATACCTCCAGATTCACACTTCCTGCTTAGAATTGCTTTTGCTATTCTGGGTCTTTTGTTTTTCCATATGAATTTCATGATTGCTTTATCTATTTCTACAAGAAATGCCGTTGGGATTTTGATTGGCATCGCATTAAACCTGTAGAGAACTTTGGGTAATATCGCTATTTTGATGATGTTAGTTCTGCCTATCCATGAACAGGGTATATTTTTCCATCTTCTGAGATCTTCTTCTATCTCTCTCTTTAGGGTTCTGTAGTTTTCATTGTATAAATCTTTCACCTCTTTTGTTAGGATGATTCCCAAGTATCTTATTTTCTTTGAGGATATTGTGAATGGAGTGGTTTTCCTTATTTCCATTTCAGAGGTTTTGTTGCTGATATACAGGAATGCATTTGATTTATGTGTGTTGATTTTATAACCTGCCACTTTGCTGAATTCATTTATTAACTCTAGCAGCTTCTTTGTAGACCCTTTTGGGTCTGCTAAGTATATTATCATGTCATCCGCAAAATAATTTAATTTCTCCTTTTCCTATTTTTATGCCTTTAATTTCTTTTGTCTGTCTAATTGCTCTGGCTAGTACTTCGAGAACTAAATTGAATAGAAGTGGTGATAAAGGGCATTCCTATCTTGTTCCAGATTTTAGCCTTCAGTTTTTCTCCATTTAGGATGATGCTAGCCTGAAGTTTAGCATATATAGCTTTTACAATGTTGAGGTAAGTTCCTGTTATCCCTAGATTTTCTAGTGTTTTGAACATAAAGGGATGCTGTACTTTGTCAAATGCTTTTTCTGCATCTATCGAGATGATCATATGGTTCTTGTCTTTAAGTCTATTGATGTGGTGAATAGCATTTATTGATTTCTGTATATTGAACCAGCCTTGCATCCCAGGGAGGAATCCTACTTGATCATGGTGCACAAGTTTTCTGATATGTTTTTGTGTTCGATTCGCCAGAATTTTATTGAGAATTTTTGCATCCAAGTTCATTAGAGATATTGGTCTGTAGTTTTCTTTCTTTGAAATGTTTTTGTCTGGTTTTGGGATCACAGTGATGTTGGCCTCATAGAATGAATTTGGAAGACCTCCTTCTTTTTCTATTTCTTGAAATAGCTTGAAAAGTATTGGTATTAATTCTTCTTTGAAGGTTTTGTAGAACTCCGCTGTATACCCATCCGGTCCAGGGCTTTTCTTGGTTGGTAGTCTTTTGATGGCTTCTTCTATTTCTTCTTTGTTATTGGTCTGTTTAAATTGTGTGTGTCTTCCTGTCTCAATCTGGGCAAATCATATGCCTTAAGAAATTTATCGATATCTTCACTATCTTCTATTTTATTGGAATATAGGGTTTCAAAATACTTTCTAATTATCTTCTGTATTTCTGTAGTGTCTGTTGTGATATTGCCTTTTTCATCCCGTATGTTAGCAATTTGAGTTCTCTCTCTTCTTCTCTTCGTTAGCATGGCTAAGGGCTTGTCTATCTTATTTATTTTTTCAAAGAACCAACTTTTAGTTTTATCATTTTTTTCAATGTTTTTTTTTGTTTAAATTTCATTGATTTCTGCTCTAATTTTAATTATTTCTTGTCTTCTACTACATTTGCTGTTGTTTTGCTCTTCCTTTTCTAGGTTTTTGAGGTGTAGTGTGAGTTCATTTATTTGTTGGTTTTTTTCTTTTTTTTGAGGCAAGAACTCCAGGAAATGAATTTCCCTCTTAAAACTGCTTTCATTGTGTCCCATAGATTCCTGTATGTCGTGTCTGTAGTATCATTTGACTCTAAGAATTTTTTTATCTCTTCCTTTATGTCTTCTGTAACCCATTGATCATTCAATAACATATTGTTCATTTTCCATGTGGTGTAGGATTTTTCCTTCCTTTTTTTATCATTGATTTCCAATTTCATTCCATTATGGTCAGATATGGTGCATGGTATTATCTCCACCCCTTTATATTTACTAAGAGTTGCCTTATGGCATAATATATGATCTATCTTTGAGTAGGATCCATGTGCTGCTGAGAAGAACGTGTATCCACTTGATGATGGTTGATATATTCTATATATGTCTGTTAAGTCTAGGTTACTGATTGTGCTGTTGAGTTCTATAGTTTCTTTATTCAGTTTTTGTCTAGAGGATCTGTCACCCATAATTATTGTGTTGTGGTCTATTTGACTCTTGAACTTGAGGAGCATTTGTTTTATGAACATTGCAGCTCCATTGTTTGGTGCATACAAATTGATAATTGTTATGTCTTGTTGGTGGATGGTTCCTTTTAACAGTATATAGTGTCCTTCTTTATCCTTATTGATTAACTTAGGTTTGAAGTTGATTTTATTCGATATGAGTATGGCCACTCCTGCTTGTTTCCAAGGGCCATGTGAGTGGTATGATTTTTCCCAACCTTTTACCTTCAGCCTGTGTATGTCTTTTCCTATCATATGAGTCTCCTGAAAGCAGCATATTGTTGGATTTGTTTTTTTGATCCAGGTTACTAGCCTATGTCTCTTGATTGGTGAGTTTAGGCCATTAACATTTAAGGTTACAATTGAGATATGATTTGTACTTCCAGTCATGCTTCTATATTTATTTATTTTAGTTTGGCTAGTTTTACTTTTTGGTTATTTTCCTCCTCCTTTACTGAGATACCTCTTGCTGTTAGTTTTGGGCACTATTTTTCAGTTCCTCTTCTTGTAGTATTTTGCTCAAAATGCTTTGCAGTGCTGGTTTTCTTGCTGCGAATTCTTTAGCTTTTGTTTATTGTGAAAGATTTTAATTTCGTTGTCAAATCTGAAGCTCAATTTTGCTGGATACATATTCTTGGTTGGAATCCATTATTTTTCAGCATTTGAAATACATTGTTCCAGGATCTTCTCGCTTTCAAAGCGAGAAGATCCTGGAACAATGGATGATGAGAATGATGAGAAATCAGTCGTTAACCTAATTGGTTTACCCCTGAATGTTATCTGCCTCTTTTCTCTCGTAGCTTTTAATATTCTCTCCTTGTCCTGTATGTTGGCTATCTTCATAATTATGTGTCTTGGAGTTGGTCTATTATGGTTTTGAATGTTTGGGGTCCTGTAGGCTTCCAGGATTTGGCAATCCATTCCGTCTTTCATCTCTGGGAAGTTTTCTACAATTATTTCATTTAATATGCTGTCCATTCCTTTGGTTTGAATCTCTGTGCCTTCTTCTATCCCGATGACTCTCAAATTTGTTTTTTTATGACATCCCATATCTCTTGAATAGATTGCTCATGGGATTTAAGCATCTTTTCTGTGTTGACTATACTTTTTTCAAGTTGATAAACCTTGTCTTCATTATCTAATGTTCTGACTTCTACTTGATCAAGTCTATTTGTAATATTCTCGTTTGAGTTTTTAATTTGGTTTAGAGTTTCCTGCAATTCCAGGATTATTGTTTGATTTTTTTTAAGATCTCTATCTCCTGGTAGAGCTCGTTCTTTGCCATTTGAATTTGTTTGTTTAATTCATTTTCAAAATATACTTTTATTGCTTGGACTTTCTGTCTCATGTCTTCTCTAATATCCCCTATCCCTGCTTCTGATGGTTCTATGTCCTCCTGTAGAATTAAGTTGTCTTGCATTGTTTGTACTCCTTTTTTCCCTTGTTTTCTCATGTTGTCCCCGTTACTTTCCAGCTTTATTTGATTGTCGTGTTTCTGCTCTCTTCTATAGATTTGTTTTGGTTCTGTATTACTCTGATGTCTCTCCTTTGTGTTGTTAAACTATGCCTGCTAAGGTGAATTCCACTGTTAAGGAATTCCGACATCCGAGCTCCAGTGATGACACTACTCTGCTATGACGGGTCCCAGGTTCCTTGCCGGGGTGTCCTAATGAGGGGGTGTGACTGGTCTGTCTCTGTTTGGTTTCAGCTCCCGGTCGTGGCAGGCTGGCGGTCTCCAGCCACCCAGTATCACAGGCCGCGGGCGGGTGATTGGTCACCTGCGGGCGGGTTTTCTCCTACCGCCCAGTTACGCTGGCAGTGAGTGAACTGATGCCAGCGGGCCTGCAGTTTCCAGCCACCCAGTCTCCAGGGCCTTGCCTCTAGTCTCCTGGTTTCTCCTGCTAGTCTTGGTTTCTCCTGCTAGACCAGATTTCCCCTGAGGGATGGTTCTCAACAGTTCAAACTGTACTCTGGTCCTGCCATTTGTTGGGTGTGGAGTGTGACTATTGGGAACCCTGGTACTCTATTGTTTTGTTTCCGTTGTGGCGGATAGAACTGTACCGCTTCCTTCCTTTATGCAGGCTCACTCTGATATTCCCTCCCCCGGAAAGCCTAGAAGAGATTTTATGTGAATTCCCCGACGTATGGGAGATGAGCTGGGTGCCACACACCTGTTTTGTTGTTGCAATCTGTCGGAGAGTGGTGGCCGCTGATTGCCTTGGTGGAGTGTCCGCTGTGGAGGATGGGACTGTACCGCTTCCTTCCCCGTCTGAAATCCCGTACTCAGTGCGGGCTTGGCTGGCAGGTTTCCACCTATTCGCAGCCACGTATCTCCCTGCTTGCTAATTAATCGCTTCCCTGCGGTGCCACGCCTTCTGTAGCCGTGGGCCAGGCCGCGAGAATCAGCCTGCCTGGATCTCCGGGATCCCACAGTTGGCTATTGGGATCCCAGGCACTCTATCCTTTTGATTTTTTCCTGCTGGCCCCTCCCCCGCGCTGGCTAGACAGGTTTCATTTTGGCTGCAGTTGGGAGGGGGGTTGAAGATCAGGTGTCTCTAGTTTACCCCTATCTTTATACAGGCTCACTCTGATACTCCCTCCCCTGGAAAGCCTAGGAGAGATTTTATGTGAATTCCCAATGTATGGGGGATGGGCTGAGTGCCACACACCTGCTTTGTTGTTGCAAGCTGTCGGAGAGTGATGGTGGATACTTCAGCTGTCCAAGATGGTGGCCGCTGAATGCCTTGGTGGAGTGTCCTCTGTGGGGGATGGGACTGTACCGCTTCCTTCCCGTCTGCAATCCCGTACTCAGCCCGGGGGGTCAGTGCGGGCTTGGCTGGCGGGTTTCCACCTACTCGCCATTGTTTGTATTCTTGATAATTGCCATTCTGACTGGAGTGCAATGGAATCTCAGTGTAGTTTTAATTTGCATTTTTCTAATTGCTAGAGATGTTGAACATTGTTTTTTTTATAAATTTGTTGCCCAGTCATATTTCCTCTTCTTTGAAGTACCTGTTCAGTTCCTTTGCCCATTTACTGACTGGGTTATTTGTGGGTTTTTTTTTGTTTGTTTTAGAGTTAAGTTTTTTTGAGTTTTTTATATATCCTGTTAGATTAATCCTGTGTGATACAGGTGGCAAAGATTTTCTCCTATTCTGTAGGCTCACTCTTCATGATTTTTTTTTTTGGGGGGGGGGTACAAGATTGAACTCAGAGGCACTCAACTGCTGAGCCATATCCCAAGTTCTATTATGTATTTTATTTAGAGACAAGGTCTCACTGAGTTGCTTAGTGCCTCGTTTTTGCTGAGGCTTGCTTTGAACTCATGATCCTCCTGCCTCAGCCTCTGAAGCCACTGAGATTATAGGCATCTGCCACTGTGCCCTCCTGTCTACATGTTCTTGATTGGATATTAGCCTTTGAATTGGTAGACTGAGTAGGAAGACCTGCCTTTACCAGTGTGGATGGACTAGAGTAGAATAAAAAGGTAGTCAAAGGGTAAATATTCTCTCTCCTTGAGCTGGAACATGTGTCTTCTGCCCTTGAACATCACAGCTCCAAGATTGTGGGCCTTTGGATTCTAGGAGTGGTACCAGTGGCCTCCATGGTTCTCAGGCCTTCAGATCCAAACTGGAAGTTACACCATAGGGCCCCCTAGTTCTCAGACCTTCAGAGTTGGAGTGAATTACGTAACCAGCTTTCCTGGTTCTCCACTTGCAGACAGCGTATGGTGGGACTTCTTATGTAAGCATGTGAGTCAGTTCCCATAATACATCTTTTCTTCCCTTTCTTTGGAGAACCCTGACTGATCAGGACTGTTTCCATTACTTGGTTATTGTGAATAATACAGCTGTGAATATGGATATGCAATACCTATTCAACACCTCACTTTCAGTTCTTTTAGGTAAATATCCATAATTTGGATTGCTGGGTCATATAGTAGAACTAGTTTTAGTTTTTTTTAAAAAACTTTTTTTTCACAATATCTATATTTTATTTTTATGTGGTGCTGAGGATTGAACCCAGTGCCTCACTCATGCGAGGCAAGCTTGCTACTACATGAGCCATATCCCCAGCCCCTAGTTTTAATTTTTTTAAGGAGCCTCCATATTGTTTTCCATAGAGGTTGTACCATTTTATAATCCCACACACAACAGTGCCCAAGAATTTGAATTTTTCTACATGCTCATTAACACTTGTTATTTTATTTAGTTTTGTTGTTTTTTCCCCCCTTGATACTGGGGGACTCAGGGGCACTCAAACACTGAGCCACATCCCCAGCCCTATTTTGTATTTTATTTAGTGACAGGATCTCACTGAATTGCTTAGCGCCTCGCTCTTGGTGAGACTGGCTTTGAACTTGTGATCCTCCTATCTCAGCCTCCTGAGGGATTACAGGTGTGTGTAACTGTGCCTGGCTTTAGTTTGTTTTTGATAATAGCTTTTCTAATGAATGTGAGGTAATACCTCACTGTGGTTTTCATTTGTGTGTCTTTAATTATTGGTAATGTTGATCATCTCATGTGCTTGATAGTCATTTGAGTAAATGTCAGTTCAAGTCCTTTGCCCATTTTTAAATCAGGTTATTGATTTGAAAATATTCTCTCCCATTCTTTTTTTTTTTTTTTTTTGAGTACTGGGGTTTGAACCGAGGAGTGCTTAACAACTAAGCTAAGTCCCCAGCCGTTTTTTATAGACAATGCCTTACTGAGTTGCTTAGGGCCTTTGCTAAGCTGCTGAGTCTGGCCTCAAACTTGTGATCCTCCTGACTCAGCCTCCTGAGTTACTGGGATTAAAAGTATGCATCACTGCATCTGGCATTCTTGTGTTCTTTGATGCACAGAAGTTTTTGTTTGATGTAGTTCTGTTTGTTTAATTTTGTTATTATTGCCTGTGATTTTGGTGCCACACCCAATACATTATTAACAATTCCAATGCTATAAAGCTTTTTTTTTTCTATTTTCTTTTTGGAGACCAGTTGATCATATGTGCAAGGGTTTATTTCCGAATTCTCTGTTCTATTGGTTTATATGTCTGTCTTTATGCTAATACCATGCTATTCTGATTTCTATAGCTTTGTGATGTTTTGAAGTTAGGAAATATAAATCTTCTAATTTTATTCTTCCCTTTTGAAATTGTTTGACTCTTCAAGATCTCTTGAAATTCTCTTTGGATTATAGGATGAATTTTTCTATTTATATATCAAAGGCCCATAGGTTTTTGATAGGGATTATAGGAAATCTGTAGATCACTTTGAGTAGTGTTGACATCCTAACAATAGTTAATCTTCCAGACTGTGAATATGGGATGATATGTTTCTACCTATTTATGTATTCTTCAATTTCTTTCAATAATTTTATGTAGTTTTTATCTCCTTAGGTAATTACTAATTATTGTTAATGCTGCTGTAAATAGAATTGATTTCTTAATTCATTTTTCAAATTGTTTATTATTAGTACATAGAATACAATTGATTGGTGGACTGGGACTGTAGCTCAGTGGTAGAGTTCTTGCCTCAAAGGTATGAGGCCCTTGGCTTGATCTTCAGCACCACATGGAAAGGAAAGGGAAGGAGAGGGGAAGAGTAAGGGGAGGGGTGGGGGAGGGGAAGGGGAAAGTGAAGGGGAAAGGATCCATCTATAACTAAAAAAAAATTTAACAAAGAAATACAATTGATTGGTGTGTTCATCTTACATCTGATAATTTGCTGACTTCATTGATTAATTATAGTAGGTTTCTTTAAAATTTTTTTGTGTGGAATCTTTTTATTATTTTTTTAGAATTTTAATTTGTTATGTATGACAACAGGATATGTTACAATTTATATTACACATATAGAGCACAACTTTTCATATCTCTGGTTGTACACAAAGTAGAGTTACATCCTTTGTGGTCTTCATACATGTACGTAAGAGTAATGATGACCATCACATTCCACTGTCTTTCCTATCCCTTTGCCCCCCTCTCTTCCCTCCCCATTTTCCCTTTGCCCTAACTAGAGTTCATTTAATCCCCCCTCTTGCCCCTGCAGCATATTATGAATCAGCATCCTTAAATCAGAGAAAATAAAATAATGGCATTTAGTTTTTTGGGATTGGCTAATTTAACTTAGCATTATATTCTCCAGCTCCATCCATTTACCTGCAAATGCCATTATTTTCTTTTAATGTTTAATCATATTCCATTGTGTGTATATACCACATTTTCTTTATTCATTCATCTGCTGAAGGTTGGTTCCATATAACTATTGTGAATTGTGGTGCTATAAACATTGATGTGGCTGTGTCCCTGTAGTATGCTGTTTTTAAGTCCTTTGGATATAGACTGAGGAGTGGGTAGCTGGGTCAAATGGTGGTTCCATCCCAATGGTACAGAATGGAGAACACAGAGACTAACCCACATAATTATAGTTATCTTATATTTGACAAAGGCACCAAAAACGTACATTGGAGAAAAGATAGCCTCTTCAACAAATGGAGCAGGAAAATTGGAAATCCATATGCAACGAAATTAAATTAAACCCCTCCCTCTCACCATGCACAAAACTCAACTCAAAGTGGATCAAGACCTAGGAATTAAACCAGAGACACTACTATGTCTTTTAGAAGAAAAAAGTGGCCCAAATCTCCATCATGTCAGATTAGACCCCAGGTTCCTTAATAAGACTCCTATAGTACAAGAATTCATATCAAGACTCAATAAATGGGATGGATTCAAACTAAAAAACTGCTTCTCAGCAAAAGAAACAATCAGCGAGGTGAACAGAGAGCCTACTAATTGGGAACAAATTCTTACCACACGCACATCAGAGAGAGAGTACTAATCTCTAGAATATATAAAGAACTCAAAAATCTTAACACCAAAAAAACAAATAACCCAATCAATAAATGGGCCAAGGAACTGAACAGACACTTCTCAGAAGAGGATATACAATCAGTCAACAAATATATGAAAAAATGTTCAATATCTCTAGCAATTAGAGAAATGCAAATTAAAACTACTCTTAAGATTTCATCATACTCCAGTCAGAATGACAGCTATTAAGAATACAACAATAAGTGTTGGCAAGGGTGAGGGGGGAAAGGCACACTCATACATTGCTGATGGGACTGAAAATAGGTGCAGCCAATAAGGAAAGCAGTATGGAGACTCCTTGTGTGGAATCTTCTACATGTAAGATCAGGGTATCTGCAAACAGAGATAACTTTATTTTTTTTCTTTTCAATTTGCTTTTTATTTTTCTTTCCTAATTTATCTGGGTAGTACTTCTGATACTATAGTGAATTACCTTGTACCTAATCTCAGAGGAAAAAATTCAATCTTTTACCATTCGATTAGTTGTGGTATGTTGAGGTAATTTTCTTTTATTCCTTTTCTTCTTTTTAGTTGTTTTTTTTTAATCATGAAAGTGTATTGGATCTTACTAAATGTTTTTTCCTGCATCAAGATGATTGAGTTTTGTCCTTCATTCTGTTAATGTGTATATTACATTGATTTTTCTATGTTAAGTCACTCCAGGAATGAATCCCACTTGATCATGGTATCTTTTTAATGCCCTTTAATATAGTGTTCTATTAATATGCTGTTTAATTTTGTAGCTAGTATTTTGCCGATGATTTTTATCAGCATTCATCAAAGAATGTTGGTCTGTTATTTTCTTATAGTGTCTTCGTGTAGGTTTGGTATAAGGATAATAGTACCCTCAAAGAATGAATTTGAAGGGATTCCCTTCCTTTTAAATTTCTTGGAAGGGTGTTTTGAGGATTGTTATTAATTTTTCAAGTGTTTGATAGAATGCTGTAGTGAAGTTTTCTAGTCCTAGGCTTTTCTTTGTTGAGATAATTTCTCTTTTTTTATGATTCAGTCTTGGAGGGTATGTGTTTCTGGGAATTTGTCCATTTCTTCTAGGTTATCCAGTGTGTTTGTATACAGCTAGCTGTTCATAGTATTTTCTTATAATCCTTTTCCATTTGTAGGCCAGTACTTCCTCACTGGATACGTAGAACAAAGAAGTGAACCTGTATCAAGTTCTCTTTTGCAACGGAATGTCCTTATCTTCTCTTCACCTTGTAGCTCCTCTGTCTCACTGGTAAAGAAAAAAGGAACTTTTGATTCAAGAGGGAATCAGATTTGATTTATGCAAGATTTAGTTTCCATGAACTCCCTTGTGACTCCTCATCAGCCTGTATTTCTTCACCAAGTCACCATCCTTATGTCAATCCCTGCTGGCACAGGCTAGTTTATAATAGTTCATTTATGCTCAACTCTTTTCTTGACACCATAACAACCTGTTCCACAATTACTCTTCACATTCATATTTAAGGAGAAACAACTGACACAACCTTGAATATATCAAAGATATTGTGAGTCCCCTCTATTTTTTTTTTTTTTGTGTGTGTGGGGGTATTGGGCATTGAACTCAGGGGCACTCTACAACTGAGCCCTGTCCCCAGCCCTATTTTGTATTTTATTTAGAGATAGGGTCTCACTGAATTGCTTAGCGCCTTGCAGTTTCTGAGGGTGGCTTTGAACTCGAAATTCTCCTGTTTCAACTTCCCAAGCCACTGGGATTACAGGCATGTGAAACTGCACCGGCCCCTCTGTTTTTCCAAGTTCTCAAAGCCAACTTATGTTGTATAGCATTTTCTCCAGATTCCATTCTTGCCTGTGTGTTGATGACCTTCTACTTTGTAAACTAACCCGAGTGCTTTTGTGGGTCTCTAGACTCCTGCAGGCACTGGTTGACTGAGGTCAAAACACCAATAGGTACAGATAGTTGTTTCCTATTTAGGCCATGAAATATTTCAGTGTCTCAAATAAACCACACCAAAAAGCCTTGAGTCAATTTTATCCATTGTTTTCTCAAAGACAAAGACACAGTATGTGAGTTTTTAAGGGCAGCTGACTGTTTCCACCAATGGATTCCCAGTTTTGCTGTCCTTGCCTAACTTTATATGCCCTTCTCTCAGATAACAACCATGGAACACTTTGCTCTTTGAAGCATTGACTTCCTTGGAAGTATTGTCCTTATCCCCCATCTTTGAACTAATCAATATTGACAACCATTTTTATTTTTATGATCATAAAAACTGGGATTGCTGTGCATCTTCTAGGAGTCTTTTTGTCACATAGCATATTTCTCATGTCCAGATAGGTCCCACGTCATATTTTCCACACCAGTTGGGCTCTGTATCACCAGGCATAACAAATGCCTATGCATAGTAGCCTCAGCTACCTCCTAATTGACATATTTAGTACCCTTACATTATCCCCCTCTTCACCCGTATTCCCAATTCTAAGTCAGTTCTCTTATAAGTGATAAAACACAATCTCTACTTGATAACAGACCATCGTCTATGAAGGGGCTCTATTAACCAAGCCCTCCATCAATTTGTACTGATGTAATATTCTAAACTTGGCTACTGTTTTTTCCCTGCTTGATGGTTATGGAGAATTGTGTTCCCTTGATTGCTTTACAAACAAGGAGGAGAAATAATATAGGATAAAAGACTAAGTATCTTCTACAAGTTAGTTGCTTTAGGGAATAACTGGGGGAGGGGAGTGTTATAGATTAAAAGACTTAAGAGATGCAGGTGGACCAAGGGCAATGTGTGAACTTTGCATATCCATTTAAATATAAGAACTGTATTTTTATAAACCAGGAAAAAAAAAACCAAACTGAACATGGACTGAATATTAGGCAATATGAAGAAATTGTTTATGTAGTTGGCTGTGATTGTGATATTGAAGCAATACTATTTTTAAAAAATCCTTGTTTATCAGATAATTTACAAAATAGATTAAAAAGTATGGCAGTAACAGTTGTTAAATTGAAGTGATGGGTGTGGGGATTCATTATGCTATTCTATCTGTTTACATCCTTATGAAAGTGAAGAACAAAAAAGGAGAGAATGAGAAGAGGTGAAGGAGGGGGAGGGGAATGGGAGGAGGGGGAGGGGATGAGGAGGAGGGGGAGGGAATGAGGAGGAGGGGGAGGGGGAGGAGATGAGGAAGGAGAGAGGAGGGTACACATCAGGCAACCTGGGTTTGAATACTGACTATCACTTTCTAAACAAGATGAGCAAGTTACTTAAACTCTGTGTGCCTCAGTTTCTTTAATCTACAAATTAGGCTAATAATGGTGGCTAATTCATGATTGTGATAGTGAGTTAATATCAGTCAAGTGTCAGAACAGTGCTCCCTAAATATTAGAACTTCTTATTCCAAGCGTGAATTCTAATTTGTAACAGCAGGCAAGGGGGGTGGGGGGGGCATCCAGGGACTGCTGCCCTCTGGTCCCTTTGCAGGTGGCAGTGGGGGAGGTGATTATGCAAAAACCTTGCATCTGCATTTGGTGGGACAGTAGAGAGATGCAGGGGGAAGGAAGCACCAAGGGAAGGAGAGTATTAATGGACAGCTAGTTGGTTTGGAGAGGAGGTGTGGCTTTCTGGGTTTTTGCTTCAGGGCCAGAAAGAGGTGACATTTAACTGACAACAGTGTTGAGGCCACATGAGGTAAAGTGGGAGGGGGCTGAAGGAAAGCCCAAAGGTTTATCAAGTGCTGGGAGACCTGGGGCTGTGAGTGCTGCTGCTCAGTTCGCTCCCCCAGGCAAGGGGCCCCAGGCTCTGGAAGAGGAATCATCAGGGGCAGCGCATACCCATTAATTACTACCCACAGATAATTCCCTGGCAATGGCTGGACATCATAAACGTGCGTGGGAGTGGCTGGTCACTCATCTAATGGTTCTCACCCTGGAAGATAAGTAGTGTGCAAATTTCAAAGAGCTCATGGGACCGAAGTTATATCTTCCTACATCAATGCAAACCTCTGAAACCAAAGGAAGCATTAATGCCCCACCCTGGAAAAGAGGTTTCTCCTTATAGTTTCTCTCCAGCAGCCTCAGGACACCTAGCCAAAGTGAGGATGAGCAGTGTTTGTGGAATTGCTTGAGAGTAGTCCAGGTTCCTCTCCCTCCCAGTCAGCTCCTGGCAGGGTGAAAATGCCTCTGTGTTCACCCCTGCAGAGTTCTGGATGGAATATTGGGTTTGCTAGGTTCAGGAGAAAACCTGTTAACACATCCTAAATAGCCTTGATGGGCCTGGGGAGAATTCTCAGGGCCCAGAAGCTATTCTTCCTCTGCTGATTTTGCATCTTTCCCCCCTCCATTCAAAGGGACCTTTTCGCCAATGGCGGATTTGAGAGCTCTTTGGGTGAGGACCAGCTATAATTATTCCTAAGAGCTTGGAAATGAGAAGAGCCAGAGCAGCTTGGTGCAATGGAAAGATGTTGGAATTTGCAGTTGGAAGAACTGGTTTCCAGTTCCAGAATTGCCACCTGCTTGTATGTTTGTTTCATCTTGGACCAATCAGTTAACCTGTCTGGTCCTTATTTGTAAAGTGAGAGTAATAATCATATGATTATTGACTTGACTACCCAAGGTTTTTGTGAGATCATGTGACATAGGGGGAGAACAGAACAACTTTTTCCAAAATCCAATTTTATACAGAACTTCAATATCTAAAACAGATTAAAATGATGCTTATATGGATACATACATTTTATAAGTTAAAATTTCTAATATTAACATCTTAATAACTATAATAATCAGGAGATTGCTTTCATAAATGCAAAGTTTGAAATTGAGATGGTGATTGATAGTTGCAACCCCATGTATCCTGTTTATTAATTTTATTTTGGTTACCCAGAACAAAAATTCTGATTCCACAAATAAATAGTTGTAAATCATAGCCATATTATAAACCTTATAATTAGAGGATCATTTTTAATTAAAAATCTCCATATAATAGTGGAGATTTTCCTCTGAAACAAAATCAATAACAATATTCAACAACAGCTGACATTCTTTATTTTGATACAAAATAAATCTTGTTCCACTCACATTAAGTTAACCATCTACAAGACAATATTAGCCCAATGCCTCATTTGTTAACTTGTTATACACTGGCAATTATGTCATGAAAAAAATGGGCTTCAAATAGATATGCTTCAAGCCTCCCAGGGTCAGGGTGAAAATTTATAAACACTCCATGTACAGCACCTAATGCTGAACTGCCAAGAATTGCTAACTACCTTTGAATGTAATCTGCCCTAGAATACAAATCCTTCCAAACGTGCTCATAGATTCTGGGAGTTGGAGAGGGGAAAAGTGTAAGGAAGAATTTAAGTAGCAGGTACTCAATCACTATACTGTGGATGTTGAATGTCCCCCAAAGGTCTATATTTAAAAGTTTGGAGGACTGGAAATATAGCTCAGTTGGCAGAGTGCTTGCCTCAGATGCACAAGGCCCTGGACTCAATCCCCAGCACCACATACACAAAAAAAGTTTGGTCCCCAGGATAGTGCTGTTCAGGGGTGGGACTATGGAAAGTCCTTAGGCCATTGAGGTTGTGCCTTTGAAAGGGACTGTGGGACCTCACATGTCCCTTCTCTCTCTCTCAGCTCCTATCAGACATGTGATCCTTTTACTCCAGCATTCATTCACCACCATTGCCATCCTTGCCATGAGACGGATGAAGTCCAAGATCACCCCTGATCAAGACTCTGCTAGGCTCTTTGGACCTTGAATCTCCCAAACTGTGGGCAAAATAAATCTTTTCTCTTTATAAAATTAATTGCCTCAGGCATTTCTCTTGGTAACACAAAGCTGACAGATACAATAGTCCATAGTATCCGCTATTAGTTCACTTTCAAGAACAGAGTAACTGCTCAATGGATCCACAGAGGTGTGAGAAATCATAAATGCTTGTTTTAAGCCACTGAGTTTGGGAGTGATTTGTTGTGTAGTGTGATATAAAATGTAATTTCCATTATCTTTCATCTTTGCCTCCCTTGCATCCCTTTTCCTTTTATGCTTAAAGTATCACATTTTCCTCCATCATTTTCAGTCCATGTGACTCGGTTTCAGAGGTGGGTGTGAATCAGACTTGGTCAATCTATGGGAGACATCATTGATTGGCAAGCAACTCCCCTTCCCAACCCTTTCTCCTTAATCCACTTAAAGTGGCTTCATGATCCACTGTTGGCCAGTAGGTTATAAACAGAAGTCTGTCAAGTATCTCTGGAAAGTACCAAAGAAAAGGAAAATTCATGGCAGTGCTTCCTCCTTCTTCTTACTACATTTGAACGTGACAATGATTTTTGGAGCTGCTTCAACAGTTATTTATTAAGTATGAGGCAAAAACCAAAAGCATTTGCAAAATGTTGATTTGTTCCCAAGCCATTAAATCAGCAGCAGCAGCTGTCTACCTACAGCCTTTCTATTACATAAGTAAAACAAATCTCTATTTTAAAAATACCTTTTATCTTTGTGTTGGTGATCAAGTTGTATTTCAACTGAAAACATTCCTAACAATATCTATCTTTAATAATTATTAAAAGTATAAAGAAGAAAATAGAAATCATAACAGATTACAAATGATTTTTATATACTTCTTTGTAACTTTCAGTATTTTAAAAATGCCTTTCAGTAAGCATGCTTTACCTGGAAACCAGGGGGAAATGAAGATTGAAAAATTGAATAGTAACAAACTAAACTTTCAAAACCCAAAAGATAGAAGTTGCTGTAGTTTGAGTTAAATGTCCTCCAGAGACCCACGTGTTACTGTTAAAGGACTGGTGGTCAGCAAGATAATATGGGAAGCAGTGGAGCCTTTAGGAGGTGGGGACTGAGGGGAGGTTTTTAGGTCACTGGGAAAATGCCCTCAAAAGGGATAATGGGAACCTGGCCCCTTCCTCTTTCTTCCTCTTTTTCTTCCCATCCATAAGGTGTATAGGTTTGTTCTGCCATGCACTTCTACCATGATGTACTTCCTCACCACAGCCACAAAACAATAGAGAGCCACTATAGAATGAAACCTTCAAAATAAACATTCTTTCTTTATAACTTAATTATCTCAGGTATTTTACTACAGTAATAGAAAGATGACTAACATAGAAGCAGACTAATTCACCGTTAGGAGCCAGACTCAGGCATGACTTCCAAGCATGACTTCCAGGCATGATTTTTGTTGTTGGATTGAACCCAGGGGGCACTTAACCACTGAGCAACATTCCCAGCTCATTTTATTTATTTATTTTTAGTTTGAGTCAGGTTCTCCCTAAGTTGCTTAGGGCCTTGATAATTTGCTGTGGCTGGCTTTGAACCTGTGATGCTCCTGCCTCAGCCTCCTAAGTTCCTGTGATTACAGGAGTGCCCCCCATGCCTGACCAGGCATGACATTTTTTAAAAAATTGTCAATGGGCCTTTATTTTATTTATTTACATGTGGTGCTGAGAATTGAACCAAGTGCCTCGCACATGCTAGGCAAGTGCTCTATTACTGAACCATGACCCAGCCATTACTTTTGTGTGTATGTGTGTGTGTGTGTGTGTGTGTGTGTGTGTGTGTGTTGCTGGGGATTGAGCCCAGGGCCTGGTGAACTTGAGGCAAGCACTCTAACAACTGAGCTATCTCCCCAGCCCCCAGACATAACTTTTTGGTGTTCAATTTTCTTGTCTCATGCCCCTGGTTTTAATCCCTGGTTTAAAAAAATACTTATCTCTAAAGTGGAGGTCCTATTACCTAATTCTCTACTTACTATTGACAGTGTTAGAATTAAATAAGCCTAGTATTTGCGAATGTTCCTGATGCTATTTTTTTTCTTCCTAATAAAGTAGGACTTCAGATAGAAGTGGCTGTGGTTAGTTAATAGATATAGGTAAGAAAGGTTAGGGGTGAGGACTGCAGGGCCCCCCATTTACAGTGCCTAGTCCTTCCCATTTTGTGGGGCCTCTGTCCTCTCTGTGCAAGGACAGTGCAGCCCAGGCCACTCCCTGTGCCTCTTTGCACAGGGATATCCCCATCTGGGCTCTGCCTCCCTTCCTACTTACTCCTCTCTGGGCCCAGATCCTTCTGTAACTGTCCACCACTAGTCTTCCTCACCTTCATGAAGCATGTGGATCCTTGAGGTTATTTTACAGAATTTGGGGAGTAACTCCCTTTCCCCGTTGCCTCAGCAGCATTTTTCTGGCCTTCTACAGCTCTGGTTCTGTGTTTTAGTCTCTCCTCCTTCTCTCTAGAGACTAATTAGCACTCACAGACAGACATGGTCTTCAGGGTCAAGTCCACCATGTTAAAAGATGTGAATGGTAAGTGAGGTTCCCAATCTGAAGTTTCTACTTTGAAGTCTTTTAACAGGTCACCAGGGATTGATAGAGGCATAACAATGGGAGCCCAAGAACTATTTTTGCTGTAAGGGGTGGGTACTGCTGCCATACAACCCCTGAGGAACCCCCTCTGATAGATCTGCCCTCACTCCTCTGGAGACCTCTACAATAAGACTGAACATTTTAAGCTGTTTGGTTTTTGTTTCTTGAGACCGGTGTCACTAACTGATCTTGAATGCCTGGGCTCAAGCTATCCTCCTTCCTTGGCCTCTTGAATAGTTGGGCCACAGAACACACCACCACATGCTTGAAATGCAGACTTTTTAGCTCACAGAGAAAACACAGCCCCACGGACCTCCATCTGCACACAGCTGCTTGCCACAGACTCATCCTCCCAAGTCAGACCTTCCTTCCCTCACACATGTACATGAGGAATCTCCTACTCATAGATAGGCCTCTGTTCAGTGCACGAAACAGAAAAACATGACAATAGTTATTTAATGTGTGCCTATTACCTGTGAAGAGACAACGCAGGGGGAAAGTATGACTCTGGGCAATATGAATTGTAGGGTAGGCTGTTAGGATCTTCTCTGACCCTTAGTCTCTTTATCACTGCTCTCTTCTCTCTTCACATTGCTTCCTCTGCCTGGGGAGCAGTTCTATCAATGTGAGACAACTGCCCTTCCACCCTCTAGCCTGCACCCCTGCACCACTTTGACTTCTCAGGGAGAGGAGGTGAGCTGGGATCTGAAGTATCAGGCAGAGACAAGCTATTACTCAGACAAAGACTTGGTAGGAGCCCAGCCCAGAAGGCCCTGGAAACTGGGGTACAGAGAAAGAGTCACTTGCTGAATGGATATCCTGGGTGCCTTGATCTTTAGAGACATAAAGTCCTAGTCTGGTTTTTACAAGGCTCAACTTTGCAGCTATCCCTAAGATCCGGCAAGCTAAGTGCTGAGCACCAGGGTCTGGGTCCAGATGCTTAATAGATATGTATTATCAGAAGAATAGAATCATATCAAAGAAAATTGTGTGCTGACACTCACTCTGGATCACTAGTTTTGCCAGTCTTTTCCATCTCTTCTCCTGGGTCAGGGCTCTCTCTTCTCCTCCGTTTCCACTGGCCTGTCAACTAAGATGCAGGTGTCATTTTTAATGTACCCAAGAACAAAGTACTTCCCCTACCGTCTACCCATCCTCCCTTCCATTTGTTCTAGAGGGTAAAGGAGACTAAGTATATGGAATTGCTTTGACAATGGCCAAATATTTTGCAAATGTTGAACACATACCTAGACTTGTATAAAGCCTTTTCTATGAGGAGTTTCAGGAAATCAACGAGCTCTCTTTGCCTTCCCTGCCAGAGGTAGATTGGAGACCTTCCATGAGAAGGCCTACCTCACCTGGGCCTCTGATCTGCCCAGCACCTACTCCAGGCTCTATAATGTCAACCATTCAAAATAAGGTACTCCCCAGTCTCCTGGCCTGGATAAGCACATCACTGCAAACCCAGGTTTTATTGCAACACAGAAAACTTCTGCTTCCTTTGTGAAGGATTAACTGCTATGACAATTGACTTAATGCTAAAAAACCTAGAAAAAGAAACTAAATATATAAAATAACTTTTTTAAGACCCTGGGTAACAGTGCAGGTCAACTGCAGAAAGAGTTTGACTGCATCTTTTGATGTTTGACTGCTAACAACCTTTAATCCCCATTCATTCTCTCTCCTTTTTTGATCCATCTAAGCAAACCCAAAAGGACACATGCTTCCTTCCTTGGGACCAGCAGGGGCAGTTCAAAACATGGCTCAGTCTGGGGATGTAGCTCAATGGAAAAGTGCTTTCTTAGTATGTGGGAGGCCCTGAGTTTGATCTCCACTGGAAAAACCAAACATGGTTTATGTGAAGGAATCTTTACCCTGGTTCCAACCACATTAAATACCAAGGTCATTCACTCCTCCTCTTGCTCAAATTATCCCAAGAGCTTTAGCATTAGCCTGCTGTGCTCATCCTCGGAAAGTCTTATTGTGTGAGCAATAAATGTTTTCATACCCTCTAGGTCCATGTGTGGTGTCATTCACTTTGACATCCAAATCCACTTGGGATGGGGACTGAATCTGCCCCAGTGGGGTAACCACAGAGCAATAGATTGCCCAGAAAGAAAAGAAACAAATGTAGTAAAACCTGTGATTGCATCCACTGACTTCCTGGACAGTGTTTCAGGGTACAGTGGAGAAGAAACCCAAAGAAAGCTCAGCAATCTCACAAAATTGAGGACTCCGAGATCAGTAGGACCACCCCTTCCTAGGAGCTAGAGAACCAACAATATGCAAAGGTGACACCAGGCTGTGTCATTCAACTTCTTTCCAGACAGCCATGCACAGGCCTAATTTTAAAAGTATGGCTAAATAAGTCCTGGAATAAAGGCTTCTCAAGGACCCCAATAAAATACTCTTCTAAGGATGAAACTAACCCGCAAGTAACTTAACTATCTACCAGTAACAAACCAACAGTTTTTAAAGGAGTACAACAAAATGAAGCAAGCCAGCAAAGTCCAAAACAAGGCAGAAAATTCACTATGACAGCAACCAATCAAGATTGGTTGATTGGTTGATTTTGCCCAAAGATGAAAATCAAATCGGTCCATAAAAATAGATCCCCATAAATTGGCATGGTGGTGCACGCTTGTCATCCCAGTGACTCCAGGGCCCAAAGCAGGAGAATCACAAGTTTAAGGCCCACCTTGACACTTCAACAAGCCCCTACCTCTAAATATAAAGGGATGGGGATGTAACAGTGATGCAGTGCCCTTCGGTTTGATCTCCAAAACTGCAGGAAAAATATAGACCCTCAAATGACAAAATTAATGTATATAGCAGTCACAAATATTATAATAGCTAGCATAAATATGTTTCCTGTGCTTAATTAGGTCAAGAAGAACATAAAGATGAGAGAAAGAAAAGTATAAAAAATTCAAATGGAACTTTTAGGAATGAAAACTATAATAGCTGAGTTGACAAGTACATTGGATAGGAAGAGCAACAGGTTAGACACTACAGAAAAAAAATCCGAAGCAAAGAGACAAAAAAGACTGAAAAAAATAATAGTAATGCACCTCATTGACCTGAGGAACAATAACAAGTGGTCTAGTTTTATGTATGACTGGACATGTGTAATATGTGCAAGGTGTACCAATAAAGTCCCAGAAATATAGGAAGGAAGAGGGAGAAAATAGTTGATAATTTTCCAAATTTGACAAAAACTATAACCCTAATGATCCAAGAAGCTCAAAAAAATCCTAAGCAAATCTTAAAAATCCTATACCTCCAGACATGGTGGTGCATGCTTGAAATCCCAGTGGCTCAGGAAGCTGAGGCAAGAGGATAACAAGTTCAAAGCTAGCCTCAGCAATTTAGTGAGGCCCTAAGCCACTCAGCAAGACCTTTTTTCAAATAAAAAGATAAAAAGGGCTGGAGATGTAGCTCCATGGTTAAGCGACTCCTGGGTTCAATCCCTGGTGAAAAAAAAAAAAAGTCCATACTAAGACAAATAATAACCAAACACTGAAAACTAGTAACAAAGAAAAAATCTAAAAAGCAACCAGAGATAAAAATACACTACAGAGGGATTAAAAAAACAAAGATAAGTATGACAGCAATACATCATAAAAACCATGCAAGTCAGAACACAATATTACAACACCTTTAAAGTACAGAAAGAAATTAGACAAAGAAAACCTGTCAAGAATTTTTCACCTACATTTTCAATTCTGAATATATGTTTCAGAAATGCAGGCAAAATAAAAGGCTTTTTCAGACAAATGAAAGCTAAGAGAACTCATTTTGAGCAGAATTACAAAAAAACATTTTTTAAAAAAACTTGTTAAACAGAAAAGAAATGGTGTTAATGGAAATCTGCACGTATACCAAGGAATAAAGAGCTCCAGAAACAGCAGATACAGAGGGGAACACAAATACCTAGAGGAGAGAAACCCGACTGAACTCTTGTAAGGATCTCACAGATACTTAAAGGGGTATGCGATTATGAAAAAGTAAACTACAATAAGTTAAAGAAATATATGTTGGATCTGGGAGGATACACAGTGGTAGAGTGCTTTGTCTAGCATGCATGAGGCCCTGCATTCAACCTCTGCACTTCAAGAAAAAACAAACACAAAAAAATATATATATGTAGGGGCTGAGGATGTGGCTCAAGTGGTAGCGCGCTCGCCTGGCATGCGTGCGGCCCGGGTTCGATCCTCACCACCACATACAAACAAAGATGTAGTGTCTGCTAAAAACTAAAAAAAATAAATATTAAAAATTTCTCTCTCTCTCTCTCTCTCTCTCTCTCTCTCTCTCTCTCTCAAAAAATTATAAAATATATATGGAAAACCTGGGTTCAATCCTCAGCACCATATAAAAACTAAAATAAAGGTATTTTGTCCATGTACAACTAAAACATAAAAGTTTTGGGGAGCTGGGAATGTGGCTCAAGTGGTAGCACACTCACCTGGCATGTGTGCGGCCCGGGTTCGATCCTCAGCACCACATACAAACAAAGATGTCGTGTCTGCTGAAAAATAAGAAGTGTGTATAAATATTAAAATTCTCTCTCTCTCTCTCTCTCTCTCTCTCTCTCTCTCTCTCTCTCTCTCTCTTAAAAAAGTAAATAAATATTTTCATAAAAGAATAATATGTTAGACTTAAGTTTAACCATATCAATAATTACCTTAAATGAAAATGCTGTAAATATTCTAATTAAAAGGAAGAAACTGTCAGATCAAATTGGGGGGGGGAGGCAAGATCCAGCTATATGTTCTTTACAAGAAATATGCTTCAAATCTGAAGACTCAATTACAAAGAAACTGAAATAGCTATATTATTATCACACAAAGTAGACTAAAACATAAAATATAACCTCATAGGATAAAAAGGGAAAAATAGGCAAACCTACAAATATAATTGGAGATATCAACAATCCTTTCTCAGTAATTGTTGAAATGGACCCCCCCCCCGCTTACATACAAAAGCAGTTAAGACATAAAAGACTTGAGCAATCGTACAAACCAACTTATTTAATTGAATTTTTACACAATAGAAAATTTTTCATATTTTTCAAGTGAATACTAAACATTTACCAAACAGACCATATTGGAAACATTTACCACAGACTTATTGGAAAATAAGTCCCTACATATATGAAGTAATTAAAACCATGTAGAGTATTCTTTGTCTACAATGTAATTAAACTCAATAACAGAAATCTAAGTGGAAAATCCCCAAGTATTTGGAAATGAAGCAACATGCTCCTTGATGACATATGAGCCAAGGAATCCATTAAGAGAGAAATTAGAAAATATTTTAATTGGATAATAATAAATTATAACATATCAAAATCTATAGGAAGCAGCTAAGCTATAAAGGAAAGTAAGAGCATTATATATATTTACAGTAAAAAAAGAATAAAAATCTCAAATTGGTATTCTAAAATTTTACCTTAAGAAACTAGAAAACAAAAGACAAAATACATCCAATATAAGGTCAAAAAAAAAAGCAAAAATAAAGGTGAACAAAATAAACTAGTTAGAAAAGAAAGAAATTAGGAAAATCAATTAAAGAAAAGCTAATTCTCTGAGAAGACAATATTAGAAAAACTTGTAGCTAGAATGAATGTGAAAAAAAGATAAAAGATTCATTTATGAACATCAGGAATGGAAGAGGGAGCATCACTACAGTTTGTACAGATATTCAAGAAATAATAAGGGCATATTCTAAATAAGTTGATGCCAACAAATTCAATGCCTCAATGAAATGGAAAAATAATAATTTTGAAAGACTGATGACTAATCAAGAAGAAATAGCTTGAATATTCATTATAATTATTGAAGAATTTTAATTTGTGGTTAGTAATCACAAAGAAAACTCTAAGCCAGATGTCTTCATTAGTGAGTAATAACCATTACAATTGGAGCAACAAAATAATATAAACTCTACCTAAAAATTAGAAGAGTGAATCCTTTTCAGTTCATCCTATGAGGCCAGCATTACCCTGTTTTCAAAATAAAGACAAAGACATTATAAGAAAAGAAAACTTCAGAACAATATCATTCATGAACACAGATTTTTAGAAATCCTTAACCAAATATTAGCAAATTTTAGCAAATCAAATTCAACAATATATTAAGGAACTACATTATGCTCAAATGGGATCTATTCTAGGAATGCTGCACGATTAGTTTAACATTCAAGAATAAACATTATTAATTTACCATATTACTTACCAGAAAAAAAGAAAACCATATGATCATCTCAAGAGATGTAGAAAATCCCATGATAAAAATCAACACCTATTCATGATAAAATTTCTCAGCAAACTCAGAATAGAAAGGAACTTCTTCAATCTGATAAAGAATACTTAAGAAAACCTACAATTAATGTCATATTGAACAGTAAAGGCTGAATGTTTCCTCCAATATCAGGAATAAGAGAAATATGTCTGTAGTTACAACTTCTAGTAATTATTCTATCAGAGGGTCCAATCCATGAGGTGAGGCAGGACAAATAAATAAAAATCTTCCATAATAGAAAGTAAGAAGTAAAATTATCTTCATTCACAAACAACATGCTCATTTATGTGGAAAATCCAAATGAATCTTTTTTAAAGCTACTAGAAGTAAAAAGGGTGTTTAAAAAGGTCACAGGATAAAAAGTCAGTATAGAAATATCAATTGTTTATCATTACTACTGCCACAAATCAACTAAAAGCAGAAATTTAAAACACTGTATCAGCCATTTTATTATTAAAAAACATAAAATATGTAGAGATAAATTTGCCAAAATATATTTGAAAGACCTAAACCTGAATATTCAAAATTACAAAATATTGCTTACAAATTTTTAAGAAAACCTAAGTAAATGCAGAGACATTCCATGTTCATAGACAAGAAGTTTCAATATTTTCCCTACATTAAAATTTAATTTAATGCAAGCCACGTTAAGATCTCAACAAGTTTTTTTTTTTTAGGAAATTAATGAGCTAATTCTAAAACTGATATAAAAGACACAAAGCCTAGAATTGTCAAAACAATGTTAAAAGAAAACAAGATTAGAGGGTGTGAGTACTCACCATAAAGTCATCGTAGTAAAGACAGTGTGATATTGATGTAAGGATAGACATAAATCCAAGGACCAGAAAATTATAAGATTCCAGAAGTATTGTTTGTGTATGTTAAGAATTCAGAGGCAGTTTAGATCTGTGGTTCTGGTTCAGGCTCACCTGAGGTTGCAGTCAAGATGTTGGTTGAGACTGAGCATTTGAATTCTTAAGTGCAGTTCGAGGAGCTACTTCCAAAATGGCTCACCTACCCGTCTGGTAGGTAGACGTGGGCTACAGGAGGCTTCGTTTCCCTGCTAAAAAAAACTCTCCATAGAGAAGTTTGAGTACCCAACTGGTTTCCCCCAGAGAAAGTGATGCAAGAGGGCAAGGTAGAAGCTAATGTTTTTATGATTTAGCATTGTAAATCTTACTCCTCCATTTCTGCAAAATTATCCACTATTGATTGCAATACAACCAAGGTTGTGGGAGATTACACAGGGGCCTGAATATAGGTGTTCATTAGATGCCATCTTAAGATCTAGCTGCCAAGGTGCTAAGGTTATTCAAAAAATTAAATAATGCTGGAGCAATGGGGCATCCACATAGAAAAAAAAATGGTCCTCAACCGGTACCTCACATCATATATTAAATTTACCTAGAAATAAATCATAGATAGACTTAAAGATATGAGCTAAAACTATAAAAATTTTAAGAAAAAGAAGAAAAATCTGCACAACTTCATTTAAGGCAAAAGATTTCTTAGCTAAGGGCTGTGTCTCTAGCTCAGTGGTAGAACACTTACCTAGCATGTGTGAGGCACTGGGTTCAATTCTCAGCACCACATAAAAATAAATAAATAAATAAATAAATAAATAAATAGATAGATAGATAAATAAACAAATAAATAAAGTCATTAAAAAAAGATTTCTCTGCTAAAATCCAAACATCACAAACCATAAGGGTAAATTATCATTATTGGGCTTCACCAGAATTAAAACTTTACTCTTTGGAATGCAGAGTTGAGCTACTGAGGCTGCAGCAGGAGACTTGCAAATCTGAGGCTAAACTTGGCAAATTAGTGAGACCTTCTCTCATAATAAAAAATAGTGGTGATGAACCCCAATTCTAGCGACTGGGGAGACTAAGGCAGAAGGATCAGATTACAAAGCCAGCCTCAGCAACTTAGTGAGGCCCTAAGCAACTCAGTGAGACCCTGTCTCTAAATAAAATCTAAACAGAGCTGGGGATGTGGCTCAGGAGTTAAGCCCTTCTAGGTTCATACCCTGGTACCAAAAAAATAAAATAAAATAAAAAGAAGCTAGAAATGTGGTTCCATGGTAGAGAGCCCCCTGTATCCAGTACCAAGAAAAAAGAAAGAAAAAAAGACAAGTCACAAACTTAAGAAAATACATAAAAAACATAGACTTACTTATATCCTAAATATACAAAGAACTTTTCCATTCAAGAATATAAAGCAAATGACCTTATAAAAGCAAATGAATATTTGAACAGATATTGCACTAAAAGAGATATATGAATTGTTAAAATAAGCAGATAAAAAGAAACCCCACATAGAGACTTGAAATTTAAAAAAAAATAGTAAGATACCACAAGACACCTATTAGAATAACTAAAATACAAATGTTGGTGAATGTGTGAAAATTATCAAAACTTCATATACTACAAGTGGGAGGGTAAAATTCTCCAACCACTTCAGAAAAATAGTTGTACAGTTTCTTAAAAAATTGAATTCATTTTCTGATATGACCTAGCAATCCCATTCCTAGATAACCATTCAAAAAAATAAAGTTTTATTCCCCACAGACTCACTTGAATATTCATAACATCTTAATTTAAATAGCCAAAAACTGTGGGGAAAGCCTAAATATCTATAGACAAGGAAAAGTATAAACTTGCTATACAACCAGACAATGCAATATTAGCAATAAAAGGAGTAAATTAATGACTTACAACAAAAGGGATGGTTCTCAACAACATTATGCTAAGTGAACGAAATTAGGCACAGTTAAATATAAATATGTATCTATAGTGTTCAGAAAGCAGTCCATTGATCGCCTGGAACCCAGATGCATGGATGGGTTGGAGTGGGGGCTGAGAGTAGTTTGGGATACCACACAGATAACTTTGTGTGTGTGTGTGTGTGTGTGTGTGTGTGTGTTACTGAGCATACATGACAACTTTTAAGGAGATGTACGTGGTATATAAATAATCATGTCAGTGGTATGTAAATGTGTCAAAACTCATCTAAATATTCACTTAAAATGGGTGCATTTTATTGCATGCAATCTGAACTTCAATGAAGTTCAGTTTAAAAAAGAAAAGAAAAGAAAAGAAAAAGGAAGCAGCTTTCCACTGAGCTTCAACCTGGACAGGCAATATTCTGGCACCTTTGTATATTCATTTTCACCTACAGAGCCCCAGGTTTTCTGCTCGGAGACTGTCGGGGTGCCACAGACCCCAACATCAAGACAAACTCTAGTTAATACCTTCAACCCGGTTGGACTCCGGACAGTGGAGCAGGCGAAGGTGGCGCGGGCCGAGTCCAGCGAACAGGCGGGGAAGGGCTGGAGGTAGGATGCGGAGCTCCCTCGTCGCCCCCGCGAGGTTGGGCACCGGGAGCACCACCCGATCCCACTGCTAGGGGCCGCTGATTGTTCGGAGGCTGGAGGTCCAGAACACCCAACCAATATGCGTACCCCTGACTATGCGCGGAGGCCGGATGGCCCTGGAGGTCGTGGAATCGCTCTTGGGTCCCCAGTGCCTCAGCCTCGGACCCGCTCCTGCACCGAGCGCCACCGCGTGCCACTTCTGGAGGACTGGGGCGATGGACCACCCAGCAATGGGAGCGGGCAGGACCTGTCCGGCCAGAGCAGCCTACCAGGCGGGAAAGGAGAAGCCTCGGCCTCCTCTCAGGAGGCGGTCACCCGCCCAGATGCGCCCGGATCTGCCCTCCTGCAAAGCCAGCTCGCTCAGGACGTGCCAGGTGGCTCTGGCTCGTCGACTAGCCTCCTGTGCCCCATTGTAGCCCAGAGGTGCATCAGTGGACATCCTCTGGGAGACTCCGCGGATCCCAGATCTGCGGGCTCCGCAGCTCCCCGAGGGGCACTGACAGAGCCTAGCCGGATGCGGTCCAGTCCCGATGGTCCTCAGTTGGTGCTGCTTCATTGATCCGAGGCATCTGCCCACCTCTAAGTAAAATAGAATTCCTAGGAGTCACTGTCCAACCAGAAGGGGATGGGGGCGACAGGGAAGCAGAATCTGTCTTGGAAGAGCTGTCGCCCTGCTTAACCCAGAGACAACCCTCCCCCCCCCCATCTTGTACATATCCTTCACTCACTCCCCACCTCCTCCTTTCCAGCCCCCCACCTTCCCCTTGGACGTCTAATTGACTAATGTCTATGATTGCAACCAACTGTTTCTATGTAATCTTAATTAAAATATTTTTTTTCTGGAAGATTATTGTTTTGCAATCAGCTTACCAGCAGCTTAATCTTTAACAATTAGCAACTAAAAGCAAACGATGTTTTCATGTCCCCTGCCTTGTGTTGGACAACACAGAAAAAGGGCACGAGCTGGTGGAGAACAGCAAGGAAAACCCCCTCAGGTGGGAAAAAGGGAACTATCCTCGACCTTCCAGCTTTGAAGACTTTCCCAGATATCACTCTTGAGGAGAAAACAAAAAACAAAAACACTTTCTAGTCCTCTCAGATGAATGCCTTGGGCTCAGTCCTACACAAGAGCTTAGGGACTGTGCAGGGTGAGACTTGGATACTGAGCTGCTCACACTGCTCCTGTTTTTGACTGGTCATTGATAGGTCTTGCAAGTCTGAATGGGCCTCGTTTTCCACATCTGTCACTCCTTTCTTGTGGAAAAATGCATCAGAGGAAATGTTCTATCATGTGCCTCTCCAGCTCTATCCAGGCTCTGGATGGCATGTAGCAATCTTGTTCTGGGAATCCTTGTGCCTTAATAGAAGTTAAAGAGAAACTTGATGCTGTGTCAGAATGAGAGGGAAAAGACAAAGCTCAAAATTCCTAGAAGCCAAAGGGCAAAAATTATTTGTGTTCAAGGAATCCCCTTCCCGCCCCAGCAGTCCATCCTTCCAGGGCAGAGTGGCCTCTTTTCTTTCTTGGGAATTCCTGGACATCTAGTCCTCCAGAATGGCCATACCATCAAAACTTTTGCATTTCAATCTTTCCTCACAGTTGGTTCAGATTCAAATGGTAGCCTTTAAAAGAGAGTACCACTATGTTTGCTTGTTATGAATACAGCTGTAAAAATAAATAAATAAATAAAAATAACTCACATGAAGGGATTATAGGCTCTGCAGAAGGCAGTATATTGGAATACTGAGCCTTCAGTATGTAAGCAGTCAGTCATCTGCCTAGTAGATGGAATTAGGGCTGCCACTCATCAACTGGGAAGAGAAAACACACACACACACACACACACACACACACACACACACACACACACCCCAAGCATTGACTAGAGAATAGAAAAAGCCTGGAGATGGAAAACATCTTCATCTTCCTCTCCCCTAGCTCTGCACCCCCAGGCCAACTCTTGTTTTACGAACTTATCATTTCTTACCTAGATTATTGTCAAAATTTCTGATCTTTCCTGTGCAGTTTCACCCCTCATCTGGACTTAGCAGCTCTGTCTTCGATGTGCTAATCTACTTTGGCTTTTGCTTCTGAGTTCTTGTGTGGCTCTCCATTGTCTTTAGTGTAGAATTCAAACTACACAGTATCCAGCTTCTTCCAAGCTCACTCTGGCCAACTGTCAGCTCCTACAGTGGCATTTTTTACTCAGCCTATCTCTAGGCCTTCTCATCTTCCCTCAGCATTTCTTGTGGAGTGTTTGGACTGTGGGGAATTGGGTCCCCAAGGATATGACCAGGACACAGCCCACATGTTATCAAATGCTACAAACTCTAGAGCTGGGCAATCCTGGGCAATCCTAGTTCTTCTGCTTGTGGGCTCTATAATCTTGGGCAAATTAGTTAGACTCTGGGTCTTAGATTCCTTGTCTATAAAATGAGAATATTAATAGCTACCTTATGGAACTGTTCTGAGGATTAATGAGACAACTCACATTGCCTGATCCTCCCCCACCAATTCTCACTTTCCATATGCATTTTCCTGGTCTCTCTCCCAGTTAGTATGAAAGCTATCAAAGGCCCAAAGGCTTTTTTTTCCTCTCTGCATCTGTAAACTGGTGTTAATAACACTTACCTCATAGGTCTTGAGCAGATTAAATATTTCAAGGTACATGTAATCAGTTCACTGAAAAATTTTTCCAGTTCGCTGAAGTATAATGACTTGGGTGGGGAGGCTTAAGCAGGAAATAGTTTCATTATTTACCACACCTTTGTCTTTAATCTCAACATTTTTGTGGTTCTGGATGAATCTCAGGCAGCTTCTGTATATATTTCTGGTTGCTTTCAGATAATAAATTGCCCTGATCAATTTCATGAGTTTCAGGAAAGAAAATAAATTTTAGTATTTATGTTAACATATTGTATTAATCTAATCAATTATGTTATAATTGCATGATTATGGTCATAATAATATTCATATTAATGTAAGGAAAACATTTTTAACTATTGCAGTTCTCTTTTTTATAGCTAGTTATGTGGTCATAGTTGGTGTTTTTAACTTCATTCTCTATTATTCAATCTATATTCCCTTTGCTTCCAGCACACTAAATGTCATCACTGAAAGATATCTGTATTATTGGGCTGGGATTGTGGCTCAGTGGTAGAGCGCTCACCTAGCATGGGTGGGAACCGGGTTCAGTTCTCAGCACCACATAAAAATAAAGGCATTGTGTTGGGTCCATCTACAAAAAAGATATTCTCTCTCTCTCTCTCTCTCTCTCTCTCTCTCTCTCTCTCTCTCTCTCTCTTAAAAAAAGAAAGATATATGTATTACATGTTTTACTTACATGCCATTAACCTAGGCAGTTATATTTTTTTTCTAAACCTGAAAAGAACAAAGTTGTGGGGCTAGAATGCAAAAATTTCCCTGATGGATCACTAAGAATGACAATGAGAGGAATCATTCTCATTTCAACCTCTTGATTTTCAGACCATGAATCCTGACTATGGGGGGAAAAAAAGCACTACATATTGATCATTGCTTCAAGACATACACAGCTTCCTGAAGTACATTGCTTCAGCTCTGTCCAATGTGAGTATTCAACTGGTATTGAAACTGTGTCACCAAGTGACCATTCCACCATTCTATTAGGCCATTTACTTCAGAGTGACCAGGTACATTATAAGACCTCTGAATTCTATGATCATGAGTACTTTGCCATATTTTATTTGCTGTTAAAGGATCCTTGATCAGAAGCCATGTTTAATGACATATTATATTAATAAGATATTCTGTAAGTTGGTGATCTAGTTAGCAGTATGTAGACAAGGAAGGAAAAATCCATATTCAGATTAAGTGTCCCCTAGTGAAGAGAGGCTTGCCCCTTCATGATAGAAGTGTTCCAATGTAATCAGCCTGCTACAATGTGACTGGATATTCACCCTGGGGAATGGCACCACATTGAAGGTTCAGTGTTGGTCTAAGCTGTTGGCAAGTTGGCCTCTTAGCAGTGATTGTAGACAGATCAGACTTCATGAATAGAAGCCCATAATACTAAGCCATGCACAATTTCTGTCCCTGAACTTATATAATGGAACGACGAGACACTGGACAAAGATAGAGATGGCTGATAAATACAGTTGGGGAAAGAAATTTGCTATCTTAGTGCCCTGATTATGAAGATCATCCTCCACTAAGATTTCACTTCAGTGGACATTTATGAAGACACAAATATTTTCACTTTGTCTCAGCTCATCATGGTTCATTCACATACCTCTTCCCCAGATTTCCTTATTACTGATTTTCCAAATGTGTATTTCCCTCTAATACTATGAGTATCAAGTCAAATTTTCAGCCACAGCACACACACCCACTCAAAAACTTTTTTTAAGTATATATTTGTATCACTGGCTATCTGGCCTTCCAGGAAAAATGAGCAACTATGTGTATTGCTCAAAACTTCTGAACAAAGGGAGGATTTTCCAGCTATCTTTCTGGGTCCCCTCTGAGTGGGACAGTAGTACTGCAAATATTTTCCTTTAGGTCAACTGGGTCAGAGAGAATTTCTCATAGGGTCACATGACAGGGAAGAGGCAGTTTAGCAGGGTTAGGAGCCAAGGGAATCTGGGGCACATGTTTATGTGATTTTCTTTTCACCTTTAAGGCCTGCTCAAGTTCTAACACATATGCATACCACTTCCACTTGATAGTAGAATATTGCTGTAAATAATATCCAGCTCACGATAGGCAGCTCAGATCACATGGTAACTTGGTAATCCAGAGTCAAACATTGAGTTTCTAGTAGCCCCTCCCCAATGAAGCCAAAAAGGGAAAGTATTATCTGAAGAGAATGGCATAGTTCGATACAAAATCCTAAAGGTTTGTTCTGTGATTCATCTTTAGCATCTGCTGAAGTTTCCATACACTTATTCATAGTCCTATACAGTACCAGACACTTGAAGTGCCACTGAACCTGAAAGCTTGGTTCAAGGAGCAGATAAGTTTGCACATTCTGGGTCCTACTCAAAACTGCCAGACATTTGAATTATTTGATATATTAAAGCTCCATGACCAAAGGAATTGAGTGTTACTTTCCAAATCTAAGGAGGCTCACCAAACATTGCACCCCTTTCTTAGTGTAGAGAAGCGAGAGGTAGCAATTTGTTTTTCACCTTAGATGTGATACTTTAATGTACCTCAAATCTCTGGGCCTCAATAAATTTTACCCAAATTTCTATGGTACTTATTTCCAACCATCTGGATGCATGTGTCTTACCAAAGCCTCTGAAGTACTTGCTACTTGCTACCTACCTGGTCCATTCAGATTCATCTCATTCCTGTAGTAGATAAAGCCCTGAGGAAGGAAGATGAAGGCATATTGCTGGCGTTACCAGTTGGCAGTAAGCTGAGTCTGGTGATCTTTCCTAACAGGCATAAAGAATAAGCATTTTGCCAGGTCAACACCTGCAAACCAGATGCCATAAGAGGTCTTAGATCCACAGGCTGGAAATCTAAGAGCACAGCCAGCAGCTGCTCAGTTTCTGTGAGGGCCTCAGTGTGACAGGATATATGGGTGGGTGCAGAAGAGGCAAAACCTACTCCTATGAGAAAGGCATTAACAACCAAATCTCCTTTTAGAGGTCCCACCTCCCATCACTTCAAATTACAACATGAGCTTTGAAGGGAATAAACCATAATCAAGGAGTAGCCATGATTTTTGGAGACACTGGGGGAATAAGGTTTGCATAGAGAAATTGTAGGATCAGAGAAAGCCTTTCAAACTTTTTGAGCTCAGGCAGGCCAGCTACTAGAGAAGGATCCTAGAGAAGTCAATGGAAGTCTGTTGTCTCTACCTCTGAAATATGGACTGGGATTTCTGTGGGTCAAAAGGGCTGGAAGTTGCTACTACTTCTGGTAGTGGCATGGGGCAGAATAAGTACAACCTGGAACATGCTGGAAGTAATTGCTGATTCTGCTGAATTTCTCTGCCTTCCACATAATTTAAAAATATATTTTTTTTAACCAACCCTAATTATGACAAGAAGATGATTCTGGAAAATATAGTTCTAGCTTACCCAAATTGACCCTATACAAAACCACCATACACCATTTATTAGCTTCTTGATATTGAGCAAATTATTTAATATCTATGAATCTTTCTCTTTCTATCACAGTTTGGCATTGTCTCGAAGGACATTGTCCTGGATTTCTGGATGATGTCCTATTGCAGAGAATCTCTTACTTATAGGTATAAGTAAGAGGTTCTCTGCAATAGATGTGGGCAATACTTCTCCCACTGGCCACTTAAGACCATTTGGCCATGTGGCTTCTGCAGGTCTTTCCCTAGTTAGGGTCACCTCTCTTTTCCAGGCCCTCCAGGGCAGTCTACATCTGGCCCATGGAAAATGCAAACATCTGCTCTACTAAGCTCTCAGGGGTGCACTCACCCTGAAGGTAGTCATCTGGACTCACTATCAGAGCAGCAATCCTGCCACAGCCACTTGCCTTTAGATTATCTTTAGGCCTGAGTCCCTTTACCCCCAAACATATATCAATGATTCCAGTCAAAACTCTTTTCCCTCTGGAATACCCACCTTAAGTGTTATAGTAGGAAAGAATCAACACCCTTGGCTGGAGGGGGAAGAAAGTGACATCTCTCTGCAGACAGCTCTTAAGTGAACCATTTAGCCTCAACACTTAGCCTTCTGTCATTCTTTGAGGAGGCGGGTAATGAGCTGTTGACCACCCACTTTACCAGTCTGAACAAATAGTCTTGCATCTTGATTTAGAATGTAGGGTAATTCGTACCCCATTTTCTTTTTCCAACCTTTAATCCCTCTCTCAAAATTTTAGGATGGGAGGAGTTCCATTTGTCAACAAAAATAACAACTCTGCTCTAAGGAATAAGAAAAAGATTTATTCAGAACCAAACATGAGAAACCATGGACTGGGAACAGATTCAATTTCCCTGGAATGACATGGTTCTCCTGTGGAAGAAGTTGAATGGGCTTTTATAGTCACAGAAGAAAGTAGATGGGGACTACAAAGAGATGGAGAAATCTCTTCTAGAAGACTCAGGTGTTGTCTTTCATAAATTGAGGAAATATTTTACAAGATTCAGATGTTATCACATTTTTTACCAAGCTTAGTATTCATTCCAAGAGTTTTATTTCATAGTCACAAGAATGCTAGGTCGGATACACAGGTCAATAATAAAAAGCTATTAAAAGAGATTAAAGATAGCCCAAGATAACTTGGCTCTTGATCTGCAACATTCCATCTCTCCACTCAAGATATGTTAGATGTCCAAGATCCAACAGTCTTCAGGCTCTTTGGAGATCTTTACTTCACATGTTTAATATATGGTTACCTCGCATGGTACTTGATACATGGTAGACATTCATTAATAGCAGTGATGATGGTATATTGCCAATCACCCAGCATGTTGGTCAATCTAACTTTTGAAAATGCACAATCATTTTCAAAAGTTGAACTCCCCTTCCAGAGTTAGTACCCTCATTAATGGTTTAAAAGGCAGTCCACTGGGTTTTCTTTTACCTATTCTACAAGGCTATTCCAAATACATGAATAGCCATCTGGATCCAGTAGCTGCTGTGCCCATGTCCACCGCAGAACCACACTGAGTGACAAACCACAGCTTAAAGATATCAGGATCCAGTTTAGCTACTTGCCCTGGGGGAAGAGAGAAATGAGTCCTCTCTACCCTGTAATGGAGTCCCATCTTAGCCCTAGCAGGTGGAGGAGGAATGTACAGTTATGTGCTGGACTGTGTGCAGCCAGTGTGCCCTGGTATAGCCATCTGTCTTGATTAATCATCTCTGTGCTGAACTAGTTTGATGATACAAGTGTCATCCTTGCTTGTAGGTATGGAAATACAAAAATCCACAGATACCCCAAACACCAGCAGCATACAGGCATGTACAATTATATCATTACCCCAAGGTACATATGCAGTTTACTCTTTTTTAAAAGTATTTTTCTAGTTGTAGATGGACACAATATCTTTATTTATTTATTTTTATGTGGTGCTGAGGATCAAACCCAGTGCCTCACACTTACGAGGCAGGCTCTCTACCACTGAGCTACAGTCCCAGCCCCTCCAGTTATATTCTTTAAGTTTAAAAGTAGAAACAACATGAACTCAGAAAGCATGAACTGAACTGATATATGGAGAGACAAAACCTTAGGGAAGGCTCTATCTGCTCCAAGTCTTCTCTTGGCATCTCTCTTAGTCTTTCTTTCTTTCTTTTTTTTAAAATTCATTTATTTGTATGTAGTGCTGAGAATCAATCCAGTGCCTCACACATGTTAGGCAAGCGCTCTAACCACTGGGCCATAGCCTCAGCCCCTCTCTCTTAGTCTTGATGATTTCAATTCTTTTCAGGTATCACAAGTGACAACGGAAGGAAATAAAGGGGACACAGGCACACTGAGTGTCAAACAAACAGGCCCCCCAAAGCAGGAATACAATGCAGTCTCATTTTCCAGATTGTGAAGTGTGCATATTGAGAAAGCTTAAAAAAACACTTTAGCAGGGATTGGCAAAATTGTTCTATAAAGGCTCAGATAATTATTTAGGTTTTTATGGGGGAGGGGGGCCATATGGTCTCTTTTAAAAAATTCAACTCTGAGGCTAGGGATGTGGTTCAAGCGGTAGCACACTCGCCTGGCATGGGTGCGGCCTGGGTTCGAACCTCAGCACCACCTACAAACAAAGATGTTGTGTCTGCTGAAAAACTAAAAAAAATATATTAAAAGAATTATCTCTCTCTCTCTCTCTCTCTCTCTCTCTCTCTCTCTCTCTCTCTCCCTCTCTCTCTCTCTCTCTCCCCCCTCTCTTTAAAAAAATCAACTCTGCTGTTATAGCACAAAAGTAGCCAATAATAAGTAGGCAATAATAAACAAATAAACATGGTTTTGTTGCAACAAAACTTTATTAACAAGGAAAGGTGACCAAGGAGTTTCATTTACAGACTCTTGTAGCAGACTGTAAGAAACTAGAAGCCATCAGGGCTGGCTTCACAGCTTTCAGGGGTTGACAGGGGCTCCATTCCATTTCCTCCAGAAAAGGCAAACTCAATTCTCTTTGTAATGGCATTAGTTTTGTTTTATTGTGTCCTGTGCTCTGGTGTTTTGATGTTGTGGTGAAGTGATACAGTACTGGGCTTGAACCCAGGGGCACTTGACCACTGTTATATCCACACCCCTTTTTACTTTTTATTTTGAGACAGAGTCTTGCTAAATTGTCTGGGCTGACCTCAAATTTGTGATCCTCCCGATTCAGCTTCCCCAGTCACTGGGATTACATGTGTGCCCACTGCACCTGGCTGCTTCTTCCCTCTTTCTGTGTGTATATCTTTAAATGTTTCCATTTTTCTTCTATCCTCTTGCACTCAAGCCATGAAAGTGTCCAGGCTCTTTCACGTTAATAATTCTCCTCCTCCTTCTTTCTCTTCTTCATCCCTCCCTCCTCCTCCTCCTCCTCCTCTTTTTCTTCCTTTGTGCTGGAGATTGAACCCAGAGGTGCTTAACCACTGAGCGACATCCCCAGCCTATTTTATAGTTTATTCAAAGACAGGGTCTCAGGAAGTTGCTTAGGGTTTTGCTAAATGTTGAGGATGGCTTTGAACTTAGATCTTCCTGCCTCAGCCTCCTGAGCTGCTGGGATTACAGGTGTGCACCACAGCACCTAGCTTCACATTCATTCTTGCTAACTACTTTCCAGGTCCCTCATCAGTTCTGGGGTAAAAAGTGATGAGCAGTAATGAAAAGATCACATGTCTGGGTGGGTCCCTGGGCAGAACAAGCAAGTAGTCTGCTGCGTACCTTTGGGAAAATTATCTAAGCTCTCCAAGCCACCCTTTCCTTATCTAATAAATGAGCGAGTTAACTAACTGGCCTGAAATCCCTTCCAGCTGTGAGCTTGTGATTTTAGGAAGCTACAGCATCAACTCTGTGCAACTGTCTAGGGCCATTAATTAAGATGTCACTCACAGACCTTAAGGAAACTGCCAGGAGACAACAGAAATCCATTACGTGATCTGTAACTAGCAACCTTCCTAAGTCCTTCACAGCTGAGGGGCAGAGGGTGCCTGTGAACTCAGAGGATGTGAGACCCAGCACACTATGGGGAGACGAGGAAGACAATCCATGGAAACCAATTTACATTCTAGGCTCTCATTGTACAGCTACAAAATGCACACAAATATTGACTTAGTTGAAAACAAGATCCCAGGTAACTACTATTGGAAAGTGGGACAACTTCTCCATCAGATCCTCCCATGTGGGGCTTTTCTGGCCATGCAAAGGATACCCTTCAAAGCCCTTCAGATAAATATATGAATAGGTTTGGAGGAAATGTGTCTTTGAGGAGCTAATAAAATAAACTACCAGATCCCAGCATGTGTCAAAGGAAAGCAGTCTCCTTTGAGCAGGGATGAGGGAGGCCAGTGAAGGTAGGAGAATGAGATTGGCTGGTGCAGAGGCTGGCACTGGTTGGCTTATGATGAGCAGGGGCCTGGAGCTCTGTCCCTACCTCCTAGACACAGTCTTGAGGGTGAGGAGGGAATGGAGGAGCCCACCTCCTGGCCTCCAGAAGAGCAGGCTTTTATTGCCTGACTCTGCTAAAGTTGTCTCACTTGTAGTCTAAATAATTAACTTACCCATCCCTAAAGGAGCATTCAGATAAAAACAAAACCCACCCCTGCCCTCAAATTCAGGTTTCCACGGCACCCAGGGCAGGCCAGGAGGCTGGGAAACCATCCCAAGCTGCAAGCGTGGCCTGACTTCAGAGGTTCACTTGGGTTAGTGACCTTCTGAAAAAGGCCAAGAGTTGCTTTTTGTATTTGAGCTAAAGTTTTTTGCAATTTTGAAAGTTTTTTTTTAAACCAGATGACACAAACAACAAAAACAAAGAATGTGCAACAAACTGTCCCCAGTCTGATGGAGAAGGTGTCACACTTTGTGGTCTGCAAAGCTTAAAATATTTACTCTCCAACTCTTTCCAGGAATAGTGTGTCAACCTTTACTCCCCTCCTCCAGGTCCTTTCCCTGCCTTGAAGGAGGCAAGAATGGCTCTGATCAGCTCACTGACAACCCCACCTGAGAGCCCACTCTATGCAGAGATTATAGTTGTCAGAGCACTGATATTTACAGTCCAGCAAGAAGCTGGCACCATTGTTCACCCCATTAACAAAAAAAAAAAAAAGAAAAAGAAAAAAATACACTAGGGTGGGGTGAGGGAGACATCAGTCTTGATTCTACTGTATAAAGAGGTAGGCAGAGAGGGAGGAACTAATACTAGTCCCAAATCATCTTATTTGCCTACTTGAGGATCAGGAAGCAGCATCATCCCAGTTTGTTTCTGATGACACCCTACCCCTAAAGCCCTGGTGATCCCCACCATCACAGAGGCTGCATCCAAGCTATCATATGGTGCCAGCTGATCCTCAGCCCTAGACAAAGGCTCCAGCCTACCACCTCAACAGGTGAATTTGAAGTGACAGGACTTTGTCCAGCCCTACACTCCTCCCAGACTTTCTCCTAGAACCAGAACCTCTGAGAGCGTTACAGGCTAAAGACCACAAAAGAGACAGGTCAGAGCAGGCAATGGGGATGCCAACCGAGCACCCCCACTGCAAGTAGGCTGAATGACCTCTGTGTTATCATGGAGCCTATTTGGAATTTGTGGGGCTTAGGGCAGAGTGTATACAAAGTGACTCTACATCCTGGTGTGTAAAGATTCTGGTTTATTGCAGATAGGAGAACAGTAAACTTGGTCAAAGTGTCTAGCATGTTCCAAGAAATATGTTGCTACTGCCCAGCCAATGCTTTACAGGGTCAGGTGTAATAAGAAAGGTCTAGGTTGGAATTCCAATGTCCACACTAGTGAAAGGCTGCAGTCTTAGAGATTTGAGAGACCAGGCTGTGAGCTCATGGGATAATCATCTCAACCTCAGCACTCTGGGGCTCAGTTTCTTTTCTCTCTCTCTCTCTCTCTCTCTCTCTCTCTCTCTCTCTCTCTCTCTCTCTCTCTCTCTCTCTCAATGCTGGGGATCAAACCCAGACCTCTCACATATGCTACGAAAGTACTCTACCATTGAGTTACACCCACAGCTCATTTTATTTTGAGACAAGGACTTGCTAAATTTTCCAGGCTGTCCTCAAACTTGTGATCCTCCTGCCTCAGTCCTAGAGTTGCTGGGATTAGGTGTGTGCCACCACATCCAGCTTTCTTATTTGTTACAATAAGCAAATGAACAGAAACCTGAGGTGCTTGGATGAGGCTGCTTCTAAGGACCTGTGCATTCCATACCCAATAAACAGCTCAAACATGCTGTGACTCCACAGATGCTTCATTGCTTTCCTTACCCATGTCAATCCAATCCAATCCAAATGAGAGATTACTGGCCTGGCATAAGGAAGAAAGCTTTCCTTCAACCTGTTAGCAGTTTACCATGGAATCAGGATGGATGGAAAGGTGCTGATTGTGAATTCTCATCTTTGTGCCTTGTGACCAGGGAGTAGCCAAAGAGCTTCGAAAATTTCATCCCCAAACTCCTATCATGCCCTCAGCAGGTGGTTCAGAAGTCATGGTGCCATAGACTCTCAATGACCTAAATTATCTGTCTTCAATTCCCCAGCCCAACTGGATATTCCTTAAGGGCAGGAATTGTGTCTTGAACTTCTTTGTCTCTAGCAGAGCACAGTCTTCAAGATATGTGGGTGGAGATCCATCCATATCTGCTTAGAGACTTGATTAAAATCAAGAGAGTTAATGCTGAATTTGACATGAAGCGTGAGTCCAGGTAAGTGAATCTCTAAATTTGCTGGGTGATGACTGGATGCCATTCTTCAGTCCCAGGCTCAATCAAGCTTCTCCTGTTCAGGCTGTGATCCCTAAGAGCTATCGTGTGACCTAAACAGCAAACAATAGAAGACAAGATGGATCCATTCCATTGTGCCAGAGACTCTCCAGGATACGCAGGTCACATTGCTACTGGTCCCTTGCTCCTGAAGCAGTCCAGGCTGCAAAAGTGGTCCAGCTGGACCATGCAAACATAAATCAGGCACGCTTTACCCACTATTTGCTTCCAGGTCACTGTACAAATTGCAAGCACAGTGTAGGCTTTATGAGCTACAAACCTAAACATATAATGTGGTGACACATGTCACAAGCTCTGTGGTGGGTCTCTCATCTAGGCTTAGGTATATTCAGAATGGCTGTCTCCTTTCTCTGCCTACAGATAAGATGCTCTATATCTAGTCAAACTCCCTGCTCCATTTGTTCTGTGCTCTGGGAAAATTGTTGCTTTCTTCAAAACTGTTGAGGCTGCCTTTCTTTCTCTTCTTGTTTGTTTGCCTGTTTGATGTGTGTGGTGATGGGCACGGAATGTAAAAGGCAGTGCCTTGGCTTGCCCCACATTGTCACTCATTTGTACAAATGGTGATGACAAAGAGATGCAACTAATTAACCATGACACGCATGGAATTGCTAACAACTTTAATAAAATTTTAATTACCCCTTGTTTCATGGGATAGGCAACAAACCATGAAAATAATGATCCTCTTGGGTGCTGTCACAGCAGACAGAGCAATTTGACTAGAGGAAGGGAGGTATGAACTGTTTGGAGTTTAGAATTGTGGGAATGGGGGGACAGTCCATGGAGAAGTGTTGGGCAGAGTGACTACTATACCTGGAATTCAGGTAGGAGGAGAGACTCCTCCCTGAATTATCTAGATAGCTTCCCCAATTCCCCACTTTGTTTGTATAGACTTGATGTTTTCCAGAAGCAAACTCACTATAGGCAAAGAAGAGAAAACAAGGCATATGGCCCATCAAAAAATCTACCAGAAAGACACTCCTGGATTTCTGACCCAGAGCCCTAACACCAGTCCTCAGAGTCTGACTGTACATGGGAGGACCACCTGGGGATGCAGTGAGTATCTCACTGCTCACAGATACCAACTTGGGTCATGCCATCCTGGATCCCCAGGGCTTCTGTGCCCCCTTGGCTGCCCCAGGTAAAAGAGGAAGAAGAGGAGTAGAATGAGGTGTCCACCTGGATACCTTAGTGGGTTTTGACTTTGTGTCCACTGCTGCAGCTCCATCCTGACAGGTCCGGGAGCACCTTACACTCTTCCCCTGGCAGGCAGGGCTCCATCTGACACCACCACCTCTGCAGGATGATAGAGGCTATTGGGGCAGGAGGCAGGAGTGCAACTCTAAGCTCTCTGCAAGCACAGCCAGCAGTGAAGGGGGGGGTCTGCAAATGAGGTACACATTTCCACACACTCCTGGCATGGAATCCCATGTTTCCCTTGTCTTCTGCCTACTCTGGGATGCCCAGAGATGAAGAAATGTTGAGGCCTGGGGACATAGCCCTACCAACTTTAATCCTACAGGTCCCAGCATCTCACCAAAAACATTGAGGGGGAAAGGAGGCAGGTGAAGTTGCCTCTGAGGCAATCATATCATTGGCACAGAGGTACCAATCTTCAGCTTGGTGTGTGTGAGCTACTATGCACTATGTGCAGAGGTCCACAGACCAGAAGGGCACAAGCTGGCATGCATGTGATCACACTGGGCATGGTTACTCAGATGCCACTTAAGCGTGAGAACAGAAGCCAGAGTGGGTAGGTGGGAAAGGGTGATGCGAAGGAACACAAGTGTTCATGTAAAGGCAGGGTTGAGAGTAGAGCATGTGGAAGAGGCTGGGGAGAGAGCAGTAGGTGAAGAGCCCATGTCTGAAAGGCTGTGTGTGGCAGAAAGCCTAAAGTATGAGGGAACTTGTCTGTAGGTGTGGGCTGGGCAGTGAGGGACAGCACACAACAAGAGCTTTCCTTGTCTATAACACAGAGATAGTCATATCTGCCCTCCTGTCCCCCAGAGGGTGCCCTGTCATTTGAGACTCTGATCATGAAAGCCCTGAGATGGGTATGAAATTGGATCTCCAGAAGATGAAAAGGCCCAACCAGACCTCTTTATCTCTCTGCTCAGAGTCTCACTGACCAGGGCCTAGCTTCTCACTCACCATCCTCACAGGAGGACTTTGCCCACATAGTGCCAGCCACCTGGCTGGAAAAGCAGGAGCATTTTACGGTCTGGGAGTGCTCCTCCATGTGGTTCCTGTGGCAGCAGCAGTGAGAAGCAATCACCTCACAGGTGCCCTGATTTACAAAGACTGATGGGGCCAGCCACATCAGATAAGGTCCCCAGTCCAGGCCTCCAGCCCTGCTCCCCTCCCACCCACCTGTTGGTCCTTGAGCCGCTTCTACCTGCTAGGGAGAAGGCCTTTCCTTCCTTCCTTTCTTGTTTGTGTGTGATGGGCGGGAACTACTAGGGATTGAACCCAGAAGCCCTATACCACTGAGCCGCACCCCCAGCCCTTTATATTTTATTGGGAGACAGGGTCTCGCTCAGTTGCTGAGGCTAGCTTCAACCTGCCTCAGCCTCGGAAGTCACTGGGATTACAGGTGTGCACCACTACACCTGGCTGGGGGAAGGTTATTTAAGAGATTTCCAGGGCTTTGGTTTTAGCTCACTGATGGACCACATGCCCAGCAGCATCAAGTCCTGGGTTTGATCCCCAGCATCACACACAGAAAAAATCCAATGACAGGGGAGAAAGAAGCAGATGAAATCTTCCTGTTCCTCCCCAGTGAAACCGCACTCATTACCCTTTGGCAGACCCTGGGTCTGAGCAGAAGAAAGCTGAAGTCTGGCACCAGGTCCCGCCCCCACCTCCCTGCTTTCTCAGGGTGAGGGCAAGGGCCCCAGGGCTTACAGTGCGTGGGGAGAATCATCCACTTATATAGGCTTCAGACATCCCAGAAGGAAAACCCCAGAATTAGGCCAGGAGGCTAGACTTAAGCCCCCACCCGAGGGCCTCTCTCCCTGCAGCACACCTTCTGGCCTGGAAGGGACAGAGAACAGTGGGTCTGCCCAGGCATCCTCCTGGTGGGGATAGCAGAAGGGAGCAGTTGCCTGGGTGATGAATAAAGGAGGAGTCAGAACCCTGAAATCTATGGATTGTACTTTGCCTCCGAGATCTGCTCGCTGTGTGGAACAGGGTGGGGTGTTATCCAGTTTTCCAGGTGTGCTGGAAAACCTCCTTCCCAGTCCCTACTGCCTCCCCCTAACCTATAGCAGTTGGAGGCTTCGAGGAAGCAAAGGCCGGGAGGGTCCACAGCCACATCAAGCACAGTGCCAGCAGCCAGTGGCCTGAGTTCCAGTTCTGCACGGGCCCTTTCACTCATCCTGTGGAGAGAAGGGCACACCTTGCATAGCTCCAGACAGGAGGGGCTCTCCTAGTGCCCAGCCCTAGTTGCTTCTCTGTGCTATGCCCTCTGGGAGGCAAGGGTGGGTAAGATGCCCACCTTGTCCCCAAGCAGCTCAAAGCCTGGCACAAAGTCACTGTAGGAAACGATGGATGCCACAGAGAACAGGGGAGCAGGAAGGGAAGACCTGAGGAGGAAGTGACATTTAAAAGGGGTCTTAGAGCTGGGCACAGTGGCACACTTGTAATTCCAGCTGCTTGCGAGTCTGAGGCAAGAGCATCCAGAGTTCAGAGCCAGCCTCAGCAAAAAGCGAGGTGCTAAGCAACTCAGTGAGACCCTGTCTCTAAATAAAGTACTAAATAGGGCTGGGGATGAGTTCAATCCCTGGTATCCCCAAAAAATTTTAAAAATGGGCTGTGGTGTGGGAGGAACAATCATGCTAACTCCCATTTTTCTTTTTCAGTTCTTAACCCAGGCATGCTCTTGAATCCTTCATGACTATTCCAAAAAGTAGGATAGTTATTACCTATTTTATAGATGAGCAAATGGAAACTCAAAAAGTATGGACACAACCCAACCAGCCACCAGTGAAGGACTGGCTAAATGCTTTGAAGAGAATCTGGGCAGTCTCTTCCAAACAGCTGTGGAAACACAATGGAAAATGCTTTATTTAATGATGCATGCAGTGATTTCCAATGATAATCCACTGTTAAGATGGAGCAGCAACATGTGGGACAATGTGTATAAGATGTGTAAAAGAGGGATTATTTATGCTGCTTGAATAGGCATAAACTAGCTCTGGAGCCACATGTGGTGGTCTGTACCTGTAAATCTCAGCAACTCTGGAGGCTGAGGCAGGATTGCAAGTTGGAGGTCAGCCAGGGCAACTTAGTGAGAGCTTGTCTCAAAATACAATAAAAAGGGCATGCACTTCGGAGGCCAGATAAGTCTGGCTGAAGATTCCTTAAATGGTGTGTCCTGCAGTGTCCTGTTAGTAGGTTCTATACCAGGCTCCAATGTCATTGGTGTAGGATCCATATTTTAATACTGTTCCTAAAATTTCATTTAATACCAAGATGTCTTTGACTTGATTTTATTCTTTGTAAGTCTAGAAACGAGATTGTAGTTTAGCCATTACTGATATTTTTTTTAAGGATTTTTTTTTTTTTTTTTTTTTTTTTTTTTAGTTATTGGCGGACACAACATCTTTGTTGGTATGTGGTGCTGAGGATCGAACCCGGGCTGCACGCATGCCAGACGAGCGCGCTACCGCTTGAGCCACATCCCCAGCCCCATTACTGATATTTTTAAAACAGGGATATGATTTCTTGCCCAGCACTTGAAAAGAGAAACAAGCTTCGGTTCTCAATGCTGACCTTTCTTTTTCAGGTACAAGTTTTCTAGCTCAGACAACTGAGAAAAACTATAGACCATTCTTGAAGCATTGGTTACACATTGATTTTCTATATTGCAGGCAAATTGGGCTGTGATGGGTGGTGTGCAGGCAGTTACAGGATCTGACAACCTGGGAGGTTCTGTATTAAAATGTTACTTTGTATCAGTTTTAGTACAACAAAATAAAGGACAATTTCAGAAAAAAATAATTAAAAAGGGCCAAGGAAGTAGCTGGCAATAGAGAAGCCCTGAGTTCAATCACTAATATTGCGAGCGCACGCGCGCGCGCACACACACACACACACACACAAAGCACCAAACCAAACCAAAGGATTGTGACAAGTATTTAAAAGGTTGAGTTATGAAGATCCTAGAATATACAAGTCAATAAAATGTTGACAGGTTTCCTCCTTCTTTGTCCACCTTCTCAGTCATTTTTACAAGAAAGATCTACATGTAGGTAAATACGGTATGTAACACATCAGACGGGGGCTAAGCGTCACTAAGGACACAATAATACAATAGGAGTGGGAACTGTATTCCTGGTTGGGGATCCAGAAGCACTTCCAAGAGTAGTACCCTTGGAGAAGTAGGTAGGAATTGGACTCGGAAATTCCAGGCAGTGGAAGGAAGGGAATATGAGGCAGAACGGTGGTCTGGGTCTGCAGGTCCCGGAAGGTCCGCAAGGATTCTAGTGGCAGAGAGTGGTCTTCTGCAAACACCACGTCCCACTCCATCGCCCGCGCTGGCACCCAGGTTTCCCAGTCCTGCCTCCCGCGAGCGCCCAGGTGGGGCAGGAGCGGGTGCTGTTTGGCCGCGGGAGGGCAGCAGCGGCCCTTCCTGATGCCACCCAGAGCGCCTCTCAACTTTCTCAACTTTCTCTACGCCCATCTGCCTCTAGGGGCTGGAAGGCGGGGCAGGGGCCGAGTCCTCCGGGGTCCCACCCGCTCCGGTCGCCGCCCGCCCACTCCTCTGCAGTCCTGGCAGCTCGCAGCGACTCTCCTTCCAGCCTCTCACCCAGCCCGGGGCAGGCGCCCCAAATCCTCGCGCCGCAGCGGAGGCGACCCTTGGCGGTCTGGGGCTGGGCCAGAGGCCGGCGGAGACAAGGGCTGAAGGAGGGTGGGGGCGGGGCCGGGCCCCTAGGGTCAGTCTCAGCCTCCTGCAACGGCCACGCAACTGGAGGCAATGGAGAGGAAGGTACAGGGGTCCGGGCAGGGGGAGAAGGGCCTCCCAGTTCCCGGGAGAACACTTTCCTCCTCTCCACTCGCTGGGAGCTCGGGCGGGTCAGCGAGGGGTTTTGGCCCGTTCCCTCCCCTTGGACGCTGCGTCCGGGCTGCAATGGGGTCCAGCCTGCTGGGCTCCTCCCCCGGACTGCAGCGAGGGGCCCTACCTAGGAGCGGCCTGGCAGGGGCTCTCTCCTGCTGAGGCCCTGATAGGAGCCCTTTCCCTTCCCTCCTGGTTTCCCCTAGCCTCCCCCGCGGAACGAGGGAGCGGCTTTGATCTCCCTAGGCAAGGGAACCCAGCCCAGACGCCCTGGCTAGCCCCAGGCTGGATGGCCCAGTGCGGACCTGGCCTGGGGTGCTAGGGATGGGCTGGGAGTTCTTCCAGGCCCAGACAGTGGAATGGAGGGAATAATGACCCTTGGGGGCTGTCATTGTTCTGCGGAGGTTGGACACTGCCCTCGAAAGTCCTTGGAAACTGCCTGGGGGATGGCGTAGGGGAGACCTGGAAGGATCCAGCCCGTGTGTGTTCCTGTGTTCCTTAATAGGAGTGTGTGAAGGAATCTACCCTCCACACTCCCCAGCTAGGCTAAAGATTTATTTTAGGGGTGTTGGCTGGGGAGCCCAGGGCACAGAGTTCTCTCAGTTCTGGTTTTAAAGTTGAGGAAGAGGTGTCAACTGAAGAGTGAGTCTTTCCCAAACTTCAGGGGAAGTGAGCCAGGTAGGAGGCCCACTGGATCTGCGGGAAAATCAAGAGAATGAGCTAGGTATCCCACATATCTTGTCTCAGGGGAGGCGCCAGAAGTTCCAGGCTCTGTTCCAGCTCCACTTCAGTCTCTGCGTGGGGTTTGGTTGCCCCTTTTAGGGTCAGTGGGGCAGTTCCTCTGGGGTTTACTCTCACAGGGAACTATTGTTCCTGCCATCTTGGCCTTGGGCCTTGTGTCCTGGCTTGGCCTGGGCTGCTTGCTCTTCTGGCCCAACCAGAGCCTGGAGGGAAAATCTTTTGAGCTGGGGGTTCCAGGTCACTTAATTCATGTCCTTGTTCTGAAGTTCTGGCCTCTGCCTCCCACCATCTGGTGCCAGTTGCCTTGCTGGGGGATGGCAGTGGCGCACTCTTGCCTAAGTGACTGGTAGATCAGTAGTGATTGTTCTCTATCCGCATTGCCTGGGTTGGAGTTACCCCAGCCTGTGTTTACACAGCTGCATAAGTTGAACTAATGGGAGTAGGTGGGGGAATTGGAAGAAATCCTAGTGTCACTCACCTGGGTAGACTTCAATGAACCCCTGTTTGGAAAGGGATGTGCTGGCAGGGCACATCTTCCCTGTCGTTTGGGGTATCAGCAAGAGCCCCTCTGTGATCCGGAGAGTGGTTCCGATAAATTCTCAGTGACTCATGTCCTCTTCCCCCACATCCCAGTTTTCTGAAGGTGTAAGTGGAGGAGAGGGAGGGGCCGCCTAGCATCTCACTGTTGAAGAGAAACAGCCTGGGGCTGGAGTATTCTGCTTCCTAAAAAGCAGACCCAGGCTATATAATGTGAGGTGGTGGAATGCAGGGACTAGAAGAGCTCAGCCCAGCATCCAGCATAACAGGATGTGGGACTGAGGAAAATCTAGGTTTGAGGCAGAGATCAGGTTACCTACCATACCCTGTGCTCCCTGCCTAGTTGGTAGAGGGACTGGTCCTCATTTGTCATTTCTTTTGGGGCTCCTCCCAGCCCAGGCTCTAGCTCCTTCCCTTTTCCCAACAGCCTAGATTTCATTTCAGCTCCAGAGCACACCCTCTCTTTCTCCCTGACTGCAGGGCTGGGAATCTAGCTGGGTGGGGTTTGGCTCCCCTCCCTGGGGAAGGAGGAAGTGAGGGGAACTGTGAAGGTGTGATGAACTGCAGGTGTGATGAACTGCTCCTTCATGTGTGTTTGTGATGAGGGACACATGGTAACCTGGGAAGCTGACTCCTTGCCCTGAGTCACAGGGAGGGGTGGGCAGGGCATAAAAGTGAGCTGGACAGAGGGAGGAAGGGGCTGTTCCAGAGTGGGTGGAGGTGATTCCCTAGTGGATTATTCTGTCCCTCTGCTGTGGTGGATGCGTGACTCCCTAGAGTGTAGTCATTGTCCCCTATTGGGGGCTGAGTAACCTAGTGTTGCCACCAGGCCCAGGAGGAAGAGGGGAGGAAGGCAGGCTGTCCGAATGTGCGCTGTGGGCACTGCCTGGACTGAGCCTCCTTTGTGTGACCCGGGGTTTGGGGACAGGGTGGGGTGAGTCAGAGAAGCTGCTGACTACTGCCTCTGTCCTCTGTCTGGGTTTTCCTCCTCCTGCTCTCCTTTCCACCTCTGAGGTGACATGTAGAAAGGCAGAGACTCTGGAGGCATATAGCCCTGCTTTGAGTGCTGTCCTTGACACTCTGATTATCTAACCCTCAGAGAGTTTCCTTGTTGGCCAAAATGGGAAGTGCACCATTCACCTAACAAGCCACTGGAAACTGAGGCAAATATTTTTTGTCAAAATACCCAACAAAGAGTGGGCACCATGGGGCTTTATAAATATTCCTTCTCTTACATATCAGCCACCCAGTAAGTGGTTCTGCTAGTATCTGGTTTTGTAGAGGGACTCCTTGTTTTTGACTAGGCAGGCGTGACTCAAGCTGAGGGACAATCTGTTCTAGATTACACCTTAGCAATTATTAAACCTTAAATGTATCAAATCTTGTTACAAATGAAATCTGTCTCATGACTCCAATATGCAAATCAGATAAAAGCTGGCTTTTCTGGAGGCATCCCTGAACACCTTGCTGAATGTTTCCCCTCAATTGAGTGGATAACATTGAAAGTCATGTTTTCTGGTTCCCAAGTGGGTTCTTCCACCTCCCACTGCTATATTTTAACCCATTGGAGAAGACCTGTCCCTGTCCCAGAAATTAGGAATCTTAAACTCTGTTTCCTACAGGATTGGTGCTTGGCAAGAATGTGCCGAAGCAAGCCCCCTTTTCTGTTTTCTCTTCCAGGTTTGTGGAGAGGTTTTGGAGGCCACAGAGCAGTTTTTGGACTACCAGTTTTTTCCCCCAAATCCCTACTGCCTCTTGTTTGCCAGCCCCAGCCATGGCTGCAATCAGAAAGAAGCTGGTGATTGTGGGGGATGGTGCCTGTGGAAAGATCTGCCTCCTCATTGTCTTCAGCAAGGATCAGTTTCCAGAGGCTACTTCCCTACTGTCTTTAAGAACTATATTACAGACATTGAGGTGGACAGCAAGCAGGTAAGGCCAAGAGCCCTTTCCTATCCTGCCTTGGAACCCTGTTCCTGGTCACGTAGTATGTCCTTCCTTACCACTCACTCACATTTTTGTTTTATTTTCCTGTGGAAACAAGTAAAATTTGAGAAATGAAACTGCACTTTTAGAAAACCTGGATATAGTCACATATGGTGGTACATGCCCATTATGCCAGCTACTCAGGAGGCTGAAGCAGCAAGATTGATCACAAGTTTGAGGTCAGTGTGGGCAACTTATCCAGACCCTCTCTAAAATAAAAAGGGCTGGAGTGTGGCTTATTGGTAGAGTACTTGCCCAGCATGCATGAGGCTCTGAGTTAATCCCCAGTACCCCAAAGAAAACCTGGATATATCCTCTGGTTCTACCACATACTCGCTGTGTAATCAGGGCCAAGTCCCTTTGCTTCTGGGTTTAAACTCCCCACCACCACAAATTGGTGATGATGGCATGACTTACCCCAAAGGAGTGTGAGAATTAAAGTGGTATTCACGATAGCAATTCATTTGAGATCACAAAAATCAAACACATTTTAGTGACTTTTGTGGGAGAGGGGTTACTAGGGGTTGAACCCAGCAGCACTTTGCCACTGAACTACATCCCCAGCCCTTTTTACTTTTTTAAATGAATTGAGACAGCGTCTTGTTAAGTTCCCCAGGATGGCCTTGAACTTGGCGATTCTTCTGCCTCAGCCTCCCACATTGCTGGTTTATAGATATGCACCAGTACACCCAGTTTACATCTTAGAACTTTAAAGAAAAACTCAATTGAGTTTGTTATGACTGTGATTAATATGGTGCCTTGCACACAGCAGGACTAGTGGTTTTAGAGAATCTCTGGGTAGTAGGTTGGGGCCCTTGGGGTCAGCTATGTATTGCCCGTTTGTCAGGTGGAGCTGGCTTTGTGGGACACAGCAGGGCAAGAAGACTATGAATGTCTTCGGCCTCTCTCCTATCTGGACACAGATGTCATCCTCATGTGCTTCTCCATTGACAGCCACGACAGCTTGGGTGAGGACTTTGGAGAGAGGGGGTAGAGACGCTTTGGAGTCAGCCATCTTCAGAGGCTGTGGGGATGGAGTCACAAGGGCCACACAGGCTCTGCTGGCTCCTTTGTTGTGGCATCTCCAGTGTTTGGAAGGGCTTGGGGGAGGATATGCTACAAGGGACGGGGTTTTGAGGTATGAAGGAGACCATCAGCCTCAGACTGCTATGGGAAGGAAGACCAGTGCTCACATGCTTAAACTGAGGTACCTGTTGGGACATGTCTGTGCAGAAAACATTCCTGAGAAGTGGACACCGGAGGTGAAGCACTTCTGCCCCAATGCGCCCATCATCCTAGTGGGGAATAAGAAGGACTTGAGGCAAGATGAGCATACCAGGAGAGAGCTGGCCAAGATGAAGCAGGTGGGTGGGGCTGCCTGATGGGGAACCCTGGGGAAGAAGGTGCCCTCTGAGGGGTTGCAGGCTGGGGCAGAAAGGAGCTCTCTCTTCAGCCAACTGTCCTGTGTTAAGCAGTCATAGTGATATCTACCTCCTCCACTCCCATGTGTGTGCCCTTCTAAGAACCAGAAGGAACCTCAGTATCAAATCAGATGATCATAGAATGAAGTGACTTGTCCAAGGTCACTTGGCATTTTAATTTATTCCAGTTTATTATTCTGTCTTTGGAATTGGGGCTACTAAGATGAATAAGGAAGTCCTTGTCCATGGGGAGACAGCTTATGTTTCACTTAGGGTATGCAGACTGTGCCATCAGTGTACCTGGGGAGGAAGGGCATCATCAATGGCTGAAGAAAGGCTTAGAGTGTGAGGGAGCTGGCTAATTCAGGGTCTCACTAAGTGGCCCACTGACCAGAGGAAGAGTTTATTACATGAAGCTGCCAGGGTATGGAATAGAGACTATCTTGAGAGGATAATTATATAAGGCAAGGTTTTAAACCGGGGACAGCAGGCAGAGGATGGGTTGGGGGGATGATGGAGAAGGTAGTCATTTAGGAGGTAGCCAACACATATTCAGGCAAAACATATGTGGACCATAGGGTCTGCAACTAGGTAGGAGAGGAGGGGCTAGTCTGGGGACAACTTTGAATGTAAACATGAGGTTTAGATCCCTGCCTGGGGCAGCCGGGGCCTGGATGCTTTGTAAGCTCAAGGCTGGAGGAGGTATTTGTTATGGGTGAGGTGGTGAGAGGTACACTTAGCCAACAGCTTCCTCTGCCTTATCTTCTGTCTTCTCAGGACCCCGTCGGATCTGAGGAAGGCTGGATATGGCAAGTCATATCAGTGCCTTGAGTGCTCTGCCAAAACCTATAAGGGATTGCGGGAGGTTTTCGAAATGGCCACTCAAGCTGGCCTCCAGGTCCGCAAGAATAAGTGCCAGAGGGGCTGTCCCATTCTCTGAGATCCCCACAGCTCCTGATGCCCTTTTCCTTCACAGGGGCTTAGGGATCACCCACCTGCCCTTGAGCTCCACCCTTAGGACTCCATGCTGAAGGCTCCTTTTTCCAGTTCCCTCATGCCCAGGATTGCTTCGTTTCCCTAGCCCCCAGAGTGGTGGCAGGCATGCCCTCCCTCCCTGTCCTCTGGGAGCTGGGCCTGTGGCCTGCCCTTCTTGAGCAGTCCCTCTCCCTGCTGCCTTGGTCCAGGGGTAGGGCTCTTGCTCCCTTTGGCCCTCCCCAGAGGATGGTCACACACCAGCACTTTATATACTTCTGGCTCAGAGGAACATTTCTAGGGTAGGTGGATTAGGGTTTCTCCTTTGGGCAGGGGCCTTGTCTATGACTTCACTTGTTGGGGGGCATGAATAAAGGCCATAGGTTCCAACACGTGTGTGGCAGCTTCTTATTTTCTTTGTCTGGTTCCTATTTTGGCTACAAGCCCAGAGTCCCATCTCTCTCTTCATTTCCAAGTTTCTTGCCAGACTGGCCCCCTGTTGGCAAAGGCAGGACTAGGGTAGAAGGGTGGAGTCTTAGAGCAGAGATGAGGTCATGCCTGGCTTAGCCTGGGAGGTGGGTGAGGGGCATGGTCTCTAGCCTGGACTAAATTTAGAAACTGGTGGGTGGCTTCCCACTGAGTTTCCTCCCCTGGACATGGAGTCTGTGAGGAGATGTGGCCCTGGACAGGGTGTGACAGTCTCACCCTCTTGCAGGTCAGCTTGGGGACACAGGAAGCTGGGGCCAAGATGAGGAGACACGATCAAGAGGCTTTTGCATAGAACAAGATTTTTTGTTTTCAGAGTTTTTCTTCCTTCCCCTTCCCCCATAACAATGCTAACAAGCAGCTTGATGTGTCATTCTCCCCAGTAGTGGAAGGATGGAATGGCTTGGTTGTAAACACCCTCCCCCAGCCTTCCTGTCCCTTAGAGGGGCAGCTCAGCTGGGTTCTGGTTCAGGGTTGGGTGCAGCGGGCTAAGGCTTGGCTTAGTGTGAGAAGGCAGGAAGCTGTGTCTTCAGAGCTCATTCCTCCACTCAGGCTCCACTTGCAGGGACAGGCCCCCTTTACTCTCCCACTCCTGGGGGAGGTAGTCATGACCATGGGGCCCTAGAAAGAAATGAGGTATGCTTTGTCTTCTTTACCTTCTCTTCCACCACTGTCCCCTGCCTGGCTGGCCCAGCCATACCTAAGGTAGAGGGGCTGAGCTTGTTCAGATCTTGAAGTAAGTTCTGTCCATTCTGTATTTCCAGTTTGGCAGGAAAGGGACACCCTGTATACCCTCCGTTTTGTGGGGTACAGAGGTGTTGGCACACAGAGTTGTGCAGGCCTGGATGAGGAGTACCAGCGCAGGCTGGAGGCCAGGCCTGGGTCCTGCCACATCTGAGCCTTGGTTGCTCAAGCTCTAAATGTTAGCTCACTTACAAATAAGATGGAGGTTTTATGAAGATTAACTGATCCTGAGGATTGAGCCATAAGCAGGTACTAATGAAGATACAGCTGCCTAAGCTGGGGCTTGTGGCCACCATGAGGGATTACAGGGCAGGAATGCTCACACTTTCCAGTCAGGGTCATGGCCCAAGAGAATGGGGTTGCCCACTATGATGAGCAAAGCTTTGGCCCAGGTCACAGCCACGTTGAACCTCTGGAAGGAAGAAGTGGTGGGGTCATGGGAAGGAAGGGCCAGAGGAAGGAAGAATTCCTGCCACACCCACCAGCCCTCCAACCTTGGGGTTCTTAAGGAAACCCAGGTTAAAGTGCAGATCCAGCTGCACAAAGCTCTGTCTGCTTCGCACAGTAGAGATGAAGACCACACTGCATTCTTGGCCTTGGAATTCTTCCACAGAGCCCACCTAAAAGAGATAGAGGCAGGGTGTGAGAATAGGTGGGTTCAAGGGGAACTTAAGGGATGTCTGCCCCATGGCTCTTGAGCTGCAAGGAGGGTACACTGGGCAATTGTTGATCAGTGGGTGAGTGCTGCCACAGGGGACAGGAGGCATGCTCTGCAAGCACAAGCCTCAAGAGTGAAGCTAGCTCTGGGATTCAGGCCTGTAAAGCCATCAGAACAAAGCAAACAGTGTTGCAAAGAACACAGTAACTACAAACAGTGTTTCTGAAACTTTCCTGGAGATAATCAGCAAGTACTTCTTAAGACTATAGAACCTGGGGCCCTAACCCAGACCTCCTGATCAGAATTTTCCAAGGCAGATGTCTCCAAATCTCAAAAGAGTAGGTTTCAGGCTTGTAACTGAGGAGCTGTAAAAAATACTAGTGCCCTGGCTCTGCCCCCAGATATCAGTGTTAATTGGCTGGGAGCAGCCCTGGTAGTATTAAAAGCCCTCCAGGTGACTTTTCTCTGTACTAAGAGCTTGGAATCACCATCTCAGAGCAAGTGTTAAGCTATTGAGGGTGGAGTTGAGGTGACAATATCACATGACAGATGGGGGTAGGCTGTGGCATTTGGACTTCATTCTTAGGGCAAAGACCTCAAACCTGCCCAATCACAGTGACCTGGGAGGTTGTTAAACATGCAGGCTTCCTGATCCCATGCCAGAACTATAAGCTGGAGCTTTGAGGAGCAAGAGGATGGGGAAAAACCCAGTTCTGTCCAAGGCAGTGGAGGTGGGACAGGGACATGGGCCAGACTGAAGCAGTGGCATAGGAGCTGAGGTCTCTGATTTGGGAAAAAGAAGGGTACAAAGAAGGTGAGAGTGAATGTGAAGTAGTGTGTTACCTTCAAGTCCTTCCAGTCTCTGAAGCTCCCTGTCAAGTTTGGCGATGCAATAACGGATTTTTTCGACCTGGAGTGAAGGGAAAGGCATCTTTCTCTTATGCAGTCACCTCAATTCAAGAGGAACTAGGCAGGAAGGAGGCCAGAGAGCTGGGGAGCAAAGAGGGAGGAGGCAGCTGACCTCTGCACTCTTCTGAGATATAGGGCCAGCAGAGGCCAGGGCTGTTCTAGAGGTATCACCTGGGGGAGGACCCATCCTTGCTGGGAACTGAGGGTCTGACCTGCTTCCAGTATGGCGAGATGACTCCAACACTTCATGGGCTCAAGAGGGCTTTCCCTTTCTTAGAGGAAGGGCCAGGAGCAGCTCAGGTAGGAGGTCACCATGGCAGCCTGTAAAGGGTTGAAGAAGGATAGGCTATTGCACTCATGCTCATCTTTGCCCATCACACCATGAAAGATGATGGGAAATCCCTGGTCACAGGGTTAGAAGAAACCCTCAGCTGGACTTCCCTGCTTCCTTTCCCTCCCACTCCAAAACCCTTGCAGGCAATAAGGAAGCTTAGGCCAAGGGGACAACTGGAGGGACCCCTGGTGTCCAGTCGAGCCTTTTCCTACCTTCAGTAAACAATCAAGATATGGGGGTGGGGGCCTGAGTCCTGCTCTGTCCAGCCTCACCTGTTGAGGCAGACCCTCTTAGCGGCAGAAGCACTCTTGATCCACCACATCTGCACAGGCCTGCAGCTCTCCAGCGTAGTAGAGTTGGTTGGGAATGTCCAGTATGGTGGGATGGGACCTGAGAGGCAGGAGGGAGGGAGAGCTAGACCAAGGCCTGGATTACTTTTGTCCTGCCCTGGGGGGACAGGCTTTAGGCCCACACATGAGCGTCTTGCTTCCTGCTTCCTGCATAGCAGGACACATTCACCTGCAAGCTCTCCTGCCAGGCATTGCACACCACATAAAGCAGAACTTGTGGGTCCATAGGGATCCAGTGACCAGTAAAATTATTATTATTTTTTTCAAATTACTTTTAAAAACTAAGATTTGCCAGGCATGGTGGTGCATGCCTGTAATCGCAGTGGCTTTGGAGGCAGAGGCAGGAGGATGACCAGTTCAAAGCCAGCCTCAGCAAAAAGCAAGGCACTTAAGCAACTCAGTAAGACCCTGTATCTAAAAAATGCAAAATAGGCCTGGAGATATGGCTCAGTGGACATGTGCCCAGTTCAATCCCTGGCACACCCCATCCCTCAAAAAAAAAAAAAAAAAAAAAAAAAAAAAAAAAAAAAAGAAAAGAAAAGAAAAAGAAAAAGAAAAAAAAACTAAGAAATTAGGGACTCAGCTTTCAATTTTGCCAAGGAAGGGCAGTGCAAAAACAATGTATCACTTCCCATTACCCTTATTTGAGATAATATGTTAAATCCAAAAATAAAAGTAGTAACGACACAATAACATTTCCTTTTTGCAACTGTCCTATATGGTACTCATCCAAGCATTTTTAATGTCTAAATTTATTCAGTAAAAGAAGCATATAAACAGGGTGTGGTTCTGTGTGCTTGTAGGTCCAGCTAGCTATTCAGGAGGCTGAGGTAGGAGGACTGCCTGAGGACAGCCTGGGGAACAAAGAGACTCTTAAAAAAACAAAACAAAACAGAGCTGGCTATGTAACTCAGTGGTAGAATTTTTGCCTAGCATGTGTGAGAGTCTGGGTTCAATCCCCACCACTGCAAAACAAACAACCCTGCCTAGCCCTCTAATTTGATAATATGTTTATGAAAAACTATTCATTTTCTCATTTCTCCTTGGATTGCTTGGAAATGCCATCTGAGACAGACATCAGACACATCCTGGTGTCTGACCACCCCCATATCTAGATAATCTCACTAGTCCAGAATGAAACCACTAGCCAAAGGAGGCCTCTGACCTTCCAGTCTATAGTCCTTTCTGCATCACAGAGGCGCAGAGCACCAGGAATGCAGACCAGAGCCTCCTGCTGGGGCGCAGTGGGTGCGAAGGCATGGGCTAGCAGTAGAGGGAGATGAGGGTGTGGGCATACCTGTAGTTTCATAGCAGCTTGGTTATGAACTGAGGTGATGAACTTGGTCATGGCCATCAGGGCCCTTCTTGTACAGGGCATTGTAGGTGAGCAGCCGTTCCAGCAGCGAGTACCCCAGCCCATACTTCTGTGTCAGTGGGGACCGCAGCACAGGTTCCAGCTGTCGAGGGTCTACAGCCAGCACCAGTTGCCCTCCTGGATTGCCTGTTTCCTTAATTTCCATCAGTCCTAGAAGGCAAAGGTGGTATGAGGAGAACCGTAAGTGATGGGATCTCCCCATGCAGGGTGGCACACCTGCAGCCCACCCTGAGCTGCTCACCTGCTATGGCCACCAGATTCTCAGGTTCCATGCAGTGGCCAGCATCATCGATGAAGATGTGTGTAAAGTGATGGATGGGAAACTGGGCTGATACCAACCTGGGAGGTGTCAGGCCAGGCAGGGTCATCCCCGGGCACCCAACTACCAAACCTGAATGCTCACCCAATCTGGTCCCTCACTCACCCACTGAGAACCCTTCCCCATCTTCCCAGCCCACTACCCTTTTATTTACACACACACTCACCACCTGCTGGCCATGATGAGAGTGGTAATTAAGACGCGATATTCCTGCAGTTCCTGCTTGGCAGGAAACACATACTCCCCCTTTTTTGCATCCCTATTACAGTAGGGCTGTGGATTGTGAAGCAACATGAGGCATCAGCTTGGCTCTACCCATGCCCACCCTCACTTTGGCACTGGGCCACTTTATAGACAAGGAAACTGAGGCCCAGGGAGGGTTCTCACCCACGCAAGGGTGAGGATCCAAGTCTCCCTAGTTTTCTGGTTTACCCTTAGAGTCTCCCAGACATCTGCCATCCCCTCTGCACTTCCCTTACCTTAATGTCCTCAGGTACCATACGGATGTCCCTGCTGGGGGCCAGGAGGTGGTAGATGGAGCTGGGCAGGTGGACCCAGAGCCACTGACAGAGATCAGCACCTGAGCTGGACGGAGCGCAGGCTAGGATGTGAGCTTCAGGCAAGTGCTTCACCACCTGAGATGCGGACAGGTAGAGTGTGGGAAGCAGTTTCCCAAACTCTGGTGACTCACACTGGGTCAGTGCAGCATCTGCCTCCCACAGCCAAGGGAGGCAGTGATATAAAAAACAAGTTCTATCCTGGAGCCCTGCTAGTCCAATTAGCACTTTGACGTGGGACAACAACTGCAATAAAACACAAGTCTATGAATACCGAAATGCAAAAAGTCACTCCAAGAGCCACACAGTGCCCAACCTACCCAACAGTGCTCAACAGCCACACTGACTCTAGCTCCCCACTTAAAAAAAAAAAATTGTAGTTGTAGATGGACAGAATGCCTTTATTTTATCCGTTTATTTTTATGTGATGCTAAGGATTGAACCCAGTGCCTCACCCATGCTAGGCAAGTGCTCTGCCACTGAGCTACAGCCCCAGCCCTCCCCACCTCCTTTTGATGGCTGCTGAGAAACAAGAACTTTCAGGGAGATGAAGGAAATCAGTATTTGGGGAAAACCACTCCATCTGGGGGAGTCAAGGATATAGGTCCCAGGTTTATCCTCAAGCCTCACCTGCTTAATGGCCTCCACTAATGTGACAGTCTTGCCAGTGCCTAGAGGCCCAAAGATGATGTAGGGGGCTGGATGTGTGGTGTCCATAACAATGTGCTTTATGGCCTGCAGCTGCTCTGGGTTTGACTCCAGACTCCGGTCATACAGCCTGGCAGGGAGGCTGGGAATCTGAACTTCAACTTATCCAGCATCCCAGAGGCCTCTCAGACTCCATCCCCAAGCCCCACACTACAACCAGCCTTGGAGTCCCCTGCCCTCAGTCTCACTTGAGCTTCACATCTGAGGGCAACAGCGGGACACCACGGGAGGCCACAGGAAAAAGCATGGACCACAGCAGCCAGCGCCCTGTCAGTTCCAGGGCCCGATGCTGGACCCGCAAGGGCTGGCGGTTGAAGGTGAAGTTCACCTTGAAGGTCAGCCCATCCACAAATCAGCTCAGGAGGGTTTGGATAGGGAAAAAGGTAGAGGAGCTCCAGTTAGGTGGGCCAGACAGTAAAAAGCCAGGACCTCCCTCCACCTCCCTCTGCTCCACTCTCTCTTTCCAAGACTTCCATAAAAGCTCCCTAGGAGAGGCAGCTGCTGGGGTAGCTCAGAGTTCCCTGGAAGAAAAGCCCCTGCCCTGTGCTTGGGATCCACTCATCTTAGGAGAAAGCCTCTTGTCTCCCCTGGCCTGAGGGAGAAGACTGAAGAAGGGTTCCCCCAACACCCACCTCATGGAAAAGCTCAGTTTGACATGGTCCAGTTCCACCTTGTGCATGAAGCCCTTGTAGGTGATGGGGTCCTCCTGGTGTGTCTCAGAGGAGAGGAGGGCAAACAGGTGGTCCCCCCGCAGCACTGAGGGGTGGCTCTCGGTCACACCAGGAACCTACAGGGTGTGAACGTAAGCAAGCTTCTGTCCCAAGCATGGTCACTGAAGGACCCAACCTCCAGGCTCTCCAGACCTCTGAGGGACAAAAACTGAGGCTCTGGCCTTCTAACCCAAGACTCAGAGAGCTGCATTTTCCCTGTTTCCCTTCCTCTCCCACCAGACAGGAGTTTTGGGGAGAGGAAGGATACAACCTTCCCAAGCTTCTCACAGGTTCAGAACTCCAGGTGCTAGTTTAAGGCCTGGCAGCCGCTTCCCACTCTACTCAGCTGCCCTCTCACCAGCTCAGTTCTACTCTGCCTTTAAAATCTTGTTAAAATTCATCTCCTGTAGTCATCTTGCCCTGTTCATCCTTGTTCTCTCTTCCCACCTGCATTTGTGTGGAGAAATTCATTCTTGTGGGTAATTCTGGTCTAAGGTACACACATTCAAAATCTGTGTGCTAGAAAGGGGCCTAAGAATTATCCAGTCCAACTCTATGCTTTTTTGATAAGGAACCTATGGCTCAGAGAAAGCAAGGATCTTGCCCAAGATCACACAGCCAGTAGTAGCAAAGTCTAGATTAAAACCCCAATGTCCTGCTCTGACACCATTTTGGGCAAAGGATGCCCACCCTATCCCTTGCTGACCCCTCTGGGACAGGAACCATTTCATCCTTCTTCTAGTTTGCCCTGTATTTAGGAATGGCCTATAGAGGTTGGCTGACTTGAGCCTGCCCTCCCTGCACCTGATCTGAGCCCCAAGCTCCAGCGTGAGCAGCCTGGGGTTCTGGTCCACAGGGTCCCAGATCATGGGCACTGATTCCAGGTCATAGTGCCGGATGTCGTGCTCCATCTAGAGCTCCTCCAGGTGCAGCAGCAGTCGAAGTTTCACCTCATAGTTCCTTCACCTCCACGTCAGGGCTGTCTCCAGCTGGGCCCTGGCAGTGATGGTTGGGGAATGAAGTGGGAAGGGCAGGAAAGGGACAGATCAAGCACCCCCATGACCAGGAGCATCTACCCTCTCCCATTTGCAACTAGGAACACACCAGGAATCAGAGAAGACCAGAAGGACAGAGAAATGGATTGGGTCAGAGGCCTTGAAGAAGGGAGCCCCAACTCTTGCTTCCTTCGATGTCCTTGATCCAACCTCAGACCTGACTTGAGTATCCGTGGTAGATCTTATGGCAGAAACATTCTCCCCCAGATCTTCCTTCCATGACTCACACCCTAACCTCATTCAAATGTCATTCTCTGTTCAAATGTCACCTCCTCAAAGAGACCAGGACTGACTGTTCTCTGTAAAACATCACCAATTCATCCCCTTGTCCTGCTTTGGTTTTACTTTAGCATTACTTGAGTTCTTCAAAGCACTCACCACAATATGGAATGTACAAGTAAAATAAAAGAAATGATCAGTGCTCACTGTTCCCCACCAGAATGGGCAAGGCCCATTTGGAACAGCACCTGGCAAGTGGGCATGCTCAGCAAGGGTGAGCGAATAGAGCCTGGGAAGCTGGACAGACATACAAAGCAACAGGCAGAGGCCAGCAGGGAGAGAGAAGATGGGAGTGGGGCACCGAGGGGAGGCACTTACTTGATCTCAGCAATCTCCTTTGAGGCAGTGAAGATACTTGTTACCTGAAGAAGGATGGGGAGCAGCTGCCTAAGGCGTGGGGGTGGGTAGTAGGTCCCCAGTTCCATACTTAGCTTCAAGTCATAGCCTTTAGCACTGCAGAAGTAGGGGGAAAAGCTGTCATAAACATTGAACTTGTCACCTTCAAGACTCTGGGAATGCCCCTCCGTGGAGGAGGCACAAGGACCCCTGTGATGCCATTGCCAAAGGGTGGTCGGCAGCCTCTGCCCAAGGACATGGAGCTCACTAGCTCATGTGGCTGCTTGGTCCATGGCTGGACCAATTTTGGAAAGCCCAATACTTGGAATATTTTTAAAAATATTATTTATAATACATTTTCATTATTAAAAAAGAATCTGGCAAAAAATTATAATAACATTTTTACCATCCTGAGATAGCCAATGTTGATTTTTTGGGGTATGCAGGCTTCCAGATTAATTTATATATATATATAGTTTTTGTTTTGGGGTACCAGAAATTGAACCCAGGGGCACTTTACCACTCAGCCACATCCCCAGCCAGCCCTTTTTAATTTTGGTTCTGAGACAGGGTCTCAGTAAGTTGCATAGGGCCTCACAAAGTTGCTGAGGCTGGCTTCAAACTTGTAATTCTTCTGCCTCAGCCTCCTAAGTCACTGGGATTATAGGCATGTGCCACTGCACCTGGCACCTATATATTGTTAACAAAAAGTGAACAATTATCTAACTGTGAAAGTCCTACAGTATTTTGTAACTAGCTAGCTATGTCGAAAAGATGTTTACACATGAGTCCATTCGAATGACATGTCCAGCATAGGGAAATTTATGGAGACAGAGATAAAGTGAGTGGCTGCTAAACACTGAGCAGGTGGGTGAGTGATAAAAGGGTGGTAGCTGAAGGGTATTGGGTCACTCTTCTTTGGCATAATAAAGTGTTCTAAAACTGACTGTAATGATGGTTGCACATATCTGTGAACATACTAAAAAAAATCACTGACCTGTATGATATGTGAATTATTTCAGTAAAGTTGTTTTAAAAAAGAGAGAGATCTGGGTGCGGTGGTACATGCCAATAATCCCAGCACCTCAGGAGGCTGAGACAGAAGGATCAAAAGTTCAAGGCCAGTCTCAACAACTTAGCAAGACCCTGTCTCAAAATAAAAAGGACTGGGGCTATAACTCAGTGGTAAAGTGTCCCTGATTTCAATTCCCAGTACTACCATTTTTTTTTTAATTTAAAAAGCGAAGAGAGGGGGTTGGGTAGAACATGGGCTTAGCATGCATGGTTTTGATCCCCAATGCTGAGAGAGAGAGAGAGAGAGAGAGAGAGAGAGAGAGAGAGAGAGAGAGGTGTGTCGATCTATAATGGGCTGCCTGATAATTCATTACACAGTGAAAACACTTCTTAAAAAAATGTTTTCTTACTGTCCTTGTTCCTGCTACTCTCCTGCAATTTGCTTCCTAGGCAGAAAAATTTTTCTGAGCCCAGAGGAGGGAATAAAGGGGCCCCTGTTTCCCAGCTCTGGGCTTTTCCCAAGGGCCCACACTGTTGTGATAAGGACATGCCAAGACTCATCAGGTCTGGACAGAGGGCTTATAAGTCCTTCCTCTATCCAGTTGGTCAACACAGGGTTTCCAGTGATCCAGGTGCACTTGAAGGGAGTTGTGGACTTCAATTGTGCAGCCAGAGGGCTGTGGGCGATGGCATCCAAGAAACGGGAAATGTAGAAAGTGCCAGCTCCTTCTGAACCAGACTCCCCAGGTCCCAGAAGCTCCCAGAGCACCGTGGCTGGGAAGTAGCCCACAAAGCTTGTCTTACATTGCACATGCAACTCATAGCATTCACCTGCAGGAAGAAGGTTGAGTGAATGGGAGGGGGGAGGGAAGGCAGGGACCCTCCCACCAACATGCTGACCCCGACACTACCCCAGCCGGACCCATCCCGAAAGGACAGCCACAGTGTGTGCTCCAAAGCTGCAGCCCTGCTAGGACAAGCCCTGCCCACCAGAGTTCTTCCCTTTGGAAAGCTACTCACCGGGGCCCAGCAGGCAGGGCAGCTTCTGGTCACCATAGTAGAAGGCAAACTGGGGTGTCCAGCAGAAAGGGAAGAGGTGACTGAGGGTAGCAGGTTTGTTTCCTCTGTTCCGGAGCCTCAGGGTCAGCACCTCCTTGTGGTTCAAATCCAGTCAGATAAGGAGCTGCTCATCTCGTGCTTTATGGGGCCCCTGGACTTCCACGTCCACCCCATGCTTCCCGTGAAGATACTCAGCCCTGGGGAGAGTGGGAGTCAAGGGTGGGGGCCAGGGCAGGAGGGGCCTGGGCTGGGGGATGCCCTGGGGAGAGTGCCAGCCATGCTCCCACCCGCAGCCAAGACCCCACCTGCTTCCCCCATTCCTTAAGGAAGAGGCCTCCCCACAACCTGAGCAAACTACTCTTTTCTTGGTTAGACAGCCCCTTCCCCCGTGCTCTGAGCACCCCTCACAAGCAAGTGTGTGTGCACGAACAAACACACACACACACACACACACACACACACACACGGACACACACCTGTCATAAAAGTTCTTGGCTAGCAGTGACTTGTGGTGCTTGCTGATATCTGAGCTCAGCTTCTTTCTCCTCTTTTCTGGGAGCCGCGAGTCAGTCCAGTGGTCCAGTTTGAAGAACCTGACCCGAGTCTTGGTGACGTAGGCCAGATTTGCCTTGAGAAGCACTCAGACTGATCCCAGAGATTCCAGTGTGTGACCCCAGTGCAGCCTCTGAGGCTCCCAGGGCAGCCTAGGGGAGGGGACAGGTCTCCCAAAGATGAATGGGCACTACCCAGGCAAAAGAGGGAGGGCACAGTGAGTCAAGGTGAGGGGTGTGACCTCGATACCTGGGCCATTACTGCACCTCTGGGAGCCTGGCTTCCCTCCGTTACGAAATGGGAATGGCAGGGCTGGGGATGTGGCTCAAGCGGTAGTGCGCTTGCCTGGCATGCGTGCAGCCCGGGTTGGATCCTCAGCACCACATACAAACAAAGATGTTGTGTCCCCCGAAAACTAAAAAATAAATATTAAAAAATTCTCTCTCTCTCTCTCTCTCTCTCTCTCTCTCTCTCTCTCTCTCTCTCTCCCTCTCTCTCTCCCTCCCACACACACATCTCTCACTCTCTCTTAAAAAAAAAAAAAAAGAAATGGGAATGGCAAGGCTTGCCTCTTTTAAAGGTTGCTGTGATCCTCACCCAAGATAGTAGCATTGCAGCAAGCCACATAGCCCAGCACCTGGCACATAGAAGACCTCAGTAATAGTGAGTGATGATTAGTATCACATAAAGTTTGGTTGCACTAAAGTGAGAAGTGCGAGGGGAGTGGCAGGAGGCAGCAGAGGTAGGCAGGGCCCACCTTTCGGGCCGGGGGTGCGTAGGCCCTTACCTGATCTTGAAGTAGGGGTTATAAACGGTTCGCAGCTGCTCGCGATCTGCCTCCATGTCCAGTCCTCGAACGACTAGGAAGCACTGGCCCGTCTCCCGGAGCTGCCTGCAACTGAACATATTGGGCATCACAGTGGCGGCTGTTGCCCAGGCAGGAGGGTCCGTGGAAATGAAACTGAAAGTCACCGCTGCGGCTGGAAGTTGGCGGCCCTGCGATGAGGGTGCAGAAGGGGGAAGCTCCCTACCTCTGACCCCCTGCTCCTGCAAGCTCCCTTTCCCCTACCAGGCTTTCCCTACCTGAGCCTTCCCTTCGGTCTCTTCGTCTTATCCCCTCCCTCTCTTCGCATTAACTCTTTCCTAAGGAGTCTGACCCCTCCCTCAGGGCCCTCCCCTTACCCCAAGCTCCCTCCCCTGGCTTCCAGCCAGTATCTGAATGTGGCCATCGCCAAGGGCCCCTAAACAGCCCAGGAGGACCTCTGAACCTCTGCTAGGGATACTCCCTAGCACTGGAGGCTACTCCCACCCTCCACAGCCTCAGGACTTATTGAAAAGCAGAAGTGCTTTGGGTCAGCTGCAGCTGGACTAGGGCAGCTCATCCAGCACCTCCCAGAGACTGGCAGAGACATAAACCAGCACTCCAGCCAAGTGGGAGTCACGCCCCCCTCCCCCATATTCCCTGCTGGGCTCAGATGCAGGGAGGAGGGCATGAGTCAAAGAAGTTTGGGGTGAAAGAACTAGGAGTCTCTGAGATAAAGGTGAGTATATGTGGGAGAGAGGGACAAGGGGTTCTGCCAGGACGAACAGTCATTTTCTTCACCCCACAGGCTTCATTATGTTGAAAGGCTGGTGATTCTTACCCTTGAGCCACATATTTGGGCACTTAATTACACTCCAGTCTGTATTGCTCTTTAATTGTTAGTAGTATTTAAGTAAGGGTTGCCCCAGTCATCAAAATAAAATTAGGTCCCTGAGAGCAAGGTACTGTTATGTTAGGCAATAAATGGTTAACAGCAACAGCATGAGTACCAGGAAGAGAAACTGTTTAGAGGAATAAAGGGGTGGAGTGCTAGGAGCCACAAGCAAATAATATGATGCATGGCACTTTCGGTTGTAAGGTGATGCCAGCTAGCCATTGAGATGATATGATTATGTTAAGATTTACATTCATATGGAAATTGGACTCCTGCTGTTCACCTTGGCCTGCTCCGGGACTCCTGGAGAGTTCCCATTGGTTGGGGAAGGATGGTAGGAGGGAATTCCGGGTGAGGTGGGGGGGCGGTTCTGGTAGACGCCACCACGTGGGTGGATCCGCTGGCTTGTCTGGCGCCTATAGGGATTGAGGGCATTTTCAAAATAAAGTTTTGTTCCTGCTTGAGTGGCTCGTGATTCGGTGCCCAGCCAGGCTGCAGCAGTGGACAATCAGCCACTTGAAAAATTGTGCTCTATATGTGTAATATGAAATGAATTGCATTCTACCATCATGTATAACAAATTAGAATAAATAAATAATTAAATTTTTTTGAAAAAGAAACACTTAAGAGGCTGGGGTTGTGGCTCAGCGGTAGAGTGCTCACCTAGCATGTGTGAGGCCCTGGGTTTGATCCTCAGCACCACATAAAAATAAGTAAATAAAATAAAAGTATTGTGTCCAACTACAACTAAAAAATAAATATTAAAAAAACGCTTAATAGACCCAAGCATATATTACCTTATAAAATTTAAGAAGCCAAGGGTACTTAAATTTAAATTTAGCAGTTGATGTTTCAGTATTTTAACTTTGCAAATTAATTAGATGTCTCCTCTAACAAACACATTCATAAGTGTTTAAATCTAATGTACCCATTTTTAACTTAGGTTACCCATGAAAACTAAGGTATCAGATAAATCTATAGTTAACACTTTAACTCACTTATTCTTGACAAAGAAAAATCCTTCAAAGCCAATGGACATTTCACTTCAAATATTTTATAGAAACTAGTATTTGGCTGACCACCTAGGAAAACATGTAGGTTATTCATTTCAAAGACATTATTCTTACTCATGTAAAATGATGCTTTAGAAACTAAAATAGACCTTGCAGGGCAAGGGCCAAAATATCGGCTTTTTTTAACAGTACATCCCGGACATGAAAAGCACCGTGCAGTTGGGAACGTTAGGAATAGAGTCCGTCAGTCTCGGTGGTCGCTGGACTCACAGGCTCAGGGGCCTCTCCTCCTCCGTGGGGACAGACTCACTCCCACCATCACACTCTTGACTGTTGCTGCCTAGGCCTCTACAAAGGAGTAAGTTTCTTTCCTAGTGTATTCAGAGTTAACCCTTGAATAACAGGCCTCTGAATAAAAAACAGCCTAAAGAAGAACAAAGGACTAGAAACTCCAGTTGGACAAAAACAGGACTAATCAGAACAAACTATCTCACTTTAGGTGTGTGGGACCAAAGATGAGTTCACCAGAATAACGTTGAGCTGAGGAAAAGACAAAAGCTTAAAAAAAAAGTCCCCTCCATAAGGAGTCTAGTAAAGGAGCTGATGGAACATCTGTATCCCATCAGAGTGGACTTTGGGATCAGATTAGAGTCAGTCCAGATATTTAAAGAATGTGGGAAACCACAGGTTTCTCAGGAAAAGGGTCTTCAGGAAAAGAAGACTTGTGCCCATGGGGATCTTTCCATCTTCCTTCCCTGTCCGTGGGCCTACCTCTGTTTTGGTAGATTCTGTAACTGAGTTTCCCCAGGTACTCCATCCCCCTTACTGGAGGTTTCTCACACACCCCAAGCCCTCCATGTGCCCAGTCCCCCTTCCTGAGAAGTTCCTGCACACCCAGAGCTCCCTGTGTCCTCAACTGCCCCCCTTTGGGCAGTCTCAGGTCTTTCCATGGCCTCTAAGGGGACAGGACATTCAAGCAAGTTGGAAAAACAGCTTTAGGTTCTCTTTGCTTAAATGTGTCTGAACTAAAAGCAAGGTTTTAGATTAGCGCAGTCCACCCAAAGTTCCACCCCACACAGACACAGAGATCCCAGCCGAGCCCCCGGCTTGTGAGAAACACACACACCTGTGTCCAGATCTAAAGAATGGACTGGGACAGAGGCACAGGGAAAGCAAGGCTTTAGTGGCAGTCTTGCAAGATCAGGTGCCTGTTGGTCAGGGACACACAGATTGGCCACAACCAGTGTTTTCTTCCTAGAGTGCAAGTTCCCTCCCCCAGTTCCCTGTTGGCTGAGCACTCTGGGGTGCACAGTCTTTCCAAATGTCACCTGGGTTTTACTGTCCCCTATTGGGTTATTTTAAAAAAATAGATCTTTAGCTGTCCCCACCTCCCTTTGTTTTCCTGTGGCAAGAAAGTCCCCTTGGATTTAGTGCCTTTTGGCAGAGTTTAGCTCTGTTGGTCAGGTGGGGGGGGGGCTTCCTTCTCACCTCCTGTCTGTCGAGGGGCTGTGAATCTTTATACTCGGGTATTAACTGCCTGTAACTTTCCACCCTGCTCTTCCCTCCAGCTGCCTGTCTTACATCCCAAGTCATTTTACATTTAAATGCTAAATACTATGTTCTGAAAATGGGCCACAGGACTTTCTATTTCTCATACATAGTCTTCCCCACTTCTTACAGGTATAAGAGAATATATGTTACCCACTGCACAAGTCAAGTGGAACACCATGGAGGGCCGAGATAGGCTCTCACACCCCAGTCAGCCACACTGGCTCTCACTCTCACTTGTGGCCACCTGGGCACCTGGTCATTCCTGCCGTCAGCCAGCAGCACCCAAAGGACCTGCTCATGATAATCGCTCTGAGACTCAGGAAACCTGCTGTGGTGGAATCGAAGACAGAAATCAATCCGCAGATCATTGGGCCAAACACTAACAGGAAAGAGAACACACTGAAGGATTCTGTTTATGTGAAGTGCAAAGAGACAAATTAATGGTGGTGACAGGGGTCAGGATGGGAGTCATGTGGGTGGTGCTGGGAGGGGCCTGTGGGGGCTGCTCATCACCTTCTGCTCTTTAGTCTGTGTGCCTTGGCACAGGTGTGTTATGCCTGTGGACGCACGTTTGGCTGTGTGTGTATATGTGCACTTCCCTGTGTTACTTCAGTTTTAGTAAATAGTAAATGCACAAATCCACTGGATATGTTTAATTTCCTGCAAACCCTTAAATGACCCACAGCTTGACTTTCAGATGCTCAGAAGGTGAATCTGTCTGTCCAGTACCTGCATCTCCACGCCAGACCTCATGCCTCGAGGTGTCATCCAGACCCCCATCTCCATGCCATGGGGAATTATTCAGAAGTGGATCTCAAAGCCTTCTTACCACTGCTTTTCTGTGCAAACGGAAATGGCATCTGGGACCAAGCTCCTGGGTCCCAAAAGGGCATGAAGCAGCTGACCTCACCCAGCACAGGGGGCAGAGGGTCCAAACCACCTGAGGATATGGAGGCCACAAGGACAGGAGAGCTACTGACCCAGACCAAAAGTATTTCCAGGGTTGGATAACACACTCCCCGCCCTGGGCTGGGGATGGAACACACCCTCACACATGCCAAGTGAGGCTCTAACACTGCACTTCATCCCCAGCCCTGTTCTCAGGGTTAGAATCAGGGGGGAAAAGGAAAAAAAAAAACAACTTGCAGAAAACAAACATTTCTCTAGTGTTTGGGAAGGAATCTGGGTCACTGTTGTGTTACTGACTCCTTAAGGAAGTTGCTGTCCCTAACCCTCCCACCCTCCTCCCCTCCACAGGCTCCCAGATGCCTTGGAGGGACCCCAGGGAAGGTTGACAAAGTACCAAGCCCTGGTGGCCCGTCAAGCTCTCCTCTTCTCCAGCCGCCAGGCCACATGCCCGCCCTGTGAATGTGTTCTGCAGCGTCCGCTCAGCCAACAGCAGGCTGCTAGGTCTAGGTAAGCTCCTCATCCCTGTTCCTTCCTCCAGAACGGAAAAGGTCAGGCCCCACAGGGGGCACAAGCACCTCCATCCCCACCCCAGGTGGGGGAGGAGAGAGGGAGGGGAATGAGAAGGAAGGAGGGAGGGAGAAAGAGAAGAAGAAAAGAAATACACAACAGTGGGAGAGAGGCAGGGCGGGGTCCTGGTGGGCCTCCTGGGTGAGCCCAGCCGCAGGCATCAGCCGCTGTTCGCCTGTTCGCAGGACAGGCATCCAGAGTCACAGCAGGTGACTGGGCCCATTGTCCCAAGACCTCAGCCAGAGACCCTGCTTCTCGGCCGTGAGCCAGGAGGGAGCGGCGGGGAGGACGCGGCCCGCTGCGGACTCGCGGTCCCACGCCGCCCCCTGCCGGGCCCGCGCGGCGGTGCAGGGAGAGCGCCCGGCGCCCTGGCTCCTGCCCAGCCATCCTGCCCGCAGCCTCCCGCAGCCGCCCCAGGCCGCCCAAGTGGGTGGGAAATTCAAGGAGGTGCGGTGCGGAAGACTATCCGTACGTATTCAGAGAAATAGTATTTTCAAAATACGAAATCACTGCAAGACTTATCCACGATGCACTAAATATTGAACCTTTAAATGGAGACAGGATCGGTATTACCGATTTCCCTCACCTGGCTCAGCACAGCACCGTGGCTTATCTGTCTTTATTTAAAACTTTAATATTTGTTATCATGGAGTTTTTTATTTTGGTTTGGTTTGGGTTTTGTGTGTTTTTTTGTTTGTTTTTTTGTGCCAGGGATTGAAGTCAGGAGCGCTTAACCACTGAGCAACATCCTCAACCCTTTTTATGTTCTATTTTGAGACAGGGTCTCAGTAAGTGGCTTAGGGCCTCGCTAAGGCTGAGGCTGCCTTTGAATTTGCCATCCTCCTGCCTGAGCCTCCTGAGCCACTGGGATTGCAGGTGTGCACCACTGTGCCGGGCTATCATGAATTTTTTTGCATTGATTTTGATTTTTTTCAATTGCAGTTAAATGTCATTTATCTTAATTACAGGTGTGTTTGTTTTGGTTTTGGCATCCCCTGATATTTTGTATGCAAGACACATAGAGGCTTCCCTGGAGCTAGCGAACTTTTAACCCCCCAGATTCCTGCTCCCAGGAAGTTCCACCTCCTCTCTTCCGGGCCTCTGGCATATAGAGAAGGTAGGGAAAGGGACTCTTCCTGAGAGCCTCCATGTGGGACACAGCCTTCTGAAACTTTGATCTAGCTGGACCTGAGTCACAGTGCTGACCTGCAGAACTTGTCTGAAGGATGAGCCATTGAGTCTGTGACAGCAGCCACTGACACAGTGACCTCCAGTGTCCTTACATAGCCCCAGGACCCCTGATTTGGCTCCAGCCAGGAAGGGACGGGCAGGGCAGGGGAGCAGGTGTCTCAGCTTTTGTAAGGGTCACATTAGTCCCCTGTGGCTGCTGTGACAATCACCACAGGCTGGGTGGCTTAAAGCAGCAGAACCCAATTCTCCCACAGTCTGGAGGCGAATCTGGGTGTCGGCAGGGCCTCGCTGCCTCTCAGGCTCTCCAGCTTCCGGTGGCCCTGGACGTCTGTCACGTTCAGGGATACACAGTCTGCCCCAGTCCCACCACCCTCCCCTCTCCTGTGTCTCAAGTCCTTCTACCTCCCTCGTGGAAGGACACTTGCAATGGCATTGAACCCGCCCAGATGGTATAGGAGACCCACTGTCTCAAGACCCTTCTCGTAAGCACTTGACCTTTTCCCAAGTAAGATCACGTGTTCAGGTTCAGGGATTGGAATCTGGGATCTCTGAAGCCACTGCTCAGCCTCCCACGGCCCTGTGACATGCCCACTGCTCTCTGGGCTAGGACAGCCCCTGACCCCGCGGTTGGCACTTCAGCTGCAGACAGACCAGCTGCACCCTACCTGCTGGGCCCTTGAGCCAGGAGCACTGGCCCGTTGACCTCCGGGCCCACCCTGTGGGTCGTGTGTCGGGAGGTCACAGGCAAGCAAGGCAGAGCCTCTGCACCAGCAAGGCCCCAGATGGACCTTGGACAACACCATCATCTTCCTCGAGTGTGCACCCTGCTGCCCCCCGGAGGAGGTCATCCCAGGGGTGGAGCGGGACCGGGGCAGCCTCTCTCCTCCAGACCAGTTCCCAGCTCCCCGCAGCCCTGGACACCACCCCATTGTTCAGACAGGAGACAGAGTCCAAGTTCACGTGGTCCCATCGTTCCATGGGACCTCTGGTGACAGGAGCCACCCCCACAGGGCTGCCCCATGCTCGGTGGCTGATCCCTCCAGATGAACTGTAGCTTTAACATGGATAACTGGCCGCACGTAATTTATTTATGTTTATTGTTATTGCTAGTCTTACAGGGCAACCCTTGTCACGTAGGGAAGCACACAGATCATCTCTAAGTGACAGCGTAGAGCTGATTTCAGAGTTGACACACAGACCCGGCTCGGGGGATTTCATACGCATGTGTACCACCCACAGAAACACATGCATGTTTACATGTTTATCACACACGTACCCACACATATCACTCACATGTGTGTCCAGCTACACAGCTACAAACACATGTAGCGTATTTACATTTTCTGTCACCGTCTCCAGTCTCCCAGGATCTAGGAGTGTATCTTCAAGGGAAGATTATGAAGCACAGTTTGAATGTCAACTTGTTGAGGCTACGGTCCCAGTTAGTCAACCAAACAATAATTTAGATGTCACCACGGAGGCATTTTGTAGCTGTGATTCAAGTCCACAGTCAGCTTTAAGGAAAGGAGACTGACTGGGTGATCAGGGTGGGCCTGGCTCAATCAAGTGAAGATCTTAAGATCAGGGTTGACCAGAATGGGAGAAAATCCTCACCACATACACCTCAGATAGAGCACTAATCTCCAGGATATATAAAGAACTCAAAAAACTTAACACACACACACACACACACACACAAAAAAAAAAAAAGCCAGTCTGTAAATGGACTAAAGAACTAAACAGACACTTCACAGAAGAAGAAATACAGTTGATCAACAAATATATGAAAAAATGTTCAACATCTCTAGCAATTAGAGAAATGCAAAATAAAACTACTCTAAGATTTCATCTTACTCCAGTCAGAATGGCAATTATCTAAAATACAAGCAACAATATATATTAGCAAGGATGTGGGGAAAAGACACACTCATACATTGCTGGTGGGACTACAAATTGGAGCAACCACTCTGGAAAGCAGTATGGAGATTCCTCAGAAAACTTGGAAAGGAACCACCATTTGACCCAGCTATCCCACTCCTCAGTTTATATCCAAAGGACTTGAAATCAGCAAACTACAGTAATGTAGCCACATCAATGTTTATAGCAGCTCAATTCACAATAGTTAAACTATGGAATTAACCTAAGTGCCCTTCAACAGATGAAGAAGCTGTGGTATATATATACACAATGGAATATTACTCAGCCTTAAAGAAGAATGAAATTATGACATTTGCTGATAAATGGATGGAGCTGGAGACTATCATGCTAAGCAAAATAAGCCAATCCCCCAAAAACCAAAAGCTGAATGTTTTCTCTGATATGTGAATATTAATTCACAATAGGGTTAGGGTTAGGGATGAATAGAGTTACTTTGGATTAGATAGAGGGGAGTGAAGGGAAGGGAGAGGGTGTGGGGATAGGAAGGATATTAGAATGACTCACACATTATTACCCTATGTACATGTATAACTATACCACTGGTGGGATTCCACATCATGTGCAACCAGAAGAATGAGAAGTTATACTCCATTATACATGATGTGTCAAAATGCATTCTACATTGTGTATAACTAATTAAAACAAATAATAAAGATTTACAAAAGAGAGAGAGAGATCAGGGTTGCATCTCCCTGAAGGAGGAGGAGTCTGCCTGTGGACACAGCCTCAATCATGCCAGGACCAGCCTGTGCCCAGGACCTGCCCCGGGGTGCCAGACCTGCCCTGCCAGACTCCACTGTCACCTAAGCCAACTCCTTGAGTTAACACAGACCTCCCCACCTGCTCTGGTTGACCGACTGATAAAGGGCCCTGGAACATTCCCCCTCATAAAACCAGGCTGGGTGCTACTAGGCCAAGCACTGGTACAAAACATTTTAAATGGAATTACTGAGTCCTCAGGGCCAGTGCGCCCTTCTAGTCCAGGGCAATCCCAGAGAGAGGCACAAAGGCCAGCAGCCTCCTGAAACATGTGCAAGGACCTTGGGCACACCCTCTGGGTGGGAAACCGAGGCACAGACAGGGCACAAATCACCCAGAGACCACAGGGCTGCCCACTGACAGCTGGTGATTGCTCTATAGCCTGTGGGTCCCTCGAGGCTCCCACCCCCCAGTTTGCTCTCCTGCAAAGACCCCGAGAAGGTCCCCACCCGCTGGGAAGTCTGGAGGAGGGGACAGCCACACTAGAGCAGGTGGAGGGCGCAGTATAAGAAAGTCACCCCTCCCTGCCACCACAGGCTTGGGACGGCCTGGAAACACTCTCCTACCTGGGTGGAAAGGGAGGCGCTGGCGAAGAGCCCGGGGCAGCCATGCCCTGCCACCGAGGCTGAGCGTGAGATGCCCACAGACACCATCCTGCTAGGAATGAGGCAGGCGAGAGCTTCCTGAATCAGAGGCCAGGTGGAGGGCCTGAGCCCAGGAGCCCGCTGGCAGGACCTAGCAGAAGCAACTGGGCAGGGCTGCCCCTCAGACACCTGGGGACATGAGAGGACAGCCACAAGGGCCCTGTGCAAGGTCAGTGACAAAACATCTCTGTCACTTGGCCAGGCCTGGCACAAGGTAGGCCCAGCGCTCAGAGGCTGAGGCGGGAGAGCACTAGAGGCCAGAAGCTGGAGCCTGGGCAGCCAGCAAGGCCGTCTCTTGAAACAGACATGGCAGCCCCTTCACCAGGGGCCATCATGGGCCACTGTGATGTAGAGCCACGGCAGGAGTCTCCACCTGCGTCCTTTCCCGGGTTTCCTGGGCCCACCCGTGGCCCTTGCTGTCCTCTGCAGATGCACCTCATGCAGTCACTTGTCCTTAGAGCAGCAGCAACCAGAGCCAGGCCAGCCAAGTGGACCCTGCAGCCGCCACTTGACCTTGCTGGGCGCTGAGGACAGGCGCTGCTGCCTGGACCTGGAGGGAGCCAAGAAGCCGCGCAAACCAGCCCCACTGGGGTATAGACGAGGAGCCACGGGATGGACCGAGGACTCGGGGGGGCTGCAACGGCAGGGTTCAGAGGGCCCGCGATGGGCGCAAGGCCAGGGCCCTCACTGTGAAACAAGAGGCAGGTGGCTGTGAGGGACAGGCAGGGCCCTGGCACCATCTGCCCCCTGAAGGAAGGGCAGCCCTAGGAAGGCCTCTCTGATCTGCTCCACACCTGGCTTCCCGCTGTGACACCTCAGCAGGTGGCCTGGAAGGCCCTGGGCCAGGAAGACCAGCACAGGGGAGGTACTGGACTGGATCCTCAGCACCACATGAAAACAAATAAATAAAATAGAGGAAGGGTGTCCATCTACTACTAAATATATGTATATATAACATATTTGTCAGCTTTCTGCCACTACAGTGAGATATCTGCGCTGCTGACTCACAAAGAGAAAAGGCTTTTTGAGCTCACATGTTGGAATTTCCAAGTCCAAGATCCCGCAACCCAATTGGCTTGTCCTCTGGTGACCCCAGCAGAGTGGGTAGGGGCCAGAGGGGAAAGCCCACCACCGTGGCATAAAGAAGGAGCAGGCCACGTCCCAGCTCAGGTGCAAGAGGAAAAGGCCAAGGCAGGAGGTCAGGGGTAGGATTCCCCCTTGGGTGCTCAAAGCACACCACCTTGTTCCCCAAAAAACCTCTGTAGAAGCTGCCAGCCAGAGTGTAGCCATCACCAGGGTGAAAACACAAACCCAAAACAAGGCTCCGTCTCACTTAAACAGCTGTGTCACACAAACCATGGCCACCAGGGTAAGACTCTACCATTCGTGGAATTAATCATGACCATCCTGTTCGGAGTCCTCCTCCCAAACCTAGGCTGAGAGGGTTCCAGAGGGGACGGTGGGGCAAAGTGATGCTCAGGGCCACCCTCCTGCCCAGGCTCCCACCCCACGGACACTGGGACCAGGCATGCTGGGGGAAGGCCGCAGCCCCCCCAGGGCCATCAGTTCCACATCTCCTACCTGGTTCCTGCTGGTGGCATCTTGCCAGGTGGCCCTCACATCTGGGCCCTGTACCCCTCACCGAGGGGATCCTGGAGGGCAAAATCTCCAAGCCTGAGGACCCTGCACGGCCAGCTCCCGCACAGGCAGGATGAGCAGGCTCCCTCCCCTCCTCTCAGGGTGGGTGGGTCCCGCCTGGTGTTCCCCCCCCAGGGACAGGGACCGGCACACATCCACTAGGAAAGAGGAGCCCATCCCCCATCTTGGCAGTCACAGGAGCCTCCTGTGCTCCTCCTGTGTTTCCTCCCCACAGGGTTTGGGGAGAGGGCTACCAGGGTGGAATCCTGAGAGAGAAGGGAATGGCCTGAGACTGGAAGGTGCCAGGACATCACGCACCCTCACAGACACCCGCTGTGAGCCACTGAGCCGAGTTCCAGGAGGCAGCAATCTGAGGGGAGGCCTGCCCTCTGTCAAGAGCTGCAGAGGAGGAAGAGCCCCCCAGGGAGGCAGCAGCTGGGGCTTCCACCGGGGAGATTATGGGTGCCCACTGTGAATAGGGGCAGCAGGCAGGGTCTGAAGGTGATCCTGCCCACTGGTGTCCAGTCCTCTGTCCCTTCCTTGGAATGAGTGGACCTGGGACTCACTTCCCAGGTGGAGCAAGATTGTGTTACAGTCCACAACAAGGTGAAGGGGCTCTGCAGGTGTCATTGAGGTCCCTAATCAGTTGGTGCTAAGGTACTCAAGAGGGAGCTTATCCTTTGTGGGCCTGCCCCAGTCAGGGAGCCTATAAAAGAGTTTAGGAAGGAGTCCCCCTTGTCTCTGGCTGTCTGCCTCCTGCTGGCCTCGTGAAGGCCAGTGGCCCTGAGGAAGGTAACACCCCAGCCACCCAAGGGAGCCAGCAGTTCATCCCCTTCCTAGCCTCCGGATGAGAACACAGCCCTACTGACACTTCATTTCAGCCTCTGCAACCCTGGAAGGGAGCCCAGATGAGCCATGCCCAGACTTCTGACCACCCAAGAACTGTGAGATAATAAATGATGTTGTTTTAAGCTGCTAATTTTTCGCTCATTTGTTCCACAGCAGTAGAAACTGATATAATGAGCCTATTAAACTCTCTTTAAAATGCAATCAAGTAGGTGATTACACTGTGAGCATCACTGACTAACACCTACAGGACAAATGGGGAACTGTCCTGATATCAGGCGAACGCAGCGAGGATAAATGTTCAGGGACCGCCTCGTGGAGCAACCTGAACCGTGCTGCGCTCCCACAGCTTGGATGCGGGGCAGGTGCCGGGCTGTGGAGAACAGCACTCAGAAGAGCTGACGAGGACCAAGACCCTGGAGGGGCCCAGGGACGGGGTGACACGAAGCTGGACCTTGACATCTGCAAGAGATGGGAACAGCTATATTTCCACTTCTGCCCCTCGGGCTATGTACTCCATGACCCCGAGATGGCTGGTTGACACACACAGGCCAGCGTTCGATGGCCCCATCCGTGTCTCTGTGTCCAGGCCTTATTAGGAGAGCGGGGAGCCCCTCCCTCTGCTCTGGGAAGTCATGACATCTGTTGTCGAGACAGGAGGCAGAGTCACAAGGCCCTGAAGCAGGGGACCGAGAGAGACAGCCATCACATATCACCAGTGACCCCCTTTCACAGCTATGCCACACCAACATGGACAGGGCCACTGTGGAGGCCAGAGAGTGGGCCAGGGGTCCTCCTGTAGAATCCCAGGTGGCCTCCAGCAGCCAGGCCTCCCTCAGGTCCCCACAAACATGCCACTTTAGGCCCCAAACTCACACTTCTCCCCCAACGCCTACCTGAAACTCACCTCCCAAAGATAATAACTTGGCTTTCAGGGCAGTTGCAATTGTGTTAATGGAAAAAAAATAACCTGCACTAAGGCTCCTAATGACCAGTCACCGAGCTCGCTGTCCCCAGGCCACGGGGAACGGATCTTGTCCATTTACCGTCTCCAGTGATATTCAGGGTAATGTGTCCCAGGGACATGATTTCCGGACCCTAATGGTGGCGAGAACCCATTTGGGGCCACATTTTGAGTTAATACTATACACTCATTTAGTGCACGGCCAGCTAAAAGCTGAAATGCAGCAGTTGGGAAATTACTCTCCGTTTCTACCTTTTTTTTGTTTTATTTTGTTTTGCTCTAAGTCCCTCAGAGTACATGAACTGTGAAAGATCTCAAAGTTATATAAAAAGCTACAGGTCAACTTTGGTTTCTAAACTAGGTCAATGTAGGAGAAGAGAAGTTGTGTTTGTTAATTAGAAAAGAGTATGAAGAAAAGAAATCTACAGCCTTCTGCTCCACACTGTCTCCTTCTAGAAACCACCTCCCTGTGATTCCCAGTCACATGTCAATCATTTGCCCTACCCCCTAATGGCTCGTACAGGGGTGGGCCATAAGCCAGGCCACCAATCAGAATACTCCATCCTACTGGGCCACAGGGCATGTGACCCAAACAGACGAATCAAGGACTTCCCTGAGATTTGATGCCTGAAAAGAGTTTCTCCTTCTCTCTGGGGTCTTGACCTATGAAGGCCCCATAAGCTGGGTGTCCTGCCACCCTTGCTCCCAGACCCATGTAAAGACCCATCTGCAGGAAAAGAGAATGAGGCAAACAGAAAGAGACGCAGATATGAGGGAGGGTCAGGACAGCCCTGTGATATCATTTCACTCCCTTGAGCCCCAAACCCAGTAACACCTCTGAACACTTCAGTTTCATGAGCCAGCGATGTCCTCTTTGGACTTAAGCCAGATTAAATCGATTTTCTGCCAGTCACACCCCAAAATGTCCTGAGTGATACATAGAATTCCTGCCACTCATTCATTCCCTCAAACGAGACAGACAGCCCCGGATCCACAGAGAACAGAGCTGAGCAGACAGGACAGACACTAGACCAATAATTGCGCAGAGAGGCAGTCTGGCTGCTCTGCACACCACGGGGGACGCGGGTGTGCAGGGACGTGCACAGGGGACCTGACCCCGCTGGGGAAGTGAACTTGGGGCTTTTTCCCCGGACAGTCCCGTGAGCAGCCCCCGACACCCTGGCTTTGCTCTCAGGGATCGTCTGCCATTCTCTCCTGAGAAACCTTTGCCCCCTCTGGCATGGAGAAAGACGTGTCTCTCACTGGTGGCCACAGCAGCCCAGGGGACCAACTACTGTGAGGCAACTGGGAGGGGCTCCTTTAGTCCTGCGGGACCCACCTCATCTGCCCCCTCCCCAGCACCCACCAGGGTCTTCTAGCAGGACAAGGAGGTCCCAGTTAGCAAGCAGAGAGCTCCTGGCAGCTTCTGGAGCAGCCAGCCTTACAAGGCCCCAGTGCCAGCCAGGAATTGCCTGGAGAACCCCCAGGAGGTCAGCCTGAGGGTCTGAGTGCCTGGAGACGCACCTGAGAGCTGGGGAGCAGATGCCTCTCAGGAAGCACCCCAAGGCAGAGGGTCTACTGCCTGCCCCAAGCAGCCACCCAAGCCCATGGGAGCTCCACCACCCAGCCCCAGGCCCTGCAGCCCTGCAGCCCTGCACCCGCCAGGGGCTGCCTGGCCCTGGACACCCTATGACAAGTGGCTTGCACTACTGCCTCTGCCTGGGCCTGGCGCCCCCTCTGCAGCTCATCCTGCGGGAGGAACTGCAAGGGGCCCTCTCAGCCTATAGCCTTTCCCAAAATAAATCACCAACCATTGGCGGCAGCAGGAGTTGTGGGAATGTTAAATCACTTCTGCCCTGTGTTCTTTGCCCACCTGGCCCCTAGGCAGGCCTAGAGGTGCCCCGAGTGGTAAGAAAACCCAAGCCATCTTTCTAGCGGTCACAGACTCTGGGGACCAGGCAAGCCCTGCAAGTGGGTGGGACTGGGGAAAAGCCAGGAGGGTGTGTTGGGGACTGGGGCAGCTGCTACCTACCCCAGCCAGTCACTGCCCAGGGGCACCCCAGACACTGGGGGTCTTGCCCTTGCAAAAGACTCTTGGGACCCCAAAATGGGCACATACATCCTGGTGCCATCAGGCCAGGGAAGGACCGAGCGTGCCCAGGACACTGGGCTCTCATCTGATGAGAGGGGCAGAGCCCATAGGTCTTAACAATTTACTGCCTGCCCCAGGGATGAAACTCCAAGGCAATCATATTTGTATCAAATCATACATTTCCCCTTCTTGGCTCCTCGGCCCCTCTGCTAGTGGGGGAAACAAGCATCACGCTGTTACTCCAAAAAGAGATGCTGCTGGAGCAGAGGACACCCAGAGTTGGTTCTGGGCTCTGGGATTCCCCAAGGCTCATGCTCAGAGGGGAGGAGGGTGCAGGGGGCTCTGGGGGAAGGTCTGGGGAAGTAAGAACATGGGCCACTCCCCGGGTGCACTTCCCCGTCCCAGGTGAGCAGAGGCTGCAGAGCAGGGACTCTCCAGAGTGGCCTAACACCACCACAGAAAGGCCCAGAAGGCCTCAGCAGTGTCACCAAGGGTGTCCACAGGGCGTGAGCACTGGAGAAAGGGTGGATGCTGCCTCCCTGGGGGCTTCTGGAACATTCTCTGCCGTGGGTAGATGAATAGGCACCGTTCCCATCTCAAAGTCAGAGAGGGACGTTCTTCACACTGAACTGCGGTGACGATGGCAAGTGTGCTGAAAATTGTTGAGTAGCACCTCAGAGGGCATCAGAACCCGCTGACCCACTGCGGGATTATCCGGGCATCAGTAATAACTGGCAGGTGGAATCCCGCCACCCCAAACAGAAACAGCCACACCCCTAAGGCCAGAGAGCTGTGTCCCCTGCCCCTTCAGTCGGAACGCACTTGGCTCCAGACAGTGAAGCCAGCTCCCTGCAAGGATATGGGGAAGGAACTGCAGGAGCGGCGGTCAGGAGGTGGAGCCCACCGCTCTGCAGCTCCGGGAAGCAGCTGGCCCCTCAGAGGTGGACACAGGAGGTGAGGTGAGGGGACGCTCGGTTCAAAAGACAGGACAGCGCAGGTGACAATGCTAGAAACCCAGGCTGAACGCAAAGTCAGAGGAGGTAATGGACTCTGGTTTGGAAAACAGCTCAGCAGGTGCCCAAAAGGTGACCACCCAGGGGCTGCAGGCCCCTCCACCCCACTCTAGGTATGCACCCAAGATGGCCTGAGCTGTGCGTCCACCTGGAGAGCAGGCGCCCCCAGCTCAGGGCAGCACTGTTGAGAGAGCTGAGGAGGGGAGGGCAGAGGACCATCACCAGACAGACTCAGAGAGAGGAGGCGTGGTCCTGCGGAGGGGCCACTCCACCCTGAAATGCAGGAAACGACCTCGAAGACACTCTGCTAAGTGAAAGAGGCCAAACGTAGCCACCTATTGTGTGATTCCGCGGATCTGAAATGCGTGCAACAGGTGAATCCATAGCCACCTAGTCAGTGGTTGCCAGGGGAGTGGTGACCAGGGTCTCCTTGGATGGGAAGTGACCGCTTCCTTCGTGAGTGCAGGGTGTCCTGGACAACATGAACGTTTGGGATGGGTGGAGCGGCCAGCCGCATAGCACACTGAACCCTGCACTCCACCTGGTGGACGGGGACAAACAGGGGATGCGTCAGCACTCGAGGGGGTCCTAGGGTACCCCAAGTCACAGGCAGGAAGTTCCGTGGCGAGTGCCAGGGGCTGGGGAAAAGGAGGGATGGGCACTCGTGGACAGTGGGTTTAGAGTTGCATTTGGGAAGACGACAGAGTTCTTGGATGGGGGCAGCTGCGTTCCCAACATAACGTGTGTGAATTAGATGCCACTGAACTGCCCAAGGAGTTACAAGGGCAAATGCCCCGTGGTGTGTTTTACCACAGGAATGAAAGGTCTAGTAGAACTGGGCCATCCCAGGGTGAGAAGGGGTTGCCCACAATTGCTCTGACCCCAGGGGGCTGGGCACAGAGCCTTCCACAGGAGGGGCAGTGGTCAGTGGCTCAGTCCCTGCTGCAGGGACACCCTGGGAGGTGCACCCATCACCCACTAAGAGGCCTGGTGGAAAACGGCCACCCTGAGTCTGAGGTCACCTGTGGAGTCCACGTCCAGATCACCAGAAATCAGGGAAAAGGAAACTGGCGAAGGACCCATGGGAATCACAGGCGCTTGGGATGCGGGTATCACACAGGACTCCGCAGCTGGCCTTCCCGACAGGCCAGTGTCACGAAAACAGGGGCCGAGGTGAGGCTCTTCCAGGTTAGACACTCCAGGGACCTCACAGCCAAGGGCAATGGCTCAGCAAGGGGACGCGCAGGGAAACAGCAGCTGGAACGGACATTTGGGGACACCTGGGGAGACGCGACTGAGACTGACCATTAGATGCTTTGGTCTGAGACGTGCCCCCAGAACCTGTGTCACCATGCGTGGCAGAGGGAGGCTGCACGTGCAGCCAGGGATCCTGAGCTGGGGAGACGCCCGGCCCCACTGGTCACAGGGTCTTTACGTGAGGGAGGATGGGCAGGCAGACGCAGGGCAGGCCACCGCGACGCTGCTGGCTTTGAAGAGGAGGAAGGAGCAGGAGCTGAGTGGCACCCCAGAGACTGGCAGGCCAGGTGTGGCTCTCGCCCGGAGCCTCCACAGCGGCTGGCCCTGCTGGGTTGGGCCCGTGAGCCCCAGTTCAGATTTCTGGTCCCCAGAACTGTGAGATCACAAATCTCACACTACAACTGTGCCCACTGTCACAGCGGCCATAGAGACTCACACAGAGGCTCCCTGGGAACCACCTGACATTCTGGGCTGTGTTCAGGAGGAGAAGGCCCTGGGGTGACAGGTCACCTGCTTGGGCAAAGCAGCTGGATAGAGAATCAGAAGTTAGCAACTGCTGGTCAGCCTGGATGATTCTGTGGTTCCACCTTCCTAATGTGTCAGAGTGAAAGGCTTATGAAGCCTCATGAGGAAACCTAGTCTGGACCAGGAAGCCGGGCCATGGGAGGGGATGGGGGTGTCCCATCTTCAAGGGTGCCCCCTGCACCCCACCACGGCTCTCGCAGGACCTCCAGGGGCCTCGAGCTGGCCCTCCCTTCTCCATCAGTGGCTGCTCCCTCCTGGCCAGGCTTCCCATTGGCACAGGCGTGGACTGCCCTGTCCCCTGTCCTTCAAGCCACAGTCCCCTCTGGCTCCACGGGGCAGGCAGGTCCTCAGGGGAGTCTCCCCACTTGCTGTTTCATTTCTCTGGCTCTGCAACATGCTCTTCAATCCCCTTCAATAAGACGCCTGTCCCCAGTGTCCCTCAGAAATTGTCCCTGGCAAAGTGGACGGTCACACCTGCCTGCTGTGGCTCAGTTTCTCTGCACCTCCTCGTATGGGCTGCTGCCCCTCTGCACCGAAGCCTCTCCTCTCCTCTCCTATGTGCTGGCTCCCCTTTACCTGGGCTCTAAGTAAAGGAGACCCTGGGACCTGGACATGGGCTGTCCTCTATCAAAGCCCTCTGCCCTAGGTCATTATTTGCTGACATCCTCCAAACATACACACTCAGTGAGCGCCTTCCCGTGAGCCCCAGCCAGGTGTGCCCAGCAGGTGTGCCCTGAGGGCTTCTGCTCATCTGCTTGATGGGCCGTAGACATTGCAGATGTAATGGCTGCAGTGGGCAGAAAGGTGGTCCCCAGAGACATGTCCACCCAGAACCTGTAAAGCACAGCTTATCTGGAAACAAGGTCGCTGCAGATGTGACTAATTGAGGACCTGAGATGAGACCATCCAGGATTGGGGTGAACCCTGAACTCAATGGCTCGGAAACAGACACACGGCACCACGAAGAAGAGGTCACGTGAAGGCCGAGTCAGAGACTAGTGTCACAGCCACAAGCCCAGGGACAGAAGCCCCTGACGCTGGAGGAGCAGAAGGCTCCCGCCCCGAACCCTTCAAGGAGGGTAGTGCAGCCCTGTGGTCACCTCCATGCAGACCGTGAGAAAGGAAGCTTGCTGTTGAAGTCACAGAGTTCATATGATTTGTGACGGGCCACAGGAGACAGAGAAGGCTTGGTTCCCCCCCATCTTCCGCTTCTCCCCTCTCAGAAAGCAGCACACCATCCCAAGCTGCTCCAAGGACACGTCTTTCCCAGCCCAGCTTCACCTGCCCCCTCCCCATAGCTCTGGCCTCCGTCCCTCTGCCCATCCCCCACCCCACCCCACTCCTGGCCTGGTCATCGTCCTCTCCCAGCTGGACCGCAGCAATCTCCTGTAGTTGGCCTAAAGGTTCCCACTCTTGCCTCCTGCTGACTATTTTTTCTTTATGTTTTTTACTATGGTTTCTTTGTTGACTCATAAGTTTTTTTCTTAATGTTTATTTTATTTATTTATTTTTATGTGGTGCTGAGGATCAAACCCAGCACCTTTGGGTGCTAGGCGAGCGCTGTACCTCTGAGCCCCAGCCCCAGCCCCCCTCCTGCTGACTATTGTCTGTAAAACACAGCTTGTAATGCCAGTGACTTGGGAGGCCGGCGAGGCAGGAGGATGCAAGTTCCTCTCTGGCCAGGCCAGCCTTCTCACCCCTCTGTCCTCCACCCCTGCCACCGCTCCGCGAAGGTGACCTTCACCTTGGGCTTGGCCTCTGACTTGCTGGACCACTGATCTGCATCCAGAGAAAGAGTGAGTAGTTCTGAGCCTGCTCTGCACATCCCCCTTGCCCAGAAGGTGCCCACCCACCTGCTGTTGCAAGGACACTGAGAGGCATAGGAGGAGACGCACCAGCTGTGCCCACCCTGGCTACAGATGTCCAAGTGGAAAGTGGTCCTTGTTGGTCCGGCCAGGGACTGTTACACAGTACTGCCTGGCCATGGCCACTGCTGCAGCCTCGGGGCTCAGTGGACCTGCCTCACCGTCCTGCCTTACCCACCTTTAACCTCTGCTTCCTCCTTTGGGAACTAAGCTGTCACATGCCAGTGGCTTCTGGAAAGTTCTAGGGCTGCCCAGAGTCCTCCTGCTCCTCAGGTTTCAGCTCCATCTCATCTGCTCTGGACAGCCACCTGGCCCTGTCCCCTGCAGCACTGCCCACTGTGGCTCTCTGCCCATCGCTGTGGGTCCTTCCCATAGAGCCCAGCTTCATTATCCTCCCAGGACTGTCCCATCATTGCCCCAATCCATCAGCTCTGTGAGGGCTGCTCTCTGGGGACTTTAACTGATGTCCACAGTAAGGACATAGGGATGTGTCCCCACCTTCTAAAGAGAGTGTCTGCCACTCAGGTAACAAGTGGAGCGGGCTGGGGAGGGCGCAGAGGGGTCAGCCCCTTGGCCCTGCAGGGCAGCCCTGAGCGGGGAGGGCCCCCTGAGAGGGAAACACTGGGTTCTTCTGGGCTTTTGAGTCCTGTAGAGGAGACTGTCGGATCTGGCACCCTCAGAGGCAGAGGGGAAGCTCGAGCCAGGGCATGGGCATGGGCATGGGCATGGGCAGAGGCGGAGAGAGTGTGAAACCATTTCCTGGTGGGACCCACCCGAGCTCCTGGCCTGGAGGAGAGTGGGGGGCTCGGGTGGGTCACCGTGCTGAGAAAACTCCACCCCTGCCCAGGGCCAGGGCTCCCCACAGCGGTCCCCATTCGTCTTCTTATCAAAGCTGGGTAGGGGCCTTGGTTCCCCCAGCCCCAGCCCCATCTGTGAGGTGGGAAACACAAAATCTCAAGGGGTATTACAGAACCAATTAAAGAATCGAACACTTCATAGCACAGACATAACCAGGCCTGTACATGTCTTCATTCCTCCCCTGCAGTTCTCAAGCCCCACCTGAGGGGAGCCAGGTACTGCCATTCGCAGGAAGTTGGCAATACATCATGAATTGCTTGAAGGAAAAATTTGGTAAAAACCGTAATTCCGAGGTGTGCTCCTTTTAAATCTCAGTCCTTCTGCCCATACATGGCTGGGACATTGCTGGAGAGGAATAAGGCTGAGGGTTGTGAACTTCAGAATTCCTAAGACAGTGCTCTTCCTTCTCACCTTCCTTGGTCACCCCTTCTGGGTGGCAGAGACATTAATTAAAATGCTCATTAGAAGTAAAAGAAAGAGCACAGATTTTTCCCGCCATGGAGGGGGGTGAGAAATAGAATTTGCCCCTAAAACTTACTAGCTCTTGCCCCACAGGCCTGTAGTCTCTGCTTCCAGGGAGGCTGAAGCAGGAGGATCACAATTTCAAGACCAACCTGGATAACTTAGCCAGACCCTGTCTCAAAATAAAAATAAAAAAGGCTAGGGGTACAGTCCAGTGCAACCCTAGGTTCAGTCCCCAGTGTGGAAGGGGAGCGGGAAAGAGTTGGCTAGCTCTCACCCCTGGCCCTGGAGGAGGACTTTGGAGTCAATTGGAGAACTCAGTGCCCAAGTTTTTAGACTACCAGTTTTATGTGGAAATACTACTCACATAAAGCTTTATATAAACATTATAAGCTTTTTATAAACATTATAAACTATGAAAATATCCAGAGAGCACAAGAGAATCAAGAGTGGGAAGCTCTTGGGGCACAAGTGTCCAAATCGGAGGAGAAAAGCCATGCAGGACCTTCAAGTCAGGTTAACAGCAAGTTTCCGGCCCCGCGAGTCATATGTGGTCTCGCTGCGCCACCTGGCGGCGGCCAGGGCCGGCGCATCCCCCACCTGTGGCAGCGGCGAGCAACAGCGCCACCTGTCGGGAGCCGGTAGCTGGCCGGCCTGGGAGGGGTTTCCTTCCAAATCCAGGATCAAGAGAGAAAAAAGGTGTTCCCTAGTGGTGGCTGTGTTCCCTAATGGTGGCTGTCTTCCCTCAGGATCCGGAAGAAGTGTCTATGGGGCCTGAGCACCTGCCCATAGGTCCTGAATCCTGCACTCCCCACTGGTGCCCAGCCAGGACTCTGGCCGGGCACCTCCTCCATGCTTTGAAAATAAGTGTCAGCATTTTCTGAATGTACAAGTAGGAAAGGGGGCTCAGAGGAGAAAGCAGGGCCAGGAAGACCCACCAGCAATATCCAGCCTGTCCTCCAGAGGGGTGTGGGACGGAGTTCACCAGCCCCATAGAGAAGGGGCAGTGCTGTGAGCTGGCACAGTTAATGCTGGCAGGTGCCTGTCAAACCATGGTGTAGGTCATCCTCACTCTGCCACCTGGGTGCTCCACATCCCTGGGCAAGGTGCTGACCATCTATGAGCTTCTGTTCCCTCAGTGGCAAGTGGACATGAGGTGGAACTTGCTATGTGCCATTCAGCACCAGCGTCCCTGGAAATGTTAGAAATGCAGAGTCTCAGGCTCTGCCCCAAACCCACTGAAGTTAGCATCTCTGGGCAGCGGGGTCAGTGACCTCTTGAACAAACCCTCTCTAGGTTCGGTTGCAGACGGTCTGCTTTCCAGGGTTGTTGAAAAGAATGAACGAGAGAATGAGGTGGACACCTGGGAAAGTGCTGGGTGGGGCATGCTGTGGCTTGCCAACTTGGCAGAGCCAGAGCAAGGGGTTTCTTTGTCCTTCCTTTCCTTTTTGACATCAAATTTTTTAAGAGTGAAAGGGAGATACGTTGTTAGAATCGCCATGACAATTCCCCTTCTAGGTGATCACCTGGAAGAGCTGAAAGCTGGAACGAGCCATCCATAGTGGACATCACGCTCACAGCAGCTCTGCTCCTAGTAGCCAAAAGGTGGAAGCAACTGAATGTTCCCCAGTTGACGAATGCATGAATAAAACGGGGCTCATAAAGGGGAACAAAATACTAAGCTGTGATGCAATGTAGGTGAACCCCCAGGACACTATGCTAACGTCAGATACAAAAGGCCTCCCTGGTGTGATTGGATTCACTAGAAATATCCCAAACATGCAAATCCATTCAGGCAGAAGTGGACTGGCTGTCACTGAGGGCTGCAAGGAGCCTTCAAGGTGTGGCTGGAATATTCTGGAATATTTTCTGCTCCCCAGTGTGGTGCCGCAATGCTTGCACCACATTGTGGTGCACTGAAGGCCATCAATGGTAAATTTTGTGTGTGTTGACACAGTAGAGAGAAGAGGTACCAGCTTTCACAATTCACAAGTCTCTATCCCAGGATTTCCCTGAAGCAAGTGACGCTGGGGTTCAGGGCGCATCTTGCACACATCAGCCTTCATGATCCACCCAACGTGCATAGGGGTTGGGTTGGCCTCTCTTTAAAACTGCAGCTCAGTGCACACACACATTTCCTGGGCAACTAGTTCTCTTAATGACACGTCACAGATGCCCCTCCTGCCTTGGCCTATACATACACAGCAGCTACTAAATGTGCTCCCACGTCCCCCCAGTGTTTCCAGGCCTTGCTGCCAGAACAGCTGTTATGAGCACTCACAAACATGCCCCTTATGTACAAAGGCCTGGTCTCTGTAGGATGATTGACACATGAGGGGTGGCTTGGCCCACTTGCCAGGTTCTAAACATATTGACTGATCGTGATCCTGCAAAGATGTAGGACCTGACCTGCTCCCCCGTTCGGGGTCAGGACACTTCCAGGCATGCTCACACCCACCACAGCCCAGGCATAACCAGGTATTTACCATATTTCAACTGTAAATTGGGAATGCACACCCACCAAATGGGTCCAGAGTGACAACGCGGTGACACGTTGGGGTGTTCTCTTTGGCAGGTGGTGTGGTAGAGCTTCTTGTTACCCTGGGTGGGCTTACTGATTCCTTTGGGATGTCATGAGAGCTGTGTGTGTGATATGTGTGTATTCCCCCTCTGGACAGTTTTGTGGTTCAGGCAGAAATATGGGGCTGCGATCCCCCCATGTGAGCCCACCTTTGAGTTTTCAAAGTGGCGCAGACTGCAGCATCTCTGACATTTGCAATGAACACAAACACCGGTGTTTTTCTAAATGTTAATGAGTGTCTGTGTTCCCTGCTGGAGGCTGCCTTAGTCAGTGCGCACTGTGGAGGCAGAGCTCAGCAACTGGAATTTTCCTCTCGCCTTAGAGATTATTTTCCTCTCCTGCAGAACTGGCCCTGGAGTTTCAAGTTCAGAGCGCAGTCTGCAAGTTGCTGAGGAAGGCCTCCACTTCATATCAAAATCAGCAAGTCGGAGGGAAATTATTCATCTCCCACTTTGGGAATGATTAGTTCCGGATGGAGACTCTCATTGTATAAGGTTTGCTGAAAATGTATGAGGCTCTCTGGAAACAGAGAGTGTATTGATTCCCAGTGAGTAAACATTTTAAGCAAATTAAGTGGCAGTAGTAATAATAATAATAATGGCTGACATTTTTCAATTGTCTGCTCTATGCCAAGCATCTAATCCCTCCAGTGACAACAGGAGACAGATGTCATTACCTCAAAGTAAAGATGAGGAAACCGAGGCTCTGACAGGTGATACTGCCTGGCCCAGAGCCACACGGCAGGAGGCAGAGGGACATTCTAACCAGATCTACCAGGTCACAACCCCTGGTGCTTCCTATGGCACAGCAAGACCAAGGGTCAGACCAGGGGTCTGAGAACACAGTCCACACTGATCATTTCACCAGCACCACCAGGTTGGGAAGGAGCAGGTGACCTTCACTCCCAAGGCCACACAAGTAGGAAGAGGGAGAGAGGAATGGAAACCTGGCCTACAACACACGGAATACATGGCAATGGTACCAGGTGCCACAGAGCAGCATTGCCCATGGGAGAGCCTGGTCAACCGTTCATCTGAAAGGGTCTAGCCAGGGCCAAGTGCCAAAGAGCAGGTGATGTCCAAGAGACCCAGGGTGCTCAAAGGTCTAGCGGGTCAGCAGGGTAGAATAGCACCTCTGTAGTGATACCTGGAATGGAGGCCACATGGAGGCCAAGTGGGAAGGATATTTAGGTCACTCTCTAAGACCCAGAGTCTGCTCACTGCTTTTTAATTTCCATCACACTTTCACAAGGAGGCAACTTGCAATTACACACGATATAGAGGGAGGTTACATGGAGGGGGAAAGGCCAGGGGGCAGGTGTGCTCAGGGTGGACACTGGCCTTGGTGGAGCATCCCAGGCGCCAAGGAGATGGAAACAGGACAGCGATGCACCCGCCTCCTCGTCCACTTGCAGCCCATGTCCAGCTCTGCTCAGGGCTACAGGTGAGCAGCGTCACTGGCAGTGATGAGACGAGGGGAACCCTCCTGTGCCTCCAAGAGAGGCCAGGTAAGGCAGCCACAACTCCCGGGGTGCTGAGCTGAGTCCAATTCCAGTGGTTACAACTTGAGAGCCCAGGAGAGGCCCTGATGGGTCTCCTCTCTTCTCTCAGACTCCAGCCAGGTTCCCAGTCATGCTCTCGGACAGCAGTGGCATCCAGCACCCTCAGGGACCACAAACAAAGATCTCCTCCACACTTCTCTATAGGAGACCCTTGTCTCAGAGCAGCGGGGCCCACCATGGCAGAACTGGCCAGATGCCACCTGAGGCCTGCGCTGGCCCAGCCGGCACTGCCACCTCTGCACAGGTGGCCCCTCCTGCTGGAGATTGAAAGGCCAGCCCTCCATGTGCAAAGGTGCATGGGAGCTCCTCTCCAAGGAGCCCCACTTCCTCTGCACAAAGAGGGGTGGCCCAGCTGGCCCATGCAGACCACAGCTGCTCCGCCCTCTCCAGGGCCTGGACCTACAAGGATTTTAAGGTCCCACCAAAGTGTTCAGGATCAACTCTCCCCCAATTGTTGTTTGCTCCCAAAGTATGAAAACACAAAAAACTTAACATTTAATGAATTAACTACAAGATGCAACATATAGACGAGTTGCAGCTTTAAATTTTGTGATTATGAGCGTATTTCTTATACTACACGATTCGGGCTTGTTCCCAGGTGAGATGCAGGGGTTGGTTTGGGTTTTTGGTTTTTTTTTTTTTTTTTTTCTTTTTGGTGCTGGGGACTGAACCCAGATCCCTGCACAGACTGAGCTGCACCTCAGCTCCAACACAGGGTGTTAGATTGCCTACAGCGAGGAGCTCTCTCCAGGCCCCAAGTGTGCAAATGACCCTGCCACAGACTGAGCAAACTGGCACCGCAGAGAGTGAGTGTGCAACTTGCCCTACACCTGGCCAAGCGCCTAATTGAATTGGGGGCAAGTGAAGCTACAGCACTTCCTCCCAGAACTGTGGGTTCAGGTGCCAGGCAGCTGTCTCTCCCAACAACCAGGACAGCCGAGCAAAGCTACTGCCAGACGCGGACCTGGAGTGACGCCACCTGTTAAGTTAAAAGGTGCCCGAGTCACCCCTCCGCACACCTCATTAGCTAAATGCACTGACCCATTGGATTGGGGTGACTTAATATCTGCCTATTGACTTTAGGGAACATCTGCCAAACATAAGATCTCGGCTTGGACGCGGCTGATGCGAAGCTATTTCTTCCTGACTCTTATTTGTCAAACAGGTTGCTGAGCTGGGCAGGCCACGTAGACGAGTACAAGACCCCAGCATCAACAAGACCTTGCTTGCTGTGACAGCAGGAAATGTGGCCCATTAATTTAAAAGACGAATCCGGTTTCTGGGATGTAAGTGGGAAGGAAGGGCAGCCAGGACACACAGTCATTTTCCATCACCGCAAAGACAGCCCCTCGATTGTCAGGAGACCTTGGCCACGAGTTCGGATGCTGGAGGTGGTGCTGGAATATAGGGCTTCAGGAAAACGTAAACAGCCACGGGTGGGTGGGGCAGCAGGTGCATGACACGTGGCACCTTGTGAGCATCCTGGCCGTTCCCTGGCGGTGGCTCAGAGCTATGCCTGGTCCCACGGGGCCTTAGGTTGGTTCCCAGGAGGAGCAGATGAGCTGGACAGCACACAGGGTGTGTGGGTGCCTCAAATCTTCTCACTCTTTCTGTACCATGCAGTCTTCCCCCAAAATTCAAGCCAACATTTAAAAACCAGAAGTTATCTTTTCAAAAAGTCAGGTTTCTGCCCTAGAAAGCTCTAGAACCACCGAGCAGCCTTGGGCTTGAATTTCTGCTGTTGCTGGGTCCCGGTGCCCTCTGCAGACCTTCTCTGTTTACTTCCAAGCCCAGGCCCCCATCTGCAGGGTGGGTGCGGCTGCTGCAGGCCCACTTCCAGCCTGACCCGAGGTGGCGTGAGTCGGGCGCAGACACTCAGGGTGTCTGCCTGCCTGCAGGGAGGCTGTGGGGCTGGCACTGGCCACAGCGAGAAACCAGGCTCTGTCCTGTGTGAGCTCACTCGTCTCCCACCGCCCTCCGCCGCACCTTGCTGAGGTCCTGAGGCAGCCACGTGGGAGAACCAAGCTCCCCCCGGCTTGGCTTCTGTCCCTCAAACATGGCTTGGCCACGCTTCCTGAACACCCCTAGCCAGGGAGCGCCCAGCTGCAAGGATCTCACGCACTGAACCCTCGCGACCTCCCGACAGTGGTGGGCACTTGCTTTGCAGAGTGACAGTCGTGCTCTTTACTGTGATCCGTCCTGGACAGCGCTGCACTGAACAGCCTGGGTGGGGGGTCGGTTCCTGTCACCCCCTGCCTCAGCATGACGGGACAGGAGGCGCAAACAGCTTAGAATTAAAGGCCCCGCGGGCCTGTGGGTCTGTAATGGGTCAGAACATGCGCAGGAACACGCGGCCCCGCCACCCCCTCCCCAAGTCACCCTCCCTCCAGCAGGATGGTGAACTCCGCATCTGAGTCTGGCTCATCTCCCCATCCCCTCCCTGGCGAGCACCACCGGGGACCCACGGGGTGACCTCTGCCCAGTCGCCGGGGTCGGCTTTGGTGGGCAGACATCTCCGGGAAAGTAACTTGAGGTCTTCCTGGAACCCAAGCTGGAGCACAACCTCTGGAAGACCTGCCTCAGGATCAGGTCCTTGATGCGCGTCTTCCCCGTCCCCTTGGCCAGCCAGTAGAGCAGGAACAGGCGTTGCTCCCCGTCAGCTTGTGGTTCACGCAGCGGGCGATGGAGATGGGGGTCTCCCCCTTGGCGTCCTTCTCCTGGATGGGGGCCCCGTGCTCCAGCAGGAGTTTCATACTGTCCAGCTGGCCCATGGCCACGGCCACGTGCAGGGGAGTCCTGCCCAGGGGCGTGCTATCCAGGAAGTTGGTACCTGTAAAATGAGAAAGCCGGGTCAGCGAGGGCCACTCTCCCTCAGAGACAGTTGGCACCAGAAACACAAGAGGGGCCGGACCGGGCACTGCTGCCCTTCCAGCATCCCTCAGCACCAGCCTGTCCCCTCCTGACAGCCAGTGTCTTTCCACAGTGCCATGTCATCTCCCACTTAGACCTCATCACTGCAATCCCCCTGCTGTGGGGTCAATGTCTTGATCTTTGCTGCTCTCTCACCCGTAACCCCCCAATCAGTGCAGCACCAGTCCCCCACATTCTTCCTCCATGACCCTGCCCACAGTGGAGGGTCTAATTTCACCTACCTTCTGTCTTTACCCTTAAACCCTGCTCTGCATCCTGCCCCCGGCCCTTTGTACAAACTGTTCCTGTCACAAACAAAACTCTTGCCTGTTTTCCCCCAGTCCTGGGACAACTCTTGTCCTTCTTAAGTGTTCCATTCACCTTCCCGGGAAGCCCTCCTCAGCTCCCCTTCCCCACAGCACCCCTGCATGAATTCAGCAGACATCTGCCACCTTTAAAATACCCCCATGCGACTGACCATGGAGTTAATTATTTGTAATCTGATAAGTTCCCCAGTGAGCTCCATGAGGGTAGAAGATACTCATTTTGATCACTGCTGTTTTCACCCCAGGCACGTAGCTCAGGCCTGGAGGAGACAGGCACTGGGAAGTGACAGACAACCAGCAGCCTGACTCATGGACAGATCTCCCTTCGATTGAATGCCTCACTGTTTCCCGAAGATGGACGGGCTAATGGCAGGTGTCCAGTGTGGACTTGTTGAATCGAATCAAATTCTGGGTAACAAATATCATGACACAGAAAACAAGGCAATTCAATTAAACTCGGCTGACATTTCCGGGGCCTGTTTTCATGAGCTATGGCTGGCTGGTGAGGCGAAGTCTCCATCAGACTCTGGATGGTGGAGTCCACCCCACATGCCTCCTCCCAGCAGCGTCTGCAGGGGACAAAAAACTTTGCAAAGCCGGCTGTCATTTTTTTAACTGGTGCCTTCAAATACATCACGGTTCCATCAGAGTGAAAATGACTTTTCATGAGCTTAAAGGACTGCTGGGCTGTGAGAAGCCATATTTCATTCTTCAACAGGAAAGAGGCAGTGGAGGAAGGCAGAGGGCACAGTCACCAACCCTTGCCCAGCTCAGAGGTTCATGTGCCCGACACGCAGCCCAGTCATCCTGCCCAGGAAACCCGGGCTGCTCTCCACCGTGCTTGGTGGAGTGGGGATAATAGAGGAGCTGAGAGGAAGGGTCTGACGTGGAGCCTGCCTGTCAAGCCCACGGGGCCTGGCCAGCCTCCTCTCCCCAGGGCCATGCAGCTCTTGCCTACACGATTCCAACCTTCTGCATCTCAATCATGAGCACGCCCCCCACACACAAAATACCCCATGTCCCAGGAGGATAAAGAGTACTCCTGCAGAATCTCAAGCAAAGCCCTTCAGTTCAGAGGCAATGCGGGCTCCCTGGGGACAGACAGAACAATGGTCACCCCTAAGTGGAGGCAAGAGTGAGAAGAGTCTGGGGAGAATGTCACCAGAGGAAGTAACTGCAAGACTTGCAGAAAGAAGGCAGGGCCGGCCCGAGGACCACCCGTGGGCCAGGCCACCTGGGATGTTCCAGCTGCAGGTGGGACTAGAATTGTGCAGACAGTGTGGCCATGTCCCCAGCAGTGTTCTGGTTGGAAATAACATGCCAGGAAACCCTTTGCTGCTCCCTGTCCTGGAGTCTTGAACTTCTGTCTCCCTGCAACAGCAGCATCTTCCAGGGTCTGGCCTCGACGGCCTCTGACTGGCATGAACTGAGACACTCCCAGACACCCATGGAGGCCTGGCACGGACCCAGCTCTGTGAGTGACAGGACTCAGACCCAGGGAATCAGCACTTGAAGGATCCAGGAAGACCAAGATGCTGTCCCCCGAGACTCTCCAAAGTACCATGCTTTCTGCCCAGATTACCTTGTTCTAGAAGGTACCGCACCGCGTCACAGTGACCTCTGTGGGAGGCAATGTACAACGCCATAAATGCTCTCTGGGATGTCCACCGCTTCCACTTCTCACCCTCCAAGTAGCATGAATTTGCTGTTCGGTAGAAAAAATCTTCAGTGATTCTGAGACAGGACAGCTGGGGGAGAGAACACAGACGGTTACTCTGGGAAGTGCAGCAGGTGTGGTCAGAGGCTGAGGGCGGCTCAGGGAAGGTCTGTCTGCTTGACCCACACCAAGGTGCATGATGGGAAAGGAGAGGGCAAAGCCTCATCAAGAAATGGTAGGAAGCCAGGGAAGGGTGGTGGGGGACACTCTTCAACGCCCCGTGGGTGTTCCCTAGACAAAATCACCATCCGTCAACTTGGGGAGGCAGGAACATCCCAGTTGATGTTTTAACGAGAGCAAATAGCTTTTTTGGTGGCCAGAGGAAGGTAGTTGTGGCCTTAACAAAGACACCAACCGAGATATGGCCTCACCAGAGGGCAGCCCAAGGGGGAAGTCTCCTCGAGACGGCCCGAATTCTTGCCTCCTGTCCACTTTGGTGCCCAGTGCCTCTGTGGAGTACTCTGAACCCCTCTCACAGGGGCCCTGTCATATGGTCACCTCGTGGAACATGGGAGGAAGGCTGCAGGATCCACAGGAAGGACTCTGCCCCAGACATCAGGGCCAGGTAGGGAACAGCACAGGGGACAGAAGTGACAGACATAAGGACATGGGTCTGCGGCAGTTCTGACTCGAAACCCCAAACAGGAGAGAGAGAACCCTACATCGGGGTGAGAGCCAGAAAGCTGAGCCCAGACCAAACTGCTGGCAGCAGAAGAAAGGCCCAGGGATGGGGATGCTGGGACACAGAAGGGACAGCAGCAAGGACAGGTCTGGACGAGGATTGCAATGACCGGGACGGGCCACCCTTCCTGCCAGGGCCTGCGGCCGGCCCTTGCTTGGCCACAGCCCAGCGAGGGAACTGCACCCTCTCCCCCTGAATCTGATCCACAGGAAAACATCCACCTATCCCCGTGTCAGCGATTCATCTTCTCTGATGGGTAAACATCCTGGTCTTTGTCCTTCCCTCCCACCCAGAGTCAGCTGAGTGCCCCACGGGGGAGGCCTGGCAAACAGTGGGTCCTGCTGCCATCCAGGGTGCTGTGGGCGCCCCCCCCCGGAACTGGGTCACCTCCCGCTCACCTGGGCACAGCCGCAGCAGGCAGGCAAGGCCCAGAGCTCTGGAGCCCTCCACCAGGGTCAAGTGACTCTCAACCTCAGAAGGCAAACGGACGTATTCGCTGCCTTGATTGTGGGGGGTGAGGGATGAGTGGGTCCCTAAGCCATAAATAAGTAAAGGCTGTGGAACTGTGTGCCCCGAGAGTGAGGGGAAGCTCCTGAAACAGTGTGCCATAATGGGGACCAAGGTCCTCATCTTTCTTCCTTTCTCTGAAGCCTCCACTCAAACCCGCACACTAAAGATTGTCGCTCTGCGCAACACCCGTGGAAAGAAGCGGGAAGCACCTTACTGAGGTCCCCTTCCACGGCTGCCAAAACCAGTTCTATCCAGCCATCATAATGCCAAATGCTCAGGGAAATCACTCCTCCGGGCACGACATCATGGAACTTGAGGGTGCCATCATCTATCATATCTCCTGCGGGGAGCAATGTTTCCTTTTAAAAAATTGGGCATTAAAGAAAACTTATTACATTGGCTAGGAGATTATCTGATCTTGGGAATCGCAAAGATAATTTTAGAATCTTGAACAAAGATCTCATTTGATGATTCCGCATGAGCCTGTTGTCGTTAATGCTTTTTAGAAAATTAATTTGGCTCAGCTCGGATTGAAGCTGGACCAAAAACACAATGGCAACCATTTATAAAATTCTGCAATTATAGCTTGTCCTGTTGTGAAACAATACATGAGTCAGTAAAGACGTTTTATGAGGCAAACTCTTACAAAGAGAACTACTTAAACTTGAGGCAACTATGTATTGCGGTAAAATGCACTTACACAAGTTACATACGTTTAGCTCTGGTCAATGTTGTCATTTGCTAACCAAAGAGGTGACAGTGAACAAAAATTGTTGGATTCACATGACGACCCTGGGCAGGGTTTCTCCATGCTGGCACACCTGACATTTTGAACTTGAGTGCTCTCTGCCCTGCGCACTTCAGGACGTGAGGCAGACTCCCTGGTCTCTACCCAAGGGGATCAGGAGCCCCTGCACCTGGTTCCCATAGTCAAAAACGTCTTCAGGTGTTGCCAATGGCCCCGGGGGACAAGATCATCTCAAGGCAGACCCATGGCCACCTAAGGAACAAATATTGACTTTCACTGTGCTGGGGCTTGGCGTGTTTGAGCTCCTAAGCCTGTCATCACCTGGCACAGAGGCTTATCCACGTGAAGGACACAGGGTGGGTCTGTTCTAAGTTCACAGATCCAGGCTCTGGGGAAGACCATTGGCAGTGGTAACATGAATATTAATAGAGAGCATTTTTTAGACGGTTCAAGTTGTATTTGGTTGACCTTTTCAAACGCATGCGTTTTCTCGCATTGGCCATCTACAGTCTCAAGAATGACAAGTGTGCCTCGGGTCTGCCCATGCCAGGCCGACGCACATTCCCAGGGAGTGGAGCTCGCTGGTCTGCTGGGATCGGGTGGCAGGGACCCCTGTGGGCCTGTGTGTTCAGTCCTTCAAAGTGAGTGCCTTGTGCCTGCACTAAGTTCTTTGATCCTCTCGACAACCCCTTAAGACAGGTGCACCTCTGTCTGCTAGGAGCAATGAGAGGCTCCGCTGGCTGGAAAGGGCAAAGCCATCTGCTAACAGACTGGAGCTTTGTGGGCTCTAGGGGCACCATTTGATCACTAGAAATTCCAAAGAGTGGATGGAAGTGGAGGATAGTGACTAACCAATCTGTTCATTGGGGTCCTGTCTGTGGCTGGAACACAGAGGATCTTTAGCAATCAGTCTAAGACAACTCGACATCCAGACAGCTCTGAGACACTGAGAAAAGCTGTGCTCCCTGGCAAAGGTGGGCAGGTGACACATGCAGAGCACGCCCCTTGACAGGCAGACGGCCGGGCCTTAGGCTCGAGCACTATCGCCAGCTAAGTCAATCAACAGAGTTGCCCAAGGATAGGAAGGGGGCCCCTCGCCTCACTCGCTGACTCCCTGACCACTTGCTTGGATGGGATGCTCACGCACGATCTCATTCGCTCTTCCCTCTTCCGCCTTCGCAGTGGGCAAGAGCAGCATCCCCAGATTATAGACAGTAGCCCAAATTTCTCCTAACACTGAAGTAGTACCATCTTCTCTCTCATTTGCCATCCACAGGAAGGACCGCGCAACAGAGAGAGGTCATGCTCTGTAGCAGTTGCTAAGTGGCTGCTGAGTAACAGCTCTGTGACATCAGTGTTAACTCACCCCATCTCTCTCTTTCCCTCTTAACTCTCTTGAATTTATTGCTCAGGAGGGCTCATCAGTGAAAACAAATGAACAGAAGGGGTCCAGACATTTGTAGTTGGAGATACATAATTTTCAAATTACTTGTGGGGGACCCTTAATCAGTCCTTCAATGATTCACCGTCGTTCTTAACATGTGAGGTACAGTCTAGGCTCGAGACACTCTTCCTGCTAAATAAGGCCTTGAAAATGCCCAAGAACATCTTTTGAATGTTCCTGCAGAAAAATAAATATGCCATGGAAAAATGTTGAACCTACTTTAAAGAGTGCAAAAGCGTCTTGGCCTTCACTTCCCGTTTGGAGTTTCCTGAGTCATTCCTGTCCATGGGGGAACAGCACGGAGAATTCCAGAGCTAATGGGGCTCTGCTTTACGGATTAGGAAACTGAGCCCAGAAGGGGAGTCCGGGAGCTGGCTGGTGGAGACAGGCTGCTCTCAGGTCTCGTCTCCATCACCTCCCGGCCCTGCAGTACAGCTGCAGTCTCTCTGCAATATCGGCTGCTCACATCTCTGTGCAGCAGCCCAGAGATTTTTTTTTTAATATCTTCATTTTCTTGAAGTGTTTTGCATTGATTTCAACCAGGTGGGGAGATGATGGATCTCAGGGGCTTTGATCCTGTTCTCATATCCTAAATACTGTAGGGAATCGGGATAGGGAAACCACGTCCTCAGGTTGAGGGAAGGAGATGAGTGGAGGGAGACCTGAGCCATGGTGTCTTTGGCCTCCCCCAGGTACCTACCTTCCACATGGGATCTGTCTGGACAAAGGGTCTTTGGGGGTCCTGCTTTAAGCATGGTGAGCTTCGGATAATGAGTTCTGATTCCGGTTGGGCTAGCTTTGAGCTCCTAGGCAAGAACACAGTTCAGAATTCAGGATTCTGATACAGACTGGGTTAGAGCCAGTACTGGGGTTCAAATGTGGACACGGTTTGCTTTGAGTTTTGGGGTCCTGATAAGGACAGAATTTGCTCTGGATTAGGGATTCTGATGCAAACAAGGTTTGCTGTTTGTTTAGGAGTCCTGGTTTGGGAAGGGTCTCTTGTATGGTATTTGGAGTCCTTGTATGGCCAGGACTCGTTTTGGGATTCGGGGTTCTCATGAAGCCCGGATAGTGTGGAAACTGTAGGTTAGGAAATCAGGCAGGTGTACACTGAGATTCGGGGTCTTGGTGATAGGATCTGCTCCAAGATTTAGGGTTCTGACTGAATTCGCCAGGGTTTGGTCTATAATTGGGGATCCTGGTATGGGTGGGTTTAGCTAAAAGAATCTGAGTTTCAAATATAAGCATAGTTTGCTTTTGAGTTTTGGGGTTCTCATACAGGCAAAGCTTGTTTTGAACCTTGACTTCCTGACATGGACATGGTTGACTTCAACCTTGGAGAGTTGGGGTAGCTGTGATTTCATGGAGGTTTGTGGGTTCAGTATGGGAATATTTCACTTGAGTTTTGGGGTCCTGTTGTAGGCAAGATTTGTCTCATTCTTGGAAATCTTCTGAGGACACTTTGCCTGGATTGGGGTTCCGATGCGGTCATGGTAACCTCAGGGACTAGCTTTAAGATGTGGGCACAGCTGGCTTTGGGTTTGGGGATCTGGATGAGGACAGGGTTTGTCTGGGGCTTTGACAAAAGTTGTTGATGGTCTGGGGTGTGGAGATAGAGATGGCTAGCTGGAGACGGGATTCAGAATCCAGAGTTTTGGGTAGAGTCTGCTCTGGGATTTAGGATTTCGTGGACACCAGGGCAGCTCCAGGATCTGAGGGGCAAATGTGACAGTGCTTGCAGAGAGATCATGGGACCCTGAGGGGGTAGAATTCTTCTCCAAGTTTGGCACCCTGGTGTGGACACGGCTGTTGGAGGACTCAGGTTCTGAAGGTCACATGACTCTCTTGGGGATTTGGGGCTCAAGATCTGGCCAAGTTTGACCTTGGTTTGGGGGTCCTGAGGTGGGTAGGGTTTGTACTGAGCTCTAACATCCTTGTGTGGACATGGTTGCCAGAGGACTCCGGGTTCTGAGGTAGTACTCCAGTATGGAGATTTGGGATTCGGTTCTTGGTTGGGGTACTGAGGTGGTCCAGGTTGGTTTGAATTTTGGCATCTTTGTGTGGACCCAGTTGCTGGAGGAGTCAGGGTTCTGAGGTAATGGTCATTACCTGAAGACTTGGGGTTCAAATGTGGCCATTTGTTCTGGGTCTTGGGGTCCTGGGATGGGTAACGCTTCAGTTAGTCCTGGTGTGGACACCACTGATGGAAGTTTTGGGGTTCTGAGGTAGCAATGGTTAGCTTGGAAGTTTGGGGTTGAGTCTTGGGCATGTATGCTCTGTTTTGGGGTCCTAGTGTGGGCAGGGCTTTTTTGAGTTTTGACATCCTTGCATGGACATGGCTGATGGGAGTTTGGGGGTTCTAACATTAGGATGGTTAGCCTGGAACTGGGGCTCAGTCTTGGGCAGGTCTGCTCTGAGCTGGGGTCCCAACGTGGGCATTCAAGCTCTGGCATGCTTGCATGGACACAGTTGCTGGAGGACTCCAGTTGTGAGGTAGTCATCATTAGCCTGGGGGATTGGGGTTTCAAATTTGGCAAGGTTTTTTTCTGAGCTTAGGGGTCTTGTGGGGGAAGGGTTGGAATTTTAGCTTCCTTGGACAGACCCAGCTGGTGAAGGATCTGGGGTTTGAGGCTATATTGTTTAGCTTGGAGATTTGGGGTTCAGTCATGTGCAGTTCTGTTCCGGACTGGGGTCCTGAGATCAACAGGGTTTGTCTCAGGCTTTGTGAGCTTGTGAGAACATGGCTGGCTAGGGGACTTGGGGTTCCAATGTTGACAAGTATGACATGAGGACTTGGGTTTGCTTGGAGTTTGGGGTTCTGACAGGCAGATTGTCCTGGGTTTGGGGGTATTTCTGAGGATAGGGTTTTTTTTTGTTTGTTCGGTTTATGGTCTTGTGTGGACACAGCTGGCTTTGGGGCATAGTTCCCTTATGAAGACATGGGGAACTTGAGGGTCTGGGCTTCTGGGGTACCTTGCTGTGGTGTGGAGATCTGGGGTCCTCCTATGAGCTGGACTTACTAGAGGTTGGCAGATGTAGTCTGACCCAGGCAGGATTTCTGTGGACTAGGGGGCCTGCTGTGAGGTCTGCCTTGAGTTTGGGTCTGTTGTGAATCCAGTGTTTGGGGCTGAAAAGTCCCTATGTGGCTAAGACCCCCAGTGGCTCTTCCACCTGGGGTTTAAAGGTGGCCAGTGTGTGTTAACACCCGGGGTACCCTCGCAGGCAGGCCTCCCTTTATAACTCAGGCAGGAGGAGTACCAGGTACCCCTCACCAGAGCTCAAGGGACGTTGGGAGGTCAGGGGCCACCTTGGTCCAAGTAGTGGAGCCCCTGGAGGTTGAAGGAGATGCCGACAATCAGGTCCAGGTCCTCTCTAAGCTCCCGCACGGTTGTGTCACCGCGGCAGTTTGACACTAGAAACACCTCCCCAGTGTCCTCTAGCCACACCCGCAAGAAGACCTCAGGGTCTGAGTCCACCGACTCACCCGCCTGCTGCTTGCTCTGGCTGCAGGCGCGGGCCCTGGGCGGCAAAGAGGCCTGGCGCGGGGCGCCCCCCAGCGGCCGCTCGGGTAGCGCACCGGCCCGCCCCTGCCGCCCGCCGCTTGGCCCTGCCGCGCGTCCTCCCTGCTGGAGCTCAGTGGCCACGCGTCATTGCCGCCCGCCCCCGCGCGCCCCGGGCCCACGCCCCCGCCCGACTATGAAGACAGGCGGCAGCGGCCAGGCACCGGGAAGGACAATGCGTGGCCTCCGAGGGCCTGAGCTACCTGACCAGGGGCTGGCCTCCGCTCGCCCCCGCCCCTGTCACCCTGGATAACAGTGTGTGTGTGTGTGTGTGTGTGTGTGTGTGTGTGTGTGTGTTGGGGGGGGTTGCTGCTGCTGGGAAACTGTTCCCTCTCCGGGTCTGTTTAAAATACAACCTTGGTGTAATTCAGGGCAAGCCACCTGGAGGAATTGCGCGTGAGAAAGTCTCCACGTTGTTCAGGGGGCAGCCAGGTGCAGACCTTGGCCAGGGACCGGTCAGCATGGCAGAAAGACGTGGGCTCCCCTGAGGCCTCCAAGGAAATTCGCAAAACGACACTAAACCTCACCAACTTTGAAAATGTCCTTGAGTGCATGGAGGGAGAAAGGTGTTTCCATCAATTCACCCAGCTTTCAAGTAAACAGGAAGTTTACCTGTGGGCTCAAGTCACACTCAGCAAGGAGCCCAGGAGCAATTAACACCTACAAACAGGGGCTGGAGGGGGGCAGGGCGGAGGCAGGCAGAGGAGAGAGGAGAGCCAATAACCACCTTGGAAAATTCTGTTGTTATAAAAAAGAATCAAACCTAAGCTTTGAGATACTTTCTGAAAATAAACTGCAGCCAGGAGAAATCTTTGCTTTGGAAAGGCATTCACATAGACAATTTTAACATACAAATTGAATTGTAAATAAAGGTTAACTATTTACGGAGTCCCTAAGGGCTTCACAGGCACCTTGTGGTTCAGCATGCAAATTCTACACCTCACAACACATGTAGAAGCTCATTTTTTGCCTTAATGGTAAATTAATCTCTGTATAGAATACAAGATTGCACTTGAATAACTGTATTTGATACTAGATTAACAGATTTTAACAACATGACAGTCTCACTTTCTGAGCAATAAAAAAAATTAAAGATTGCTTGTTACCAAAGAAAAACAGTATCTCCAAGACTTTTTTTTTTTTTTTTTTTTTTTTTTTTTAATGTGGCTTCTGATTGTGATTAACTCATTCTGTCAAATTGCCTAAATGTCACCCTGGATTACAAACTAAAATCTCATACGTCTTTATTTTCTTTGGCATGGTAGGTATGGATTCCTTCTGTTCTTCTCAGAGAACCAGTTCAATAGAATTTGGGGATTGGGAAGGGGGTATCCTTTATATCAGGAAATTCAATGTGTAGCTTCAGAAATTTTATTTAAAAAAAAGAAGAAAAAGACATACAAAAAAAAAGATCAGAGAGGAAAAGAGGGCCCTTGGCAGCTGGTTCCTAAATCCCCTGTGGGCTACTCTTCCTTCTTCTCTGGGCCCATTGTTGAGAAGATAAACAGAAAAACAAGAACAATGACATATGCATGCAGAGTTTAATCAAATGTTTACAGAACCTTGAATTATTAACTAATGAAAAAACTGTTTAAATTCTAAAGCATTTGAGTCTAAATTTTAAAAGCATGAAATCTAAGTTTGGTGTACTTACATCAATTTTAAGAGTACATGATTTAACCCCCCAGAATCGCTGGTATTTGTGGGCAAGTTCTGATCAGAACTATGGTTTCCTATCTTTTAGTATTCTAAAGCATGAAAGTTGATATCCATGCATCTCAGTTATCTACTTCCCTCTCAAGTTCTTAAACATCGACAATATATCTGTACGAAAATGAAAAATCCTTCAGCTTTACACCAACGCCATCTTTGTGAGGAGAGTTCTTGGGAGAAGCAGAGGGTGAGTGCTTAAGAAGTCCCACCCACAGTAGTAGAAAGCCTGCCATAAATCATTCTTAGTAGCTTTGTCACATTTTTCAAAAGTAAACAAACTGGGCTATGTTTGCAGCAACTCAGATTGCAACATAAATTTCAATGATATATTTGTTCAGTTCACTGATAGGAAGCTAATATTACATTCATATATTTTCTTCCTGTCAAGAGCTATTTACAAGCTGGGCATGGCAGTGCACAAAGCCTGTAATCCCGGCTGCTTGGGAGGCTGAGGCAGATGGGTCCCAAGTTCAAGGCCAGCTTGAGCAACTTAGTGAGCTCTCATCTAAAAATAAAAAAAAAGATATTTACATATGTACAGTATCTCATTTAAAAATAAATATAACACCATAAACTATATTTTATATAAAAGCAAAAGGGAAACAAATATGCAAGTCTAGTAAAGATTTCAGAGCTTCTAATAAGCGATTGGGAGGGGAGACTTGAATACAGTCTGTCTTGAACAAAACAAGTTGCTGGCCGGCCTGCACCCTGTCCACAAGGTGTCCTGGGTCAGGCCTGTGGGGCTGGGGAATGTGGCACAGGCCTAGCCATCTGCACTTAAGTCCCCACCGAGATTCAGTCTGGGAGCCTTAGACAGGAAAGGGGTCTGTCATTTGGGTGCACTATGCGGAAGTTTCAGAAATCTTTTCTTCTTCAGCAGATAAAATACAATCAGTTCCCCTTCAGGTCACAAGCCAAAGGTGCCAGGCATGAAACAACCTTCCCAGAGGAGTCCATCCTGTTTTCCTGGTGCAGTAGGGTCCAGAAGACTCTGTCGCTTGGTTCTAGGGTGGCAAAAAGGAAACATCTTGGTCCTGGTCAGATTGCAAAGCCAAGATGGTCTCTCCAGCAAATTCAAGATGAGGGTTACTTGCATTTCTAAAATACCCTGAGGAGAGAAATCACAAGTTCGTATCACATGTGCCATGAACTGTGTCTTAACACATCCTCTAGTTGCTGCTGCTGTTGTTAAACCACGTCAGGATAACAAGTCATTTTAATAGAATAGTCATATGGACGTCCTTTCAAATGACAAAATGCCTTCATTAATAAGTATCTAACTTTTAAAGATGGACTCCCAATAGTTTTGCATATTTAAAAAATTATAGTAAGTAAAAAAATAATATTACTTGTTTTCCCTGAAATATAAAAGAACTGGCACCAAGTGGAAGACAGGAGGAGGGCAGTTGCTTGTGGGTGGGGCAGAGGTACAGGTACAGGGAAGGATATAACCTCTCCCTATATTGGGGTGTAGAAATAAACCATTCAAAGAACACACAGATTTTATTAACTTAGTCTTGCTCAGACCCTCCAAAATATAATACAACCCCACATCCAATTCCCCCACTAACAATTAATCCTAAACCCCCATAAATAGGAGAAGGCTTTGAAGAAAATCCTACAAAACCTAAAACAAAGAGTATACTCAATAAATACGTTACATACGTCATTATTTTTACATGGAGTCTAACCATGACTAATGACATAAAAAATCATCATTGTTATTCAACTATAAAAACACTAATGACAAACACTCGCAAAACTCACCCTTTAATCAAAATCATCAATCATTCTTTTATTGATTTACCTGCACCTTCCAATATTTCCGCATGATGAAACTTTGGATCCTTATTAGGCCTCTACCTAGCTATCCAAATCCTCACGGGGCTATTTCTAGCAATGCATTACACATCTGATACTATAACAGCCTTTTCATCAGTCACTCATATCTGTCGAGATGTAAATTATGGCTGACTTATCCGCTATATACATGCTAACGGTGCATCTATGTTCTTCATCTGCCTCTTTCTTCATGTAGGCCGAGGATTATACTACGGCTCATATACTTACTTTGAAACATGAAACATTGGAGTCATTCTTCTATTCGCAGTAATAGCCACAGCTTTTATGGGCTATGTCCTCCCCTGAGGCCAAATATCATTCTGAGGAGCAACCGTAATCACTAATCATTTATCTGCCATCCCATACATCGGTACAACCTTAGTAGAATGAATTTGAGGTGGTTTCTCAGTAGACAAAGCTACTCTAACACAATTTTTCGCATTCCACTTTGTTCTTCCGTTCATCATTGCAGCTCTAGTCATAGTCCACCTTCTTTTACTCCATGAAACCGGATCAAACAACCCCTCAGGCCTTATTTCTGATTCAGACAAAATTCCTTTTCACCTATATTACACTATTAAAGATGTCCTCGGAGTCCTTCTTCTCATTCTAGCTCTGATAACTCTAGTTCTATTTTCACCTGACCTTCTAGGAGACCCTGACAATTACACACCCGCAAACCCCCTAAGCACTCCACCTCATATTAAACCAGAATGATATTTCTTGTTTGCCTATGCTATCCTACGATCTATCCCAAACAAACTAGGAGGTGTCTTAGCTCTAGTCTTTTCAATCCTTATTCTAACACTTTTTCCACTACTCCATCTATCTAAACAAAGCAGTATAATATTTTGACCATTAAGTCAATGCATATTCTGAATTCTAGTAGCAGACCTATTTACATTAACCTGAATCAGAGGCCAACCTGTTGAATATCCGTTTATCATTATTGGTCAATTAGCATCAATCCTCTACTTCACCATCATTCTCTTAATCTTACCAACCGTTAGCCTAATTGAAAACAAACTTATTAAATGAAGAGCCCTAATAGTATAAACATTACTTTGGTCTTGTAAACCAAAAATGAAGCTATAGACTTCTTAGAGCAGCCCATCAGGGAAGAAAATACACTTTTCACCTTCAACTCCCAAAGCTGATATTTCTTACTTAAACTATTCCCTGCACTCGACCAGTTACTTAAATCTTGACTTTTATGTCACTATTAACTTTCATCCAACAATTCACTTCCATGTATATCGTGCATTACTTGCTCTTCCCCATTAGACTACTATTAATCCATGTACATAGGAAATTATATGTTTAATCAACATTAATAACACTCTCCCCATGCATATAAGCACGTTCATAATACTAACATAGTACATAATACAGTATATTACCCCTTCACATTAAATGCTCGTCAATACGACAGTGATCTACCATATAGCCATCGTTCAAAGTGCATAGCACATTAAAATCACTGGCGGTACATACCACATTTAGTCATAAACCCTTCTCGCTCCAAATGACTATCCCCTACCAACTTTGGTCTCATAATCTACCAACCTCCGTGAAACCATCTACTCGCCCACTCCGTGTCCCTCTTCTTGCTCTGATCCCATTTTAACTTAGGGGTAGCTAATAGTGATCTTTATCTGGCATCTGGTTCCTACCTCAGGGCCATGAACTGCATAATCGCCCACTCGTTCCCCTTAAATAAGACATCACAATGGATTAATTCCATTCTAGCCTGTGACCCAACATAACTGCACTGTCATGCCTTTAGTGGTTTTATTTTTGGGGGGATGAGACTCATCTAGAAATAGATGAATATATGCATAGACCTCCACACATTGGATTACAGAATAAGGTCTTTGAATAGTAATTTCAGTAAAAAAAAAAAAAAAAAAACTAGAACCCAATATTTAAATATCCACCTTACCACCCATGTCCTGATATAACCTAATTCTTCCATTGAAGGTGCCCCTCAATTACTTCCCCCCCCACACACACACACAGAAGGGGAATGTCAAAAAACTTACCAGCTGTGATCCCAGATGAGGACTTGTCTGGATTGGTCTTCTCTAAACTTCTCTCTTTTACCCATAAATGCCTTTTGATAAATAGTCATAGGTCCTGATGTGAAGGCTGAGCCAACGTGCAAATGTGGTTTGGACATATTTGTGCCTAGAACCCTGAAAGGTTTGAATACATCATGAAAACATCTCTTTATCTTGTGCATCTCCCTTTATATGAGATGAATAATGCACCCTCTATGGAATGTGTGTGCCTGGTTACCAGAGTTCTAAGTTCTATTTGGATCTAATGCTAAAAAATTGAGGTTGATTTGAAAGCTTCATTACCTGGGCCACTTCCTATAATAAGACTATCACAAAGCATTCTTTGGAGTGCTGACGTTTCATCTTTTATATATTTAAACATATGCAAATGAATATGGCCTTTCAGTTTGTTGGAAAGTTGTCAATACATCTTGTAAAAGTACTGGAAGGCCAGTAGAATTGACTGATACATGGGCTACCTGGGGCAGGTAGCTAAAACAAAAACAGTAGAAACAGAAAAGAAATATTCAGTGCCAAATAAACACATTGCCTTTTGCCCACATTGGTGAGTGCTTCCAGCAGGCTTGACAGGTGCCCTGTAGTAGACTTGGATGTGGATGTCAGAATTAGAGCCTGGTTTTTCTCTAAGTGGTTTATTCTGGAGGCAGAATAAGAAGATTAGCACAGAAGAGACATCAGAGAGCACAGACATGTAAAATCCAGCTGTCCCTGGGCTCCCTTGGTCACTGGTGAGACATTGTTTGAAAGAAATACCTATGGTGGCCACATGATGGCAGATTTCCACAGAACAAGGCAAACCTGGGAAATCTTTCTGCCTCCTGCCACTCACCTTGATTCTGGGACCTGGGTGCTCACCTGCCTTCCTACAATAGTCAAAAAATCCTTGCCAAGGAGTGCATCCTTAATTGCAGCTGGACACTCTGCACTTTACAAAGAAAAAAAAAAAAACAGCATTACTTACTTCTCACCTCTGCCTGCTTGTTTTGATAAGATTCAAAAGAGAGATCTGTATCTTGCTCCCTAAACATCAGGGGTGCAAAAAGTCATATAATACAGATGAGACTTAGTGTTAAAAGAGGGTCAAGGATCTCTTTCTTCAAGGAAAAAACATTTGGCTTTCATTTGTAAATCCAGGAAAACTAATTTCAGATTTTTATAATTCTATATATATCTTCATGTATGTGCCATTAAATAAATATATAATCAAGCACCTTGCTCCTCTCTGCCCTAGTTAAACATGGGGGACCTTGAGATTATCTTCTCATTTGGATCCCTTCACCTGTATATCAATGCAGCAGAGGTGCAGTCCCTTTGTCTTCTCTTTGCAGCATCCTGAACTTCTACCTTTCTTTCAGGCCTGAATAACTTTGGCAGACTCCACATAGGGAGAGATTCAGAAAATTCTGAAATGAACCTAAAGACATTTAATCATCAGACTTTTATTCTATCAATTTTGTTTCATGTTCCTATTTCCTAGTTTTAACTTTATTTTAGTTGTTATTCATAAGTTTACATGGCATAGAATCCATTTTGATAAAATTATACAAGCATAGAAACTCTTATTTATAATTCATAATTTTTCGAGCTGGGAATATAGTACATTGGTAAAGTGCTTGCCTCACATGTAAAGATTTGGTTCAATCCTCAGCACCATAAAAATAAATAATGATATCTTGTCCAGTTAAAACAATAATTCATAATTATTCTAATTATTCATTTTAATGTCTTTCCTATTCCTATCTATTCTATCTTTCTTGAAGGCTTCTTTGGATAATCTACTGAACTTCTCCCCTTTTCCTCTCTCATTTATTGTGGTTTAGCCTCCAATTATCAGCAAAAACATTCCACCTATGTTTTTTTTTTTTTTTTTTTTTTTTTCTCGTTTTGCTCACAATGAGTCTTCATATCCATTTAATTACTGGGATATGTAATAGAGTCATTCTTCTTTATGGGTGAGTAATATTTTATTGTTTATATATACAACAATTTTTCTATTCATTTATTAGTTGATGAGCATCTGGCTTTGTCCCATAGCTCAACTCTTGTGAATTGTTTTGCTATAAATATTGATGTGACTTTGTAACACTGTATTATGCTGATACCAAGTCATATATATATATATATATATATATATATATATATATATATATATATATATTGAAGAATGTGATATCTGGTTCAAAGTCGGAGGGTTAAATACTAGACATTTTTTTTTTGTAACTATTTATTAGTTCAAAAGAATACCTTTATTTTATTGATTTATATGTGGTGCTGAGAATCAAACTCAGGTCCTTACACATGCTAGGAAAATAATCTACGACTGAGTGTCCCTTCCTTACCTTGAAAATATAGTTTTATTGGAATGTCATCAGGTATTCAATTATTATATATTGCAGATTTTATGCTATGACCACAGAGAAATTCTGGTTCACAAAGCCTAAAGTTTTCATGATGTGGTCCTCTGAAGAAATATTTTGCAAATTCCATTGATATGATTTAATGTCACCAAATATATTGACAGGTTGGTGGGACAGGTATCCCTATGTGCAATCCACCTACAGAATTAAGGTTAATTTGAGAGTCAAATATTTGAGCATTTATCCACTGGTAATGAAAATTAAAATCTAATGATGAATACAATTTCCATAAGCAGGTAGAGTGCCAGTGTGGCAGGCAGCTTCTTTCCTCAACTTATCAAGTTGTTAGAAGTATTAGAAGTGAACTTAAGATGTGTTAAGAAACTAAGTGTTTTAAATATGCTTTATATTTCAAATAATACATACTCTATAAATTTCACATTTTTAAAAATGATAACAAACTACATTATTTTACAGATAAAAAACCAGAATTCTGAAAGAGTATTTAGACTATTTCTAATTCAAAGGAAAATTCTATAATAAAGATTCTTTACATGTGTACGTATACTTTTTCAGTATACATCTTTTATATAGGAATATATATATATACAAAATCAGAATATATACAAAAGACCCTTCTTTATGTTTTTTTATATGAAATGTACACATTTTGGCCTAGGATTGTGGCTCAGTGGCAGAGCGCTTACCTAGTATGTGTTAGGCACTAGGTTTGATTCTCAGCACTGTGCATTAAAAAATAAAATAAAGGGACATTGACAACTGAAAAACTATTAAAAAGAAAAAAATACACATTTTTATATTATATATATGATAAATGTCCTTAACATGAAAACCCCAAAAGTAATAATGACAACCATCACAAATACTTGTCAGCTATTTTTCCTCTAAGAGAAAACAGAGCTACTAGAAAAAAAAATGGATAATTCCAGCTCTATAACAAGAAAGTAAATGATGTGCTTGAAACATCTTGTTGTGCAAGAAAGTCAAAAGCACTCCAGGATGAATAGGAACACATAAAAAATCGGTGTAATCAGCTTGAAATGGCAGTTACTATCCATATCTGGGGCATGTGAGTACCAAAATGATAAGCTTTTTCTTCTTGCTCACTTTTGGTTGGATTTGCTATATTTGTTAATGTAGAATCAATGAAAAAAATTGTCATTTGGCTACCATCATAGTAATAATTTGACACAAGGAGGAATCATCAATGAAATATATTAATTCTAGTGGGTGAAATCTTAAGGACCAAGCAGATATTTACAAACTCCCAAAGTATCTCCACATAAAATATTTATAAATTATAAACACAAATAAATACTATGATTATCATGGACCAAACTGGCAGATACTACTTACCCAAATAATTAGTCAACAATAACCAGTGATGGAGACACTGTATACTTCCATAGTTTCTTGGGCTTATGTGAATGAGACCCCAGATATTTGTTTACTCTTAAGTGGAGGCTAAGTCTAAATCTGGGAGGATATGTCCACCATTACTAGAGGCTAATCATAATTTGTAATCATGTCTGTCAGTGCTGCCAGAATACAATCTAGTGTAAGAACTAGGTATTGTATGCATGATGGTCTTCCTCTAATGGCATAACCTGAATCCACTTATGAGAAAACATATGATTCTAAACTGAAGGAAAATCTACAGAACTACTACTGACATACATCATTCAAAAATCATAGGTGTTATGAATAGTCCAGAGATACTCAGGAACAATCCCAGTTATAAAAAAATAATTAATACTAAAAATTTCCCAAAATTGAATTTATTTTTGTTTAAAGACAATTGTTGAAATCACTGACGAATTTTGAAAAAGATTTACAGACTATATAGTTATACTTTTCCTATTTTGATCATTGCACCATAGTTATAGAAGATAATTTCTCATTTTTAGAAAATATGAGTATTTAGGAATAAAAATACATTGTGTGCACTGATGTGGATCACAAAAACACTTCTGAGCAGATCCTGCCAGATTTGGTTCATCCCATTCCATACACTGTGTGTGGAGCCTCAGGCCCACTTGAGGGTCATCGCAGATAATGAAGCCTTGGGCTTCTGCTCCTTAGTTTTTATAAAACATGTGTCATAATCTTCGTATTCCTCTCTCATCAGTTAGGAATGTACAAGACCAGGTCTACAGTAATAATCAAGCCATTTTTCTGTCATCTTTGTGACCAGGGGTTGATGTAGGCAAAGAGAGCCTTTCTGCAGAGCAACCAGAATGGTGTCTGTGGCCATGCAGCCCCGCCAGTCTCTGAGCAGTCTTTCTTGCTGTTCCTCATCACCTTGCCCAGTATGCTCAAGAGCACTTAATTCCATGTTCTTACATTGTGCACATCCCAATGTGAGCTCTTTCAGGCAGACAGCTGGGCTTCTATTCCAGCTTCTTTCCTCCTCTCTGTCCCCCCTGCTCCTCACTGTCCACCTTGCTCCAGCATAGCCTGCAGGCAGCCCAGTGCAAGGATTGGTGTCCCTTGGTGAACCTGTCATGGCCCTCTGCTTTCTCTACTCTCACACCTCAGTCAGGTCATGGTCTCCATCTCTGCACCTCTCCATCCACCTGACTACCCGTGCTGAGGTAAGAAAAGGGGTTGGAGCAGAGACTGGTAGGGCAGAGATCACAGTAAAATAAAACATAAAGACATGGCTCTATTTTCTCAAACACAGGCTTTTAAAATTATTTATACAGTAAATTACTGGTAACTACACACTCAGCTAGTTGTCTATTATATTATGAAAATTTATTAAATAAAATCAAATTATCCAATCAAGGGCTAGGTTGAGTGCTTACTTCACATGCACAAGGCCTTGAGTTCAATCCACAGCACCTACAAGAAAATTAAAAGAATCCAAACTAATATATAATTCAAGATATGTGCCTCTTCTTTTACATGTTTATGTGAAGTCATGACACATATGTAAATTATATATATTCTGTCACTACATTTTGTGTGTGCCTTCTAATAATATGATCACTGGAATAAAAAAAATAACAGTCTATATAAATTTAATGGCTGAATTTTCTTAAAAGAGTGACTTTGTGTAAAAATATAATATATTGCAATGGCAATTTGGCTACTTGTGTCTGAATCACCACTCCCAAAGAAGTGTCTTTAATTTGTTTCTATGCCTATCCTTTAGCACTGATAGATTCAAATATTTGTTACTGTGACCAGTAGTCAAAAAAATATAAATAGGGTTGGTAATCACAATAAATGAAACCTCCCAACAGAAGTGTTTAATAGAAAATAAATGTTCACCTCCTCTTGCTGCTCTGAAGGAAGTGGTGTGAGGAGAGCAACATGGATGGCAGCCCAGGTGCTTTCTTATAAAAAATAATTTATGTTTTAAAAATCACAAGGAATTACTAGATGCTGTAACTCTTGAATGGTTCAAGACTCAATTGATTCTCGCCCACTCAGGGACGCTGCCCGGTCATTTGGGGAGGGGGGATAGGAAGGGGATAGGAAGGGCAGCATAATACAACAGGCACTAGTATGGCAGTATGTATAAATGTGGCTGTATAATCAATGTGGTCCTGTAATGTGTACTCGTGGGAATAATAAGAATTCATACCCCATTTGAAACAAATGTATGATATATTATATGTCAAGATCAATGTAATGTTTTGAGCAACAATAAGTTTCTGATGTTTAATAAATAAATAAATTTTAAAGTAAAAAAAAAGCCTTGAAACAAAAATGACCACTTAAGTTTTGGAGACCTAATGTACAGCATGGGGACTATAATTAATACTACATATTGTTAATAGACATAATTAACAATGCATATTTGAAATTTGCAAAGAGTATTAAGTTATCTTAATAGATATTAATTATATATTAAATGATCTTCCCATTAAAAAGAAAGTTAACTGTGAGATAATGACTATGTTGCCTTATCAGTTTTAGCAATCATTTCATAATGTATAATGATATGAAAACATCACATTCTATAGCTTGAATATATAATTTTTATTTGTCAATGACACCTTAATAAGTCAGGGGAAAAACCTCAATTGAATTTTATTCAATTTAATGTGATTTTATTATCAATCTAACTAGCCAAAAAGGTCATAATAACTAAAAGATTTAGAGAACTGCAGATGGAACTCAGTAGAAGCATTAAGAATGCACTGGGCTAAACTCCCAGCACATAAAAGGAAAACAAATGGCCTTATTTGTATAATCAAATAAAATAATAATAATCGCTGCTTTTAGGAAAACATTTTGGACCTGAAATACAGTTGATATTATCAGAATCAAAATACTTTCCTCTCATTAAATTGCATAGCTAGACTATGAGAAACTTTCAGTTTAACATTGTAAGTATGTTTACATTAAACACACCACCAAAACAACCAAAAAAGCTTTATTTTTTTTACTTTTGGGAAATTAAAAAAAATGGGCATAGTATAGCTTAGAAAATTATTAATATACTGGAAACATGATACTGACATAAATACTCCAGGACACACCAGAAACTTTGACACTAGCCTGTCATCCCAGATACTTGGGAAGCTAAGGAATTAGGATTACAAATTTGAGACCTACCTGGTAATTTAGAAATACTTTGTCTCAAAATACACTTTATAAGAGGGCGGGGGATATTTGTACTTCAGTGCTTGCCCTGCATGTGTAAACCGAAGGTCCAATCAACAGTGCAAAAAATTCTCAAGGTCATATATCTGATCACAGACAATCATAGAAGAAGTAGAATAGGGCAGAAGCCACTATGTAAACTTACAAAAAATTATTAAACTATACCTGAACTCACAATACTAACATGTCTAAACTCTGCTTTCAATGATTCATAAAAGAAAACGTTTTAAATATTATAAAAAGTATATGTTGTGGCTTGGGTTTTGGCTTAGTGGTAGAAAACTCACGTAGAATCTGTGAGGTGTTGCATTCAATCCTCAACAACTAATAAAAATGAATAAATAAAATAAAATTATTGTGTCCATATATAACTATTAAAAAAGAGAAGTGTGTGTGCTTTTCTAATGAATCCACCAAATACTATGAATGTACACTTGACTCTGCTCTAAAAGCTACCTTATAAGCACATGGAGGCACCAACATTAAGATAAAATATTATCATGGAACTTTCACAAGAAATAACCCTAATAAACAAACAATCTCAAAGAAAAAAAAAATTCAAACTTCTAACACCAAAATCACAATTGGTGCATTTTAAATGATATTTTGAAGAGGAGTGAAGCATAATAGAGTTCTACAACAATTATTCCTGATATCAATAAAGTTTGATGTTTATCAGAAAGCCTGTCCTTCTACTAGCAACCAATAAATAATTAACTTTCTGGTGAATGTATATTTTAATAAGATATAAGTATATGCTTTCTAAATTTTAAAATTATAAAAAAATAATTATAAATAGATATAATAAATAGATTATTTAGAAAATGTATTTAAATTACAAAATGCAGCTCATGACTTATCTCTTACATATTGTAATAGTTTGAGTCCTGAGAAATTTTAATCTATAGTGGTTTTAAGTATTATGCATTATAATAGTTGATATGAAAAATATCACCATCCTAGGTCAGAAAGTTGGTGGAATTAGGCGGATATCATTAACCTAGGTACATGTATAATTTCATGAATTGCATGACCATACCTTGTGTACAACCATAGAAGTGAAAAAGGAAGCTCCATTTGTGTACAATAAATTGAAAAGGATTCTGCTGTCATGTATAACTGATTAGAACAAGTACCTAAAAATTAAAAAAAAAGTTAAATTAAAACACACCATCCTGCTTCTATCTTCTAAAACTTATTTAAAAAATTTGCTTAGAATAATTTCATCCAAATAAGAAAGATGTATTGTGGATTATGAGCACATATATGTATAAGCACATGATCTTTTTAACCATATCTCTGGATACCTCTTATGTTTGAGTCCTTTCAAAGACATCTTCTGTGTGGATGTGTGGTAATGGGATCAAACCCAGGACCTCTCACATGCTAGGCAAGTGCTTTGCCATGAGCTTCATGCCCAGCCCTCAAAGATGTCTAAATAAGCTGAACTTAATTAAAATAAATCAATAGCACCAAAAGAATCTCCAAAAAGATAAGTCTTTTAATCAAAAATAAAGTAAATTAAAAGTATGTTTTTAAAATATTGTTGATAAAAAACAGCAAAAGTTCACAAGATTCTGTTGTAAACTAGAAAAAGAAGAAAACAAATGCTGAACTAGAAGACAGTTGGACATGGGGGATTTCTGAGTACATACAGACATTATAAAATGACTCTAAAATAAGGAAACTATAAACTGACCAAATAAACATAGAAAACATGGACTGATGCTAAGAGATCTTTCACTGAAAAAGACCACAGAATCATCAGGGATTAGCATTGGCTGTTAATTAACCTTTGACAAATTATGATTTTATTTTTGTAAAATATATATATATATATATATATATTATATATATATATTAGCTGTTGATCGACTTTTATTTTATTTATTCATTTTTATTGCAATACTGAGAATTGAACTCAGTGCCTCACACATGCTAGGCAAGAGCTCCACCTCTGAGTCACAACCCCAGCTGATTTTATTTTAATGTCTGTGATTAACCAAGTTGCTTGACAAATCAGGAGGAGGAGAATCAGGAATTAAAAGCCAGCCTCATCTACTTAGCAAGACCTTGTCTTAAAATTAAATAAATTAATAAGTAAAAAAGCACTGAGTCAGGGGCTCAGTGGATAGAAACCCCTGGTTTTGATCACTGGCACATAAATAAATAAATAAATAAATAAATAGATAGATAGATAGATAAATAAATATTTAAATAAGAAGGAGGGGAATTTTTTTAAAATTTGGTTTAACGCATATGAAAACCTGAGGTACTTCATCCATTGCAGGAGAGATGTCTATAAAATAGGCATTATTTTATGTACCACTGCAAAAACTGCCAATTAGCACACTGAGGAAACACAGTGTGTAGCTGCTCCACTTTGCCCAGCAGGTGGTGCCAGGAGAGAGGTGGGAGGGATCTGGAGGGAAGGCAGAGACAGGAGGACTCTGGGTCTGGAGGAGAGGTGGGCCTGGGATGGGGTGGATTCTGGAGGGGGCTAGGATTTGGTGGAGTGAGAACAGGGGTGCATCTGGAGGAGAGGTTGGGTCTCTAGAATGGCCAGGGCCTGGAAAAGGGTGGGGTCTGAAGAAAGGGCAGAGTCTCGAGGAGGGCAAGGCATGGGAGAGTTGAAGTCTTTAGGAAGGGACATGTCCAGAGGAAGGGTTAGGTTATACAGAAATAGGTTCAATCTGGGTGGGATCTGGAGGTCGGTATTTGGAAAAGGGCTTGATCCTGAAACAAAGAACTTCTCTGAAGTAGGTGTACGGACTTGAGAAGGGCTGGAGACTGGGAGAGGGGCAGGGACTGCAAATTTGACAGGATCATAGTAAAAAGTGGATATGGAAGAGTTGGGGGAATCAGGAGAAGAGATGGTGTGTAAAGAAGTGTTAGGGTCTGGAGGATGCGGGTGGGGTCTGGAGGAAGAACAGGATATGGAGAAAGGTGAATATTTGGAGAGGGTATCTGGAGGATGAAGAAAGGCATTATGAGGATGTGAGGTCTGGAGAAGGTTCTGAGTGCCTGGAGCTGGGAGCAGGAGGGGGCAGGAGGTGATGAGGAGTAGAGGCCTTGGTGGTCACTAACTTTCAGAGGATCTAAATCTTTAAACTTTCTTCCTGAAATCCCAATCTAGGTTATGCTGAGGCTGAGCTGAGCAGAGGCAGGGAGAGTCTGCCATACTCACCACCTTCCATAGTACTAGGTGTCTGCAGACACACTGAATCCAGGGACAGTTTTCCTTGGACCACCAATTAAAACTACCTATACTGTTCTAGGTGTCTAAAGATGCTAAGGAAGTGACAGGTGTTCATTGCATAATGTTAACAGGAGAAGTTGCAGACATGGTGACAAATGCCTATTATCCACCTAATAGGGAGGGTGAGACAGGAATATTTCAAGTTTGAGACAAGCATTGAAAACTTAGCAAGAGTGTGTCTCCAAATAAAAAAAGAACTGGGGATATTGTTCAGTAGATAAGCACCTACCTAGGATACATGAGGTCCTGGACTCACTCCCCTGTACTGAAAATGAATGAATGAATGAATGAATGAATAAAAGGAAAAGAGAAAAAGGGAGAGGAATACATGGCTATTTTAAAGTCATTTTCTTTTTTTCAGCCTTCTTTTTCTTTATTCTTTTCATATATTTTAATACATATGGACAATGAACTATATGGCAGAAGCTGAAGAGCATTTGAAAAGCAAAACGTAAAGTGCTATTTATTCTGAGTGATTCAATTCAAAATAATGGTGTTCTAAAATAAACATGAAAGTCCGTGGAAAAGGCCATATTGGGGTCATAGAAAACTGATTCTTCAATATATTTTCAAGGCTCCAACTTCCTTGAAAATACCCATAAATTTCAAACAATAAAATTAAGAATAAATAAGTGTCATGAATTTGAAGTAAAAGCTTTTGCTCATCAAAAGAAACAGAAGTATAAATAAAGTCTACAGAATTGGAGATCTTTGGCAGCTTCTCTTCCAACCACATATAATATCCAGATAAAAGAACTCAAAACACTTAACAACAGTAACAAAAAAACTCAATGAAAATTGGCAAAATAAATTAATAGGCATTTCTCAAAAGAATAAATAAAAATGGCCAAGAAATACATTTAAAAAGTTTAGTTAAAAAGGTAAATGAAAATTGAAACTACACTGAAATTTTATCTCAGTTCAGTTATAATGACAAACATAAAGAATACAAATAATACTAGATGCTGGTGAGAATTGGGGGAGGTACACTTATATGTTGTTGGTAGAAATGCAAATAGGCACAACTCTGGAAAGCTGTATTGAGATTTGTAAAAAAAATAAAATTAAATATATAAATAAATAAAAGCTAGGAATGCAGGCTGGGCTTATCCTGGCCCTGAGATCTGAGGGAAACCTAGCTTGATCCCAGCTCTCTATGGTAAGAATGGCCAGTTATTCTCCTAATCTGTAAACAAGTTTCCCATTAAAAACTCTGTGCAGAATCATATATCGGGTAGACTAGAAAATTTATGAGGCTTGATAGCCAATAAATGTTGTGAGAAAGTGTGAATGGGTGCACAGAAATTGGAGTTTTGTTGTCTTTTGGGATCCTCTAGAGTACAATATAATTTGGAGTTCTTCTCCTCACTAGTGCTCCTTGCTGCTCGTTTCTCAACCAATCTTTTCCCTTATGTCCCCCCAATACTATCATTCTTAATAAAATCAGCATTTATTAAAAACTTATTCCATAATTTTTTGGAACTAAACACATCAATTACATTTTTATTTGGTTGAGAAATTCTCAGTTTAATTGGCAGTGTATATATATTTTTCCTCATTTTAAATGTTTTATTAGAGGACTTTATTATACATAATAGTGGGGTCCATTTTGACATGGGTACATGCATGGGATATAATTTGCTACATTTTATTCCCAGTACTTTTATTTTGCTTTTTTTCTCCTTCCTCTACTCCATGCCCCTTATTTGTCTTCCTTCCATTTAATTATTGTTTAATAAAATGGTGCTTTATAGATATACATGAAGGTGGAATTTACTGGGGTCTATTCATATACGTACATACATCATTTGGTCAATCTTGTACCTCAGTTCCTCCCTTTTCCATCCCTCCTCACTCCTTTGTAATTATGCTGCACCCTATTTTGCCAAGGACATGGTATGACTGGTACTGTCACTGATTTACTGACCAACATTGAAAATGTTATAAAATCAAGACTTGAGGTATTAAGTACAACTGCCATGGGAGTCTCCCTGAGAATCATCTTTATTCTGCCATGAGTTCACATGCTTCTATTGGATAATTGTTTTTAACATTTATTTTTAGTTGTAGGTGGACACACAGTATCTTTGTTTTATTTTTATGTTGTGCTGAGAATCAAACCCAGTGCCTCACACATGCTAGGTGAGTACTATACCACTGAGCCCAAAAAAACCCAGTCTTAGTGGGTAATTCTTCCGATTCTATGTGTCATAGCTGACTGTGAGTACCTGGGAAAAATAATATGGACTAACTGTACTAGTAAATTTGAGATTTCAACAGACAAATGTGTATATAACTCCACGTCATTAAGTCTAAATCCATAATGAAATATGGCCAAGACTAAAATACATCTTTCTGCACAGTCTCATTTGCTATTCTGCAATGAAAAATAAGTTGACTATCTATCAGTCATATAAAAGCAATTATATTTAATTTGTTCTCTAATTCAGTTTATGATATATAGTATGAAAAATTGTGATAAGCCCTTGAATTAAGTGATATATAAAAAAATTCTGATTTATTTACAGGAAGGGATAGAGGCATTATAATAAGCATCAAAATAATGTGATCTCACTTTTTATCAGAATTATATTTCTATAAATTGGATTCATATTCTTATAACTTACATAATGTTTATAAAGTCTGTGTATCATACTAGTTCATTTATAACTTATCCAAAACAGACATGATTCTCACCAAAACAAAAATGTAGTTACTCCATTAATGTACAGAAGAACAAAGAGGATTATTCAAATACTGAGATTTGAGAAAAATTAACTATATTATTTATTAAACTCTAGAAATCCTTCAAGTGGGTGCTGGAGACCAAGACAGTATGTTCTGGCAAGTGTGATGTCTGTATGTTTGTGTTTCTGGTATCATAAGTTCTGCATTTTTTATTTTTCTGCTTTGAGAGCAAACACATAGCCATATATTCCCAATAACCCAACATGTACAAGTTTAGGAAGTATTTTCTAGCAATCATCTTTAACCTAATAACAGTCAAAGTACAGATATAATACCAAAAATAAAGTCAACATTTAGAATTGGAGACAAACATAATCTTTAGTGATAAGAATCCCTTAATTTTATACTTTAAAAATAATAACAACCTGTCACAGGGGGGCAAAATTGTGACATATGAAGTCGAGGGAGAAATAAAGAATGTCCACACGCTTCTGCCCCTTTCAATGCTTTATTCATTCAAATTACTCAATATAATTTTACTCTATAGGTTCTTAATCAAGAAAACAGAAATCCTTATTGCTAGGCACTGCAACAGACATAATCAATTCACAGCAAACAATTCTAGATTAATACTAAGAATTGCAAAGCACACTTAGTCATGAGAGGCTAGTGACAGAAATTCTCTCTGCATGCTAAATTCAAAAGTCTCAAGTCTTAGGTATTATGTCTAGCATATGCATACTCACTCAAATCACAGTGATCAGGTCTGGAACCAAGGCAGGCTTTTCCCAGCATAGAGTGGATGATCAGTTGAGGAGAGGGTCATAGGGAGATGTTAAGTCTCTCAACAAGGTCCAGACAAGGCTGTAGAATTTGAGATTGATGAGGATCACACAGAGGATCAGGAGAATGATGACAAGTGCTGGAAGTTCAGGTCCTCATCAGGCTCTCCAGCTCAAGTGCACCCTTGTTTTTATTGGCTGAATCCCTGTCCATTAGGTCTATATTTTACACTATATTTTGAGGCTTTTTGACCTTCCCCTAGCAATCCTTATCAGCTACCACTGGATTTCTCCATGGCATCCCTTATCCTGGGGTCAGAAACATCTGGTCTGGTTGTCATTAAAACATCTGTCAAATTCTGATAAATGGTCTCACTTTTTATTGTTCCCAGCTTCTCTTAAGTCCTAAATATCTTAATTTTCTAGTGAATCTGTTAGGAATTATCTGCCACAGCAGCTCAACTAAGGTGTGTCTATATAGTACTCCAAAGTTTTTAAGCACACAGCAAAGTCTTAACCCTAAATTTAAGATTATTTATAACAATTTTGCAAGAATCATTAGGTTGTTACAACCAATATATGTCAAAATGTTAGCATCAAATGAAAGGCAGAAGTAATTCTCAATCAGTGTCATAAAATGGTATTTTCAGTTTCCCAGTCTGTTTCTCAGGAAATCCAGGTGGGTGTTAACACAGATAACTGGGTCCAACAATATCCAAGTGTGCTGTAAAGTGCAGGTATTATTCATATATGTTACATCCACTTCTCTTTATTCAGAGGTGACTGCAGAGTGGTCCCATAGCCATCTAATATTACCTACATGTGTTTTAAGTTCTTTGTGTCTTGTTTTAATTTTTTTATTCCATTTGGCATGCATACTAAAAATTTTAAGGCTATCATGAATATGCATATTAGCAGTGCATAGTGGAGAATTTCTTTTATGTCCTGGAACCATTTTGGAATGTGCCAGCATACTGTGTCAAACTTGAGGAGCTTATAGAGTTAATCTGCCCAAGAGCATCATAATCTATTGACTACATTATGTTTGTATGATAAATAATCTGTTTTTATTACATGTACTACTGGTGAGACAATGTGATTTCTGTTATTAAGGTGTGCTATATCTAATATTATTTGGGCATCCTGTCTTTGTAGTTGTTGTATAATATGTTAAGTCTGGTTTTGAAGTTGCTTCATACATTCCAATTGTATGTCTGGTTTATCCTCTAATTTTCTTCAAATACCACATTAGTTTGTAATGTGTGTTTTATCTGTATCTGTTGATTTGAGAAAGCTGTTATACATTTACCTGATTTAGTGTATAATGTCAACTTCCATGTGCTTCATGGGTTGTTTTACATTTACCAAAACATATATTGGTGTCAGAATATTCAGAGTAATAATAATAATAATCCTCACTATGGGAGTTGCTGTCAGATGTGTTTTGTGTGGTTGTAATTGTTTGTGTTTAGGGTATATGTGTTTACATGGATAGTTATGCTAAAGGTATTAGGTGAACAGACAGCAAAAAGAGTATTTCTGAATCGTATTACTTCTTCACAATTATAGTGACCTTAGATACATGTAACTCATGATGGTTTATATGATGGTTTATGTATAGGAAAGTTAATGTGTCAATTGATATCACTGAAACTTCCAGTAAAATTGTTCCATTGAGGCTAATTTCTGATATTAGTGGTTTTATGTGTTTATTTATTTCATTCTCTTATCCATTTTCTGTATAAAAGCATCATAATATTATTTATGGGCTGTTAGTGTCTGAACTATAGTTCACCTCTGTAGTTCAGCTTGATGTATGATATCCGTGATTGTATATAAAGATCTGGAAATTATTTTTAGTCCATGAATTTCTTTGTCTCTAATGTGTTCCAGGGCTGTAATTCTAACATCCATGTCCTCTATGTTTTGCACTAAAGATTTATTCTAATGCTATAGCTGTCCAGCTATAGCTATCTATTCTAAAATCTCCCTTGTTTTTCTAATGTGTTGTCTTTGTATTGTTGGAATATGCATTTCTTTTTTTATGGCATCTCCTATATAGTTCCTCCTTAGCATATAGTGTTGTGTCAATAGTTAATGTTATCCTCTGAATTATGGGATTTACAATTATTTGTAAAGGAATTTGTATATTTGGTATTACATAAGGTGATTGTTGTTAGCCTTGGACTTTCTCTATAGAATTTCATTCCTGATGGGTAATGTGCTGTAAATAGTTTATGTGTGGCATTAATACCTCTTCTATCAATTATACATGGTTGGTGTTGGTCCCTGATGTAACATCTTTCAAAGGACATGGATAATACAAATAAATACATGTTCCTGTTTCTGCCATGATCTTTTAGCAATTAAAGTTCTTTTTAAACAGAGCTGTTGAGCCACAAAATAATTTTGACTTAATTCCCATGGCTTATTCCATTTTTGTAGTAGCATGTAGAAATCGTAGGGCATATTATGATCTACTCTATATTGTGATACTCAATCAAAATTCATGCCTGCTGTTTCCACCATGATTAAGGCCTTTTGTCTGCTGCTTTTATCTTATACCTGGGGTAGAAGTAGGTGTATTGAATTTTACATTGACTCCAGTGCAGCAATCCTATCAGTATGTCTGGTGTTACATAATCATCTATCCATACAGCACCACTTATGTTAAGTTTAGGGTCTTATCCTTTGTCTGGTTATGGTATTATGTATGTTTGGTTGTCTGTTTTTATATATAAGGAAATTTCAAAGTCTAATCTGTTGTCCATGTGTATTGCACCTATTTGGTCACCTAAAAAGAATACAGATAATATGGATGTACATTTGTTGTCATCTATACTATGAGATGTAGTCATAAATCTTGTAACTCTCATTAGTTCTTATAGAGACATGACCAACATTTTGTTATATGTCTGGGTTTCTGTTTGGAGATCATATTGTGGACTATATGGTGTTATGAATGATGCAATAGGAAGTGCTCTATAGTCAAATAATGCCACTAGACTCTTTTCTAGAAGCATGAAATGTGGCTTAGTTGAGTTCCAATGTGTCACACTGTGTGTTCATGTGTGTTTCCAATTCCATGAAACATTATAAGTGTTCTCCTATTGTATGGTTTATTAAGTTGAATTTTATTCATGCTGATTCTAGTGTATAGTTTTCCTTCTTATTGTTGCAAGATATGATTTATTAGTATAATGTGTGAAATTATTGAAATGTGTGAAGGTGGTATTTTCTGCTATTTTTTCTTGAGAATTTATATTTGGTGTCAATAGCTTCAAGCACATCTCCAACGTTGTTTGTTTTTATGTTCCTATACATAGTTAATTTTTTATGATGGTAGTTAATGCAAGAGTATTCTAAGAATGCTTGTGAGGTTTCTCTTGTATAAGGTTGTACACCAGGGGTTCCTGAGTGTAGAAATTGTGCAGTGTACTTGTCAATGAACATTGTTTTGAAGCAGAGGTATTTCCAATGTAGGCTGTGACAAATGAAAGATGCATATTATAATCATTAGAGGTAAAAAGTCAAGCCTCTCCAAGTTCAAGGTGATCCACTGGTAACTTACCTGCCTGCTAGACTAAAAAAATCAGTACTCTTCAATGAAGACAACAGAATATAATATTTCTACAATGTAGTATCCACAATGTTCAGTATACAGTTAAAGTTTATTGGCTATGAAAAGAAACAGGAAAATGTGATTCAGAGTCAAAGAGAAAAATCATTTAATTAAAAGTGGTTCCCAAATGAGTCAAATGTTGGAATTCAGAAAAGCATTAGGATTAGGGACAGGGATGTAGTTCAGTGGTAGTGCACTTGGTCCTGGGTTCTATCTCTAGCACTGGGGGAAAAAAAGAAAGAAAAGAATTTTAAAGCTGCTATTATAACTACATTCAAAGAGTTAAAGGAAATGAACAAATGAAATGGAAATGTCTTTCTTTCTCTTTCTCCTGTGTGTGTGCGCACGCACACACACACACACACACACACACACACACAATCTAAAATGAAAAAAATCACTGGATAGGCCTTATAGAAGAAGTAAGAATTGGTGAATTTAATGAAGGACAATATAAGTTATACAACACGTAGAATATAAGGATAAAAATACAAACAATGAAAAGAACTTCAGTAACCCATAGAATAATATCAAGCAGCATAATAACATACACATTTACAAAAGTCCCAAACAGAGAAAAAAGATATAAAATAGGGCAGAAAGGGTATTTGAACAATGACTGTAAATTGCTCAAATTTGATCAAAAACTTACCAATCAATTTATAGGTCCTAGAAATTCAGCAGACCTAAGCAGGATAAATGTAGAAAATCATATCCAGAAACATCAGTCAAATTTCTGAAAACCAAAGATAAATAGAAAATCTTCAAGGCACCCAGAGGGGAAAAAAAGGGATGCAATACATGCAGGGGAATGTCCATAAGAATTACTGCTTACCTTTAATCAGAAGCATGGAATGACAATGAATGACATTCTTAAAGGGCTGGCAGAAAGATAACTGCCAACCAAGAATCCTACATCTAATTAAACCATTCCTCAAACCCAAAAGTGAAATAAAGACATTTTCAGATAAGCAGAATCTGAAAGTATATGTTGCAAAGAAACCCTCACTATAAAAAATGCTATGTGAACTTCTTTAGGCAGTTCTTCAGGAAACAATCTAGTTGGACATTTGGCACAATAGGGAAAAAAATGAACAGTCTCAGAAATGTTAAAACTGGGTATAGGGCCTGGGGTGGTGGCTCAGCGGTAGAGCACTCACCAAGCACTTGCAAGGCCCTGGATTCAATTCTCAGCATCACATAAAATGAATGAATAAATAAAATAAGGGCATTGTGTCCATCTACAACTAAAAAAATAAATATTATAAAAAACTAGGTATATACAAAACACTGAAGTTTTTTCTCTTTTCATGGAAAGACGACAGATTGTTTAAAGTAAAATCGATAAAATTGTATTGTGGGCCTGTTATGGTTTAGATATGAGGTGTCCCCCCCCAAAGATCATGTATGAGCCAATGCAAGAACATTTAGTAGTGAAATGGTTAGAGTATTAAAGTTGTAACCTAATCAGGGGATTGATCCACTGATATGGATTAACTGGGAGGTAATAGGCAAGTGGGGTGTGGCTGGCAGAGGTAGGTCACTGGGGCATGGCTTTGGGGTTTATATTTTGTTCTTGGTGAGCAAAGCCCTCTCTATGTGCTTCCAGATTACAATGTCTTGAGCTGATTTCCTCTGCCATGCCCTTTGTCCATGATGTTCTGCATCACCTTGGGCCAGAGCTATGGAGTTGGCCATCTATGGTCTGAGACATCTGAAACTGTGACCCATCACCAAATAAATTTTCCATTCTTTATGCTATTCCTATTAGGTATTTTGGTCTCAGCATCAAAAAAGCTAGCTAAAACAGGATCTTATAATGTATATACACATAAAGTATATTCAAATATTAGCCTAAAGGTGAGAGAGAAAATGGAATTGAACTGTTGCAAACTTATATTTTAGGTGAAGTAGTACAATATTAACACTAATTATCCCGTAGTAAGTTAAATATGCATATTGTAATCATTAGAACAAAAACCCAATAGAAGAATGATATTAAATACTAAAAATTATTCAATTAATAAGAGAGGATGGGAGAGATAGAGGAATGAGAAACAGAGTAACGGAAAACTGACCCATAAAAGGCAACATGGAATGAAGAAAACGTATGCTAAGCCAAACACAAAAGAGTTCTATGTACAAAAATATTCGAGATCAGTCAAAACTAATCTATGGTGATAGACATCAGAACAGTGGTTTCTTATGAGGAGTGGGGACCGACTGCCTGCCTAAAGAGGCAGGAAAGAATTTTCTGGAGTGATGGAAACTGATATCTTAATTGGGGTAGTGGATTATCCAAGAGTATAAAATTTATAAAAATGAGCATACATTTATAAAAACGCACAGAATTATGCGTTTAAAATTTTTGCATTTCACTGCGTGTACATTTTTAAACGCTTCAAATCATTTGTGGAGCCTCCAGTTATAGACTTTTATCAACAGAGGGCTCTCCGAACCCATAAAACACAATCTGGGGCCCCAGATACTTTGGGATGCAAATCAGATAAGCTCCGGGCTCATCAGTCTCCCTGGTGGATCGCGCAGCTCCCCATTTGTTACCCCTCCACATCCCACCTTCCCACCCGCGTCTTCACCGGCTCGTCCATTTCACCTGGCCACACGCTGCTTTCCGGCTGATAAGCAGCCCTTACCTAATGGCAACAATATTTTCCGCTGCACCTATATGGAATACAGATTCGGCTGGAGCTGGCCTGTGCTGCCTGGAGGTGTTCCTATTCCCCCTAAGGTCCTCTACTGATATGACCGCTTTTAAATTGTTAGTAGGAACGTAATGGAAACTTCCACACTGTTCTCAACATCTTTATTTTGCCCTTCTTACCTCGCCTTGGTATCTGTGACATATTCCCAGGCAAAGGCTGCAGCCCGGGGGTGTAGGGGGAATGGCAGCACCAGAGAGGACAAGAAAGATTTTTTCCCCCAGGAAAGTGGGGTGGGGGGCGTTGCCCAGAGTTCCAGTACCCCCAATTATTCTCTTCCTGCCCCCTCCTGCCTCACCCATATCTCAGAACCAAGCCCCCGACTGGAAAGCCCTAGAAGTCCTTTGCTCCCTCGCCTACCTCCAGACCAGGTCTCTCCTGGGAGCTTGGAGATGCCATTACACCTCATGTGATCCCAGCGCTGGGCTGGTCCTTCAGGAGGTGTCTCTCAGGGTGTTAATTAAAGGTCACAACAAAATAGACCTGCTGGCTCACCAGAAGAAATGTCCTCCAGAGAAATTAAAAATGACACCCCGGAGCAGCCACGTGTGGAGCCTGACACATGCCGGCTTCCTGCGCCTCTGGGCACTGTGCGAGGGGCGGGTGGAGGGGGAGCGGTTATAGGGGAGGGGGCGTTGACTGGGTGCTCTGGAAACCCCACAGATCCCGGATGTGGGAAGAAAAGCGTGGAAGTCAGGTGAGGGGACCGACCCCGGGCAAGGAGAGGCCAAGGCCACTTTGGGCCACGCCTCCTCTTCAGGCCCGCGCGGTACGGGTGCTCCTGAGCAGCACAGCGAATCCCTCAGTTTCCCTTGCTCTCCAGCGCCCCGCTAGGTCCTCGGCTCACCATGGCCGGTTTAGTACTTCACAGATTAGGGTGCAGCCGGCGGGCGGGGCCGAAGGTCCCCAGTCCTCTGGCTGTGGTTCCGAGGGAGGCTCCCTGGCTTGCCCTGGGGTGGTAGGGCAATTCTAGAAAAGGTTTGCTGGGCAGGTCTTGGAGAACAAAGGGCGGGGAGAGGACCCGGCATGTTTGTGGACTGTTTGTGACTCAATCCGTTTTACACAGAGTTTCAAACGCAGACCTGCAAGCCTTACCAGGAAGAGAAAGAACTTGGGCGGGGGAAGGCTCAGGCGCAGCATTTCCATCCAACCACGCTCGCTCAGAGCTTCTCCTCAGCTCCAGGCTCCGCAGCGTTGTTTCATTAGAGCCCTGGACACAGGCCACTCGCCAGTAACTTCCCGGTCAGGAGCAAGATTTCGGACCCCACCCCCCCGCCGGGCCCTCAGCCTCGCAAAGTCAGGCAGGAGCGCCACACCTTAAAATGGATCCCGGCCTGCGCTGCGGTCTCCAACCGGGCAAGAAATACGGGGTAAATTGTGACGGGTTCAGACGCCTTACCAGACCCATCTCTGCCGGGGTCCTTTCCTTCTCCGGAAAGGGTGGCTCTGGCAGAGTTATCCCCAGGAGCCAGCGGCCAGCGCGCCGGATCTGAGCTCTCCTCGCGCTGCAGGGACATCTCTGCTGTGTGCGGAGGCGAGTCTGTTGCGAGGACACCCGCACACTCGCTTCAATCTCAGATTTTTTTCAGTCCGTTTAATCCTTTATTTTCCCTGGACCCATAACTTTTGCGTTATTCCTGGACTTCTAGGCAGATTTAAGCAGTAAAACATGTTTCCCATGAATTCTCTGCCTTTGGTAGAACGGATCCTTTCCCAGAATCTAGGAGATCTCTTCATTTTACCGGCAGGATCTGGTGGGCTGTTCCCCGATTGAATAAAAACCCATAAGTCACAGGACCCTCAGAATAGAGTCTGCTAGCATCTTGTAACTGGGTTCTTTCTGAGTGGTGGGTGCCAGGTCCAAAAGCACTGGGGCGCTGAATCTGTGGGTACCCCCTGCAGAAACTGTTGAAAAACCCTTCAAGTAAACCTTTCTCCTGACCTCAGGCACCCAGAAACCGGCACCCAGAAACCGGAGCAGAAGTCAGGGAGGCGGGGAATCAACTTAGGACAATTAACGAGATAGATGGAGAGCAACTTAGCTGCAGGGCTTGCAGCAGCCCGGAACCAGAGCCCGTGGGCTTTCAGCCAGGCCTCAGTGGCACGCGGATGCCCCGGCGGGTGGGCAAAACGGCGCCCCCAGGCCGGCCCAGCTCCAGAGAGCGGGAGTCCACTGCTTCTCGGCCCCTGACACCCGCGTGTCTCCCCCTGCAGGTGAATGAGGTCTGCTCGCCCACCAAGCCGGTGGCTCCCTTCTCCCCTGAGAGCTGGTACAGTAAAGCATAGTAGGAATCGCTCTGGGAGCCGGCCTACCCCTGAGGGCGCAGGCTCGGCGCCAGGCTCGTTGGGACCCCGTTCCCCGGCTGGGGCACTTCGTCCCGGAGCTCCTTCACCGGATCCCCGGTCCCGCCTCTCCGGGCATCAGCACTAGCTCGCCGGGCTCCCTGGGCGGCTCGCCGGGCTTTGGCACCAGTTCCGCGGGCGATGGCAGCGGCGGCGGCTCCTCCCCCGGCTGGGACCTCAGCGTCTGGTGCTAGAACTGCAACGCCCGCCTGGTGGAGCTGAAGAGGCAGGCTCTCAAGGTGCTCCTCCCGGGGCCCTTCCCGGGCAAGGTGAGCGGCACCACAGGACAGCCGGGAGGGCGACCCAGGACGGGGGATGTCCCGGGAGGGCAGTGGCCAGGACAACTACGGGGAGTAGTAGCTGCCCGACCCATCGTGAACCTGAGCAGCGCCGCCACCTGAGGGGTCTTGGCGATTTAGGGGGCTGCTTTACACACTATGGGGCGCAGATGGCGGCCCTGGGGAGGACCCTTACCTAGGCCCCATGGGGCAGGGGAACTAGCTCAGGAGTGTGTTGGCGCACCCGGAGCTTCAGGCCTCATGGTCCACCCGGGATGCCCTAGGTGGATGCCCGAGGTGGTTTGTCTGGCTGTGCCGCCACTCAGGACTCCAGACTGCTTATGAAATCTTTCTCCCCATCCCCACATGGGATCCTTTACAAGAATGTCAATGGGAGCTGTAACAGCCAGCTGATATTTGGGTGTTGTCGTTTCCCATCGCATATTTGTGGTTCTTCCTCCCCAGGATTACAGAAACAGAAACACATTCAAAGGCCAGCCCTTTTTCTGCCTCTGTGTGTGTGTGTGTGTGTGTGTGTGTGTGTGTGTGTGTGTGTGTGTGTGTGTATCTGAGGAAGATTAAGAAGAGGTGGATAGCTCCTAAGAGCAGTACTACATCCTGGCCTGCTATTGCGCTAAGGCACATTGGTTCTTCCATAGCAACCCTGCTGCTTTGTGTGACCTGCAGGGGAGCCCCCCAGAGTGTAACACAATGCAATTGTATTTGCATTGTTGGGTCCAAATACTATCAAATGATAATATTTACTTTTCCACTTCAAAGAGTTTTTATCAGTAGTTAGAGAGAAATATCAAGAAAACAGTGGGTTGCTGTGGAGGTTACTGTCACCCTTCAATGACATTTTCTGGTTTATATTTCCATGAAATGAAATATTGTGATTTCGAGTAGTGGAGTTTAGGAATAACTGCATCTGCTTGCCTCATCTGTTTACCCAAACAACACTTTGATGTTTTTATATACAAGGGTTAAATTAAACAAATCCCCACAGACTGTTATAAAATTCAAAATATGGAAAATTCACCACCAGAATTGGTCTTCTGAATCCATAACCTTTCTCAAGAATAATTAACTCATGGATTGTTGTAAGTTTGCCATTTTTATAGGTTGTTAATAAATCTTCCAGGACACTCTAAGAATAAATCCCAGGAAGTCTGAAAACTTATTTCACCTTTGCATTGCTAGACCCTCCAATATAACACCACTTTTTCACTCACAGATTTATTTGCTCTTATGATGATTTGCATGTATTCATTGATTTCCTTTCCCATTGAAAGCAAAGTGTCAGGAACAGCAGAGAAAATGACAGAAACATACAGTCCTTGTCTATATAGAGATTGTATTCTAATGGAGGATACAGACATTAACTACAAGTTGCAGTTCATAATTTATTTATTCACTTGTGTTGAGTGCTAGGAAGGAGGGAGTGTGGCATTCTGTGAGGTTATATAATGGTACTAGACCATCTGATAAAGATTTAAAGAACCTTGGTCTTGGTTCTTGAAGATATATAGCATTTGATATTTGGCAATCTTAGTAAGTTGCAGCCTACCAAATTATTTTAGAATATTCTAGAGAACCCATTCTTATAATAAATTCTTTGTGTTGTAGTTTGAGTGCTCTTCAGTAGCAAAAGTAAATCAAAACAGATTCTTTTCATAAAAATGGAAGAGGGGAAGGAAAACTTACATGAAGAAGAAACAAACATTGAAACTTAAATGCATCCATTATGATTTGTGAGGTCTTGTGACAAATTGGATTTTTGTTTTTGATGAAACTTCCTGGAAATGTCATTCAGTGTTAAAAGAGGTAGCTCAATATATTTGCCAACTTTATTGATGTTGGGAAACTGATAATATTGCCAGAGCAAGGTGATAGCTCCAGAAGCAGCATTGGATGGGCTGAACCTCAGTGCTGCACACTGTCTCACAGTGATCCAGGCATGCATCTAGGGAAGAGCTGTCATCACAGGGGTAGTCATCAGGATCACTATGAGTGCATATATGAGTATAACACAACCATAGTTGCCTGAGTTTAGATGTGAAGTAGCTCAGTGAAGCATGACATTAGATTCAAGGGATGTAGCCAGTAATGAGGGTGCTTTTGGTTAAGCTCATGATTAGTAATGAGATATGGACCTCAATTTTAACTACCAATCTTTTATATGTCTCTAGGAATAATAATTTTAGGTGTGTGTGTGTGTGTGTGTGTGTATGTGTGTGTGTGTGTGTGTGTGTGTGTGTGTGTGTGTGTGTGTGTGTAAGTATTTCTACTTTCTCATTAGGTCCAATTTCCATTATACCTTTTAATGTTCACAATTTTTTTTTAGGACACTGGGGATTCAACTCCACCACTGAGCTACATCCCCAGTCTTATTTTGCAATTTATTTAGAGATAGGGTCTCACTGAGTTGCTTAGCACCTCACTTTTGCTGAGGCTGGCTTTGAATTTGTGATCCTCCTGCCTCAGTCTCCCCAGCAGCTGGGATTACAGAAGTGTGCCACATTTTAATAAAACATTTTCTGGTTTATATTTGTGGCTATTCATAACATTTTAATAAAACAATTGCCATGTTCTGGGAACCATGAATGGTGGGCAATAAATCCTCATGGGCAGGATTTATGAGCAAACTGTGGACCTCTGAAGCCCTCAGGCACCAAAGGAGTTAAGTTTCATTAGAACAAAGAGATGTCATTGTACTCCAGCAAGTAATTCACCCTGGAGATTTAGAGGCTGGAAGATAAAGATATGTTTTTGAGCGATATTAGTAAAAATAATCTTTGTAATTTGCTTAAGATACTTAAATGTATTTGGGGAATATATTCCTTAATAGAGTATTAAATTCTACTAGGTAGCATTACAAGTCTCATAGGTAAGCAGTTAAACATTAAAGGCAGAATAGTATACCCAGGAGCCCTATTATTTTAGAATGGATTTGGCTATGGTTCTTTCTCCACCACTGGTTTATTTTGTGACATTGAATAAATCAGTTTTCCTCTCTATTTTTTAACTTTCCCATTACATTTCTAATAAAAAAGATTCAAACTGTTAGAATGTTGTAAGAATTATCCAAGGTAAAGCTCAAAAAGTACTTCCATTCTTCAGTGTAAACTGTGCGGGTTGATATTTATTAACTAGAAACGATTTTGTTAGATTCATGTTATAGAATTTATTTCCTAAAAAAATTAGCAACTTTCAGGTTCTAATTTCATTAGTATATTTCCCAAATATCACACTGCCATATTAATTCTCACACTATGTCAATTTGTAGGTAGCAAGCCCTGATCCCTTAGTTTTATCTTTCGGATAGTTGGGTAAGGAGAGGAGATGAGGTTATGGAAGGTCCCTGCAGGGTATCTGGTAGGTCCCTCAAATTATTAAATTGCTATGGTGATCTGAGAGTTACTGCTCTACTCTGAGCACTATTAGGAATTATGTGGCCCCATGGATGACAGGGTTTCATGATAGAAGGTGACATGACTTGGATGTTACTGGGTAGCGAGGTTGGTGGTGATGGTGCTGACTGAGACTGAAAATGGTGATGATAGGAGACCCAGATCTGGATAGAGCACAGAGAGGAGGATGATAATGGATTTGAGTTCATATGGATGGAATTTGAGTTTTCTGGAAAGAAATGGAAAATGGAGGAAGATTTGATCTTAAAACAGTTTGTTGTTGGCTATTTCAAGATTCTGCAATGTTGAAATGACAAGGGTGAGCTCACATAACTGTTTAATGATTCTCTGAATTCATCTTTCCAATAGCAATTTACCTGAGTAAGGAGAGATTTGTGCCTGTTGGCAGATTGTAAAACATTTGTACTGACTTTTATTACCTTAGTCAATAAAAAGGGCATACTCAGTTTATATCATTTCTCTTCTAGTGCTGGTAAGTGGTAGTGGTCAGATAAAACAAAAGAATGTGGATGTGTTAAGTGTTGGGTTTCTAAGTGAGGACAGTTATTTTACCCACTACAGTGTTCCACTGTGTAAATATAAAATTATTTAATGTCCAGTGGTGAGAGTGTCTTTTCTGCTTTCTGGATGATGGTTAAGACACCAAGCCAGAAGAGGCCAAGGTATGAGTTTCTTATTTTTGAGTTAGCTCAGATCATTCTATTATTGGGTGACAGAACTTTTGAAATGACTGTGTAAGTTCTGCAAAACATCAGTCCAAAGAAATTCCATAAAGTACAAAGAAATGTTTCAGGTTGGCCAAAGGTTATCAGGCACCTGTTCATTTCTATATCAATAAAAGAAAATCTTCTTTTATATAGAGAAGGTCCAGAACTATGTTCCTTTTGCAGCTAAATATTCTGAGCCCATTTACGCCCCAGAAATATGAGCAAGATTAGCCAGACACCCTGAGAAGGGAAGCCAGGAATCACAGAGATGAAAGAAAGGAATGTGTCCTAGGGGTTAAAAACACCAAACATGGACTCTAAATAGCCAGGGCCCAGAGAAGTCTAGACTTGGGGAGATATAAATACATATTTCTGTATTTTACTGGCTCCAAAAGAGGGGTATGGAAAATAACCCTATGTATAAGGTCCCCCCAAAGCCATCATAAACACTTTATAAATAGAAAAAGTAGAGATTGCATTTTAAGTATTCATTAATCATAAAGGAATTATAGTTGAAATCTCCTTCTAAGAAAACATGGTTATTTTCTAAAAGCTTCATTAGAATTTCTCATTTTGGAAGTATTGTAGACAGAGGAGTAGTTATTTGATAACATCAATAATGAAAACGTCCTGCAGCATTTATCGTGAAATAATTTCTGAAACATTGTAGGAGTTTATAACAACATTCCCAGTACAGCCATGAGAGTTGTAATTTCTTCTTTAAGGCTTAGCAAGCTATGGAATAATGACATTTCATTCTCCTAGACTTTTAATTGTGGAAACAACATGGTCAGTTTTTGTAGTAACTTAATTCACTTTGCAAAAATCCCTGGCCTATAATCAATTCTTCCACACTCATTGTAGATAGGGTTATTGCCTTAGATATGGGACTTTTAAGGGGCTGAGGCTGGTAGTTTGTTAGCATTTGGAAGGATTTAGTCAATTAAAATTTAGTCCACCCCTCAGTTGCTGTTTGGCATCATATCATAGTTTGTGCTATTAATCAGCTAATAACGTGATGGTAATAATGATGGTTACGAATGGCTAACACTTATTGACATTATGTGTTGGGTGCTGTACCAAGACACACAATCTCACATAGCAAAGAGATGAGCATGATATCTTTTCTTCACCCTGGAATTCCAGAGGCTTGAGATAATTATTTAGGTCACAAAAAGAAGGAAAAAGTTAGATAAGGAACATAAATCCAAGCATGCTTTGTCTCCCAAAGCTTTTGGGGGGTCACTGTTAATGCAGTATAAGTGATTCCAAGACCCCTGCCTGAGAAGGTTATAATTATCTGGGCTCACGGATGGTAATTTCACTTTTGGGGGGCAGAGAGGTTGGGGAAAATATGCAAGAGTGTCAAGACTGAATTGACTAGATTCTCTTGGCTTGTGGTGGGGGTGGGAAGGGAACTTCCTTGTTTCTGAATGCATTCAGCTGAGATGCTGTTGTCAGTCCTTTTCCAACAGAAAACCCTGCCTGAGGGCCCTGTTCTGACCTTCTGAGAGGAAGAGCCCTGCATCTGAACATTCAGTGGTACTTCAGCAGGACTGCTGGACTTCTAGGCTGTTCTGTCTTCGAAAAGATTGTAAATTGGTCAGTGTGTGTGAGGGTTCCCTGTCTCTTTTCAGGAATACAAAACTAAGCCACTTTCAAGTCACAAGCTTCATAAGCATCTTTTCTTTCCTTTTTGAAAACTTTCTCTATTTTCTTACTATGACAAAGGAACATTGTTTAGACTGGTTTCTCAATTGACCTTTCATACTTATATGCACCAATCTGAAATATCAAAGTTTACTTGTATAGGTACAAAATGATTCCTAAATTACTCTTGGGATAATTATCAGAATACCAGATTAGTTTGTATTTATCATCCTGTTTTGCCTTTGGACCTGATCTGGAACTCATCTGAGAAAATTGGATTTTGAATCATGGCTAAAAGTGGGTCTGTCCACCATTTCTAGGTATGATAGGAATTTATCATGCTTGCTTTCTTATATGGAGTGGCCTTTTTAGTATTTAGATTTCTGATCCATTGGGAGATTATTTGGAGGTATCACAAAGGTAGAGATCAATTTTATCTTTTTCTAAATATGTATCCATTGCCCCCAAACCCTTTATTAATACATCCATCTTTCCCCTATTGAGATTTAAGATTCCACCATTATCATAAAACAAAATTCCAGTTATATTTGGATCTTTTACTGGATTTTCTATTCTGTTTATTTGTTGGTCTCCTTGTGCACCAATTCCATACCATTTTAGAAACTTTATAGCACCTTTTAATGTTTGGTAGGACTAGCTCTCTCTGACCCAAACAATCCCCTACTTCTCTAGGAATCATTGGTTATTCTTCCTGATTATTTTCCCTTATGAACTTTAGAATAAACTTGCCTAACTCCAGAAAAAAAAATTCATTGGGACCATGTTACACTTGCATGTTAATCTGGGGATATAGTTGGCTTCTTTATGATGCTGAGACTTTTCCAAGAACCTGAAATGGCTTTCTTTTCAACAATTTCTAAGAGTTTCCTCATGTAGGTTTTGCACATTTCTCCTCAAATTTCTTAGGTGTTATCTTTTGTTACTATTATGAATGAAGTCTTTACCTCCATTATCTCTTCTAAGTGATAGTTATACTCATGAGGGATACTGATTTACATATTAGTATAATCCTAGTGCTTTATTAAATTCTACTAACACGTTCATTTTAAAAAAATTAATACTCATGAGTATAAAAATGATGTTCAAATATAGATGTAGTAACTCTCTTTGTTGGATGTATGTCTGTTTTATCTTGATTATTATATTGGTTAATATTTCTAACATGATATTAAATAGTAGTGTCTATAGTTTTTTCCTGACTTTATGTAAGATTTTGGCTTTCGGTCTGAGATCTACCTACAGTTATACAAGTTAAGGCAGTATCTATCAATTACTATTTTATTTAGGATAGCTGTTGTTTCCCAAGTATCTTTTCAGTATTTAGAGAGATAATCATGTGATTTTTTTCTTTACATCTATTAATATTTAAAATTATTATTATTATTATTTGTGGTGCTGGGGATTGAACCCAGGGCCTTGAGCATGTAAGGCAAGCACTCCACTGATTGAATTATATCCCCAGCCCAATACTGCAAATTATTATCTTTTATTTCCTAACAGCAAACCATCCTTGAATTCCCATAATAAATCCTACTTGGTCTCAGTGCATTATAAAATGCTGCTAGATTCAGTTGGTTAATATTTTATTTATTGTTTTGCTTGATATTCATATGCCACTGATTATTTCAGATTCTCATTTAGGTACCAATTGCTACTGTAACTGTGCCACATTATAACCAAAATATGAAACAGACTAAAATCCCTGCTTTGGAGCCACTCAGTCTAGTATTAGACAGATATGGAATATAAGAGTTGGAACAGTGTTTCAAGTGCTACAACAGGACTGCAACAGAATGCAGACAGGGGAGCCTGCAACTGGCTTTGGAAGGTTGGGTAGGATATGAATATGGAGAAGCCTAGATATTCCAGTCAGAGGAAATGGCAGGTGGAAGCACAAGAGGGCTATGTATGCTCAGTACACTAGGGGAACTGACATAGTGCATTGAATGAATGATAGGGTGGGAAGGTGGTAGGGAAAGGTTGAAGGGTCTTGTGGGCAAAAATCTGGACTTATCTGTAGGCAATGGGCAGCTATTAGAGAATGTACAGGAAGGGACTGAAATGAGCTGCTCATTGTGAGAGAGATTGGACTGGAAGGGTGGTCATAGGGACCAATTAAGAGACTCCTTGCAGTGGCTTGAGTGAAATTGTGTCAACTGACTGCAAAAATGACGTGGCAGCTTGATCTGAATGAGTGAGTAGAAAACCCATGTTGGGTAGCTCCTGAGATGCAGGGTAGGAAGGAGAGGAGGCATTCTCACAGATTTCTGGTTAGGACAAGTATGAAGACAGTGTTGCCAGCTATTCAGACAGGAAATAAAGGCAGGAGAGAGTTTTTGTTATTAGAAGTCTGGTTTTCAAGGATGGTTGTAAATAATGAAACTGGTTTGGGCTTCTAGAGCTTGAGGCTGAGTGATACAGTGAGATCCACTTGGGGCCTTAGGGTGAGTTCAGAGATGGAGACGTGGATCTGGGAGATGCCCACATGAACAAGGTGATAGAATAACCTCACAGATGGTGTGAGTTCCCTGTGGGTGTGGGTGTGTGGGGATAATAACCAGTGGAGCATGGAGCCATGGAGCTTGTTGACATTGAAGGGAGTCAAGAAGACAGACCAAGAAGAACAGGCCAAAAAAAGAGGTAGAAAAATATATAGGAGAAGTGGTGATATACAAACTGAGGCAATCTTGAGCTTCAGGGGCTTGGTGTGAGAAGTCTGATACTTTGGTGAGATCAAAGAAGCAGCGACTGAGACTACCACCGAATTGGAAAATAAAAAGGTCTTTGGGGGATCTTTGAAGAGTTTCTAGAATCCTGGAGAAAGACAGACAATGACAGTTAAGTTCAGTAGTGATGGAGACGAGGACATGTGAGTCAGTACTGGAGTTGTCAGAACACTAAAATTTATGAGAGATCCGTTTTTTGATGTTCTTATGACTATGAATACCTGGGGTGCACAGACTTCAGTGCAAAACCAGGCTCCATCACTTAATGGTGACCTTGGGAAAATCCCTTAATCCATCTGTCCAATGGAATAATGAAAGGACCCCTCCAGGTTGGTTGTGAAGATTAGGTGAAACTTTGAGATAATATTTAACCATCACTTTCTATTATTATTATTCCAATGACTTTCCACAAGAAGAAAACTGAATTTAATGAAAGCCCCCTTCCTTCCTTCCCTCCTTTCTCTTCTCTTTCATTTCTTTCTTCTCTACTCCCCCCAATTGCTAGTGGCTTAACACAAAATGGAGGGGGAAAAATGGAGTCAGAGAACACTGGAGCCATTGAGCTCCTTATTTTGCTGTTTCTTCACCTCCAGGTCAACAAAGCATCTCATACTTCTTCATTCATAGGTAGCACCATTGAAAGTTTTAGGAGAGCTCCACTGATGCAAATAGCCACTCCTTTTAGTTGGGTTACCATGAATGTGGATTGAGAGTCTTTGTCACAGATGAAAATCCCTTCTCGAAGCCCTGCCCTCTCAGAGCCCCCCTCCCTCCAAAGGGAGTATTACAGACAGGATTTTATATTTCAGGCTCTAGTGAAAGAAGGAGTGCAGATTTCCTCCAGTGACTGTGCATGTGATATGCAGATCTGAACATCACTAGGAATTTGGGCTTATCTGCCTTCTAATCCAGTTTTATCTTTCTCAGACAGTTTTCTTTGTAGTTATAGTTTGCTGATCCTGTTGCATCAATTCCAACCAAACCCTGTGGAGAAGTCTGGAAATAGAGATGATACCCTCCCCCACCAAGCAGTATTTTCTGCCCTTATCTCAGCTCTGAGAGCTGGAGTTGACATGGAAGGAGTGGGTTCTTGTAAATTGTAGTATAAAAAGAGGATGTATTCTGAATGATGCTATACAGGTTTGCAGATCTGAAGGCTCTGAAGCTAGAGCAAGTTATTTTGATAAGCAGAAGTATATATGAATGTATCTTAAGTGCCATAGACTAGGTGGCAGCTGAGGGGCTATTTTAATTCATTTTTTCTAGTTTTTAGAATTGTAGTTCAATACTGCTGGCAACCACAAAAGGTTCTCGGAAGAAGTTTTAGTTCTACACATAGCATGCTTTTCCAGTCTTTGATAGTTTTTACATGTATGATAAATTTCTGTTTGATTTTTGTTTAAAAGCATGAATTGGAAATAATAAGTCAAAACATGCTTTTCCACCACAGGATAACAAAAAGATAAATTTTAGTTTCATAATTCTTTTATCTCATCTGACTAGGACTCCCCCCACCAAGATAGCATAGGAGCTTAGAGAGCTTGAGATTTTATTGTGATATAATTTCATCTATTAATTAGCAGTGGTGAGCAGTTATGCTTTCCTATGAATCATTATCACCTTATTTATAGTGGTTGCTTTCTTTGGAGTTATAATCACTGCCTCTACTTCTATTCCATCTAACTGGTAGCTTCATGTAGCAATGGGAGACTTAGGTATTAACTAATTAGACACCAAAAATAACAACCACCAAAATCTGTTGAGCTATCTAATATAGAGGTTATGCAGAAAATAAAAGTCGAATTCAGGCAGACAAGTAGCAATCACCTTTGTTTAAGAAAAGCAATCAGCTGTAGAGGGAGGTCTATATCCTGAGCAGCTAAAGAGATGGCCTTGGATATCTTCCTCATGACACCATGGCTGGGAATTGGAGCATCATTTTTCTTCCACCAAGCCAGGAGGCATGGCAATGGGAACTGAGGGACAAAGGGGAGAAGGATTAGAAGGAGAATAAGATGGGGGGGGGTAGAGGGGAAGAGAGGGAGGATGGATGAGAGAGAGGGTGACAGAAATAGAAAACAAAGAAGTGGGGGGTATAGGCATCAGAGGTTGTCTACAATCCCAAATTTTTATTGAAGAAGAACTGTGCTTAGAGTTGGGGACAGAGTTACAGTCCAGCCTCCAGCATAATTAGCATTGTGATCTTGGGAAAGTTAGCCAGCTCACTGTGCTTTCTCTCTCTTTGTGGTGCTGGGTGTGGAACCCAGGGCTTTATGGAGTCCATTCCTGGCTCCCACATTCCAGAGGAATATGCTTGACAAAACCCTGCATAGATTTCTGGCTGAACCAAGAGCCTCAAGCTGTTCTGTGGGCTGCCACGAGGCAAGACTTTGGATCACACTAGTCAGCCGGTGAAGGTGCCGGTAGCCCTCTCATCAGTGAAGCTTCTGACTTTGGAATTTGGATCATAAATTGATTGACAAAGATATTCCTGTTTCTTTCTCTCCCTCCCTTCCTCTCTCCCTCTCTTTCTCTCTTTCTTCTGGGAATTGAACCTAGGCCATCATGCATGCAAAGCACACATTCTACCACTAAGTTACACCCCCAGACCCTCTTCTTGTTTTTAGTAAAGCTATTTGCTTTATATTATTCATGTTTTAAAATAGAAATAAACTTGAACAAAAAGGACAGTTGACTTTATGAGAGCAATTGGATTGAGGATTATTTGAGGCAAAGAATGACCTTAGGACTTAGAAAGGCCTACTTATAGTTAGTTTTATGTTGAACATATCTGCCATGTTGATTAGGATTTAGAAACAATTTGTGGAGAGTTTCCTATAGCAATATAGGAATAACCAAGACTCTAAACACTGTATTCATTATTCTTAAAAACAGACTCTCTGTTGAAACCTTCCTCAAATCCTTTTTGCCCACTTTGATTTCTTTTTTCTTTTTTTTCTGCATTTACAAGTGTCTAGAGGGGACCATAACTGTTTAGGCCAGTATTTATATATTATTGGCCCATGGCCTGGATGGTCCTGTAGTGTTTGAGCTATAGGCTGAGAAAAGGATGACAGGTAGCTGCCTGCTGGGCCAACAGAAAACATTCAGTTAATATTGATTTGGTTTTTCACCTTTATCCTTACCCCTGGTTGCCTCTTTAAACTACCTGCTTCCTGGGGAAGTTTTCTCCAACTTTTATTTCAAATCTAATACTTTATGTTTTTGTATAAACACATTTCATGGAGTACAGATATTAAAAGCAGAGCTTCATTTGGCTTGTACTAGCCCAGCATACATTAAGACTTCAGAGCAAATATAGTTGAGAACAGGCACAGAGCAGCACGAGGTACAGAAGTACCTTGTGCTCCTCTTCATCGTTCCTCTGTGTTCTCTGCACACCCATTATTACAACATTAACAAAGCATCCTGTAGCCAAACCCACACAACACAGGGTTTTGGCCTATTCACAGCCAACCTTCCACATAAGTTTTCACTGATTATTATCTCACTGATTATGATAGTGTACCCTGTATTACTTTTCTTATTCTTTACCCTTAAATTTACCATAAAATTTAGGTTCTGAAAATTTTTTTAAAAAAATTGTTGTAGATGAATACAATATCTTTATTTATTTATTTATTCATTTTTATGTGGTGCTGAGGATGGAACCCAGTGCCCCACACGTGCTAGGCAAGCATACTACCACTGAGCTATAACCCCAGCTGCAAGGTTCTGAAATTTCTAAAGGAGACTTTCTAATGTGGGGTGTGTGTGTGTATGTATGTGTGAAGGGTGTGTGTGTGTGTGTGTACACACTCTGTGGACCCTAAAGGAAGCATACAAGTTGGTAACATGGTAGACATCCTGTCTCAGGTTTCAGACATTGTTAGGCTGAAGCTTTTGTTGGAGGTCAAGGGGATGTGCAATTAAAAGGGCATTCAGCAGAGAAGATAGTGGGTTGTTGCAGCAGGCTGAGAATGGAGCAGAGGAGGAGGGTGGCAGCTGCAAGAATGCCCATGATGGCTTTATGAGTGTATACATATATTTACATATATACATACACATATATATGTATATACACACATATACACACATATGTGTGTGTGTGTGTGTGTGTGTGTGTGTATACATATTTTGCAGCCAGGGTGATAAATGCAATACAAAGGCATGATTTTAATATGCCTAATTGGGCTCTCTGCTTCCTGTGTGAGGTATCTACTTGGGGGAAGAAAGTTGCTGGATTGTGGGCTTTTTGTGGTGGTGGTGTGTGCTGATTAACATTATTATTATTATTATTATTATTATTATTATTATTATTATTACTATTATTATTTTTAATAGAGTCCTCCTAGTTTTTAGTGATTCTTCATAATGGTCCTTTAGGGGGTCAGGGAGGAGATAACAGAATGATGGAGAGGGTTAGGAGGCATGCCCAGGGTCACCCAGAAAAACTTGGGCTTTTGAATCTCTATGGTGGTTTTGATAGAATTTATTTACCCAGCTCTTTGCCCTTGTGTGTCTCCTTCTTGAGTCTGTACCCCTTGTGTGTTGTTAGTGATCCAATCCAGGATACTCAGATTTGGGATCTGGTGAGAGCCTGCTTTCTGGTTCATGAGTGGGGTACTTTCATCTTGTATCCTCAGGTGGTAGAGAAGACTGGCTAGTTCACTAGTGATTCTTGTGGAAGGGCACAAACTTCTTTTATGAGAACTTCAACCTCATGTCCTAATTGTGAAAGATGTAAAGACCTCACCTCCTAATGCCATTACCTTGGGGTGAGCTTTCAATATATGAATTTGTGGAACATAAATATTTCATCTGTCACAGCAAGGATGAGGCTCATTCCCCAGACGCTGGCTCCCTGATGGTGTTTGTATTGGGTTTAATTTTTCCCTTTATCTGGTAATGTGGTTCTTCACTATCTCCATTGTTTGCTGAGATGGTAACACATAATGACATCCTGGGTGGAGGAGGAGTGATAATAATAAAGGAATCACCCTTCCTTTAAGACTCTTCCTTCAGACTCCCTCAGAGCTTGGAGGTTAGAGGAGAAATCTGTGGGATGGTTTCAGGTCCTTTGGTCCAGAACATCAAAGAGGCAGGAGGTGGGTGGCAGGATGGTTTGTCCACAGATATTAATGGGATCATGTACACAGGGAACAGTCACCAGAGCTTCTGTGTAGGATACCATTGCCATTTTCCCTTCTTTCCTTCAATACCCCTCGGAGGGATGTCATGGCTAGGTATGGAGGGGAAAGGTGATAGTGGGAATGGATACTTAGGAGTTGGTGAAGAAATTGAGGAATCTCAGACCCAGAGACCAGAAGCAGCCTTGAAGATCTGCAGGAGCCCTAGGAAATGGTATTAACAGACATAAAGTGTCCCAAGTGGGAGGGCTTCAAAAGAAGTGAAATAACACTGTAAGGTTTATGCTTGAGTTTGAACAGAGGATGATCCATGTTCATAGCAGCCTTATTCATAAAAGCCAAAAGCTGGGAGCTACCCAAGGGACTATTGACAGATAGAAGACTAAATACAATGTGCTATGTCCGTACAGTGGAATACTCAGCCTTAAAAAGGAAAGACATTCTGTCACAAGCTACATATAAGTGAACTGTGAGGACATTTGCAAGTTAAGTAAGCCAGCCACAGAATGACAAACATGATTCCATGTACAGGAGGCACCTAGAGTCATCAAATTCATAGATGGAACCATGTGTGGTGGCACACACCTGTAATCTCAGTGAGGCTGAGGCTGAGGCTGAGGCAGAAGGATTTCAAGTCCAGGGGCAGCCTGGGCAACTTAGTGAGACCTGTTTTAAAATAAAATAAAATAAAAAATATTGGGGATGGAACTCAGTGGTAAGGCACTCCTAGGTCCAATCCCCAGTACCACCCCAAACAAAACAAAACAAAACAAACAAACCCTAGTAGAATGGACGTTAGGAAGAGTTTGAGAAAATGAAAAATGTTCTGGATGAAGTGGGGATGTGTGGTTGTATAATGGTGGGAATACTTAATGCTGTGGAACCGAACGCTGGAAAATAGTTAAATGATCAGTTTTATGTTACATGACATTTGATGTTATATAAAATCACCTTCCCTGCCCCCAATAATACATTACAAATTGTGTCACAAAATCGTGTTCGGAGGGAAGATGGAGCCCCATGGTCTGCCTGATCATGCAGTAATGACACATGAAAGGTTGTTGTGATAATATTTGTTACTCATTATGAGTAATCTCACATTGAACCTCATGAACACACTGATGCAGGCACTATTACTGCCTGACTTTATAGCAGAGGAAACTTGGCATGGTTAGGTTCTTGGACCAAGATCCTGCAGCAAGATTTGGTGCAAGGCAGGAGGTGATCCTTGCATTATCTGCTGCATGGCTTCTACTTGTTGTTCTCTGCCTATTGGCATGCAGGAGGGGAAGGGGAAGGTTATCCAGAAATGGAGCCAGTTGAACACCTATAGAGGGATGTAGGAATAGGATTTCCCACCCTCCCTCTCTTTTCTCTTATCTCTACTTGCCTTCTGAGAAGAGAGCTGGCCATGACTAGCCAAGACTCCTCCCTCTGCATTTGCTATGGAATAGTATGTGCAATAAGCCAGCTCCATGTTATTCTGTTCTGTAGATCTCAACACAAAGCAACCATATCCTCTGTGGCTCTAATAGTTTGAAAAGTTTACATGGGCAGTCATAATAACTGAGTAAACACATTAAGCTAGCAAATAAATCTTTGTGAGAGCAGCTGTTAAATGGTTTCCTGCATAATAGTTATTAATGCATTGCTATAATTACATTTCTCATTTTACAGTAAACTCCAAGAAAAAAAAAAGATTTATTAAGCTTTTGGTTCCTTGACAGTAGTATGTTGAATGGCAGTGTAATATTTCCAAATTTGCCAACACACTTTGCACGTATAACTTTTTTTGGAGTTGGACCAAATGGACTCTTTTAAAGCTCTGATAAGTTAATACCACCTTATATTTGTATAGCTGCTTTTTCAAGTTACTTCACTGGGCCATTGCCACTTTTCCTGCTTCTTCTCAAAGGACCCATTTAAGGAAATGTGAGGGATGGATATGGGGGTGGTCTGTCTTCATTTAATAGACAAAAGAAAGAGAAGAATCAAGAGGCCAAGAAACATTTTTCTCCTATTCAACAACTATTTATTCCATATCTCTTCTGTATCAGTCCCTGTTCAGGACTCTAACCCTTGATCAATGTCACCAGCAAGCTTAGGTTAGACCCTAAGACACCTGATGTCCTTTAGGCCTGGGTCCTGCCAGCTGTTTTCTAGAAAATGACACTTCTGAGCTGTGAGGTTTCATGGGTTATTGAATACCTGTCTTTGACTGGTGTCTGACATTTCCCAGGTTAAAAAAGGAGAATTTTATCATAGTGTCACACATCAAGGGCCTCTGCTATAGATGAAGCACCAGAATCACCAGACTCTCAAGCTCTCAATCTGTTCTTGCAAAGGGCTCTCTCAAACCATTCTAATGGACTGAGGCTAATTGGGAGTTTCGTTGGGGAACCTGTTATCCAGCCCTTGCTGCCTTTCTTGGTTAAAACTTTCCACCAGGGTCAAAAGCTACAACAGTGAGAGGCTTTTGTCTTGAGCAAGGCCATTAGATGGTACAGTAACTGCTTTCAGATGCTGCTAATGTGGCCTGGCATTAGTATTGTGACCCAAACGTGAAAGGCTACATGTTACATTACAACCCTGAACCAGCCAGCCTCCAGCCACCAGTGTATTTTAGCAGAGAAAGGAAAGAGGATAGGGTGACATATGAACTAGATGGAACTTAGAAGTAGGTACTGGAAAAGCTTAAGAATGGAGCTTCAGTTTCTAGAGATACTTTTGTAAAATGCATTATCCATGTCAATGTTGATACATTAATATCAGTGATGTAATCATATTATTCCTGGAGTATAACAAACATCTATGTGCATATTATATATGAATATATTGTGACTATGTGTATATTACAAAGTATTAGGTCCAGATTTTTTTAAATTCCTTTGCTGTAAAGGATGCAATCTTCATTAATTTGTTTGACTCCACTAAAAATTAGCGCGGGTCTGAGACAAGACTCTTAGAAAGTTAAAACTCATTTCCTTTCTGGGTGTCAGGGTCCACTATTTAGCCTCCTTTGCTTTGGGAGGCTCTGGGAGTCACCTGGGCTATGAACGCTGGGTTATTCAGGTAAGGTGGAATCTAAACCCAGAGAATAGAAAGTACAATGGAGGTGGGCTACCTGCTTTTTTTGATGTGGTAGGCATCTCTCCCCACGAAATGCTACTCAAAAGTGAGTATCTGTTGGTCAAAATCCTCTGAGGTTCTATGAAATCAGGATTTGAAGAGAAAAATAAAAAGAATGTACTAAAAATGAGGAGATGTAGTTTTGTGGTAAGATGCAGAAAGTTACTGAATCCAACCATGGTTATAAAAATAAGAGGTCATTTAGCCTAAGTTCTAAAATCTCTTATTTTATTAATGTTAACTGAAAAAGCTCTTTTGTTTGTTCAATTTTTAATTGTTTTCTGCTTTCTAAAGAGCTTAAAGGCAAGAGCCCTAAGCATGGAAGCATTGTTTTATTCAAAGGTAGGGAAATAGTATTCTGTGAAATTTCAGTATTTGTTCCCAGCAAATACATTCGTATTCTTTTTTAAAAAATATCTTTATTTTTATTTGTTTATTTTTATATGGTGCTGGGGACCCAACTCAGGGCCTCACACATGTGAGGCAAGCATGCTGCCACTGAGCTACAACCCCAGCCCATTGGTATTCTTTTGCAAAACATATTTGTATAGGTACAAGTAGTATCAGGTCTGTGGAGGTCATACTGGAACTTACTAGGAGATAGAACAATATAGTTCAAGGAAGGGGACCAGAGGAGTTCAGGAAAGATGCATCCCTGCTATCTGCCACGCCCAGCAGCAAGGCTTCTAGGGACCGGGAGAGTCAACTCCTTCCATAAATGGTGCCTTCAACTGCAATAGAAGGAATTTGGCTGACAGGATGTGAGTAGATGATGGGGCTTGTGACTTCCAGGTAATTCTTTCTATGACTTTTATAGTTTATATTTACTTCTGAATATAGCCTGGCATGAAACATTTGTGAATAGAGCTTTGCAGAGTTCTCTGGTAGCTTATCCAGGTATTTGCCATAACCTCTTAAAGCACAGAAATTCAGGAGTGTGGCCATTCCCTTAATTTTTTAAACAAATACAACTCTGTCTTTATTGATTCTGAATTCCTTATAGGAGAATACACTCTCTTAATAATTAAAAGAGCATGGCCAAGTAACCCTATTTTGAGGTCTCTTTGTGGGGATGGACTGTAGATTGTCAAACTTTTGAAGAACATAAGACTATGGTGGGGATGTTTATGTGACATTGTAAGTGGCGCACACTGACAAGTGGCTCAGCTGAGCAATCCCGGGAAGTGAATTGTAGATGAGGTGACTTCCTGGCATCATTGGCTCTTTGGTTGAATGAAGTCTCTACGGAGACGTCATTACCCTCACTACATAAGGAAAGAAGGGGTAGGATTCATTGCCTTTTGGTTTTGATTTTGCTTGTCTTGTATGTGTGTGTGTGTGTGTGTGTGTGTGTGTGTGTGTGTTTCTCCCCTTGCCTTCTGGTGATGGATAATGGTGATGGCAGTTGAGGCCTGTTTTTGATTAGTAAAATGACTAGAAGAAAAATGCTTTTCTGACCCTGTGGAGCCCTGTTTTTTTTTCTATCAAAAGTTTAATGGCCTTGGGTTCCACATTTTTAGCTGAAAAATGAAAGGCTTGTTCTGGGGGGACTATGACTTTTTCTTGAGAGGGACAGTGAAGGGATTACCTGAAATGGTGGCACAGAGTTGGATGAGGATTGCCTTCCCCTTGGGAAAGAGCAACCTAAAGGTAGAGGAAGGACCAGTTCAGGTTGTGCCAGCAAGTGGAGCTCCCTTTGGCAGTGAGATTGTGATATTTCTGAGCACAGATTTTTGTTCCTTAGGAGAGTATCATGCAGAGGTCAAATCTCACTATTGCTGCTGTTACAGGAAAAAGACCATTACACCAAAATAATTCCTAAGCTGTGTGCTATTTCTGCCAGTGATTTTAGACACATTCTGGGAATATTTGGGGCATATACTAATGTATCAAGCACTGTGCTAGGAGGTCAGAATTTTCAAGTACAACCGAAGAACTGAGTGTGGCTCTGGAGCCCTTCTTATGGGTTTGGGGCTGTATTTTAAATAGCAAGATCACATCCTCAAGACTTTTTGTAATAGCTTTTTCTTACTCCTTTCCATGATTATATTCTTGGATTATTTTTTAGTCAGCAGTCTCTTGGTGGTCTGTATTATATTTTTTTCTTTTATAATTGTGTTAAATACAAAACATATAAAATTCACTGGCTGGACCATTCTTAAGTGTTCAGTTATGAGGCTAAGTACATTCACATTGTTGTGCAGCCAGCACCAGTCTTCATTTCCAGAACCTTCTCATCATCTCAAACTGAAACTTTGTACTCATCAAACAATAACTTCCCATCCTCCTTAAAGGTGTTTTAAACCAAACTAGGGTTTGAAACACTCTGGAGAATGCGCTAAAGAGAAATGTCATGATCAAACCATTCATTCACTTTCTCTGTTTGTCAGACATCTGTTAAGCTCCTAACATGTACCACCCTCTCTGTTACACTCTACAGATTTAAAAACAAACAAGGCCCAGACTTTGCTCTAGAAAGTACTAGGGAGAAATATGTGCAATCAAATAAGTACCAGTCTGTGGGACAAAGGGATCAGTGCAAGTGTGGGTGGATGTAACGGGGCACAGCGAGGTGTCAGAAAGTCCAGGCCCACCCTTTACCAGAACTGAAGAGTTATCCAGGTGTTTGCTGGGTGACAGAGGGCCTGGGGCATCCAGAGAGTTGCAGCTGCAGGGTAGAGGCTGTGAGGCACAAAGCACCTGGAAGTAGCATGTGTAAGCCAAGGTGGCCAAGGCAAAGGTGGAGAGCTGGCAGACAGTGTGGGGCCTTGTGGGCCTTGCCCTGTACCCAGACTGCCTCCTGGTAAAGAATTCTTAAGCAGGAGCCAGATTTGTGCTCAAGGATAAATTGCTGTCAGCATCAAGGAAAATTGGAAGGAAACAAGACCGTAGTTAGAGGCAGGCAAGAAGCTTTAAAAGAAATATCTTTATTTTTAAACTGTTGATTTCACTGGAACTTCTGTTTTCCTAGGAAATATTTTTAAGAATATCAGATCCTCCAATATATGTGTTTCTGAGTGTGTAAGTCAGCTTTCCATCACTGTCACAAAATACCTGAGAGAATCCATGTACAGGGAGGAAAAGTATTTTGGCTCATGGTTTCATAGGTTTTAGTCCTTGGTTGGTTGGCTCCATTGCTTCTGGGCCTGTAGTAAGGCAGAATACTCTGACTACACTTTTAAGTGTTTAGTATGAAATCATTTAGTTTTTGCCTTCTTTCGTATTTGAGACTACAGTATTAATGCATCTGTTCAGGGGGCTTGCAGTGAATAGGTAACAAATTGAGAGTCCCCATTTGTTGTCTTCTGACCTAGCCCCATAGGCATCACACCCTGGGAAAATAATTTGTTCCAGCAAGGAGATCTTATTGTCTGCTCCTCTTGGGACAGAGAAGTGATGTCTAATTCTTCTCTGATTGAGGCGCCATTTGCTCTGAACTGATGGATCTTGAAAGAAAAATAAAAGCTGTTAATGATTAAAATGACGACAATTAAAAACCTGCACCCAATTTAGCAGCAAAATGGAGAAAATCATGCATGGAAGAGAGATGAAAAAAAATATAATAAAAAGTCCCCTGTAGAATTTGGGTAACAAATTCTTTTGGGTTGATATTGAAGCCATATTTAAAGTTAGGTAGTCAGTGTAGTTAGATAAATCAGGTCTAATATTGAGTGAAACCTAAAATGGAGGCCATGCTGAGAATGGCTCAGGGAAAACACAGGAGTTGTTTTACAGATCAAGAAACTGTGTTCAGAGAGGTGAACTAACTTGTCCAAGAATACACAGCTACCAAAGGCAAAAACAGAATGTGACTCCAAGTCAGCTTGGCTCTATAACGCATCTTCTTGGCCTTACCAAAGCATTAACAATGGAGTTGCTTCAGTGATTTTTGGATTCCCTTAGAAAAAGAACCTCATATCCCATTAACCATTCCTTTAAGTTATTTTGTCCTTATGAGAAAGGAGCATAATATTATAGAGAGTTGAAAGACATGTAGTGATTTCTTAGAATAACTTTGTGTTCCTGGGAAGAGCTGTGCAAGATGGATAAATGAGTTGAAAGGGTGTAGCTTATTCTGTCCCCACCCTTAGTGACTTACAGTGCATATAAGTACAAACCACGCTAATAAAAGTCCTGATATTTAACACAGCAATTAATTTGACCACAAAATGAATTATCATTTTATGAAGATAGCCCAACTCCCTCAATTAATAAGACAGGACACAGAATAGAAAGCTCAAGAAAGTTGTCCTTGGGACACAGCTTTTCTGTTTGCTGTGTAGCCATGACATTGGACCAGTTTTGGTCTGATTGAGTTGTGTGAATCATCGAGTATGTAGGATCCAAGCCTGCATATTCCTTTCATATTCCCATTGGATTTTTCTAGGAGCAACTCTCCAAGTAGTGAAGTGAAAACACAAATTTGAACAATTATTACCCTATTTAAAGAAAAAGGGGGGCAAGTGCAGGAAACATATCATGTGTTACATCTGACTGCTGCTGTGGGTTAGCAGCCAGCTGGGAGGGAGAGGGAGAACTGGGCTATAGAAAAGCACTTCACGTGCAGAAAGGTCAGATTTATGCAGAACTCCAGCAGATGAAGCTGAGAATAGGGCCTCTAGGGCCCTCGAGTTCCATTTTCACCTTTTCTTCTTGCTAAGCCTTGATACCTTAGGATACTTACATCCACACAAGCCACTTTCTGCAGCATTTAAGAAAACCATTAACCACTTGCTTCTGTTATTCTCACAATATGCATTCTGCCCTTTTCTCTGTACTGCTTTCTCTGTACTGCTTTACCTGCTGGGATTTGAAGGCCTTTGGATTAGAAACCCTAAGGATTATAATGCTTCCCATTATTTGGCCCAAGAAATATCTCTGTTTTTCCTTTTCCTTTTCTTCTTCTTTTTTTCCTCTCCCTTCTTTGGGAATAAACAAAAGCCAGAGATGGATTTTTTTTTTGTTCTCTAAGACTCATTTATAGAGTCTAAATGGGGAAATATTTCACCTTTGGAAATATTCTGTGTTTTCTGAAGCTTAATACCCTCTGAGATGCATGGGATGGTATGAAAAGTTCAAATACAAACAGTGCTGGCCAATTCCTTTGTGAAGGACATTAACTGAAGAGCTATTATTTCTTCCAGGCTCCAGTGCTGAACATAGAAATTCAGGCCTAGTTTAATATAATGAGGTGGAGGAGATAAACAGTACATCCATGTTACCCTTTGAATCTGTCTCTTCTCCCTCTTACTGTAGCCAGAGAAGAGTGAGCAATCTGTGAAGCAGTTTCCATTATGAGGTTTTCTGTGGGTAACCATGGACTCAGCTCTGGTCATATGGAGTAAAAGGGAGATTTACTAGCTTATAGTAAGAGCTAATGGAATCCATAAGTGGCCAAAGAACAAACCTTAGAAAATAGAAAGAACCAAGACAGATTTAAGGGCCAAGATATGAGAAACAGCATCTGATGTGAGAGAGATCAAAAGAGCTAGAAGGCCTCTGTAGTTCAGGCTCTGGGAAGGAAGAGGGAAGAGTCGGTCTAGTAAATGAAAAGCACTTCCCATCCCACCAAGAGCCCCCATAATAAGAATTCTGGCAAAACAGGAGAGAGAGCCAGGTTGTAGATAGGCACAAAATAAAATCAAAATACACAGAAAAGCTGGACAGTGACCTGGGAAGGAAAGTATATAACTTAAATGTCTTTTTGACTATTCTTGCTGAGACTCAACTTTTGAACTCACATCTGAATTAGTTGTTTTGGTTTTTGGTGCTGGGGATTGAACCTTAGCATCTGATTTTGTTTTCAGAAAAGTCCTCAGATAGTTGTTCCTGTAGCTTCAGAATCTCAAATTGTGTTCAGTTCAGAACAACTTTCCCAAATGACCTAAGTAAAAACATAAGGCTTTGTTATGGAAACAACCCTATAAGTTCGTTGACATGATACATAGAGTCAAAGTCAAACAAAGGCTTCCAGCTCCATAAAACTGTATTAGAGTTAAATTGACTAATGTGTCAAAATTATCAAAGTAAGGTGTATGTGAAAACAAAACTTTGGAGAAAATTTGACAAGGGTGTTAGCTACTCTGATTATCCATTCAGAACATCCTCAGAACAATATGCATTTCTGATTTAAAATTAAATGATTGAAGTCAATGTGTCTAGCCAAACAGAAATTTTTACTTTCTTACTGCCTTAAGAAAGCAAACTGAAATTGTCAACCACATATTCTGTTATTTATGAAGGGTTATATCAAAAAGCTATCTGCATATATTCAGTCAATTTTAATCTTCTATTGGTGGGTTATTCTGATAAGTGCATGAATTGTAGATATGCATTTTTATCTGTAAGAAAAGCTGTAGCAATATAGTTTACTGTGAAGATCTGTCTATGTGTGTATGTTTTGGAAGGGTAAAATGATTCAAACATCACAGAAATATCATTCATGTTAATAAAAAGATGCATAAATATATATCAAGCTCAAAATTTGTTTAATTAAATGAGTCTTTTCCTGGGAAAATATTACTCAGCTTTGTTTTCAAATGCATACAAAATGTCAACTTTAAAAAATGACATATTCATCTAGTATACAACCAATGTGAATTATCACTAATATAAGTAATTTGTAGACAATGGAAAGCCCTACAATAAATAACTGGGTCATTTCCTTTTAACAGAGCAATTTTTCATAGGGAAGTTTCGAATTTCTTAAGGGTTCCAAATTATTTCATTTAACCACAAAGAATTGTGTGGTTGGGAATGGATTCTATTTTTCAGATTCTTCAGTGTCCAAATATTGGATGTTTCCTCTTTTACATCATGATGTTGTAGATTTTAGATTCGCTTCTGTGTGTGAGAGACTGGTGGAGTGGGTACCACATGTACACTTTGTGTACATATAAAGGATTGAAAATTCTTGTGTTATCTGAGCAATGCAGGGTGCTCTAAGTTGGGCACCTGAGATTTTGTTTGTTTTATTGGTTTCTTTTCTCTGAAAATCCAACCCATAGTACTAATTTTAAAACATCTTTTTCTTCTTGGAATATGATTTCAAAGGTTTTTAGAGTGAAAGCAAAATACTTCACCCTGTGCTTACAGCATCCACATTTATCTTGTTATAAATTTGGAGTTGGAAATTTGGGTGTGAAAGCTTCTGCATCTCACATTTTTGTCTTGATAATATATTTAATTATATATGGCAGAGCAGGGGAAGATAGTTCCTGAACTATCTTAATTAATAGAAATTTCTTTGTTGCTAGCTTTATAGTTAACCGAGGAGTAAAGTGCAGTTTTGGAGGCTCATGTTCTTCTATGTTTTATTCTGATTACAAAAGAAGACATAAAAGGTAAAATGTGAACTAGTTCTGTTAGGTTTTAAAGTCCTAGCAAAGCAGAGAAACCACACATATCTCAATCTTGAGAAATAAGTGTATTTCTCTATGACTTAACAGAGCACATTGGCACAGAGCACAAAATGATATTATTATGTGCAAAATTAGAGTGATTACATGTCTGTTATACATATATGATGTGTATGTATGTTTATTTTCAAGTACTATACAGTACCAATAAAATCTTATCATCTATAAAAAAAGTAAAATGATATTTAGCTTAATCTCAGAACCAGTGATTGCCTGCAATGTAACAGAAAAACATCCCTTACAACATCCCTTGATGACTTTTCTGTCCAAAGAGCAGCCATATAGCTAGTTGGTTCAGAAGAAACAGAAGTAGTGTTCTTAATTTAAAAGTGTCATGCTTGTGGGGTATGGTGGTGTATGCCTGTTATCCCAGCAACTTGGGAGGCTGATGGCAGGAGGATCACAAGTTCAAAGCTAGCCTCAGCAACTTAGGCATAAGCAACTTAGTGAGAGCCTTTCCCTAAATAAAGAAATGGAAAAGGCTTGGGATATGGCTCAGTGATTAAGTAATCCTGAGTTTAATCCCTGGTAACCAAAAAGAGTAATACTTTACTGTAAAAGTATGAAATGCAGGAAACAGTAATTCAGCCAGATGTCAAAACACTAATTAGGCTTCATTGACCTCTTTTATTGTTATGTTTTTATTGTATTTTAAAATATATGTATACAGTAAGCATTTTTAGAGAGAATATCCAACAATCTTCTTTGGTCTTGAATTTAGCTGACTAAAGCTGCTGGTGTTTGAAATTTTTTTCCTCCTTTCCATAAAAGGGACTTTGTTTTCCTAAAACTTTTTTTTTTGGTTCTAGTCTAGTGTTGGAATTTAATGAAGACTAGAACCAAAAAAAAAAAAAAAAAGTTTCTATGGGTGCTCAGGTCTTAGTTCATTGGCTTTGTTATGTTTATCATTGAATGACTTTAATCATTCTAAACAACTATAAATGACTTTACATGCACAGTAGCAAGGACTGACTTGAATATGCAAATGCAGAAGTCTTGAAGGGACTACTATTTTTTTATAATGATCAACTGGTTTCTGAGACAGAGGGAGAGAATGAGACACAGAGAGAGAATTGGATGTACTTTATCTTCCAGAATTGCAAATCTACCAATAGTGACGCTAAAATACTGCTACAATATTAAGAATGAGTACTTCAGATCAAAATAACAATGAACAAAAAAGCAAATTTCAGCTAATGATCTTATAGATGGTGAGAGCAGAAAAAGAGAACCTGAGACACACACACACACACACACACACACACACACACACACACATATATATATATAATTTTGAAAATTTTGAAAGCCAGAATAACCAGGTATCTCACCAAAGTTTACACTTAGACACTGAAGTTACCAAGAATCCATTAAACTTAGTTGCTAGGGTTCATATACTTCTGGGATTCACCCATTGAAAGGAAAGCAGATCTTTTAAGAAAATGTAGCTGTGTTTCACTTTGGGACAAAGATTCCTTTTAGAATTTGAAATCCTAAAAGAAGTAACAAGCTGAACTTTGAGTCAGGTCAGACTTGAGTAGGGTAAGGGAGAAAACTGTCCTAACAAGTGGTGACAGCTGGTATCGAATTTCAGACACAAGATAAAAAGTGACTTGTTGCTTTCTGCAGCGGCATGGGGCTCTGGGTGCCAAGTGTGATTGGTCCATGGAGGACAGCATTTGATTAAGAGGTTGGAAGGAACTTCAGGGTTCAAGAGGATGGCTGACCATGTAATGAGATGGAACTTGGTGTCATTTATTTATTTCACAAATACTTGACATGTTCCAAGTGAATAGGGGGGACAAACCCAAACAAGACAAGTGATATTTATGCTCTCATGGGACTTGCATTCTTATATTACAGTATTAAAAAATTGAAAATAAGTAAATATATATAAAAAAATCATTACTCATTGTGTAAAAAAAATACCAAGAAAAAACATATCATGTGATAGAATATAGTAATGATTGGGGAAGGGTGAAGGAAGACAGAGGCAATTAAAGAAAAAGGATAGTCACAGAGGATGTGTTGAGGAAGTGACACTTAACCAAGACTCACAGGATAGGAATGAGTCAACCATGGAGAGCTGAGAGTGAAGGGCTTCAGGCCAAAGCAACAGGAAATGCTCAGGTGGGAAAAGGGCCAGTGAGTCCGGAATGCAGGAGAGTGACCTGAAGTGGACATAACATCTGGGTACAAACCAGATTATACAGGGCCATGTGGGCCAGGTAACAGACTTGGTTATTCTCAGTGCAATGCACCTTTGAAAAAGAGGCTGGGAATGACCAGTTATGCATTTGTGTAAGGACTCTCTATCTGCTGTGTGGGCAGTGGATAAGAGGGGGTGAAAGGTGGCTGGAAGCCCAGTTAGAAGAGGGTATTGCACTTCTCCCCAGCTGGGAGATATGGTGGTCTTGCCTGGGGTTCTGGAATTTGAGATGGAAGAAAATGGACATATTCAGATCATGTTTTGGAAACAGAACCAATGGACATTTGGACTATTGTATACTCCTAACTAGTTGAACCAGGACATTGCCCTTAAATGGTTTTATGAAACTTTTCTTTTTTTCCAAAGTTTTATGTGTTATTGGTCCATGGAGCAGAGCACTTGATTAAGAGGGTGGAAGCAACTGCAGGGTTCCAGATGATGGCTGACCTTGTAATGTGAATTGCATAATTCTTTAATGTCACACATACAAAAATAGGAGAAAAGTAAGTGAAATATGGAAATACTGATCTAGTTTTGATTTTGTCTCCTTGGCATGGCTGGTGGTGTATCTCCACTATAATTCTACCTTTTAGTTTTAAGGATAAGAAAAAAACATGACTTTATGAAGTCATTGTAGAATGGTTTCATTTCAATGTTAAGTCAGACTTTGTCCTCCCAGTCTCTTCTGTCCCAAGACAGAATAATCCCAGTGATTTGCATTGTTTTGGATGAAACACCAGTGGTGGGAACCCCGGAGTCATGGGACTAGATCCACTCAAAGTCAAGGTCTGTGTGGTAAGGCAGGAAGGTTCCCATGAAGATACAAACCTAGTTTGTTGTTGTTGTTATTTTTTAATAAATAACATTATTCTGGATTTGTCCAAAAGCCAAAGCAAGTGATTTTGTTTGCACATGGTACAGGTGAAGAATTTCACAGTTTCAAACAATGAGTTATAACCACACTGCTTGACTGCAGAAAGCTTTGCAGTTTGACGCTATACCTGACAGTCCACTTGGGCTGCTTGTTAAGGATGGGGCAGCACTCTGAGAAAAGAGAGGGGTCTCAAATCTGTTATTGTGAGAAACCTCAATTTTTGCTCTTGATGTTTATTCAAGCAGAATTTTTAACAAACACAACTACTAGTCATGGAGTACTGCTATTGTGTGAAGCACTGAAAAGACTCTCATTCAAGAAATAAACTTTTGCATCTTCTGCATCTTAGGCAGTCTCTGGGGAGAGATGAGGCAGAGATCCTACTTTCTATGAGATTTCCTAATAGGTGTTGGCATGAAATAAATATGCAATTCTGTCAGGTGAAGCCAATGAGATAATTTGAATGGAAGGAAGGGTTGGGTCCTAATGAGGCATTCATAAAGGAATCAGGGAGGAATGATAGCATAAAATTTTAGAATTCCAGTGTTAGCAGGATGACTGGAGGCATAGAAGCTGCATTGTTAACTGCTGTCTCAAAAATCCTTATTGCTTTGGTCAGAATCCCCTTGGGTGATCTTGCACATGTCCCTTCACCCTCCTAGGTCTCATCTGTAAAATGAACATTATTATCTCTCTCTCCTGGTGTGCTTATGAGAGTAAACATATAATATGTGCATCATGCAGTTCCGGGTACCGTGATAGCTATCATTGTTTTTATTGTTCTAGCCTGATTTTATCTGATACAGTGTTAACATGATGCTGTCTGACACTTCTCCTAGAATACCTGCAGTGCCAGGTATTTCCTCTCCGAGGTCTTTCAATTTATGAATCAGTTCAGGTGTTAAAAGTTTTTAAATGGTAGACAGATTAATTATCAAGAGGTAGAGGGGAAGGGAGAGCCTTCCATGTTGGAAGATCTGAATGAGCAATAGCAGCACATGATTCCTGTTTGATTGCACTATTGGATTTTAGGCACAGTGAGAGATGAGATGAGAAGACAAGGGAAGTTGCACTGGTACCTCAGAGGCCCTAAGTACTAGAGTCAGTAGACAGATCTAATCATTCCACTATGTGGTGGGACCATTCTTTCATATTACTCAGGAGAAGTATGTGATCAGGTAAGAAAACAAGTGGTGAGTTAATAGAATATTCACTTGGGACTGTCCTAAGAAACAGCAGCTAGATTGTTGCCCAATGAGCACTATGTTGATAAGAAGATTGGTGTGCCCTTTGTGTATTGCTACCCTGGGATCCTAGGGCAATTCCTAACTCATTCTCTTCAGACCAGGAACAGACTTCTTCTTCATAAGTTTCCATGTACATTATCCACCCTCCTTTTGGAGGACTGGTCAATTTCCCAGACCATAAAATGTTGGATTATGTATAGGAGATAACTCAAGTTCTTCCATTGTTTCTCTACCCTAAAATCATACCCTCTAGTGTTCTCCTGATCCTTCCTCACCCTGAGCTATCCTAGTCTCTGGGGTCTAAAACCATTTGCTTGATAAACAGGCTATGAAATATTGTACTCTGCATTTAGCCAGCACTTTATTTTTGGATCAGCATATCTGCTTCAGTTTGAATTGGGGAAAGGAAGGGAGCCACACAGACACAAAACAGAAACCTGCCACTTGACTGTCAGTGAGAAAAGAAGACATGTAGAAAATAAACTGACAAGTACATGATTCCTTCCAGGTGTATATATAATCCCTGGTCATCTTATTCTTCCTGAAGTCAGCTGCCTGGGAAAGTAGCTTGGAGAAAATATAACAGAAGCCAGAGTGGGAGGCAAGTGTCCTAGGACATAACCGAGACTGTAGTGATGACTCAGTTATATTTTGGACAAAATCAGTAAACTTCTGCTGGACTTGACTTTCAATTTTTAAAATAAAGTACTTGCACCAGATTACCTAGCTCAAGTGGGCCTCTGCAGAACTGACAAACTGTGATTTCTGCCTTTCTCAGCCCATGAGAGATTTATCTTTGGTTCTTCAACATGCACACAAGGCTGATTATCTAGAAAAAACATCTGTATTGAAATAGCTGAGAGGAGAATTGGATTTGCTCCCTGTAGTCCGGGCTTTCCCTCTGTGTGCTTGGCCTTCTTGTAAACAAATAGCCTTTCTCCTGAGCAAGGCTCATTTGTAATATGCAGTTTCCTAATCAGAAGAGGAAGAGTATGCATAAAAAATAATTTCTTGAGGTTTGATTCAGTGTTTGCTTTCTATGGTGTTATATTTAGCCACATTTTAAGCTCTCTGGCTTCCTTTAAAATGCACATGGGAGGGAAATGAAGGGAAGCAATTGGAAAACAATAGAGAAAATATTTAGTACAAATAGAGAAAGGCTTGGTGAAACCTACAAATATTTGGGAAATACTTCAAGAATTTCTACAGAGCCTTCCACATACCACCTGTTCTTCTCATTTGGGGTATAAATGGGATGTGTGCCACTGCTTTCAAAGCTATCAAGAACTTTAGAAGTTTTGCCTCCAAGGTGATGTATAAAATGTACCATCCTCCGGGTTGCCTATCAGTACACCCTGTTTCAGACCTTTTTGAAAATAAGCCTTCTCCTTGCACCTTTTTTACTTCCTTCTTCACAATTGCCCAGCTAAGCTAATGAAGCCCATTTGGTGTTACATGCATTCAAAGTACTCATCTGCATGAAAGCTACTGCCCCTTAATTATGTAAAGCAGATAATAAAAAATAATTTCCTGCCTCTAATAGGGATCAAGACTCTAGGGCTGAATCCTGAAATTTAAGCGCATTTACAGCCATCCTTTTATGCTCATAATCATTTGCTGAACTTGCACCACTTTGGGCTTCCTGCTGATTCTTTCTTCGGTGTCATTTTTCTCCATTGCTCTTCGTTGTCTGCACTGGTGGTGCAACATGAGTGGCACCCAGCTACCTCTCTGTTCACTCAGTAAAAGGAGTATTCCAAGTTAGGAATCACAGTGGAGGGAAATGTGATGTGGCTTTCGTATGCACTTCCCTTTCACAGGAGTCTTATTACGTTTTGACAGGTGTCTGACTCGAGATGTTGTCAGAACCTGGATTTAACCTTGCAGTGCCACCTTCAATTAGGGTGTCTGTGGATAGTGAACAAGGAAACGGATTTGAGTAGCTGATGCCTTGACATTTTTGTATCTAATTTCATTTCTGTTCCAGATGCTCTGCTTGTATGCGCACTTTTTTTTTTCAGGTGTGACAAAAATAGGTGGGCTTTGTCACTAGAACTGTGAGTTTGATGAGTTGTTCTTGTAAAGGAAGTTGGATGAAACAGAGCTGTCATCCTAAAATATATTCAGTGGAAGGCAGATCTGCTATTGTTTTGATACCTTCACATGTAATAGGGTTTTAATTTATCATAAATGTCTAGACTGCCGATAGCAATGAAACTCATTAGACATTGTTTGCAAAATATACAAAACGTAAGTAAGTGCTTGAGAGCTTAAGATAAGGAAAATGCTACTAGTGGGTACCCTCCTTTAGAAACTGTGCTCTGGGTTAGTCAAGATGTTTGAGAAGTCTGTATTGTGTTTCTCATTGCCAAGCCTCAGTATGATTATTTGGGGTTTTCTGGTTTGGGAGGGCAGGGGAGACCCATCTATTCAGCTCTGATGAGCAAAATAGGTATGATTCTCACCCTAGAAACATACAGAGTTTGCACAAATAAGAAAATCTCATGGTTCTTGCAGTAGCTGGAGCTGGATTTTTTTTTAAATACACATGAAGCATTGAAGCAGATGAGAGCAGATAGTACAGAATACTGCTCTCCTCCCAGAGATATCCGGGTCCTAATCCCTGGGAACTATGAATATGTTTTCTTACATGAAATGTGGAATTGAGATTGTAGATGAAATTGAGGTTGCTCAAGATAATAGGAATATTAGCTTGGACTACTCAGGTGAGCCCAGTGTAATTGCAAGGGGCCTCAAGGGGGGAGAAAGAAGGAGAAGAGGTCTGAGTGACTCCACCAGAGGACTCTAGCTACCACTCCCACTGGAAAAGACACATGATCTATTTTATCCTTCCTGCTCCCTGAGATTATATGATAAAATTAGTTGTGATCAGTTATTTTCACTCTGAGTACCCATATTTTTATTTACTTACAAAGCTCTTTTGCTCATAGTACATGTTACTATCATTGTTTTTATTATTATTTTGGTCTTCCTGCTATTCAAAATTCTAGGTCCATTTTGTTGGACTTGAGATGAATTTGCCAGTTTGGGTTCTCCTTTCCATTCCATTTGATTATTTTAATCTTATTCTGATAGTTTCTTGTTAATTTTTCTTTTAATAAAAGCATCCTTGGTTTCAGACATAAAGAAAAGCACCTCTGAATTCAATTCATGTAGAAATGTTGCTACATTTTACAGTGATTTTAGTTTGAAGTCAGGCCTCCGTATGGAAATTGTGTGTACTCAAACCATTACACTGAAATCTTTTACATCATTCCTAAAGTATCACATAGATATTGTCACTTTCTCTCTCAATTCCGTCTAGTCTTTGTTTGGAACAGATCACCATCTTTGAGTTAACCAAATGGAAAGGTTGACTTATATTATGAGGCCATGTTGACTGTAGATATTTATGCATCAAAACTCACATGGCACCAAATAGGAATAATTAAATTAGTGTAAACTAATCACATTTATGAAACAAATATACTGTGTAAACACTTACTCATTTGTATTCACTTAATAGTAATGTATTGAACATCTACTGCTTCCTGGGCATAGCTTCTGATAAGAATGACTTTTATTTGATTCCATGTGTATTTACGGACATGTTTTTCATTGTAGTTTTCTTTAAAAATACCTTTGCCATTTATGTAAGTCACCAATGTTGGGGATTGTGAGTAATAGTTACCCAAGGGCAGATGCTAACTTGGTAGGCAGGTTGGAGGGACCATGGTTAATATACAAAGCAACTCAATTCTCTTTAGTGCATGGGAGGCCTCAGAGAGGAATGTTCTATGCTAGATCACATGTAGTACTCACCTCCTTACCCAACTCCTGATCACCCCAGGAACAAATAAATTATAGCCATTTGTTCAATAGACATTAGATTCTAGAATCTGGCCAGGGGCATTTAAGTGAAATTTTGGCAACAACTACAGAAAGATTTTCACTTTCTTATCAAAAAACAAAATCCTTCCCTGGATTGTGGGTATGGCTCACTGGTAGAATGTACAAGGCCCTAAATTCAGTCTCCAGCATGACACACAAAAAGCAAAAATGCAAAGTAATGTGCTTCCTATTAATCTATCCTCAAAGCATTTTTAAAAATCCATCAGATCAGAAGCTGAGATGGGTGCTATGATTTGAATGTTTCCCCCAAAGTTCATATATTAGAAGGTTAATCCCCAAGGCAATAGTGTTGACAGGTGGCTAGGTCATGGGGGCTCTTCCCTCATGAATGGATTAAAGCCTTTTTCTCAAAATGTGTTTATTGTAAAAGTGTGTTCTGATCCTCATGTGTTTCTTGCATATGCTATGCCTTTTACCATGATTTGATGCAGCAAGGATCCCCTCCCTAGAGAACTCTTATGTTGGCCCTTTTAGCCTCCAAATTGTGAGCCAAATAAATTTATGTTCATTATAAATTATCCAATCTTTGGTACAATCATGTGCCATGTAATACTGTTCTGGAATGGTCCAAGATTATATTGCCTAGTAATGTAGCCATAATTGATTTGGGCAAGTACACTACGATGTTCACACAACAATGGACTCACCTCAACATATGTCTCAGAATGTACTATATCATTATGGGACCTAAGATTGTATTTTGTTAGAGCAAAATAAAATGGACTGAGGTAAGAACTTTAGCAAAGTTCAGAGAGAGTGAGTATTTGAGAATAAAAAGTTTTGCTTGCCTAATCCTGCCTGCTTCTTTAGGCCTGTGAGCATCAACACTGTCTCTTTTGAATAGTTTGCATTTACCAAACAAGCTTTATAAGGTGAGGGGCTGTAGAACATTGACTTCCCAAGAAAGAACTATCTATGTCTGCATTAGTGAACTGGAGCCAAGAGGTTTGCCATTCTGGACTGCATGGTAAATCAGTCCTTAAATATGATAAGATTATATTTTTAAATCTTTTCTGTCATGTTTTACCTTTCAATCTTGCTTGGATCACTGATTTCCTTCAGTTATGTCTTAAGGACTTTACCCTGAGCATCAGGTTCAGAAAGTTGTTCTTCTCACAGTAGGTCAGCAGGCCATGGCTTCTAAGAAGACAGAATGCTTGTTTCTCATATCTGTTTGACCCAAAGCCTTTGTGGCTTGATTGGCAGCACATATCCTCTGAATCAAGAGTCAGAGCCGCCCATCAAAGATACACCTTTCTCACACATAAGCTCTCATCTATCCAAGACCCCAGCATGTCACTCTGTTGGTAGAGAGCAAAGCCAGGATTGTCACTTCACATCATTGGTCATTCGAAGAGGCTCTTTCCCTTCTATTACTCATGGGTGTCAGAAGAAGAAAGAGAACACTGGAGAGGTATAATATGTTGTGGCACTTCAAAGGTGATTACTTTTTCTTCCTATCAATCATGTAAAGAAAATTCTCCTAGCTCACTGGATAATCCTGTTTTTCCTTTGAAGAAGAGAGACTGACTTTCTACAAAATGAGCCATTGAATTAACACTGTCATTACTGACTTTTGAATTCATTAGGGCTTATTTACCATCCCCAAGCTGTACTACAGTTTGAAAATGATTTCTCCTGTGAAGAGGGGGATGACATTTTTGCAGAAAATAAATTACAGATTGATTCTCTTTGGCTGGGTAGTTAATGAAGGGTTAACTTGGCTTTGAGAGTTAAATTCTACAATACCTTATAGACCTTATGTGTGTTTGTCAGTCCATGGTCACATTCTCCTATTTTTTTTAATACTGGGGATTTAATCCAGGTGTGATTTACCACTGAGCCTCATCCCCAGCCTTTCATATTGTTTATTTTGACACAGGGTCTCAGTTGCTTAGGGCCTTCCTACATTGCTGAGGTTGGCTTTGATTTTGAGATCCTCCTGACTCAGCCTCCTGAGTCACTGGGATTACAGGTGTGCACTATTGCACTCAGTCACATTCTCCTTTTCAAAGGTGATATTTTGGCTCTAGATCAAGAAGGAACACTTTTCCTTGCATTAAGAATTAAGTGTTAAGAACTGAGGATGTGGTTCAATGTTATAGAGTTATTCTAGAATGAAGAAGACCCTGAGCTTGAACCCTAGCACCACAAAACAACAAAATAATTCATCATTTATAAAAACAAGAAAAATTCATAGTTCATATATGTCAACCAGTGATAGCAGTGCTTGCACACAGTAAGATATGAGAATTATTCATTTGCAACCATTTGTGTGCATGTTGTCAACCTTTCATTTGTAGACTGCTGTGGTTTGATATTCATGTCCCCTCCCAAATGCATGTTGAAACATAATCCTAGTGCAATAGTATTAGGAAATATGGCCTTTGAGGAGTAATTTTAGGTCCTGAGGACTCTGCCTTTTAGAATGGATTATTATTCTTCAGAAAGGGGCTGAAGGAAATTAGTCAGGCTCCCTCTTTTCCATTTGTTGCTCTGTGCCATATGAGGTCCCAGCTTATCCATTCCCTTGGATAGATATACCAGCATTAAAGCAGAAGAAGGCCTTCATCAAACATTTAAGGCAGCACATACACATGGGTTTTGGATTTATAAGCTTCTAGAACTTAGGGAAACAAATTTCTATTGTTTATAAATTACCTGTTCTCAGGTTTTTTGTTGTTGTAGCAGAAAGGAATCAAGAAATTGGAGAAGCCTTTCACCTCTTCTATAATATGATGAGACTCATTTTTTTTGAGGGGGGGGGTGTCAAGACCTTGCCTTTATTATTTGGATTTATGACTCAAGGCCATCTAGAAAAATAAATATTTATTTAAGGTAAATATATACTGGTACCTAATGGAAGCCTAAGGAAAAAATGTAGCAGGGCCTTTGAAAGAACCTAGACCTCAAAACTCATGCAGAAATGGACAAAATGATCTTTTCATCTTCTCTCTGCATGTTTGAACTATTAATTTCTCTATTAGGGCCTTTGGCTCCCTCTTTTGAGTTAACGTGTTGAAAAATTCAGACCACTTTATTTTCTCCCCTTGTTTTAAACATCTGAGGAGGAAATACTGTTCCATATGGCATCAACTGTCCAAACCCAATGTTATATTACACAAACATGGTTGTAGGGAATCTATCCCTTTGGAAAGGGCCAACCAATTCCAAAGAAGGTGTTGGGTAGATAACTCAAAAAAATAGTACTTCCATCTCATAGAAGAGAATACATGGTCCCTGCCTTTATTTTCTCAGAAGGGAGAGTTCTAAAAGGAGAGGCCTGAAATATAGCAGTAAGATCATGACATCCAGAATCATTGGGATCTATGTAGAAAGTTAGCCAAGGAGGACTCCTCAATGCCTCTCATAACTGAATTTCTATCCCAGTCTCTTTAAAACAGCTGTTGTGATTGTGTGTCCATAATTACTTGAAGAAAATTGTAGGTAGACGGTATGCAAGGTGCGACACACCTATATACTGAGTCTAATCTCCTCACATGTCAATGCCAATCATCCTTCCATATGTCATATTTCAATATTCACTGACACAGATTTTATATTCCAGTAAAATGGGTATGGCATTCAATAAATAATTTAGTATAAGAATTTTATCATATATACTCCAAATGTTGAAATTCTAATTGTTTCAGTAGTGCCTTTTATCCTACCTACATCCTACGTTCCATGAATTCCCCACCTAGTTTAGTGTCTACTCTAGGTATGGAATGAATGAATGAGTGATTGCTTAACCATAGAAAACTTATGTGGGAACTAGAGGAAATGAGTTAATGAAAGTCTTCTGGCACGTATAAAACCGTAATCTGATTTTCCCCATATTTTAATATAAAAAACCTTTATTTGCTCATATTAACAAATTCAAAGACTATAAAAGAATGCAAAATGACAAAGTTATTTTTTTTTCCTTTCCATTCCTAATTCCATATTGCAGAAGTAAGTCCTGGAATCTTAGTGCAGATTGAATATTCCTTTTCCAAAATGTACATGGCCACGACTGTTTCAGTTTGAGAGTCATATACTTTGGAATATTTGCATAGACTTTGCTGGTTGAGCATTCCTAACCCAAAAATTAAAAATCTGAGATGTCCCCAAATTGGCACCTTTTGAGTGTTATATCTCTGCTCAAAAAAATTTAGATTCAGTATCATTTCAGTTTTAACATTGTCAGATTAGGGGTGGATGCTAGCCCATTATTTTTTATATAATGTTACAAACCTATTAATGCAATGTTATTAATTTATTTATTTTTTTTGATTTTTTTAAAAAATGCTATAACAATGTGATTTTTTTCAACCTCCTGTTATCACAAAGAGGACCACAGACTTAAATTGATGCTGAGAGACAGGAGTTACTGATAGTACATCAGAGATCAGCCTTTTTATTATTAGCAGCTTTTTACCTTTTGCCTAAGGATGATTTGTGCTGGGGTTGGTGAACAATAGCCTGAGAGCCAAATCTAGCCCACTACCTGTGTTTGTAAATAAAACTTTATTGGAACATAACCATAAGTATTCATTTATGCATTGTCTGTAATGATTTTCATGCTGTAATGGCAAAATTGAGTTGTTGACTCAGAGACCATAAGTTTTGAAAAATGTCAAATATGTGCTCTCTAGCTCTTAAAGTTTTCTGATTCTTTGTATGGGTTATGAGGGACCAGTCCATCTCTGTTCTGTGGGCCCAGGCAGGCTCCAATACCAGAGATGATGCAGTGGACTGAGCCAGTTTGTTGAGGCATTAAAATCACATAGTTCCTGTGGATATTAGAGTTTCCTCTTTCTTTTGGCAAACTTTTGACAAGTGATATAGGTAACTGGAAAGAAGACAGATAAGATAGCTGGCATGTGTACTTGTTATTACTGTAGTTTCTCTAACTAGGATTCTGTTTATATGTCTCACACAGGTATCCACATAGCCCCTCCACACCCACTTCTGTTTGTTTAAATGGCATTTTCTTAGTTTGTTACAAGATATTAGTAAACCACAGCATAGTTACACCAGAGCCCATATTTATTAACCTCTCAGTTAAATAGGATAATGTAGGAAGTGTACAGTCCTGAATTTCCCAGTTGGAATCCATCCACTGTTAATATTAGGATAGGATATGCTGGTATCTCCATGAAGATATTAATGATTAGCCAGAAGTTCCTTAATCGGAGCCTTATTACAATGAAGAGCATTAGGCTCAATTGATTCTTACTAGCAGGTAAAGACACTTATAAGGATCTCTTATGCAGATATTTTATTTACCTAAAACTAGATCTATGTCAAAATGTTTTTATGTTTAGTGAGTTGATTTGGAATCTATTTCTTTTGAATTTGAACTGTCTTTCAGTTTTTTTTCCTATTTTAGCAAAAGACCTCATACCCCCAAACACAATCCTTAATCATAAGCATTGTTGGAAAGCAGATTTTGCTATTATTTTTTACTTTCTAAAAATCACAGATAGTACCTCAGGAAAGTGTCTACAGCTACCTTCACATACATATGGGCACACATATACATATGTATATGTAATTATGTATTATATATACTTTGTAGTTATATATGTGTGTGTGTGTATATATATATATGTGTGTGTGTGTGTGTAATTTTATGTATATACATGTGCATGTATTTATGTATATTTATGTATGTGTATTTAGTTAAGTTTCAATCCTCTATTACCTGTGTTATTTTTATTTTTAATTTTTGCTTATCCACATTTTGAACTTTAAAATGGTGGAGAATCACATTGAAATAGAAGTGTTTTCCTTCGTTTAAAATTAAATATTGCAAGTTAACCTGGATTGAGTTATCAACATTATTCATTAAAATGATGACAGTAAATGATAATTTACAATGTTTAAAACATATTGGAAAGGAAAAAGTCTGTAATTAGCACATTTTTACAGTAACTTTTTAATAGTATAATTCTGTTTAACATTCTTGGGCACTTTTGTAGAGGTCACAAGTGATGAAAATCCATGTCCCTCCCCTCATCCATTTTTTACTATTCACATGAATCATTTGGACTTTGACAAGGACTAGGGTTCTGGTTACCCAGGAAGTTAGCATGAGTCAGAGTAACTTGGCAGTTGCTGATGAAACTAAAAACTCACCACTTATTTTCTTCCTACACATCTTTTTTGTTCATTTGGAATTAATATTTTTTTTCAAAAAAAAAGGAAAAATTAGAAGGTGGGGGAAGAAAGGGTTCTCAGGAGAGGGGTGTGACAGGAGTGACTGGAAGCAAAAAGGAGGGAAGAGAAAGATGGCAGAGGGCTGGGACCAGGAGCAGCTGGAGGAGCAGGGAGCAGAGGGTGGATCTGCAAAGGGAAGGACTATTTTTATTATAGTCTTCTGTAAAAGCGAAAAATCAACCCCTGTTCTAAAGAAGCCCCTACTCACAGCTTTCATCCACCCCTCTGGAACATGTAATGTTATTGTTCAGAAATTTAACAGGTCCCATTTAAAAGCAGATATGAGAAGCCTGTTCCCTGTTCCTTCTGCAGAGCAGTATTATCTGCATCCTGCAAGAGACTTCCAGTGCTCCCCAACTGCCTGCAATAGTAATGCCCATAGTTGCATTACCCTATTTTATTTTTATTACTTTTTATACAACTTGAACACAGATTATATGTGTGTGTGTGTATATATAAATATATATGTGTATATATCACATATAATACATATATATCCCATATTTTATAAGTGGATTAATTATATTTATATATAATGGAAAAAAATTGTTGTATTTGTATATGGACACAATATAATAACATAATTTGGTTAATATTGTTTTCCAATATTTCCCTGCGTCCCTCTTCCCTATCCTTGGTCCCTTTTCCCTACTCTGTTGGTCTTTGATTTTCATGAAAATCCCTATAGGTATATTCACACACACACACACACACACACACACACACAGTGGGGTGAGTGAGAGAGAGAGAGAGAGAGATCACATTTTCTTTATTCATTCATCCATTGATAGACAACTAGGCTGCTTCCTTAGTTTGACTCTTGTGAATTGTGCTGCTAAACATGGGTTTGGATGTATAGCTATGGTAAGCTGACTTTAATTCTTTAGGGTAAATTCCTAAGAGTGGTATAGTTGGGTCATATAGTGGTGATACTATTGCTAGATGGCTTTTTTGTTTTGTTGTTTTGTTGGTATAGGCCAAAAGATTTAGAAACAGTGATAATAACCATCTAACTGGAACCTTTACCTTGCGTCTTCAAACATTAACAGCAAATCATCTTGGAAGATTATTTTCTGGCTATTCTAAATATGAAAAATGAAAAACTGGAGGTAAAATGTCTGAAGACATGTTGATTTATTTCTGTTAGAGCAAGAGTGTTGGCCTATATGGGAACAACTTCCTGCAGTGGTCAGACCAAGTAAGGCTCAGTGACATTCTTAGCTGCTTCTTCTGTGCCTTTGTTTTCCTTTGCATCTCATGTTTCTCATCACAGGTGCCCCACTTCTTTTTTCACTCATCCCCTCATTATTACTATTTTTATTGTTACTGGAGACTCAGCTTCTGGGAGCCCAGGGCTCAAGTCATGGCAGGCAGCTCTGGTTCTTCTTTTAAACATTTTTGGCTAGCCTGGCTGCAGGTTGAAAACACATATGCATTCACCAGTACTTGCCTTAGAGCTTCTATATAAGCAGAATTCAGAAGAGTGAATAGCAGTCAGGCATAACAAGCATGGGAAAGAGAGTCATCCAGGTGAAGACATGACAAAACGGAGCCTCAGAAGTGGGGACATCCCTGTCATAATAAAGAAATGAAGATACCAGTCCATGTACCATTACTCTGTCTGGTAGAAATGCTGTACAGGCCACTTGTGCTATTTTTAAGTTTTCTTATAGTTATGAGGGGAAAAAAGTAAAATCAATTTTAATTGCATATCTTAAAAATACATTATGTACAAAATAGTGTTAGTTCAACTTATAGGCAATGTAAAAAATACAGGAGATTTTTCTACTTTCTTCTTTTCTGGTAGTCAGTCTTTGAAATCTGCTTTGTATTTCACATATCCAGTTCATCTCAGTTTGGGGTAGCCATGGTACAAGGGTTCTGTAGCCACATGTGTTTGGCAGCTCCTTACAGAGCAGAGCTAAAATATGATAAGCAAGAAGGAGAGAAGAATGCTTGAAGATAAAGTACAGGCAGGAACAGGCAAGAAAGGGTGTTTCTGGCCATGATAGAATCCATATAAGTTTGGCAAGAAACTTCTCTTATGAAAGAGAGCAAAAACCAGTTATTAAACTATACCTTTGCTTTGTGCTATCACCTGAGGGCTCAGTAAACCATCACCACCTACATTTTGTACCCAGGGGTTTGACTCCTTTGAATATAAGAAAAATGTCCTCTACTGTTAAGAAGTAAAGTTTTAAGGAACTTACCTAAAATGCTTAAGGAGGAAAGAGAGAGAGAGAGAGAGAGAGAGAGAGAGAGAGAGAGAGAGAGAGAGAGAGAGAGAAAGGGAGGAAGCAGGGGTGAGCGGAACCCATGGAAACCCACTATAACATCCTTCTGTCTTGAAGACTGAACCCTTATGTTGAACAGAGGTGCCTTGCCCCTCACTGTACACCAGGGTCCCTCTTTATCTGATCTCAAAATATAGCTGAACAGTTGGAGCTCCCTGCTGGCATCCTAGAAGCATCTAAGGAACATTGCAAAAACTCCCAAATCTTGGGTGGTCTTTCCTGATCCACACAGGGTCCCATGTACCAGTTGGATTTTACAATGTGCTTTAGGTAGCAAATGATTGAAAGTTATGTCAAAATCAAACCTTGGTTATTTTGTTATTCAATAGCATTATAAAGGTGCCCAGTAAATATTTGCTGAGAAAATCCAATGGATAGAGAAGCAAGCACTGGTAGAGGCACTACCAGTGTTCCAGGTACAATGAGAAGCTGTTGGGACTCTGGTGTTAAAGTAGAAACAGACACAGTCCATGCCCCCATTGCTTAAAAATAGGGATGTTCTATCCTCCACTTCCTGGTACGTCAGTCCTTGAAGGCGTGGTTAGAGCCAGGGCACTCCTGGTGTTTTTGAGCACCTTGCCCTGGATGTGGACAACAAGGTGGGGACAGCATGGTCAGCACCTTCCTGGTGGAGGCAACAGGAAGCAATGGAAGCATACAGTAGGGAGCTTCAAGCCAACCTGGAATGCTGCCTAGAAGAGGTGACATCTAAGCTTCATACTAAAGGAAGAGCATAAGCTGAGTAGAAGAGGGAAGAAAAGTGTGCCAGGCAGGAGAAAAACAATTTATGATAAATTTATATTATTTTGCTCCTGCATTACAGTCACTGATCTCTTAGGACCCCTCATGTGTGAAAGTGTTCAGAACGATGTAAAGCCCTATGTGTAAACAATGTAAAGCATTATTATTTTATGGATTCTGTTTGAGGGAACCTAAGTTGAGTGTTGTTTGGGCAGTATGAATATTTGATAAGCAGGGAACACACTCCGCAGCACAGCACGCCTCTCTGAGAAAGAACTTCACTAGAATTATGGCAAATCTCTCCCCTAGCCACAGTTCCCAAATGTTTGTGTCATCTGCATTATGTAATATGAAAATAATCTGAAAATCTTGCTAAAATATATGTCTCATTTACTGTCTTGGACTAATGCTTCCTAAGGTCAGGGACTCTACCTATCTTTTTGTTGGATCTCCAATGCCCAGAGCAGTATTTTACATAGTGTATGTGTGCAATGAATATATATTGTCTGAATGAGTAATTGAAGTAGAAAGGTTACATTAGGAGTTTTATCTTTCAGTGGTTTTGATTTTTTTCATGATTAAGATTAAGCTGTCTATAACCTATCCCCAAAGTAGTTTGCTATCATTTTAGACTGTTTGTGGATTAGCCATGCTATAACATAACTCAAATTTCAACACATAAGACTTGAAGTTCATTCTTTGTTTGTTTCTCCACTGTCAGAGACTGTGTGTTCTGTCATGACCTGTTCTTTAACATCCCTTCATGTACAGCATTACCTGAACTTGACCACAAGCAGAATCTCATTATGTATATTATTCTGATTCCATTTTTTTTTACTTTATCAGTATGTTTTGGAGCTTTGCCCTTCTAAGAGCAACATCTACTCTTTTTAATGACTTCATAGGCATTCATGTATAAGATATCATAATTTATTTAGTCTTACCTATATGTTAGTAATTTAGTAATTTAAAATATGTTACAATAAATAGTTTTCTACATATATTTAAGGCATATTAATGTACTTATTTAGCTTAAATTCTTCAGACATTTTAATTTTATAAAGGGAAGCATTTCTATTGCTCAGTCATTTCCTTTGGGCCCCTCCTTTTTTGCCTCTTTTAATTAAAAATATCAGGTATAAAAAAGATTTTTCATTAAGAATTCTTAGTTGACAACTCCTTATTTCACAAATTAATTGAATGGTTTGTGCCCCTCAGATGGGGACATCCTCTGGACCTAGGACACACTGCAGCACTTGCCACTTGTGAGGTTCCTAACGCTTCCCAACATTCTCATCATGATCCCAGTAATGGATGCTTATATAGTCAACCCACAGAGCCATGTCTAGCAGCCCCGATGTCTAGAGTTTTCCATCTCACTATTTTTTTTTCTTTTAGGATCTTCAATACCCTGGGTACTTTGATATATAGACAGGATCAGTCGCTGTGTTATTTATAAAACTTAGAAGCAGTGTAGGTCCTTCAGAAAAGCAAACAACATTTTAATCTTGGAAACAGACATTGGCTCTGTCAATAAATGCTTTGCTGAATGAACAAATGAATGGATGAAAGTGAAGTGAATGAAACTAAACTTTTGGTTCCTAGGGACTTTTCCTACATCACTTACTGACCTGCAAATTGTGGTCTGAACCTGCTGCTGCTGCTGCTGGGAATGGGCAGGGATATACTGGTGTAATTGGGGCATCCATCTGGATAATGAGCTCACGCTGGGTGTTTAATGATGGTGTGGGGCTGTCGGGCGGAAATTCCCAAAGCCCATAACACTTGAGCCTTCATGTCGACAAAAAAGAAAATGCGAAAAGTGGCTGTACAAGTGACTTAGCAAGATACAAGGTCTTCTCCAATCAATATCCACCAAACAACAAAGGCAATTGATAAGTTAAGCCGTGATAAGCCAGATAGTACCTGTGGGCTCTCTTGACAAATGTGACCAACAAGTCCTTTACACTGTACATCATATAAGGAGGAAATCAAAGATGAAATAGAAGGGTTTTTTTTAAATTTTTCCCAGTTAAATGAGAGTGTGTAGTTTTGACTGCCCATCTATTATAGTAAGGTTACCTTTGTTTAGGAAAACAGAAAGTGTGTTCATTCATAGTATGTTTTTCTGCCATGCACATAGGCTTATTTCATTCAGTAAATATTAATTTAAAAATCATTGTGTTGCAGGCATGGTACTGGGCCTTAGGATATACTTCTATATTTATATAGTATGTACGCTTAGGTGCCATCATTTTAAATATTTCCCCAATTATAAATCTGATTTTTACCATCTCTACCTTAGTACTGAATTCCTTGAATAGCTGATAACAGACACATATTCAAGGACAAACTTATGCTAGAATAGAGAGGTTTAACCCCTGGGTCTTTACTTAAGCTATATACTATTCCAGAGGTCTGCCTATTTTATAGCATTTTTGATAACTTAAAAAGTGCCTACCACTGTGATAATCACTAAAACGGGGTTGAGGGGGAAAATATAATGCACTGCATAAATACCCATGGGTTTATTATCTGGTTAAGGAGTCCAACCAATGTGAAACAGTTAATTAAATATAAAAGATAGCATCTGATTATGTGGCCAAAAATTACATGAGCATTTTGATAAGGGGCTAGATGGGTCTAGAATCATTTGAAGCCTCATCTACTTATTCCTATGTTTCTAAACATGTGTTCTGAACGTGAGAATATAATGCATGCATGGAAATGGTGACAAAGTGCTCTAATTAGCAGAACTTTAAAAATTAAGTAACAGCAACAAAAACAGCTCCTCTTTAAAATAATTTAAATTCTCTAAAAATTGCTTGGCCAATATGGGAATGGGATGCTCTTAGATATCATGAGGAAATTTGTTCTGAGTATCAAGATACAGTTGAAAAGAGGTGAGAAATAAACTTCATAAATAATCCTGCTATTGATTATATTTTAATTATTAAAAAAAATGCCCTCATACCTAGGAGTTTCCCTCCAAGGTCATAGTTGCTATTCTCAGATTTTGTGCTATTAATCCCCATCATTTTAGCCTAGAGTGTGTCATTGTCCATGGAAAAAGGACCTTTGTCGATTATGCTTTAATTCAGCTGTATATAACAAAAACCTACTTAATACTGCCTTAAACGAATAGAGGTGTTGTTGTATGTGCCAAGAAGTTCTCCTGGCAATAGGTCACATCAGTCTCAGCATTATTTGATCTTTACATTTGCAAGATGGCTTCCTTATTTCTGGGCACTGTGGTCAAATTCATAACAGGAAAAAAGGAGAAAAAGATGATAGCCCATACATTTTTGCCCACTTTTCATGGGCAAGAATTCCATTGTGGCAGCTATACTTATCTTCAAAGGGTACCAGGAAAGTGAATAGTTTGCCATGAAAAGAAGCACATAAGAGAGAAAATGATTGCAAGTGAGCAGTGAATGGGTGACCAAACTTTCCTTCAACACTTCTGTACAGGTAGCATTCAATTAAAATAAAAACTGTCTTGAGGGCCATCTTGCCTCTGAATCAAGAGGAATCCCTTCCTTTCTTTGTAAACAATGGATTTACCTATAGTTGATCTATATTTTAAGGTGTTTTCTTGCTATAACACCTATGATTTCTCAGATACTTTTGTGATGATTGACAACATTATTATATTAAGCAAGGACACTTAAGGAAAGATTACTGGGTTGTAGGTACTTTAAGTTTTTATTGGGCATGATCTCGCTCCAACCTCACCACACCTTTTTGAGGCAGGCACTACTGTGATGTCCATTTTATGGATTACAGAGATAAAATTAAGAACAGATTGAATCTCAATGACATGGTTAGGTGCTACTTTAGGTGAGGGCATGGTGAGGACTCATTCAGAATGTGGCTGACCCTAAAGACCATGCTCTTGACCACTAAACTTAAAAGCTACATGGCAGCCTCTCATTCAAATATATCCATTTTGACCATATGTATAATACACATGGTGGTGTGCTTCCCTGTTTTCAAAACTTTTAGTTTTCTTGGAAAAGCCCTGTCTTTTGTGAGTTCATTGTTCTCTGATTTGTGTCCTGTAGAGCAATCTCAGGTCAAGACATGAGGCTTGAATCAAGAATGAATATAGAATAAAATAAATAAAATAGATAAACCCCTGGCCATGCTAAACAAGAGAAAAAGAGAGACAACTCAAATTACTAAAATACAAGATGAAAAAGGAAATATCACAATGGACATGTCTGAAATACAGAAGATAATTAGAAACTATCTTGAAAATTTATACTCTAATGAAATAGAAAATTTCGAAGACACAGATGAATTTCTAGAGATATATGATGTACCCAAACTGGATGAGGAGGTCATACATTATTTAAACGGACCAATTTCAAGCAATAAAATAATGCCATCAAAAGTGTACTAACCAAGAAAAGCCCAGGACCAGATGGATTCTCAGCCAAGTTCTACAAGACTTTCAAAGAAGAATTAACATCAATACTCCTCAAAGTATTTCATGAAACAGAAAAGGAAGGAACCTTTCTAAATTCATTCTATGAGTCTAATATCACCCTGATACCAAACCAAAACAAAGATACATCAAGGAAAGAAAACTTCAGACCAATATCTCTGATGAACATAGATGCAAAAATTCTCAAAAAAAATTTATACAAAAATATATTAAAATGGATAAAGAAAATGTGAGAGTCTCTCTCTCTCTCTCTCTCTCTCTCTCTCTCTCTCTCTCTCTCTCAATGAACTATCACTCAGCTTTAAAGAAGAGTGGAATTATGGCATTTGCCAGTAAATGATTGGAGTTGGAGAATATCAACAAGCCAATCCCACAAAACCAAAGGCTGAATATTTTCTCTAATATGCAGATGCTAATTCACAATAAGCTGGGGGGCACTAGGGAAGAATTGCCTTACCTTAGATTAGGTAGAGGACAGTGAAGGGAGAGGAGAGGAGGGGATGTGAAGATACGAAAGACAGTAGAATGAAACAGACATTATTACTCTGTGTGTGTGTGTGTGTGTGTGTGTGTGTGTGTGTGTGTGTGTGATTCGACTGCATGATGAATATTATTCTGCAACATGTACACTCAGAAAAAAGAAATTATATTCATCTATGTGTGGTATGTCAAAATAGTGGTATGTCATAAATGCATTCTACTGTCATGTATAATAGTTAAAAAAAATAAAAATTAAGAAAAAAAGAATGAATATATTGTGCCATAATGACTTTGCACCCTGTTGTGTTTATGCTTGAATCCTACCTCTGCCACTTGGTAGAGTGTCACTTTGAGCATGTTAAGTGTCATAGCTTTATATGTTTGCTTCTTTGCATTCATTGAGAAAAGTGTGGCATAAACCCATGACTTTCTAGAGAAAAAGTAAACAAGATAGTAGCTGCAAAGTGCCTTGCACAGTAACTCTCCATGTATTAGATCATAGGTAACCATTTGTGAATGTGGTTAAAGAGAAAAGAAGTACATACAATTAGAAACACAAGTGGGATTATTCAGAAAGTGCTAAATGTGATTCATTTAGTGTGTCTGCACATGGATTTCCTTCATTCTGTGTCTGAAAATTTTCTTTGCCTCTCATGTCTGCTGTGAACTCAAGTCTGCTGTAGCTAGCACAGTCCTAGTATGCTGCATGATTGTAGGCTCACATGGAAGACTCTTCCTGTCTTTATCCCCCAGCATTTCAGGGGGTACATGATTTAATGCTGTTAACCCTTTGGTCAAACTCTAAGAGGTCTTGTCTATAGCAGCAAGAGGGAGTCTGGTGTTCAAGTAGATCAAATACAAGGCAGAGATTGCAGTGGGAGCACAAGGTGGCAGGGTGACTTGGGGGCTGGGGTACATCACTTATACTACATCCCTTCAGTGCAGCTGAAAATTAATTAATCCCAGAGCCCAGTGAAGTAAATTCCAAGCTACCATGTTCATCCAAAGGTCAAAAGAAGACTTATGAACAGCATAGTATCATCATTGCTAGGTAATTATTTTCCTTTCGTGTTTCATTAATATTTCTCATTTATCTTATTCAAAATAGTGCATGCATACATAATAGACCCCAAAAAAGAAAGGAAAGGTATATAAACAAAATTAGAACTTGTCCTCCCCTCCCTGCTCTGGTCTGAAAGCCTCTGGTGCTCCAGATAATACCATTGTAAAGTTTCCTATAACTTTTCACAAAAGGAAATTATGCATGTGTGAACATGCAAATAAAATGATACACAGAAAGCCTTTCACATCTTTTCTTATGACATGGCATTAAATATACTCTTCACATCTTGCTTCTTTTTTTAATCATAGTGTCATAAAGAACAGACCCACCTTGTTGTTCTTCATGGCTGTGCCTACAGCTTTGCACTGGTAAACCAAAATGTGTTTAACTCAGTTCAAGGCATATGGGTTCTTTCCACTATGTGCTCCTCCAGTGCTAGAGATTGAATTCAGGACTCAGGCATGCTAAGCAAGTACTTTACTGCAAAGCCAAATGACCAGCCCCAGGTTTTGTTTCTACATGCAATACTACAAAGAACAGCCTTGCACATGTTTGGACTTATTTTTCTGTCAGTAGGGTAAATTAATAGTGAATTTGGTGGGTTACACGTTATATGAATTTGGCACTCTTATAAGAGGTTGTCAAATGCCTGACATACAGAAAACTTCAGCATATCATATTTTCCCTCCCCCAAAACAGGTTAAAGAAAATAAACATTTTCTTTATCTTTTTTCCCCAATTCTATATGCAAATCTCTCAGTGGTCTTCTCAAGAGTTTGAGTGGCATGCCTGTCAGGTGGATCTTTTTTGGAGATTTGGCCTTCTTTGTCTTGTACTTGTCTAATGGGACAGGAGGCAGATGAGCTGTGGTAAATATGGGAAGTCAGTGTTCTGGTTGCCTCAACCAGTGAAAGTAGCTGGACTGTTTTTCATAAGTCAAGACATCTCTGTATAGTATGGTAATGTGATGTTGCTGGGATATATCACTTTTTCAAATGCTAAGATGATTATTTTTGTTTATACTCAATCTCATCTAATAATTGCTAAAATAACCATATTGTCACAAAGTTTATTCTGTAAATCAGATGTCACTGTGTACCTCCTTACCCTGTGGAGACCTAACTGTATTTGGTTCAAACCTCCAATTCATGAGAATTTAGTGATTTCTCCACCTTCTGTGTAAATTTGTGACATGCATTTTTTCTCTCTGGTTCTTAGTCCAGGTATGTTGTTGTATTCTGTCCCCCATCATTAAGATTTGTGATGTGTCCACATAAACACAAAACAACTCCTCCCCACCCCAATGACAGTTGTTTCATTGAGTGGTATTCTGGAAGAGCCAAGAGTCTTCACGTTGGAACCACTTCTTAGATCGATCCTGAATAGCTCCTTTTTTTTCCAACTTCAAACCCTCATTCCTCTCTTGCCCCTTTGGAAAAGTTTTGCCAACATCTTTGAAACTTTATGACTACGAGTTTCTGTACCCTCTAATTTCTAATTCTTTTTTTTAAGAGAGAGTGAGAGAGGAGAGAGACAGAGAGAGAGAGAGAGAGAGAGAGAGAGAGAGAGAGAGAATTTTTTAATATTTAGTTTTTAGTTCTCGGCAGACACAACATCTTTGTTGGTATGTGGTGCTGAGGATCGAACCTGGGCCGCACGCATGCCAGGCGAGTGCGCTACTGCTTGAGCCACATCCCCAGCCCCAATTTCTAATTCTTAACATTGATGGTATACCACTGATGGTTTAAGGGGCATGCATTTCCAGCCAATTTGATATGTTTTCTCAAAAAAAATGAGGAAAAAATAAAAGCCTCTGTGTTGTCACCTTCTTATTCCTTTTATCTTATTGAGAGCATCTCACTCACAAAGAACATTTCCCAACCACTTTCTGCTTGCTTGGTTTCTGTTTTAGTGAGCTGGTATTGGCTATAAGATTCAGTAGAGGATCTACTTTTGAGAATGAATCCATCACTCCTTTTGTTGTTGTTGTTGTTGTGTTAGTTATACATGACAGTAGAGTGTATTCTGGAATATTACACATACATGTAGTATAAATTATCCTAATTAGAATCCCATTCTTGTGGCTGTACAGGATGTGGAGTTTCACTGGTCGTGTATTCATATATGAACATAGGAAAGTTATGCCTGACTCATTCTGCTATCTTTCCTAATCCCATCCTCCCTCCATTCTCTTCAGTTCCCTTGGTCTAATTTAGTGAACTTTTATTCTTCCCTTCCTGCCCCCTCCCCATTGTGTGTTAGCATCTACATATCAGAACATTCAGTCTTTGGTTTTTGTGGGGATTGGCTTATTTCATGATAGTCTCCAGTTCCATCCATTCACAAGCAAATGCCATAATTTCATTCTTCTTTATGGCTAAGGAATATTCCATTGTGTATACATACCACACTTTCTTTATCTATTTATCTGTTGAAGGGCACCTAAGTTGGTTCCATTACTCTGCTCTTGTGAGTTGAGCTGCTATAAAAATGTTCAATGTCTCTAGCAACCAGAGAAATGCAAATTAAAGCTATAATGGATTTCATCTCACTCCATTTAAAATAGCAATTATCAAGAATACACAGTAACAATAAATGTTGGCAAGGATGTGGGGGAAAGCTACATTCATACATTGTTGGTGAGACCGCAAACTGGTGCAACCACTCTGGAAAGCAGTATGGAGATTCCTCAGAAAATTTGGAATGGAACCACCATTTGACCCAGTTATCTCACTCCTTGGTTTATACCCAAAGGACTTAATAGGCTTAATATGCATCAGCATATTACAGGCTATTAGCCACATCAGTGCTTATAGCAGCTCAGTGCATCACTCAGAGGAAGGAAAAGTATGATCTTCGGAAAGGGACACCAGGGCTTATGTTCAGACTGTCATTTACTCACTATTTAAGATAGACAACTTATCTCCCCCCCACCGCCCAGTAATGGGTACTAAACCCAGGAGTGATCTACCACTGTACACATCCACAACCCTTTTTATTTTTCACTTTGAAATGGTGTCTCACTAAGTTGCTGAGACTGGATTTTAATTTGCAATCCTCCTGCCTCAGACTCCTGAGATTCTGGGATTATGGGATTGTGCCACTGCACCTGGCTGCAACTTAATTTTTGAATCTTATTTTTTTTTTCAGTAACATAAAGGGGAATATTTTTCATGAATTGTTTGGAAAATTGAAAATGACAAACATCAAGCATCTGTCATAATGCTTTGGGGGTGCTTAAAACGGAGTGGTAAGACAGTGACACAAAACTTGTTTCAAATTAATTGTCATCAATCCTGAGTTAAAATTGTATGAATTCCTCAGCAGGGAACACTATCTTTTTCTCCTTGCTCATTGACTCAACAACTCCAGTACCCATCCCCATAAGAAGGGGCTTCAGGAGAGAACCTTGTAGTTCATATTTTGTAGTTGCTTACTTAGCATGTATTCAGTACTCAATGGGTACTTATGGCTTGGTATTCTATTGACGGATTGATCTTTAGGCTGAAAATTCACCTCCCTTCTTGCTTCTTGGTGATAACCTAAGAAAATTAAAATTCATTATATTAGACAATGTTTGGTTTCTTCTCTGGATATCTTCCTTGAGTCAGGTTTCTGTATTCTAACATGAAACCTATCTTCATTTTTTATTCTAGCAATCAATCAATCCTTCTCATTTCTTATTCATCTCCAAGTTCCCTTTTATAAGTCTTTTTTTCTCTTTCTCTCCTTTGCATGGATTCCTTCCTGTTCTTCTGCTTGAAATCCATCTCTGGTGTCATAAATATCCTTATTTCTCTGTGATTCTCCTGTCTTCTTTCCCTCCAGATGATAAATCTGCCTTATTTGAAAGAAAACATCATTTGTTTCCTCACATCTGATATGAATAATAATACTTTGAGTAAAGAACCCTCTCTATTTACTTGACTTGCAATATTTTAATATTTAACATGCTATGATGTAAAACTTGTGGAAGAAAAATCTCCTGGTGTGAAATGATTGCCTAACAATTTACATTGAGCTGCAATATTTTATTTGCTATAATTACTCACTGACAAAACAGAGAATTGAAATGCAAAAATACAAAATGCTCTCAGTTTGTATTTTATTTCAGAATGTAGAGAAACCCTCCATTCTTGAGAGAGAGAGAGAGAGAGAGAGAGAGAGAGAGAGAGAGAGCAAGAGAGCGAGCATAGGTTAAGAAAGGCAAGCCAACTTAGGCAAATAGCCATCTCTAAAAACCAACTCTTCAGCAGGAAGATTCAAACCAAAGAGGAGACTGTATGGCTGCCACAGAGTTTTTCAGAGGCTTCTGATGTGGACTTGAGTTTGGAGGGCAGGGCACAGGGCCCTCACTTTTCCATCTCTGAGTCTAGAGTTTTCCTGTGATTTTATATATGTTCTTCAGCTTTGTGGTACCAATGGCTCTGCTCTTAAACCATTGAAGTTTCATAGATAAAAGATATCAAACCAGTGGGATTTTGTTAGAAAGTATCCAACTCTGGCACTCTTTCCTCCCCCTATTATTTGCACTCTTGACAAGCACAGGGTGAATGGGCTCCTGGGTCTGGGTGGAGCATGACAGTCACCAGCACAGGCACAGTGTGTGTCAACTAGCAGCTCAGTTGATTTTCTCCTCCTTGAAAAGGCTCTTCTTGATTTCAGAGATAGTAGCCCTCACAGACCCACCTCTTGCTTCACACACCCACCCGACCCTGGTTCCAGTTTGACAAATTAAAAGTGTCTGTTTCTGAAATTACTAATATGGTTGTCCCAGTGCAGTTTGCCAGGATGTAATTAACAGCAGAAATTGAAACATGATTCTTCTTTATGATTAAATTTAACACATACTCTCCAGGTCAAAACAAACAAAACATTAACTTTGGTGTTGTACTAGGGGCAAAAAGTTATGTTCCATTAAAAAAAATCTAATGGCTTTGATACATAGTTGATTTCTTTGTAGATGTGCTTTAGGTTGCATATAACGTGCTCAAAGTAGGCAGTGTACTTTTAGGAGAAAAAATGGGGAACTATTTACCAAGGATAGTTAATATGCATTTTAATATTTCTGGCACATGAAGCAGTTAATGCAAAAGATTAATCATTACATAAACCACGTGTTGCCAGGATTTGGAAAAAGTTCTTAGAAATATAGAACTATATTAGATGGTACATATTAAAAAAAGATAGCTTTCTCTAAGCAATCAATAACACAGGATTTAGTGATCCTTAGTTAGTCCCCAAATATTGATTTCATGATCTACATTCATTTTAATTTTATTTTTTTAAGTAGCTGGAAAGTTGATTTGGGGGGTTGAAGAATTTCTTTTCAGAGAAACATTTTCAAGTAATATGTGGGTGGATTTCAGCAAACTTTTTCAATGCTATTTTAACCTCCCAGTTTATTCTTCAGTTTTGTTGATGATTCAAGATGGTGTAGAGTTTCCCCTAAGTTAATAATACCTTTTATTGCTTTATTTCTTCCAGTAATAATAAATTGGATCTTCACTATCAATTTTTTCTTCCATTCATCTTGGCATGTTGTATATCAAAGCAAAAAGAAAAAAGAAAAAAATATAAAAAGAATGTTCATGGAACACATTATAACACCTACGAATTAAAATTGCTCTTTAAAGACAATACCCAACATCACCAGGTTACAAGGTGTTGAAGTTGTACTAGTTGAGATTTAATATATAGACAGTAAAGTCCTATGAAGCAGGAGGGAGATTTATTGCAAGGCCACCTGGAATCTTGCACTGGAATTACAAAGCCAACAAGAACTGGGGAAGTTTTCTAGGCAGCCCTCATTAGATTTATGGTCACAAAAAAATCTCTGGTATTTTCTGCTTTATGCCTTGATTTCTTTGCTGACTTAGTTTTTAAGCCTTCAGAAGATCAGCTTGTATTGACCTAGTCTTTTTGGTCTTTCTCTACCTTGAGCTTCCCACCTAAGTTCTTGTCACGTTTCAAGAGCAATTAAAAATATCCTGTCATGTTTTATTCAACATTTCTGTGTCTTATTCCATGAAGGTTTTACAAATCAATCATGTTTCGGTGGGAAAGCATCCCTAGGGTCCTTCTTTAAACAATATTCTTAGTGGTCTTGTCAGTGGATTAGAGTTGACATGCCTAGTGTAGATAATCTTTTATGTCTCTAAGCTAGTTTTAAGAAATAGCTTTGAAATCAGGGCCTATGTGACTTGTATGATATTGGATAAACAAGAAATATTTGTTTATGGTTACAAAATTTGCATAACCCAAAATTTATTATCTTAGCTATTTTTCAATGTAATATTCATTGACATTGAGTATCTCACAGAATTGTACATCCACTATCACTTTCCATTTCCAAAACTTTATATTATCCCAAACAGAAATACTAGACCCAATACACAAAGCCTCTCTGTTTTCTCATTCCCCCAGCCCCTGGAAATCTCCATTGGATTTTTCTGTCTCTATGAGTTCACCTGTTCCAGATCCCCATTTAAATATGGTCATAAATTCCATATCCTTTTATGTCTGGCTTTTCACCTTCAGCATCATGTTTTCAAGTTTTATCCATATTGTAATGTGTCAGAATCTCATTACTTTTTAAGGCTAAATAGTATTCCATTGTATAGGTATGCTCCATTTTATTTACATAGAGGACAACATTTAAACTGGGCACTTTAGTATAGGAGAGGCATAGCAGTATTGCTTCTTGGCTTATTGAGTTTCTGAGGGAATAGACCAGTAGGGCCACACTGCATATGTCACTAATATTTCACTTAACTAGTGTATGACCTTTGAAAATTGGAGTTTTAAATGTTCCCTAAACCTATTTTTTGTCATGTCCTACAGACATAATTAAACCTCTTAAAGGTTTGTTCCAAGTTTTATATGAAATAGTGCCTTGAATGTTCCTGACATGGCACACAGTGGGTATTCAGATAGTGAACCAGGCCTTCCTCACTTTTTACCCATCTTCCCACTTCAGAACCCCCTACCCATGATACAGAATGAAGACAAACATAAGAGCAGGTGTGTTTCTCTGTGGTTTACAGGAGACAAAAGAAATATGAATTCCCAGGGCACAGATTTGGGAACTGTCAGGCAGGGATGGCAAGATCCTCATTACAGGAAGAAGAGCCTCTGGGACCTTTACCTCTCTTTAATTGGTCCCATAAACTGGAGGCAGCTGGTTTCCTGGATCTAGTCCATCTCAGGAGAGGAAGGAAACCACTCCTTTTTCCATCTGCCATACCCAAAACACCTTTTCCAAGATAAAACTGTCTGTTACTCTTTTAAACTGTTTTTGCTGTTACCCATGAAAAAAAATATTTTTCATTTTGATAAAAAAGCAATTTCTCTCTTCCTGCCAAGCCAACAAAGACTCTTTGAGAAATGCTTTTGCTTTCCTGGTATCAGGGTGTAAAATCTGCATGACATGGAGACCTGCAGTGACATCATTTCAGAACCTGCCTGGGGTGGTAGCTGGAAGAAAAGCAGAATGAAACACACACCTCCTGGTACAGCATTTGAATCAAACACATATGCCTGGAGTCTGCTGGGTGCCTGGGCACATCTGAACTTACAGCGCACTATGGGATGCTTCCTGTGAACAGTAGATTCAGGACAGGGTAGTGGAAATAGTAAAAATGAACACTGTGGACTGCTCCTCCTGCCTCCCTTCTCACTCTATTAAATGGTTATTTTCCAGCAGAAACCCATTTCATTCCAAATAAATCCAAAGTGATAGAACCAGAAGCAAACAAGCTTTCTAGTCTACAAAAAATTTCCTGGGAAATGTCGTCTGTAGAATCCATTTTCTCTGTGTGTCTTTGAAGTGTTGTAGCCAAGTCGAAGACATAAAACACAGATATTGTGTGCTCTGACCCCCTACCCCACTCTGTCCCAGGAAACCCTTGGTGTGGAAGCTACAGGATGCCTCTGGAGCATGTAGAGATGTGTCCTCAGACACCTTCCTTAAGAATGACAGTGAGTGAAGGGGGCCAGCCGTGAGTTGGTTTGGGAGTATATGAATGAAACTCAATTGTGCATGGAGTGAGAACTTCTGCATCATGGAGCTGGCGTTTCCTTTAAAGGATATGGACCTTATCCATCATATCCATCTTGGCCAGCTGATTGGAACATTTAGGGAGCCCTCCACAGCCACTGGTTCAGCATCTTCAAAGCTTCCTTGAGAGGAGCTGTGGTGTGTGGCAGTGTGTATAAGCTTCAGAATCAGATCTGAGTTTGATTTTCCACTCTCCTTTGTCTTTTAACCCATCTGAATTAAAGTTAGCTTTCTTATGAAATGATGATAAACCTGCTCCTGCCCAGCACATTATGTACAAGTGTGAAATAAAGAGCTTTTTTCTAAATGCTCTGCATCCTGTTTACCCAGAAAATGTTGATTGTCTCTCTTGTCTCTTCTCCTGGTTTACAATGTAATTTTCTTTTGGTATAGATGCTAAGGCAGTTAATCTGTGTGTGGCATCATCGTTATGATACAGACATTGGCCAGGAGCCTCAGGAATAAATCTGAGAATTAGAAAGAAATACACTTATCAGCTGACATTTTAACCTTTTCTAATTAAAAGATTTCATAGCAAAATACTTATTTTTTTTCCTTATTCATGTGTGTGGATACTGTTTGACAGGCATTTTCATGCGTGCTAAAATCCGGGTAAAGTGACAAGGAAATCCCCAGTGAACATGTCACATCCCCGTGCTGACAGTGAAAGCCCTATTTGCTGATGGGTTTTCTGTGCTCAGCTTAGCCCAGCACCTGCCACCTCTTAAGTGCTAAGTCAGGGCTGGTTTGGGTGTTATTAATAAGCAGATCATACAAAAACTTTGCTGTTTCTCAGTATTATCTTTAGGGAAAATAATATGTAGTTGTCAATAGACTGAATGGACTTCCACGTTTCATCATTATAAAATGATAGACTTCCAGAGTATTTCAAAACCATGATGTTCTTGAGACATGTTACTAGGGTGGATGAATCAGACCCAGATCATTTCCTTAGCAACAGAATCGTAGGATGCGTTTACATCTTCCTTCCAAGTGTCAGTAAAAACTATTTTTTTCTCTTTGACCTTGATACTTCCATTTATTTCAGATATGTATAAAGTATCTCCCAGGTTCTGTTATAATTTTTTTTAAGTCTGTGATTTAATTTTATATTCTGTTACCTTTCATTTTTTTCTTTTGTTTTTGTCTGTTACTATTGCTTTCCAGTAATTGTTTGCAAACTTGTCATTTGGTTCTAAAAAGACATTTGAATTGAATCCAAAACTTTTCAAAACTCTATAATTAAAATCTAAAGAGTTGCATGTAGAGTTATTATCAAATTAAATTGATTTTGCTCCTTGTAATAGCTCAAATTTAGAATTTTTTTGTGATTGAGCAAAATCATTAAATATGTTCTCCTCTCAAATATATGTGAGCTTTTTTCCCCCATAGTAATTCTTTGGAAAAATACAGTATACATGGTTTCCAATTTACATGTATGAAATGCCTGATTTAAATGGGACTATGAATAGGGTTATATTCTTCAATGAGAATTTGTATATATGTTTATGCTTTCTAGAAAATGCTTTAGTCCATATTGAATATTTGGGGGTTTTAACCCTATGGATATCATATAAAGTTGTATTAGGAAAAGAGTTTATGAAGAAGCGAAATCATAGAGATAATGTAGTAAGAAAGAAGAATATCTAAGTGTGGGAAGCCAGCAGAATCTGGATTAAGGGGAGGCTGGAAACAGAGCAGCCAGTTCTTATGGGGATTGTATTTCAGGATAATATTTAATTGTAAGTGCCTTGAATTGTCAGATGTAAGAAATAGAAATGCAGGATACCCAGTTAGCTTTGCATTTCTGATAAACAATAAAAATATTTGTTAGTATAAGCTATGACTCAAATTCAGGTTGAATGCTAAGTCTCAAAATCCCAAACCTACCCTGATGTCTCCGTTGGGTGTTCTCCTGTTATCCCCCTTTATCCCATTTATGCTATGTGTCATAAAGCCTTGTCTTTTCTGCCAGACTAGGAATCTCTGAGGACACAAATTGTATCTTTTCCTTTGCTAATTATCTGGCATCTAGCCCAGGGCCTGAAACAGTGGACAATCTCGTGTGTGCTGGTTGAATGGACACATTTCATGAGATCTCTTTAGAGTTACCCCTGGGCCAATGAGCCACATGCTCTTCTCTGAGTCAAATTTCTAGGATATCAGTGGCTAAGAGGATTATTTATTAAGCATCTCCAGCTGTCAGGTATTATGAAAAATCTTGGAGGTACCTGAATCTAGGTCTCTGACCTTAAGGAGCTCATAAACTAGTTGAGAATGTGAGATAATCCAGAAAAAGACAGCAAAATCATAGGAAATGCAATGAAGAATTTGAATAACTAATAGAATTAGAAGACTCAGAAATGCTTAACCTGGATTCCATGGACTGAATGCACAAGGGTATGTGGAAGGGCTGAGGTCCATGAAGTCCCTGGAATTATTCTGTGTCTTAGGCATATGCATTCTTCTTTTTTTACATGTTTGTTTTTTAGGCATAGGTGGACACAGTATCTTTATTTAATTTTTATGTGGTGCTGAGGATCGAACCCAGTGCCTCGCTGATGCTAGTCCAGTGCTCTACCTCTGAGACACAACCCCAGCCCCATGCTGTGCATCTTTTGGTAAGAAAATCTCCAGCTTTTATTGAAAGGAAGTACCTGACTGCAGAATTGTTGGCTTGCCATCTGCTCTAAGTGCAGTACACATGCATGATGCACCAAAGATACAAATATGAACAGTGAAACTAGAAGCTGAGAATGGAAAAGATGAAATTTCTTTATAACTTATTGCTGGGGTAGAATTTCTTAAAATAACAAGGGTAAAACTGGAGGAATTATCTCATGAGTAAAGATTTACATTCAGTGAAGAAAATAGAGAAAAAAGAGAAAAAGGACGAAATGAGAGAATATTTTGGAGGTAGATATAATAACTATAGGGAGATTCATGTTGACAGTATATTCTTTTCATTCCTTCTAATTTGTAAACAAAATATATATAATAAAAATTTTAATGGGAAAAATGATACAGTTAGTTTATGAAAGGGAAACCTTGAATGACTAATAGATATTCAAGCGATGTTCCCTTTTGTTTGTATTCAGAGATGAATATTTAAATGAGAAATGCTACCCTACAGCCATCAGATTGTCAAAAAAATCAGATAATAGTAAGTATCGGTGAGTAGCATAAAAACAGGGTTTTTGAGGGTTGTATGCTATGATGAATTAATGGAAATAATGGATCTTCTTGCTGACTAGAGAATGGGGAAGTGAAATTATGGCTTATGCTTATTATAGAACATTTATAACAGAGCACTTATAGTCAGAAGAGATTAAAACCTGGAGCATTCCTGTCCAGCAGAAACCTAAAGGAAGCCTTGTGTTTAATTTACCAGCTTTAGTAGCAACATTCTGAGAACCTGTTGAATGTGGAAGCATCCAAAAATGAGTCTTGAGGATATATCTGGTCTTCTGTGACAACTGGCTGATTGTCAGAAAAGAGATGACTTATCCTGGCTGAGATGAAGGTCTCACTTGTCTTCAATGCCTCGCATGATATTAGCTTATAGAAGATAGCTAGTAAATATTGGAGTTTGGTTATTATTTTTCTCTTGCAGATAATACAGCAAGGGAATTGTCCTATGGATGTGAGGGTCCTATGTCATGAGTGTCTAAGCACAGCAGAGTGAATTTTTCAAAGATGTGGCAGCATACTTTGTTGTATCCTAAATATTCTTCTTACAATGTGATGTGTTTCACCAAGAGATGAAGTATATGTTCCCTCCACTTGAATCTGGGTGAACCTTGGTAAATGCCTTGACCAGTAGAATATGGCAGAGGTGGTGTGGCATGAGTTGTAAGGCTTGGTCACTAACAGATTTTTGACTTTATTGGTTTTCTCCTTTTTGGCATATCTCTTGGGAACCTCAGTGCATCTTATGAGAACTGTGGCCACCCTGAAGCCACAGTTATAATCTAGAGAGTATACTGATGGATAACTTACAGAGCTAAAGAGGGGTGTCCTGAACTTTCTTCCCTTTAGGGTATCCAGATTCATACCTAATGTAGCTTTCAGGATGAATGACTCTCTGAGTCATCATGTGGCTGCAATTTGTCTAAACCCCAAAGCCAAAACTTCCTAACCTATACACTCACAGAAAATTCCTGACTCTCAGAAACCATAAAGGTGGTTCATGATGACTGTTACTTACTTCACTGAGTTTTGAGGTCATTTGGTACAGAGCATTAGATAACTAGAACTCCAGGCACTGTGTGTATATAAATTTTCGTATAAAAATTTGATAATTGTTCAGCTTTGGCTTTGTAATCTTTATTTCAAACCATGGTAGTTGTTTCTCAATGAATATTAATTTTCTTCTCATATTCCTTTCTTCTGCTCTATTGGTACATTCAAATATAAATTCTTCATAAGAAACCAACCAACGACATTTTAGCTTAAAAATGTATCCCTTTCATTTTCACCAGAATTTCTCCCTTAAGATTTGTTTGAGCAGCATTCCAGGTCTATGACATTTTGCACATTAATGAAGGCATATCTCTAGGAAGAAACTATTGAACTATTGAGTATTTCATGGGTATTGAGACAACATTTAAATTGAAGGAAAATGTGCTAGTAACTGTCTGTAGTCGCATCTGAAAATACTATTTAAGGTTACTTCTTATGACAAATTTCTAGAGAATGTTTATATTTGTATTAACAGATTCGTAGAAAATTATGTAATATTATTTATAATATAGTAGGCTTGGTGGATTTTGTGTCATTATTGTGGTGGTTGACAATTGTAAATAGTCACATTTTATTCCAACTATATTCTGTTGAAACTGGAAAGAAAGATTTGATTCAGATCAGTAACTATGGCACATAAAATAATAAACCCTTTCAAAAATGTAACAGAATAAATTATGTGTGCTTGTGGCAGTGGTTGAGAAACTGAACATAAAACTTTAAAATATTAAAGCTTGAAAACCTAATAATCTATCAGCTATTAAAATAGAATAAAGGTAAGAAGTCATTACTCTGAAATTTAATAAGATTGCAAGATGTTTGGGTGCTTTTTTTTAACCTTCTCAGTATAGTAGTAGCTTTGAAGACAAAGCAGATGTGTTTGATCTTAAGTAAGTTGAATAAGTTAAATGACCATCTGGATTGTTTAGTAGCTATGGTGAGACTTTCTACTGTGTGTTTCATAGTGTGGTTAATTGAAAATAGGGGAAAGGGTATGGGGGTAGGAAGGATAGTAGAATAACTCAGACACAATTACCTTATATGTATATATAACTATAATGACTGGTGTGGTTTTACATCATGTACAACCAGAAGAATGAGATAATATAATCCATTTATATGAGGTATCAAAGTGCACTCTACTGTCATGCATAACTAGTTAGAATAAATTTTAAAAAAGCTATACTGTGTGTATAAGTGTGTTGTGCACATGCATGCACACACACACATGTGTGTGTATGTGAGTCACCCTGTTCCACAGGGGTTCAACTCAGATTATAAAAATAGTAAGAACATGTGATAAAATAAAAATAATTGGATTAGGAAATGGAATGAAAAGCTATTAACATCAGTTTGAGAATGAGGTTAAAACTTACATGTTGTTTGGTCTTGGGTGACATTGACATTTTCCCCATACCACTGAATTGTCCACTATTTAATTCACATTTCTCCCGTTTTTTTCCTTCTCATAGTAAAAATCAAGCTTCTTGTTCTAGGGGCAATTACTTTGAGATCTGCAACAAGGCACAGGAGTGGCATAAAGGGTATACTGATGTTTCTGAATGATGGGGACACTATTAAGTAACTTAGAAGCTTTAAATTGCTGGCACTTGTGCTGTGAGAAGTAAAAAATTAGTCTTAAGATATGGCTTAGCATGTCTTTGCTGTGGGGAAGGGTGAATGCCGTGTTGACTGAGCAGTCACTTATCTTCTATTTAGAATTCTTCCTGTCTGTGTGCCATGTGTGTACCCTGAATATAGCTATTAAAAAAAGGATGCCCCTTTGAACAGGACTAGAAGAAATAAAAACATTTGTTGGTTTAGGCTAGTGGGATTATGGGCTCATTTTTTATTTCATCTTTATGATAATTTTAATGTTGTTTTAAGTATCTTTATGATATAAATAAGAAGGAAAAAATAAAAAAGGTTGATTACTTATCAAGTATTACTGGCCTCCAGGGTATTTGAAGTCTTTGGAGATGAAATTCTCATTATACTGACAATATTGTTCAATCATTTAAGCAATATTTACCCAGCAAAGCATTGTAGGAAACTTAGAGTCCCAATGGAGACACTGTTCTCACAGAGCCATAAGGGCCATAATAGGTAAAATAATGTGGTCTGTACATTAACCCTATGGATAGCTTCATTTTATCAAAAGGAACCAGGGATATCTTTTAGAAGGAGGTAGAACTGTAATTTTATTAGGAAGAATGATCAGATTTGGGATCCATGGAGATAGGAAGTCTTTAATAGTGTTGGTCAAATATTTTTAGTTTCTTCCTCCTTCCATACATATAGTAGAATTGTACTTTTATGGCTTGGTGAAACCACATGACCAGATGTGGTACTGAATTGTGTCATTTTGAACTGCACACTTAATTTCTGGTACAAGGCTCCAACATAGTTTTCCTCTCCTCCCGGCATGGCTACACATAGTTTATGAATTGGTGTTTATACCCTCAGCTGGATGCCTATGTAACCAAGGTGGACAGAACTGCCTCAATGGACAGTACACAAGACATAAACCTTTGTGTGACCAGTTTTTGAAATTTTGGGGCTGCTTATTGTCACAGCAACACTTAGCTTAATCTAATGATATAATGCCAAAAGATGTTCAGAGCAGTGAGGTATATGAGGAAATACATAAAAAATTGACTGGAACCCAATAGTGTAGTGACATTGGTTAAAACCATGATTGGAAAGACTTGGAGCCAGGCACAATGGGGTTATGCCTGCAATCCCAGCCACTTGGGAGGCTGAGGAAGGAGGATGACAAGATTGAGACCACCTTAAGCAACTAATCGAGACCCTGTCTCCAAATAAAATTAAAAAGGGCTGGGGGGTTGTTTCTCAGTGGTAAACTGCTTGCTTAGCATGTGGGAGGCCCTGGATTCAATCTCCAGTATCAAGAAAAAATGAATAAATAAAAGTGGCCAGAGGAATTGGGGAGAGATGAGGCCTAGCATGGCAAGCAAGCCTGTAACTTTGTTAATGATTAAATTAAAACAATCCTGTGTGCTGTGGCTGGGCCACATTTTTAATTTCAATGTTATTTCACACTCTATTGCTAAAATGAAAGTGGGCAAATTTTATGTTTAATGAAGGGGTCTCTTTGTAAAACCTTGATCAGTTTTAAAAAGGAAAAAAATAGCTAATGAACAAATTAATAAAAACATCATAAAACACCTCAACACTTTACCTGTATAAGATTCTGAAATTAAGAATTTCTCCACATGGTGGCCTTTCTGTGAAATCCAGCTCGCTACCTATCTGACTGCTTCCTCCCTCCCTAGAGCCTGGTGCGCTCTTTGTGTGCTCCTTGTTAACCACGGTTTTTTTGGCCCAAGGAGGATTTCCCTACAATGAGCAGGTGGCTTGATCCTCTGAATCAGCTTTGTGTATTCATTGCTCTGTGTTATCTTTTTCTCTGAAGCACGATGAAAATTAGTTAAGGTTTATAAAATGTTTGAGGAGACACTGGGAAAAAATATATTCTGTATGGATGAGATGATACAAATAATGAAATTACAACCAAGTTAGAGATTGGTGAAGAAAATTTAATTTCATGTGCATCAAACAGGCTCAATGCTTTGAAGGGATGGTAAAGTTAAATCTAATTTCTGAAGTTCTTCAACATTCTCATTTCTAACCAGGGCTTTAATATCATTTTAATGCAGTTTTTACATATGAATTAATATAATAAATGTCAATGCTGAATAGAATAAGGTCACATTTTACTACTTTGACTAGAAGTATAATCTTCCAAGATTTAATTTTATTACTATTATAACAGCCATACTGGATAAGGTCACCAATATTTCTTTCCAAGTGATAATAATATATGATGACAGCCTTTATACCAACTTTAGATTTTGTAATTTGGATTTATGTTCTGAAACATGTTGAAAAAGATATGCCACAGACATTTCATGGTAAAATGGCAGCCTAGGGAAGATGTTTCCTTCTAATTTATGGGAAATTTGAAGATGGATAAATGGAGTCATTGAAATGTAGCATTTTCTTGATCATATCATCACGTGTCTACAGATAATTAAATTCTGGTGATGTTTTAGTCTTCTGCTTGAGAGAGAAAGGTTTTGTTGAAAGACTTCTCCATATTTAAGTGTTTTTCTCTATTCCCTGGATGAGTGTGAGTGTGAGCATCCCAGCCTGCCAGACAGCACAATTCATATGTGTGACACGTTCATTAAATCAGAAGAGTTCAGGGTTAGAGGGGTCGGTAAAGGGCAACCAGCAAAACCATTTACCTTGACCCTCTTTTGCAACATCTTGACCAAGCCATCAGTCTCTTCTGGCACAGCTCCAGTGGGGACAGTGAGTAAACCTACCTTGTGAGATTGTCATGAAGATTAAATAAGGACCTCTCTGCCTTGTTAAAAGTGCTCATGAAATGTAATCTGATGCCATTAGGAATATTTTGTTGGCCATCAACTCAGAAGACACTTTATTTTCATTTTTCCAGAACTCTGTTAAAATATTTTTCTTATATTGAGTTCAAAGCTACCTCTTTGTCCTTTTAACTAATTAATCTCAGTTTGACTTTAGAGATCTTAATGATAATGATGATGCTAATAGTGTCTAATTGATATTGAGTGCTTACTGCGTGCCAGGTAGTATATTCAGTGCATAATCACATTCAAATTTCATTTTCTAATGTTTCAAATACACTCAAAAGTAGCATAAATAAAGAATGCCAATTTGCTTTCAACTAGATTCAGTTGTTACCTAGATTACACACACACACACACACACACACACACACACAGTTTACAGGGTCACTCTGAACATTTTAGTTTCTGAGATCCATAATATCTGAACCCTTTCTAGTTTAAAGAATGCTTTTGTAATACTAAATTTGTTCAACTTTGCTGCTTTTACAGAATGAAGGGAACAAGTCAATACTAAATAGTATATTGCTTCTAACTTTGCAAACCTAAGAGAAAAACTGTTGCAACCCAAAGCCAAATTTCTCAAGGTGTTCTAGCTCAAAGCCAACCACAACAGGAAGAGGAAGCATGCAAGTTCTAACACAGAGTGTAATCATGGTACTCTCTCCCCCATGTTCCTAGTCTTCTTCCTTGTCTCTAAATGTTCTCACAGGAGAACACTTCCATGAGAGTGCAAGAAAGAGATAATGAGCATCTGAAGGAAGATTCACCTTAGATATTTCAACTATTGTTCAGTGGCCATCTATCTCCACACAAGTCATAGTTCTCATTATCTCCTGCCTATGTAGAATTGTTCATGGATTACTCTTCTAGAATTACAATGCTGCAGAGATTTTTAAATTTTTTTTTAAATTTTTTTTAATTGTCAATGGACATGTATTTAACTTATTCAGATGCAGTGCCTCATACATGCCAGACAGGTATTCTACCAGTGAGCCAAAATCCCAGCATCTACATTTTTGTTTTATTTATTTATTTACCTATCTATCTATATACCTATTTATTTATTTATTTTCAGTTGTAGTTGAACACAATATCTTTACTTTGTTTATTTATTTTTATGTGGTGCTGAGGATCAAATCCAGGGCCTCATACATGCTAGGCGAGCACTCTACCACTGAGCCATAACACCAACCCATAAATTTTTATTTTTTAGTTTCAGGTGGACACAATACCTTTATTTTATTCATTTTTTTAAAATCAGTTGTAGGTGAACAAAATACCTTTATTTTATTTATGTGGTTCTGAAGATAAAACCAAGGGCCTCACACATGTGAGATGAATGCTCTTCTGGTGAGCTCCAGCCCCAGCCCTTATTTATTTATTTTTATGTGGTGCTGAGAATCGGACCCAGATCTTCAAATGTGCTAGTTGAGTGCTCCACCACTGAGCCAAAACCCCAGCCCCTTACAGAGATTTTTCCATGGCCTTCTATTTAGTCAAATTACTTTCTCCATCCAGCACTCATAACTCCAAGCAGAGATTGCCAGATTCTGATAAGAGTCAGACTGTAATGAATGATGTTTTCAATAGGACAGGGAGAAGGCTAACAGAACAATGCTTCTAACCAAATTTAATAAAGGGTACACTGCACTTGCAAAAACTAGCAATCTCCTCTTACAAGCTGCCGCAGTCTGGCTGCAGCAAAATAACCAGGGGGTTACGAACAACTTGTGTAGATTGATACAGCAGGAGTGGAAGCCTTTTATTGTAGGACAGGAGCAGTATTTATACATTCCACACAGCGTATCTTAATTAGCATAAACTAGATACATCAGTCAACCAATAAGGAATCTCCACACTTAATGGCTCGCTGGCGTTACTTCACAAACTACTCCCTCTGGCATTTTGCCAGGTGCCATCCAGACTTGTTTACAGACTCTAACAACAAGCAACCCACACAAACTCCAACACTATAACAGGCTTCTCCCCACTCTATCTGACTGAAATATCTCATGACCAGTTTCTTGTTGCAACAGTAAGTTCAATAAACAACTAGTCTCTGTGAGTAAGATAGCTACTGGGCTTTAACTGGCTTTTGTTAGCTCTGGCTGGCTTCCCTAATTCTCAGAGTGTCTGTCCCATAGAATTAGAGTCTCCTGCCTCTCCTCTTCACAGCCACGTTTTCCCATTTGCTTGACGAAATTCCCCAAGTTCCCTTTCTTTGCTCCAGGATATAAGTTTACTTAAGGAGAGACCCAAGAACAAGCTGTTCTTGGGTCCTAGTTGCTCAATTGCTCACCCTCTCTTTTTTTTAAGAGAGAGAGAGAGAGAGAGAGAGAGAGAGAATATTTTAATAATTATTTTTTAGTTTTTGGCAGACACAACATCTTTGTTTTTATATGGTGCTGAGGATCGAACCCAGGCCGCATGCATGGAGAATATTTGGATTTGTTGCTCTCAGGATGCACCCCTTGCTCACTACCTTCTATCTAGGGACTCCACGCTGATATGTCAAAGACAACCAACCAGCCTTTGCCCTGCTCCACAGCCAACTCCATTTCCAGCCTGATTTTATTCCACATCTTTTCTTCTTCTCCTGAAAATGGCCTATTTCAAGTAAATAGCTATTTCACTTCTTTTTCTTTTTTTAAGGTGGACACAATATCATTTTTTAAAAATTTTTATATGGTACTGAGGATCGAACCCAGTGCCTCATGCATGCCAGGCGAGCAGGCTACCACTTGAGCCACATCCCAGCCCCTATTCCACTTCTTCATACCCCATTCCAGAAGTGAGGCATTAAGATTGTAGGTGTAGAAATTAGAATTCTTTTTCCAGGATTTATATGACTTAGACCTTGCCTGGAAAACCAACTCAAAAAAGACTTTCTCTCATTTTCCCTACTGAAGTTGACTAATATCTAGGGAATCCAATTTACAATTAGTTTATTTATCTTCCAATTCAGTGCATTCTTTTTTCGCTTTCTTTCTTTCTTTCTTTCTTTCTTTTTTTATTTTGGTGTGCAAAATGAAGCTTTTCTAAAGTGTCCAAATAAATAACTTATTCTTTAATGCATTAGATAGTTACTCATTCTATGTTTGAAGAGGAAAGATAAGGAAGCAGTAGTTTTTCCCACAGTGACACCCTTCTGCTAGGACACTGCTCTGGTTCATATCCTCTTTTAAACAGAGTACCCCAAAAGTTTCTACTAGTGAACAGACTGGCTTAGCATGGATATCTACCTCCTTTCTCAGGAGTTGGAAGAGCTGTCAGTGGAGAGCTACTTATTATCCCACCCTCCACCAACAAGGAGCTGTCACCTCCCCCTCAGAGGCACTCCAGTAAGGGGCCTTCCCCATTTGTCCCTTAACCCTGCCCAAATCTGGTGGGTGGAGTCTCCTGCTTTAGAGCTGATATCTTTCTCTCTAGTAAGAGGTTGTTAGGTTTGTAAAGAATAAACAACTCCACTACCATATCCCTCTCACAGAACAGTGGTACCACTTGTCCTCTGCAAACTCAGTTGCTTGATAAGAGCCTTTTTGGTGGGGGAGGGTACTGAGATTGAACTCAGGGGCACTTGACCACTCAGCCATATCCCCAGCCCTATTCTGTATTTTATTTAGAGACAGGGACTCACTGAGTTGCTTAGCACCTCGCTTTTTGCTGAGATTGGCTTTGAAGTGATCCTCCTGCCTCAGCCTCCCAAACCGCTGGCATGAAATGCTGCGCCACCACACTGGCAAGAGCCATTTTACCATCCCAAATTTAACTACATACCACTTGCTTGGCAATTTCATTGACCAAATCCCAAGTAGTTGCCAAATAGTTGACAGGACTGTAGTTGAAAGATCCTTTCGCTCTACTCATATTAATTTTTTTTTTTTTTTTGCTACTGGGGATTGAACTCAGGGGCACTCAACCACTGAGCCACATTCCTAGCTCTATCTTATATTTTATTTAGAGACAGGTCTCACGGAATTGCTTAGTGCATCACCATTGCTGAGGATTGACTTTGAACTTGTGATCCTCCTTCCTCAGTTTCCTGAACTGCTTGGATTACAGGTGTGTATAACCTGCTTGGCCATGTTATCATTTTGCAAATTCCTTGAAGGGCTGCCTGACTTCCTAGATGCCTTGCTAAGTTGTTTCACAATCATTTTTATTGATTTCAACTTGCTCCACTTGGGAGATCTCTTTTGCCTACTAAATGGGTAAGCAAGTCATCCCAAGTGACATCCCACAGAGAAAATTCTAAAAAAAAAAAAAGAAAAAAGAAAAGAAAAAAAAAAAAAGGATGTGAGACTATACTGTATATAGCCAGTGGTAGAGAGCAGCATGCTTGGCATGTGTAAGGCCCTGAGTCTAAGCCCTAGCACCATTTAAAAAAATAAGAATCTAACTCAAAAATTAGAAAGGAAAAACCAACCCAATAAATTAAAGCAAAGCAGACGTCAATTCATAGAGAAAAAAAAGCAAAAATTTATTAATTATTTAACATGTGTACAGTTATGCTAAAAGTTTTTATTAGGTCATCATTATTTGCTCATGTGTGTCACTGATGTAGTTTTTGAGTGTTGTGCCTAATACCAATTTTCCTATAAGTGCTATAATTTTTTACTGCATTATTTTGCACAGCATGGCAATTATTAGCAAAGTGTAAGTTGTATTACAGAACAATGACTCTGTAATTTATGATATAATCACATTTTACTATATAATACTCATAATTTCTAGGAAATTTAAAAAAGAAGATTAGTGGGGCTTATTAAAATTCACTATCAAGTAGTCAAATTTATTTGAATTGATTTAAAATGTTATTTTGTGGGGCTGAAATTGTGGCTCACTGGTAGAGCACTCTCGTAGCATGTGTGGGGACCTGGGTTCGATCCTCAGCACCACATAAAAATAAATGAATGGAATAAAAGTATTGTGTCCAACTACAACTAAAAATATAAATATTTTTTAAAAAAAGTTATTTTGTTTTCAAGGATAAAAATTCACTAATCAATTAAATTTAAAATGAATCATTTCTTGGGGCAATAACTATAACAGTAGAAGAATGTATCTAACATTTTAAGTTGTTCTGCTTAAGTTCTATTCACCACTCTCTCCACCACAAATAACTTTATAATAGGAATTAAAGGAAAAAATTAGATATAGATTTATAGAAATAATAAGCAACTAATAAATAAATAAATCTTGGTTAGATGAACTTAGTCCCGCTGAACAGCATCTAACTCATTCATAGCTTCACTGAGGCCCTCATTAACAGCACTTTCCAGCAGGTGCTTATGTTTCTCCAAGGACTCAAGCTTTTTGGCACATTTTCATCCTCTTCCTCAGCTTCCTATTAGGATAAAGTCATGGTTACATGTTTTTGATATTCATATTCCATATATTCAAGGTATATTTTTAAAAGTACATAAAGCATTTTAAAACAATCCAGATTGCATCATTTATATTCTCAGGATGCTTACCACAATTGCCATTGGGAATTCTGTATTATAAATATAACACAGATGTGACCTTTTCAAGAGGTCTGTATAGCTTTAATTTGGAATTTTCAAGTCTGACTATTTTATTTTCTTTTTGATACTTTTTTTCTACAAACCTGAATTTTTAGGTCATTATTTCACAATGGCATTAACTGTGCACAAAGAAGCCCAAATACAATTTCTAGGTTTTTGAAGATAAAGTATGTATCTTAAAATCTTTCATTTAAGTGCTTCAAAGAATAAACTTAAGCACTGTCAAGGAGCATACATGATAAAACAAAAATTATTATTAAATATCTCACATATAGATCATAATTCGTGGTAAATTTTCTAAAATTTGGGTACTATTTAAAAAAACAAAACAATAACAATAACAACAACAACAAAAACAAACAAACAAACAAAAAATGCATGGGTTCCAAATATACAGAATAAGAAAAAAGTTTTCAATTTCTGGATACTTTGCTGGCATTAGTAATGGTATAGCTCAAAATTTCACTTAAATTGTCTAAGTGTTAATGAACAGAGTCATTTGAATACTTCTCTAAGTAAAATGCTGGTCAGGGGGTGACATATAAAGTAATTAAGAATCAATCTTAATATTTTTTCTGCCTTGTAGACTTCATGAAAATAGTTTTCATCCTCAATCCATTTTATCTTGAAACAGGTTTGGGTTAAGTTTCCAAGGCTGGCTTTAAACTTGCCATTCTACAACCTTAGCTTCTGAAGTAGCTGGGATTACAGGCATTCAGTGACTATTTTTGTTTTTTAATCCCACCCAGCAATACAATAACTCTTGATGGGCAATTATGCATACAATAAGACTTTACTGGTGCTCAAGTTTAGGAGTATATAACACTGAATCTCTATAAAAAGGTAGAAGACATATGTTTAAAATATGTTTTTGTCTTGTAAGAATACTTAATCACATATGCAAGTATAAAATACCAGATGTGTTCTATGCTGAAATAACCTGAATCCAGAAAAATGTTCTTTAAAGGACAAGATAAATGATTTACAATAAATTTTAAGAGAAGACAATCAAACATAAAGATTTCAGTTTTAATGCTAGACTATATGGTAAGTCAATCATGACACAGTTTTGGCTAACTTGAACAAATTGGCCAAGTTCTTACCTTAACTTTTTGTTGGTAAATATCATCCAGCTTTTGAACTTCCTCTTTCAGTGTTCTCACACTTCTCTTGCTTTCTGTTATCATTGTATTCAACTTGGGGAATAAAACTTTGGTTGAGAATCATAACTATACATCAAAGAAATTTAACATATCATATAATTTTATATTCTCTTTCTGTTATCATTTTTTTAGGCAATACTGGGGATTGAATCCAGGGCCCTACAGGCAAGAATTCTACTACTGAGCAACAACCACTGCCCTTTTTTCATTTTTTGAGACAAGTTGCCTAGGCTGGCCTTGAACTTGTGATCTTCCTACCTCAGGTTCCTGAGGAGCTGATATTACAAGCATGAGCCACTTCGACTGGCTAACTTTTACATTCTCAATCAACTATACCAATGTTATTTCTTCTAGTCTTTTTGACTTCCAATCTATTGTTTGTCCAAATATTTTATTATTCTCCAAAAGGAACTGATTCCAAAGAAACTTTAAAATAAGATTACTAGGGCTGGAAATGTAGCTCAATAGTAGAGTGCTTACCTAGCATGTGTGAGGCCCTGGGTTTGATACCTAGCAACTCAAAACAAAACACAAAAACAAAAAGCAAAACATAAAAACAACAACCAAAAAACCAAACCAAAACCAAATAAAAACAAAAACAAAAAACTCAAAGTACTAATATGTATTTCTAGTGGTAGCTATGGGAGTGTTTTATAAATACTCACATATTATATAAATATTATACACATCACATTATTACATATTATTAATATTGTTATACCAACATATTCATAAGTATAAATTATTTTTGCTGTCTAGATTTTTTATATTTTATATACTTCATATATATGTAGCTTCCTATTTGTGTGTTCACTTTCTGAGATGTTAAAAGAGAATTTTTATATTAATTTTATTGCATAATACTTGCTACTTGGTTATAGTTATACATTCTTTTGAAAGATTAATAAGGTAATCATATTTAATCTTGTTGAAGCTTGACCTTGGAAATAATTTGAAACTCAAACTGAAGAACTGTGTCTAAAGTTCATTTCCTCTTGATAACTGCTGTTACCCGTTGATGGCTATGATTAAAAGTTTTCTTCAGGTAGATCAAGAAAATATTTCCCACAGGAAACAGAAAAAGAAAAATGTATAAAGAGCTGACAGGCTTTTTTTTCTTTTTTTGAGATGATGACTCTTCACATACAAGAATGAAATTTTAAAAAAATATGTTTTTTTTGGAAAAGCTTAGTTTATTTGGCAAAAGATAAGGTAATTAAATAATTATACTTATTAAAGACAATTCCATATACAGAATGTTCTTTTATTATTTTACATATGAGAGGAGTGGATTAGAAAGAATGCTCTTTTCTTGGGTTCACACAGTTAGCATAGGGTCAGAAATCAAAACCAGATGTTCAAACTAAAAAGATATTTTCTAAATGTACATGTTATTTTTGAAGGGACTAACAAGTTAACAAGTGGTTTTGTTAAATTTACCTGCAATAAGACGAAAGGACATCCTAATAGTTTCTCATGGCTGGTCAAAACAATGTTTACCAGTTTCTACTTTCTGTATCAACTCCAACAAAGATATGTCTATTAAACATTTTCCCCCTGATTATAAAAATATTCATTGAGGCAAAAAGAGAAAATAATAAAGAAAATATTTGGCATACTTTTTTTATCAAGAGCTCAAGTTGTTGATAATCCAAGATACGATAATTACTTCCATTATATGAGCTTCTCTTTTTTTAATCACTAACAGAAACCACCAATGTGGAATTCCATTATTTCCTGCCTCTAATCAACATAATTGTATGAGGGTTTTCCTTCTTTAAATGTGCATTCTTTTATTCCTAATATTTAAACTTTATCCTCATTCCCTTCAAATCCTTCTCACATCATTAAAACCAAACAATTCCCTTATTTGGCAAAACCAAACAAAACCACAAAAACCAGAAAGCTTTTCTACATATCTCTTTTCTCACTACTGTTCCAAATCTTTTCTTCTGATTCAAATATTGGTAGTACTATAATGTGGAGTAATCCACAAAGGCAAATCTATTCATAATACTATATCTCCTTTTCTACTATCCATACCTCAACTCACAATAGTACGGTTTCTGGCTTGTTGGCTGCATGAAGCCTTTTCTGCAAATGTCACTGGTAACTTCTTTCTTCCCCTCAACCCCTTCAATCCAGGCTGGTGGGTTGGTTGTGGATAAAACCCAGGTTCTGGAAGGCTAAGCATGTCCTCTATCATTAAGCACACCCTGGCTCTTCGGTAAAATCTTAAATTCTAAAGCCCATGGCTACCTTTCAGATATTTAATTCTATTTGTCATTTTAGTACTAATTGTGGTTACTATTAGCTTCTTTTTAAAAGCCCTTCCTTGGTTTTTAAGACCATGGAATCTCCTGATTTTATCTCTAAGTTTTGGAAAGTCCCTCTTCACATTCCTTTACATTTCTTTTTCTATTCATAATTTGGATATAGATGTTCTTCCAGGATTCTGATCCTGGCTGTAGTCTCACTTGCTCACGTGGGAGAGTGCTCTCTCACATCACATCTGTGAGACCTTTTGACTTTAAGAAACTGCCTGCTAAAATATACATACATACACATACTGATTTTACACTTTGATGACTCAGAGACCTGAAACTCGGCATATCCCAGACTGCAACAACTCTGTTCTGTACCTCTCTCTCATTAAATATCAAGGTAAAGAACAACATCACATGCCCATTTGCCAGATACAATGTACCTAGACATTCTTTATTTCACTTTTCTAGCCTTCACATCCAACTGTTCACACTTCAGTACTGAATTCTATTGTCTCCGCCTTCCAATTTCTTTTCTCCCTCCTCACTGTAGTAACCTTGGTGAGGGTCCTTATCATTTGTTACACAGGATATAGTTTAGTCTCCTAAGTCTATGTTTCTGGTTCATGAACCTCATCTATTTTTTGAAAATGCCAAATACATAGGTGATTAGCATTCTTACTTAAAAATCTTCAATGGCCCCATTGCCTATAGAATAAAAATTCTACCAGTAAGTAAGGACAAGTTAATAACAATTAGATTATTGTTTCCCCAGGCTTTTCTTTTATCACACTTAACACTCTTGCAATTTGTTAACAAGCTGGGTACTTTGATTGCTGGGCCTTTAGTTAGGGCACACATGTAAATTTCTTTGTATTCACTGGTGAAGTCCTAGCTCAATTCAGTTGCTGCATCTTTCAGAAAGACTCCTGTGCTTATCTTATGGTAATATAAGAATACACAGCTTATTTATACTACAAAAATGTTATGATAGAAGAAATCGTTTTCATACCTGTCTTTTCAATCGAAAAGGCAAGAACTGTACTATAATAGTACTACCAACACTAATTATAGTACCAGCCACAGAGACACTCAAGAAAATATTTGCTAATTAAAATTCAGTGGCAAATATTTAAGTTTACCTGTACATTTATATTTGTAAGAATATAAAACATGTAAAGAATCTTTTTTTTTCCTTTTCTGATTCCTTAAATATCACTGTTGCTTAGTATTCTATCTTCTGTTATTTAATTTATACATTCTAAGTAATATCACCCACATCCATGGCTTGTAAGAGTGATTGGTTTGACTTTCTTTTGTGATGTTTTTGTTGTGGTATACACTAGCCTTTAAGAATAAATTACGTCTCTTTGTGCTTTTTAACAATTTACATGTCATAGAAATCATCTGACCTTCAATAATTGAAAACAATGAACTTTTGTAAAAATCACCTGTTATTGAAATCTTTTCAGAGAGCTAATTATTTTTGTACTTTTGTTTCTGGTTACTTAAGTGTTTTGACATTTTATTTTGAGTCAATTTTGAGATTTGTATTATTCATGCTGTAATTCAATTTGATAAAAAAACAATTTTAAAGATAAGATTTTTATAGAATCCTTTTTATTTTATTTTTGCAATGCTGGGGATACAACCTAGGGCCTTGTGCATGCTAGGCAAGTGCTCTACCACTAAGCCACATCCTTAGCCCTTCCAGTAAGATTTTCGTTCACATGAATTACTCTGTAATTCAAATGAATTCCCACCATCTCTCTATAAACTGTCTACTTCTTACTTCACATTTTCCTTCTTTAACTGAATAGTTTTGGCAATTATCTGTAAATATTTTTCAGATTGATTAGCTTCATTATTCCAATTTATTAATTTCTGTATGATATTTACTATTTCCAATTGCTTTAGTCTCATTAGCATCAGGTATTACTGATTACTGATTACTTTCTTCTTAAAGTTTCCCATATTTTGGCTTCTACTACATATTCTCTTCTTCAAAATAAATAACTCTCTAGCTATTTTGTCCACTTTTTATAAGTATTTTTTTTCCAGGATTTTTTTTTCTTTCTCGATCCCTTAAATGTCATTGTTTCTCAGGATTCAATGTTCTGCTATTTTATTTATACATTCCAAGAAATATCATCCACACCCATGGATTCATCTATCATATGTGTGCTAAAGACTATCAAAAGTATTTTCAGCCCTGGTCTCTCTCATGCTCTGAATCTACTGCTTCAACTTTCTCTCACTTTTCTTCCTCTAGGTAATACACTATAGTCTATTCAGTTGTGCATACCAGAAATCTGGAAGTCATTATAGAACTTCTTTTTCTCCAAGCTTGGTCATGAAATCCTTGGAATTTATTTACCTTCTTAACACTTCCTAAACCTGTCCCCTTCCCTCTGTTTCTACTATGAATAGTTTGGTTTAATCTCTTAACATTTTCGGTTGCATCCTTTCTAAGCCACATTTTCCCTTAACTTAAAGGGTTTTGCAAAAATGCAAATGTGATTAGCATAACTGCAGAAATGTCAGCCTTTTTCTCCAGGTGGGAGCCCTTGAAGGGTAGGTTTATCTTTAGAATACTAACATGAGGCCTAGCCTATAGTCAGCATTTTATAAAACTTTCTTTCCCCAAGATTTCCTGCTCAAAGTCTATCAAGTTTCAAGTCATTCTGAAAGTTGTTTTAGTCATGAGGCCCCTATAGCTTGGAAGTCATCTTTTGGAGGTTCTTCAGATTTAATGTCCATTTCAACAAAAAAAGAAAATCAACCTGAAGCAGGTCAAAAAAAGACCTTGTCTCAAATAATCAGCACACCTTGTATACAGTCTAAACTTTCTTCCCATAGTCTAATATTTCATAAATCCCAAATTACTCAATAATGTTTCAAACTTGCTTTTTTTGAGGAGTTTCAAATTTGTTTTTTAACTTTCTAATACAAAGTAATTCTTTTTTTTATTTTGGGGGTAACAGGCATTGAATTCAGGGCACTCAACCACTTTGCCACATTCCCAGTCCTATTTTTTTTAATTTAATATTTATTTTTTTAGTTTTAGTTGGACACAATACCTTGATTTTATTTATTTATTTTTATGTGATGCTGAGGATTGAACCCAGAACTCTGCCTGTGCTAGGCAAGCGCTCTACCCTTGAACCACAACCACAGCCCCCACAGTCCTATTTTTTGTATTTTATTTAGAGACAGGATCTCACTGAGTTGTTTGATGTCTCAATTTTTTGCTGAGTCTGGCTTTGAATTCCTTCTGTCTTGGTCTCCTGAGTCGGTGGGATTACAGGTGTGCACCGCTTGCACTCAGCCAAAGTGAGTTGTTACAGAATTTTTTAATTTTAAAAAATGACTTTCGGTGGATTATTAGAATAATTATTTGTGAACTACAATTAGGTTTTGTTTCTAAGTGAGAAAAAATAAACATATTTCTACTTAGAGAAAAGATAAGACTTCTTTCTTATCCAGGAATCCTAGTCAGAACACAATAGTTCTTTTCTTTTTTGTGGTGCTGGGGTTTGAACCCATGGCATTGTGAATGCAAGGCAAGCCCTCTTATCAACTGAGCTATATTCCCAGCCCACACAATAGTTCTTGAAGAGTTGAATTAACAACTAGGGGCTTCCTTTAATTGTTTGGTGTCATAAAAACACACTCTAGTGTGTTTGGGAAGTAACTTCTTAACTTTTCTCAATCAACTACTACAGCAATGTTTACTTTAAAGGTTATTAAATATAATATTAGGCCTTTTTCAGGGACATAGGTGGTTGGCTTCGAATTGTTTCATAATTGTTTCAAGGATCTCAGAAGCAGGAACTTTCTGAAAACTAAATGGACTTCTATTAGCATTTAAGTTCTCCTGAAATTCCATGATCTAGAAAGAAATACTTGGCAAAAAGAAACCTCTAAATCCATCACAGTTGGCTAGCCTCACCATAAATGACACATACATACTTTAAACATAGACACCTCAAATCCATTTTAGATTTAAAAAAGAATATCATTTCAAGTAAAGAAGGAATTCTGTAGTTCTCTTACACCCCCCAAAAGGGAATGAAATCTAGTTTCATATCACTATATCATAGTGATATAAGAAGCCTAGGATATTTAAGTTACTTGATAAGTTACTTCAAATATTTCAGTCAAATTTGTACCAACTTTCATTTTACAGAATTTTTTAAATAAAAATTAATTCCTTGGCAACTAGAAACCACAAATCACATTTAATTTTAGACTTAAAAAAAAAAAACCTTATTTTTGCTTTAAGCTAAGTTTCATTACTTACTTGGTCTAAAGTATCCTCCAAACCCATTTTTTTTTTAATCAGAGCTTTATTAGTTTCTTCTTCATTTTCATTCAGGAGTTCCTTGAGGGGTACCCATACAAAACATGAGAATGTTAGTGAAAGGTAATTACAAAATTTATTTTATGTGGAATATGTAAATTGTGATACAGGGATTGATTTCTATCATGGGGATTGAACTCAGGGCCTTGTGCATGCTGGGCAAACATTCTGCCACTGAATTACATCCCCAACCCTTTAAAAAATAATTTTGGAGACAGTGGCTTGGTAAGTTGTCCAGGATGGTTTAGAACTTGCCATCCTCATGCCTTGGCCTCTGACTAGCTAGATTATAAAGGTATGTGCCTGGAAAGCTGTAATATTTTTAATTTAATACAACATTACTAAGAAAATAAAACTAATTCTTAATGTAATTTCTATGACTATAGAATATAACCCTCTCTTGGTTTTTAATACTTGCAAAGTTCAAGAATTGTTCATCTATTCTGGAAATTCACTTCTATATATTTTGTAGGTATACTAGGTTTACCGAAGTAATTTTTCTGAATTGTTCATCTATTCTGGAAATTCACTTCTATATATTTTGTAGGTACACTAGGTTTACCGAAGTAATTTTTCTTCTTCTTCTTCTTATTTTCTTTGGTACTGGAGACTGAAACCAGGGATGCTATACCATTTAGCTACATCCTTAGCACTTTGTATTTTTTGAGACAGTGTCTTGCTAAGTTGCTTCGGGCCTCTGTAAATTGCTGAGGTTGGATTTACTACAGTATATTTTTGAAAACAATTTATATGTAGGTTGTATTTTTATGCTATATTCTCCAGATAGGTCCTACAGTTTTTAATTTCAATTTTGTTGCTTCTCATTATTCTTTTCTTTTATTGAGGTGAAATTCACATTTTAAGATGGTTAAACTGAAATAGGTTAAATTTAAGTGTGAAATTGAGTGGTATTTAGAGATTCCCAATGCTATGTAAACATATCCCTAGTTCTAAACATTCCATCATTCCAAAAGAAAAACTCATAGGCCATTATGGTGGTCTTTAAAAATTTGGGGTAAATTTTTAAATAGTGGTGCTCTACCACTGAGCTATATTCCCAGGCATGTCAATTTTTTTTTATTTTGAGGAAGGGGCTCACTAAATTGCTGAGGCTGATCTCGAAATTGCCATCTTCCAGCCTCAGTCTCTTGAGTAGAATAAATTATAGGCATGTACTACTATATCTGGCTAAGTCTAACTTAACCCATTTCAGTCCACTAATAAACTAATCTCGAGGAAAGTAAAGGTTTTATCTACGTATTTTACCTCTAGCATAGTAGCTGGTATTCAACATAATATATATTCAATTAATATTTGTTGAATAATTCTCAAGGGAAAAAGTGCATAGCTTTTGAATTTGACAACCTTCTATTCAAAAAACTAAGTATCAGCAGGGAGCAATGGCACACTCATATAATCCCAGCAGCTCAGGAGGCTGGGACAGAAGGATTATGAGTTCAAAGCCAGCCTCAGCAAAAGTGAGGCACTAAGCAACTCACTGAGACCCTGTCTCTAAATAAAATATAACATAGGGTTGGGGATATGGCTTGGTGGTTGAGTGCTCCTGAGTTCAATCCCCAATAACCCCCACACCCACAAAAAACAAACAAACAAAACAAAAAAAAACCCCAAAAAACATAAATGTAAGTATCATGAAAGAGGGCATTTTAAGGGGCCAATAAAATATTAAAATTTATGAATAAGTAAGACATTGTGATAGAGCAAACTAAAAAATTATCTTCCCCAAATTATTTCCTTGGTCATATTGCAAAATTAGGCATAGATTTCTCATTGTTGACTGCTGGTATTCCTTAATGCATTGTTACATCTTATGCTTTCATGTGTGTCCTTGTGCCTTTCACACACCATCCCATGAATATTTCAGTTTTCAAGATTTCATTCCATGGTCACCATCTCTGTGGAGTTTTATTGCTACCTGGGAAAAACCAATCATGTTATATCTTGTGAAGACTTCTAATAGAGCACATAGTTGTCATTCATTCATTTATATCTTTCTCCCATGAGGGAACTAGGAGCAAAGGTTGTCATGCTTGTCTGTATAGTCTTGGTGTTTGTCTTGTATATACATTAATTACTTATGGATAGTTGAATAAAGTAGCTAGAGAAGAAGAAAAGGTTTTATACTTTGAAGAGTTAGCTGTAACAAAGACAAGATTTCTACCACCAAGAAGAAAGAAGACCAAGAAGTTCTTTCTCTTTAGTCCTGGGATATGGACATATTTAAGTTCAAATTCTTACAGATAACAATCTCATAATTTACTTACATAAACTTGAGCCCTGTATTTGATGAGGCAGTTGGCGCCTGCTTCAGGGTTAAACTTAATTTCAAAGTCATAACCTTTCTAATTCTCAGCACTTTTAGGAATAAGTTTTAATTTTCTAGCCAGTTTGTGATATTCTGCTAATTGTGTTTCAATCTAAGGAGAGAACACAAAAAGAAATGTTAAAAATAGCGTAGCCCTATTTCATATGGTTTTCAACTGGTATTTCTGCAATTTTATGCAAAATGTTATGACTATTTTAGTAGTTTAGTGATTTAGTAATTTTTAGTAATAAGGGTGGCAACTTAAAAATACATAAAAGATGAAAGGTTTTATTCATAGTAAATCTATATAATAATTTTAAGACTATAATTGATTGGTAAGTAGTATATTACTATTCTTCCATTTACCTCATAAACAATTTAGAATAAGTGTCCATGTTCAGGTTTTAACTAATACTTACTTTTCCAAATGCTAGACAGAAAAATTATGAAACATAAATAAAAACCTTAGTTTTGTCAATGTACAAATTAACACATTTCATTTATTTAAAATAAGTGAAATTTAATTATTTAAGTTTCAAAATTCTATCTTAACTGTATCGATAAAAATATTTTAGTAACGTATGTCACATTTCCTCTTCTCCCTCTTTCCAATGGGGCTTTGTTTAAATTATGTTATCAGAAAATTTTCCCTTCTAATGTAGCCCCAATGTTTTTTCTCAAACCTCACTTTTCTTTTTTTCTATAGCAATCATCACTAACTGACAAAATAAATCGCTCACTTTAACTGCTGGAATGTAATCACCATGAAAACAGCTGTCTCTACTGTATCTACAACAATGCTTGGCATATAGTAGATGCTTACTATTTGATTGAATAAATAAATGGCGGATTCTAGGAAACTTATTTTTATAGTGCTTTCTCCATTTAATATGTACATAGTTTTTGATAACTATTATATATTCATAAATTTTGAGTAAAAAATGCAATGGCAAATAATTTTTAATTTCAAAAAAGCATTAGATCTCAAAGCAATACTACTTGTATATTAAGATTTTTCTAATAATAAATTAGGAAATAATTTCTATTACTTTACTATAATATACTAGCTCTCTTGGAATCATTAAAGTATGTAGTTCTATTTGTCTTTATGCTAAATGATGCTGGGAGTAGTTTCTTCTGTTCTTTTCTTCAAACTGTACGGAAAGCATATGTGTGACACATGTGTCTCTAGTTTCTCTTTCCCTCATCAATTCCAACAGCAAAAATTTATTACACTCTTTCCTGATGAATATAGATTTAGTACAATGTCCATCTCAACAAAGAACTCCAGAAGGCTAATACCAGAGTTGAGATGTGAAACAAAAATTAGTCCTGGGGTAGGATGATAAATGAATGAAATGTTCATACTGATCTTTTGTGTACTGCCACCATCCTTAATATCTCTCTTAACTAATTCTGAAGAACCCAATTCTCTAAGTTTTGTTTGCACTGTCCATGGCCTTGCTATGGCTCATCCCCAGTCTACTGCTTTCCCACTTCCTCATTTTTTTCTCCATTCAGCCTAGTCATCCAAATACTAATTGTAGTTTATTAAACTTAGATTTCACTTTATTATACAGTGCTGGTGAAATAAGGTGTAGTGAAGTAATTAGTTTCAGATACACTGATTAAGTCTAACCATGTTTAATTTCCTGAAGAAGCAAATGGAGACTATGGGAGGTTAGATGACATGACAGGGTCACATAGGTGGGTAGTGGCAAATCCAGGGCTAAACCCGAGGTTTATGAAATTCTAGGCTAGGTTTGAAGACTTTGACCACCAGAGGCCATCTCCCTTTCCTTCTCTTTGTTGGGATTGAACCCACAGCCTCAAGTATGGTAAGCATTCTATCACTGAGCTACAACTCCAACACCTATTTCCTACAAATTCCTCTTTTTCTCCTTGATGCACAAGTGGAGAGTTTACCTAGCAATGTCAGGAAGAAGAAAGAAAACAGATGGCTAAGGAAAGAGCAAAATTATGTAAAACAGGGTAAAGGAACGAGGTAAAGCTTTGTTAATATTGAACTGTCCATTTCATATTGAGATTCATATATGTCGGTGTGTAAAATTCACACTTTCCATAAATCAGTTAAAATCTGAATGTTCAAGAAACTATCTGCAGACTGAGGATGTAGCTCAGTTATAAAGCCCTTGAGAGGCACTGGGTTTGAACCTCACCACTGCAAACAATAAAACAAAACAAAAACAAAAACAAAAAACCCAAATTCTCTTTGATTATGTCTATAATGCAGTTTATAAATCTGACCAGGAATAAAAACTAGTATTTCCCCCTTAGGGAAAACTAAGCTGCTGTGCTTTAACAACTTTTTCTCATGTGATAAATGTGTAATAAATACTGGCTGGGGTTGTAGCCCACTGGTGTAGCACTTGCCTCACACATATGAGGCATTGGATTCAATATTTAGCACCACATAAAAATAAACAAACAAAATAAAGATATTGCATTCAACTATAACTAATTTTTTTTAAAAAAACTGTAATAAGGAAAGTACTAGAGGTTATAAGATAAAAAAAAATCATTATTTTGGAATAAAAATCAAATGCTAAATTTTTCTCATTAAGGTTTAGATTTTCAAACTAAATCTACCAATAAGCAAACATTATAAATGAAAATCAAAGAATGAAAAACTTTAAAGCAAAAATGTAAGTCTGAAACTCTCTACTCTCTATTTTTCTCCATTAAATAAAAAAAGCCCTTTAAACCCTTTTTTATTAAAAAAAAAAGATAACTGGAACTAATAGGCTATAAGCAAGAGTAAAGAATGCATGAAAATTAAGTATGGCAGGAATAATGAAGACTGCCTACAAAAATAAGAGTAACTTTTCATTACCCAAAAATTCATATGGCCAGAAAGTCTACTTTATCAACAATGTTGGCTAAAATATTAAAGTATTATCCATAAAATTAAGCTTAGGCTAAGTAATTTGGTTCTTTTATGCTGAAGTCTAAACCCATATATACAATAATTTATTATGTCCTGGATGCCCCATATAAACATTAAATCTATCCCCATTCCTGACTTATTTCTTATTTCTCTTCTATTCCCAAGTGAGTGGTACTATTACTCACCCAACTGTGAAGTAGAGACATGGCTGTTCCCCTTCTCCTTCAACTATCTCATTTACTGTACCTCCTAAGTAGCTAGAATCCACTCACTTTTTAGAATCCCTATTAGCATTACCTAAATTTAGCTTGTAATTTCTTTCTAGATTACTGATACAGATCCTTATTTAACTGTTTTGCTCCCTTCCAACACATTTTTCACATTACCAAAAATAACACTTTTCTGAAGAGGTAATTATACTTCTTTATAATTTTTAAAATTATAAAACTCTGAGAGTTTTCAGGTCTTATAAACTACAAGAAAAGTTTGGTCTTTTAAACTACAAGAAAAGCTTGTACATTAGGCTGCTTAGTCTGAGCTTTCCCATATATTCCTTTTTTTGCTAATTCATGGAAAAAAGAGTTGCCATGTTAATTCTTTCTTATATTTCCTAATTCAATTTGAAATGTTATCTCTTAAAGGAAGCCTTTTCTAAAAACCTTCTCATCCATTTCCCCACATCATGCACACTAAATCTGGGTTAGTTATACTATATGCTTCCTTAGCACCTTGAGCAAATATCTATTAGAATTTGATCTCACAATAGAAAATATAAGGAGAATCCTTTCTTCCTTTTGGGTAGTACTGTACTGGGGATTGAGCCCAGGGGAACCCTACCACTGACCTACATGGCCAGGCATCTTTATTTTCTGTTTTGGAACACTGTCTTGCTAAGTTGCTGAGGCTGGACTCAAACTTTTGTTATCTCTGCCTCAGCCTTCTGAGAGGCTGGGGTTATGAGCATTTGCAACTATGCTGGGCTAGGTCAGATGTTTCTTGATGGAAGAGTCTTTACATTTTTATCTTTGTTTCCCCTATGCTCAGCAGAGTAAGTGGCACATGGTGGCTGTTACAGAATTGTATCCCTCTACAGATGGGATTTATACAAATTATTTCATGGTCTTAAGAGAGATTTTTTTTTGTTTATTTCTTTGTTCACTGTTATAAAATACAGTATACCTTAAATATGACTGTGAGAAAGTGTTACTGAATTGACATAAAAGTAATGAGTATTTTAGTCTTGCTAAATGTCAATGTTAGACAATTTTACCTCTTTAGCCAATTTAGTCTACCTCCAAGTTCTTCTTAATTGGAACAGACCTTTACCAAAAATGGTACGACTTACCCCCTCTTTGCCTCTGGCATACTTTAACTCTTCATTCCATAACTGCTGTTGTTCAGCTTCCAGATCCTTGGTTAATTTATTAATGGTTTGCTGCAAATCATTTTTTTCATGATTTATTCTATGTCTGCAACTGAGTACTTCTGGTTATCAACAACATTCAGTAGACGTGCATTCTCCTGTCTTATTGTTTCACATTCTAGTTCTGAATTGGAAAAAAAAAACTTTTAAATTCTTCAATTCCTAAAAGAAAACTGATGCCATTATTTAACAGGACTGATGTCTACCTATCCAAGTTGTGTATATACATATTTCTTCTTCTTTTGGCTAATTTAGGTCTCACTTTGATAATAACATTCTTAGAAATAATACAGTTAAAGTTCTGTTAGTATCTTATTTCTCTATTCTCATCAATAATCATTCCATACTTTATTTTAAAAGAAAACAATGTTATTAAATTCATCTTAGAGAAAGTTTAATCAGCATTCCCTTTCATTTTAGGAGGAATCAAATGAAAAAGCACTATATTATTATTACCTATATAAAGACATGGACTTTTCAATAAGTCAGTTTAGAATAGAAAAAAAAACAAAACAAAAAATCCCCACAAGGGCCAAAGAGAAAAAAAAACACAATCATTTAAAATTGTTTATTTTATACAACAGCCTGGGTGCTTCATTAGTAATACACAAAATCAAATTAAAATATCAGTATTTTAATTTAGTCTTTAGAAAACACTTAGGATAATATGTAATCAGATATATCACTATTCCTTTTTATAGTAATTATAAAACTCAGGGCTTTTTGTTAATATTGTTCCTTGGAGATATATACCATGGGGACTTTGTTCAAAAGCTATTTCTGGTCTTATGTAAAAAGGTAGAAACCTTTCATCATATTCTGAACACTGTTAGTCAAAGATTGATAGATCCCAAGGGGGGAAAAAAAACTACATAGATATCAAACATGTTTTCAATGGGAATTTATTCTATGTAATATTTAACTTTTAAGAAGCTTACTTTGTTAGCTCATTCAAAAAACTTTTTATAAAAACAGCCAGTATTCTCTAAGGAGACCAAGAATCTATAAGAGCTCTCAAGGAAGTACATAAACACATTTACTAATCGGCTCTTTTTCTCTCTCTTGTTCCAATATTGCAATCTGTTCATTCAATGCTTTGTTTTTCGATGCTAATGATTCCAGCTTGGAAGCATCTACATTATATAAATCCTCTGGAGACAAAACCCAAAAAACTTCATAAGACTCAGGCCACAATATTTTTTGCCTTCTATCTCTCTGGTCAAATCACAAAGTTTTTCCCAGGCTGGCCTTACACTTATAATCCTCCTGCTTCAGCCTCTGGGTAGGTCCACTGGACAAGTTGTAGATGAACACAATATCTTTATTTTATTTACTTTTATGTGGGCGCTGAGGATCGAACCCAGTACCTCACATATGCTACACAAGTGCTCTACCACAATCCCAGCCCTGCACTATACTTTCTATTCCCCATACACTAACTTGAATTTTTCTCCATAGCATTAATCACCACTTGATTTATAGTTGTTTATGTATTACTTCTCTTTCTATTAGAATGTAAGTTTATAGGGGCAAGAATTCTTTTAATCTCATATTTATTACTGTATCCCCAGTGTCTAAATGATGCCTAACACATACTAGATATACAACAAAAATTTGAATGGGTAAATGAATGAATTAATTTATATGCTTAATTACATACAGAAATATAAAATATCTCACTAGATGCATTCTGTATTAGATTACTAGGAACTTTCCTCTCTTAAAAAAAAAAGCGTTATTTATCTTGCTTTCTTTCTCATGTGGTAAAGCTAAAATTGACCTGGTTACTCTTAAGGAATGTACATCTGCAGCATAACATCAGGGAATGTTTTTTTTTTTTTAATTTCATGCCATGCGTGGCGAGGTGATATTATCCTGTTTTGATTGACTCGATTGTTTTTGAAGGAACAGCTTCATATATCTTAATCTATTTTACCTTTCTCTGACATTTTGTATGCAAGGTAATTCTAACTTAAGGAACAATAAAATATAATGTCCCTGGATCACTTTAGAGTTAGCCAGTAAATATATTGGGCTGTCACCAGATTATACTGAATACAAAAATATTTTTTATTTAGAAATACAATGATCTGTTAACTTTCTACGAATTTAAAATGAGACTTTAGGTCTTTTGACTAATTAAGTTTTCAAATAGTAAAGCAAGGACATTCTCTCTGTTTAGAGAAATAACATTTATTAATTACTTTCAATGCTGCTGGTTGTGTTTGGTATTATACTGCCATCTAATCCTGCAAAGCTTTGTCAGAGTGATGAAGATTTTTGTTGAGTGCACAGTCACTAAGAAACTTTAGGACTGACATCAACACCAGTATTCTGTACTCCACTACTACTTTTCTCCTCCAAAGAAAAAATCTGCAGGCATCTGTATGCATTTAAAGTACAGAGCTCTTATGAATATTAGATATGGCAAAATAAACTACCATACCAAGAGCAGAGGTAAATGACTGAAGGCAAACACACTGGATATGAGAATACTTACTCAGCTTTGACTGCAACTCTTCATTCATCTCTTCAAAGCTGTCAGCACCATTCATGAAACTCTCATAGCATTTTATGGTGTAGTCCAAAAATAACTGGTTGGGTAAAGCAGATTTTAAAAATAAAGTCATAATTCTGTTAGTTTGTTCCACATTTCTAAGTAAAAATTTATTTTGAATAAAAAATGTCAGAAACACTAAGTAGTTATATAAATGTGTACGATTAAGAGACAGAAACCTATATGCTGTACATTCTCAGCATGCTACATCTAAATGTAGTATTAGATTACTAGGAACATTCCTCTCTTAAAAAAAGTGTGTCATTTATCTTGCTTCCTTTCCCATATGGTAAAGCTGAAATTGACCTGGTTACTCTTCAGGAATGTACATCAACAGCAGAACATAAGGGAATGTTTTTTTACATTTCATGTCATGACTGGCCAGGTATAAATAAGAAGTATAAATATGTATTTCCTATTTTAAAATATCTTCAGAATTTCAAGCTCAAAAAACAAGGAAACTTGCTATAATTACATTGCAACTTCCAGCTCAAAAACAGCCTGGTAAGTAGAGATCTAAACAGTAGAGCATCAAAATTTTTAATATTTATCCAAGAGAAAGTAACACTCTATTTTGTTATCATCGGGTATTTTGGTTCCTGAGAATGAGTATTTTTATTAGAAAGCAAAGCAATTCCCTTTGTGCTAATTCTTTGCTTACAAGCAATTTTCTCATTACTTGGTTGCTATGGACGGAGTACCTTAAATAGATAGTACAAGTATTCCTATAACTGGACAGACTTACCACTGATGATAAAATAATATATTTTCATTCGACTTCAAGTCAGTCTCTTGTGATTTTTAGTAATAGTGAATAAGTTTCCCTAAGCTTGTTCAATTTTAATCTTACAGATTAAAAAAAAAAATGAGTTTACAGACCCACAAAGCTGAGGATCAGAATCTGGTGAATTTAATACAGTGAAAACTCTTTATAATTAAAAATAGCACTTTATAGATTCCAAAGTGTTTCCTCCGTATTTAATCATTTGAAATAATAGCTCTGATGGAAAGAATAACTTTTAATGGTTTAAACCTTTTGGAGGAATGTCAAGAAATTTAACAGTTAATAGGTGGTAATTATATTTGGGTGAAACTGAGGTACAACTAAATGTAGCTGAGCACATATGTTGCAATGTGGGAGAACTCTCTCTAGGGTAAGATCAAAGGCTTTCAAGAAGCAGTTCCAGCTGGGATCACTGCTGATGTACTAAAGGACATGCATATTCTTGCTCAAAAAGGGGGCAGTAATACCACATCAGTTGATATATCTCTGAACTATTGACCAGGCAGTAATAAAAGATGAGAATGGAATTATTTTCACTCTCTTTTGGTGATAAAGGCTCCAAAGATTGAAGGTTAAAATTAGAGATAGAAAGCTTTTCTTCCAGAGGCCCGTGTGGTAATTGATCTTTTATGTATGCTGGGAACACAAGTGCATAATCTCAACATTTAAAAGTTATTCCTTGGATCTAGTGTTTATTCCATTTGGATATATAGATTGGCATATTTTAGGAAATGGAGGAGGGGAGGCTTGTCACACAGCTTAGGTTCCAGTAAAGTATATAGTTGTATAAGAAAAAGTATATAGTTCTATAAAAAATGCATGGTAACTCTAAGTGACAATATGCCTAAACTAAAATGTCAGAACAAAATAAAGAACCTATGTGTAATATTCTAAGATTCAATTTGTTATCCTTTGTATTAACAAATACATTAAAATATCATTAATATTTTCATTCTATAAGAGGAGGAAAAGAAATCTTATATAACATAAAACATCTTACCTTATTATGCATAATTCCATCTTCAGTTTCTTCTCCCCATGGCTGTCCATCATCAAATAAAGGTGAGCTTTCTTTCATGGCAGTTTGTATCTAGTTAGCAAATAAACAGCATAGTAAGTTGATTGTCTAGATGTGAAAAACATGGCTTTCATGTTTGTCAATTTTTAGGGTAGGGTGGTTCTAGGGATTGAATCCAGAGGCTCTTTACCATGAAACTATATTCCTAGTCCTTTTTATTTTTTTTTAAGATAGGATCCCATGAAGTTACTTATGGCCTCATGGAGTTCCTAAGGCAGGCCTCAAACTTGTGATCCTCCTGCCTGAGCCTCTTGAGCTGCTGAAATTACAGGTGTGTTCCAATGATCCTGGCTCCATTTTTTAATAGTTTTTTTTTGTAGGTGGACACAATACCTTTCGTTTTATTTTTTATGTGGTGCCATGTATAAAACCCAGTGTCCTACCATTAATTCACCACCCTGGCCCCTGAAATTTGTTTTTTAGTGTCATTTTTAGAAGCTTTTAATTGTATGACTGAAAGTTTGTTTTCCTGGGATGTTATATTGAATCTTAAAACATGATCCTTAAAATTTTAGTAAAAAAAAAAAATCCCTTAAAATTTTGGAAAAAAGTGCTCCATATTTAGTTCTTCTCCATAGAGAAAAACATGTGACCCTTACACAGCTATTAATCTATTGATAATTTACACAATTTAATGTAACTCTAAGAATTCAAATCAGAACTGCCATAGAAAAGATGAATAATTATTTCTTCTGAGTTCAATTTTGGTAAATCTCATGTATAAATATGAACTTTAAATTGAATTTTACAAAATAAAATTTCAGAAATACTAAAGTTATTGAAATTTGAAAGTAATAAATGAAAGTGGTTTTTGGTGGGAAATTTTCTTTTCCTGGGACTTATATACAGGATTTTGGAAAGACATTGTTCTTAGCCCAGAGTTGCCTGTCCTTCTACCCTTTCCCTAATCTCAAGGCACTGAAGACTTTCTGTATGTCTAGGGTGGATGCAGGGAGCTCTATCAATTCATTCTTTGCCTTGTCTTTCATTGACAGGGCCTAAGGTGAAAGTCTGGTTTAATGAAGTCTGAGAGACATGTATGACAGAGCCCAAGAAAACAATAGAAGTTTAATGTCAAATGTCCTTGTGAAAACTGTTACTACTCTGCAAGGTTCAAGGAGAGCCATACACAGAGATAGACAGATTCTCCAGGAACTATAGAAGCCTCAACTGCAAGGATTGAGAGTTTTAAAATGAGAAGACTTGGTTGAAATAGTTGGAACTTAAAATTGTACAGAGATAAAAAGGAATATAGTTAGGCATGATGGTACACACCTGCAATCTCAGCAATTTGGGAGGATAAAGGAGAATAATTATGAAATCCAAGGCCAGCATAGGCAACTTAGTGAGACCCTGTCTCAAAATAAAAAATAAAACAGCTGGGATGTGACCCAGTGCTAACACATAACATTTTATTGTTTAATAGAAATTTTCCTAAGTTCAAGTTCAGTCTCCAGTACAGCAAATACACTTGAGGCATTTTTTTTCAGCTAAAGATTACATTTTTGCAAAATACTACCACTTCTCAAGATTGTGAAACTTCAGGCAGAAAGCATGCAGAGGAATATGAGATAAGTCAGGCTCTGCCCCCTTGATCATTAAACAAAGGCTACCAGGGAACTCTAGGGGCACATACAACCCTCCTATTCATGGTCATCAGTAGAGGAGATGGGGGACTTTTTAAACTACTGCCACTCAAACTGATTATGTGCCAAGCTCTGAAAGGAGGCATAGAGAGAATGAAAGGAGAAACCAAACTTTATGAAATATTAACAAGCAATTTGGGAGTGTAGCAAAAGAATAATAAACAATGAACAAACAGAGGTTATTAGGAAATGAGGTCAAGAGGAAAAGCATACTCTCAATAGATCCTGCAAAAGCATACAACAACCTTTACCCATTCCTGATTAAAGCAGATGAACTTCAACATGAAAAACATTATCTCTATCTTAAAACATTAAAACTAAATAATAAAACTGAAGGAGCAAAAGAGATAGGAAAAAAGAGATTGACTACTTTTCCACATGATGATCCTGAATATTGTCAAGATAGAAATCCTCTCCCCCCAATATATCTATGAATTCAATGTGATGTCAATGGGGAGCAAAAGCAAAATGGCTTTAAAAGTGAGGATCTGAGAATAGCTAGATAACTTGTGAAAAGCAAAAAAAAACCTGCCTCTACTATATAAAATATGTTAGAAAACAAAGCAATTGGAATGCCCATGTTGCAGGGATAGGAGAAAAGAAAAACGGATCTAAGAATACATTAAGAACAGTTCCAAATTGTTGGGAAACAATAGGTTGGTTATTCAGTAAATGTTACTAAGATATATGAGTGAGTTATTTAAAAAAATGCTTTCTCTTTCTTAAGCTAAAATAAATTTCAGAGGTATAAATGTTTCAAACAACACAAAGCTGGGTGCATTGGCATACACCTGGAGTCTAGCTATCTGGGAGGCTGATCAAATTAGCTCTGGATTTTGAAATAAGACTGGGCAACACAGTGAGACCTTGTCTCAATAAAGAAGAAAAAAAAAACACAATCACCAAAAAACAAAAAAAAAATGAAGAAAAACACAAAGAAGCCATAAAATACTAGGAAAAATAACTGGAGGAATTAAAACTAACAAACAAACAAACAAAAACAAAACAAACCAACAAAAAAACACCAGGGAATAAAGGAGACCTTCCCAGGTGTGACTAAAATTTCTAAGATTAAATGGGAAAGACAATTAGAACAAGAAACCTATAGTGTCTCATGGATTATATGTTGCTGCAGTGTTCAATTTTATCACACTGAGAAAAACAAGATAGGAAAGAGGGGATTCCAACCTAAATAATAGGCTTGGAGGCATCTCAAGAGATCTCTTTTTCTAGCTGGATGCAGTGTCTGTAATCCCAGCAACTCAGGAGGCTAGGTGGGAGGATCACAAATTGGAGTCCAGCCTGGGCAATTTATCAAGACTGTTTCAAAATAAGTTATAAAAAGGGCTGAGAATGAAGCTCAGTGCTCTAATGATTGCCTGGAATGTGTGAGGCCCTAGATGGACATCCTAGTACTGTACAAAAAAGAGGTCTCTCTCTGACCAGTCATAGCAGTTCCTGTACATCTGGAGATGTTATCTCACAAACACATAACAAAATCTTAAGATGCTTAGGCGAATAAGGTTAAAGTATTCCAGTGCTAATAGGGATATCTGATAGCAAGAATGCAGAGGTGATTACCATGTCCATGGAGTATGTGAGACAAGTTAAATGTATAAATGTTATATATAAAGTTCAGTAATTTGTGCTTTATTAATGGACTCTGGTATTGGATTTATATATATATATATATATATATATATATATATATATATTTTTTTTTTTTTTTTTTTTTTTTTTTTGACAACTGCTGATGCTCCATGTACTAGCATGGTTCTTGGGTCAAAATCCATCCACCCACTGCCTACTTACATTTACTTAAGGGCTTTTGATGACCAAGAAAATGTCAGGGGGCCATACTGGTTTTAAAAATTCTATTGCTAAGTAGGACAGGAAACTCAGAAGCTACAAAAGGAAGAGACTACATTAGACTAGATGAAAATTCATAATTCAGAATAGTCAAAACATGGTACATAAAAGCAAAAGGAAAAACCAGGGCATAATATAGACAGGGGCTAATTTCTTTATATGTTGTTATTTTTTTTTTTGTAGTGCTAGGGATGGAAGCAAGGGTCTCATGTATGCTAGGCAAGTGGTCTACCACTGAGCTATCTTTCAGCCCTAAATTAATTATTTTTTAACTAGACAATGGCAATCTTGGGTTGGATATAGCTCAATGATAGACTGTTTACCTAACAATCACCTGGAATTGATCCATAACACAGTTAAAACAAATGACAACAACAAAAACAAATAAAATAGCACAAAATGCAAATGTGAAAATATTATTTACCTTTTTTTTTGCTTGTTATGTTGCCAACTATTAAAAACAATGCGGCTGGGAGTATAGATTGGTTGCAGAGTGCTTGCCTAGAGTGTGTGAGGTTTTGATTTGTTTAATATTGACAATTGTCTGTATGGAGGAACCCTAAAAAGGGAAATTAAAGTAATAGCTGGGTATAGTGGGGAGAACTTGTAGTCCCAGCTTCTTTGCCAACATGAACTTTATCTCCCTCACCTCTCATGACATATGTTGATAGTCTCAGGAACTTAAATGTACTTTGAAAAATGAAAACTTTGAAGCAGACTTGAGATATGTGGCAAAAGCAAGACTGGGAGAGAACTAGGACTACCTTTTAGAGAAAAAAACCCAAACTTTCCTATGTGTACATTTAAAAGGTGAAACCAAATACCTTGATGCAGTCTATTAGCCAAACCAAGGCTGCTACAATGTGAGGCCAGGTATGAGGGGCTCCCACTGTGTACATGGAACTTTTGGATAGTGCAAAAGGATATCTGCAGGGGGAGAAAAAAATATCATATTAATATGGTAAAAATAATGGGCAAATTAAGCAAGAAGTTATGTTTTTAAAATTCCCCATATTCTATTATTTTAACTTGTTTAGAAAATATTTTGTTGTGTTTCTGTGCTAGTCATCTAATTCTCAAAATGATTTTATGTATTTTTGGTTTCTTCTCTGCAGATTAATTTGTATCTACAAACCCTTAACATGTGGAATTTGATTTATAATCAGTATGTTGGAGTCCTATCAAAAGAGCTTTTGTTTCCCTAAATTCAATAAACCACCTGTAAGAACTACTCATCCCCAAAACCAACACTGTGCTTACTCTATTTACCCATTTCCAAATTCATATTCACTCCATTAGACCTCAATGATGTTGTTTTTGTTTCTATAAAATCTGTGGTAACCAGGGCTGAGGTTATGGCTCAGCAGTAGAGCACTCGCTTAGCATGTGCAAGGTGCTGGATTCGATTCTCAGCACTACATAAAAATAAATTAAACTAAATGTATTGTGTTCAACTACAACTAAATAAAATATTTATTAAAAAAACCTGTGGTAACCAGCCTGTACTTTCTACCCCATCACTTCGGCAGTTTAGGGCTTCATGCTCTATCACATGTAGTTCTGTACTAACTTACTGCTATGGTGTGAATGTTCATCTCCCAGAATTCATGGATTGGAAACTTAATCCATAAAGTCAGATGTTAATGATACTCAGAGGTGGCACTTTTGGGAGGTGACTTACAGAGCCCACATGAATGGATTAATCCATCTAGAGGAATATTATTGAAGGAGTGGCTTTAATATAAAAGTCAGATCTCTCTGACACATTTGTATTGTTTTGCCATGTGATACCCTCTTCCATGTCATGATCCAGCCCTCACAAGGTGCAGAGCAGATGCTGATACCATGCTTTTGGGTTTTCTAACCCCCTAGAGCATGAGCTAAATAAATGCCTGTTCTTTATAAGTTACTTTGTTTCAGTATTTGTTATACAGTACAAACACAAAACAGATTAATATATCCACAGTATAATCCCTCTTCTATTCATTCTATATGTACTGTTCACAATAATCATCTTAAAACATGTAACTTTTCTAACTCAAATATTAAATTTATTGAATTTGGTTTTTAGGTTCCAATAATTTCCCCAGACTAAGAAATATAATGTTCATACCCAAGGTTTTTAAAGATTTTTGGAACCTCTTCTTCAAACTTTGTATCAGGAAGTTCATATGAAGGGCACAGGAAGCCATAAAGAAATTTGGTGTGTTATGAGTCTCCATATTTTCATTCACAATTTCAAACCATATTTTAACTTAGGTCATCATTCCAAGACACTGTTTTCATTTTTTCTGTCCAAAAACATTTCGACACTTGTCTCCAAGTTTTTGCAAGTTGCCCTAAGATTCAGCATTGCCTGAAATATTTCTGAAGCTTTCTCAGTGCTTCCCACAGTATTCCTAGGCTGTTCTAAACAACTTAACCTATGGTCTGAGCCAGAAAATTGATTGGTGAAAGGGGGATACAAGCTATCTTGCAGGCCATTGTTACAAGTAGTTCTACTTCCAGATGAACAGCCCCATCCTATAACCCCGTAAAGTTTCAGTGTGTTAATGTCAGTTAAAAAAAAAAAAAGGCACTCTTTAAAAATATTGTACATACCCATTTACAAAATTATGGTGGGGGGGAGTTGCATTTGGAGTATCTTCCATTTTACAAAGAGTACATTTTTTAACCATGAAATTTTGTATTTAACATGTAGTGAATACAACTCTTTTTGACATTAATCTTGGATTTATTTCCCCACTTAGGGTATAAAACCAATGACTCCTTACCAATTTTAATTATCTCATAAGTACTTGGAGTGCTGATGGATACACAAAATACATCTATTTTTGACTTTTCACCCTAATTGTTTCTTTAGAGAAATCTAAGAGAACTATAAATGTTCTTACTTCGATAACTCAATGACAAATGACAGATAGTTACTAGCTAAAGAAACTAGATATAACAGGTGGGTAAGATAACCAAAAGGGAGAGATTTGTCCAAACATAAATGCTATTTCATACTCCCCCCAAAAAGTTTATTTTTACATTGTATTTTGTTTTGCAAACCGACAAAAGAACTGGCAGGTCTCAGGAAGGTTTTTGTGTTGCGCCCAAGGTTGGGGGCAAGAATTTTAAAGGGATCAGTGAATCAGATGTAATATAGGCTCTGTTGGAGCCACCCAATCCGTTTTGATGACAGTCAGTATTTCCACTTATAAAAAAGCTGAATTGGCATTTCCATCAGCTCAAAAGAACTTTATTCCTGTTTTCATTCTGACATACTTATTATGACTTTGTTCACTAAGCAAAAGGAATTATGGGAAATGGAAACTTGATGTCATGTTTTTATTAAGGAGCCATGAGCATATCTTCAGTGAGAAACTAAAGAAACAAGCAGAGTTGTATGTTTTCCTTTCAGGTGGGAAAGAAAAAAAAATTTAAAAGGCCTCATTCATTCCATCTAATACTGTGATTTAGTTAACTTGGAAAACAAAGTAGCATAAAATGAGAAGGCTTATGTCCAAAATAGATTTTTATATTTTAAACAAGTAATGCAATGATTTTATGAATTTAACAACAACAACAGGAAAAAAATAAAATAAAATAAAAAAACCTCTGCAGATTTATTCTCTGAAGGCATGAGAAGAGGAAAGGCCAGTTAAGAAAGGAATGTTAAAAATCTGGATTTTTTTTTGCCTTCTTTAGAGTTGTAAGTTGAGAGAATGGAATGTTTGCATTTCAAAACAAGGTACCCATCTTCAAATCTAAGTGGCAATACTTAGTCATAAACTATATTGTCCCTTTCTTTATAATAGACATTTTCTTGCAACCTGCTGGTAAATTAAACATTTTATAAACCAAATGTTTTCATGGTAAATTTTATGCTGTTAGTGATACTCTATTTAATTATGTTGTGAAATGTCAACTTCACCTTTTAAATATCTTGGCTTAATATCTCCATTAAGCAGATCTTCACCTTCATTCACATAATTTGCTAGAGAAATGCTTAAATAATATCATGAGGTCCTTGATGTGTAAGATGCTTGTTAAATGCACATTTATACCCAGTTCTCACAGCTCCTACCATATATGTGCATGGGAGGAAGTGGAAAGCGAGGCTGCCCACAAATAAGAAGTACTATTAATATCTCTTTACGTTTTAGTTCAGAGGTCTTAATTTATATAAATCTAATTTATTCTAAATGGGATTGACCTATATTTAGTTGGCTAATGTGTTTAAAATTAAGGTAGTGTTACACATGTCTCTCCTTTTTGAGTTTCTACTTTGAGCTTAGTAAAATTTTCTTCAGAGAAAGTCATAAGCCCTTGAGTATGAGTGTGTCATCATGAACTGAGAGATCTGCCATAGCATGAAGTTACTTTGAAAGTATTAAAAAGAAGGTTGACCTCATTATTTTTGTAAAAATTCACCAAATATCAAGGGAGTCAAAACCGCCTAGAAAAACAATAAGGTATTCTGCAAAGTTGCTTGTTTTAAAGTCTAAGATCTAGTACATGAAAGAATTATCAAAAGGTAGTGGGTGCATATAAAATAGGCTGTTAAGAAAAATGGCTTTGAACCTGAAAAAAGAATGTCATTCATTAGAAACCAAAACTTACGACAGGATGTCTACATATGGCCATTATGATAGGAAAGTTAAATATAGAATGGCTCTTTTATAAAAAAATAAAAATTGAGTTTATGACTACAATCTTAAAATAAGATGGCTATGTGACATAAATTTAAAGGAGCATCTTTTCCCTTGTAGATTAAACTTAAAATAGCCTCATACTGGTTTTCTAACCAGGTATCTCCCAAGGAACTTGGTAGGTTTTCAGCTCATCTTCCCTATAGTGGATGTGTCCTCACAGGTCAATGTCTGGGAAAACATAAACCATATCCGTAGGTGTCTAGAAGCATAATTTTATTTTCCAGAGTTATGTCTGCTTTTGTCTTCCTTTTAAAACAATTCTTAAGAACTCTTAGATAAGTGTGTTCCAAAGGAACTCCCATTTTTACCCCAAATACAGATTGCAGAATCACATCTGTTACATACTCACATTTTTACATAATGGCATATTAGTGATTGTAGTATTCTGCTACCTTTCCTATCCCCTGCTATCCCCCCTCCCCTCCCCTCCCCTCCTATCTTCCCTCTCTACCTCCTCTGCTGTTGTTCAATTCTCTCCCCCCTTTTTTCCCCTCCCCCTTGCCCTTCATAAAAAAAAAAAAAAAAAAAAAAAAAAAAAAACTAAAACAGACTAGTTGAAGATGTGGTTCAACTGAGTATAAAATGAGAGTGGCTTATTTAAGATTATTTGTAAAATACATGAGATTAGAGTTGGCCTTTATATGGGCACCTTTTTTAGTATCTTTTAGCATTTATAAATGATTCCTCTTATGAGATAGTGAGGTTACTTTTGTACTGTACTCCAAATTAAAGTGCATATTTAGTGCCCTTGGTGGCTGGACTATAATTTACCCAAGGCGCGACTGTTACATAATGAATCTGATTTTTCTGTGTGATTTGTGAAATCAGTCTCATTCCCTTATAATCACATTATGCATATTATATTGTGCATTTAAAAATAATTCCTGTGTTTAAAAAGTGCCCCTAATAGTTTATCCTTATATTAATAGGTCAAACCCATGGGAAGAGGGAAAATAGAAATGCCAAGCTATAAAAACTATAATGGAACTTAATTTTTTGCTCTTAATCCTGCTGTCTGATATGTATGTCTCTCTCTCTCTCTCTCTCTCTCTCTCTCTCTCTCTCTCTCTCACACACACACACACACACACACACACACACACACACACACACAGCCCTTAAATTCTGTGAACCACTTTGGGTGCATCTATTCTTAGACCTAAATTTTGTGTACATGTTGCCATTTTTTTATTTAGTCTAATGGATTTCAGTCTACCTGAAGATTTTCTTTGTCCATAATATCCTGTAGTCCATAAAAATTCCCCCACAAATATAATGTGTCCTAAAAACTCTGTGCCAAACAAATCTTCCTAGAACAAAATACTTCCTAGGTACTCACCATTAAGGAAAGCATGGAGTGAGGAACAGTTGTGCTGACTCAGCATCTCCTTTTCCCTAAGTTCTTATATCTCTTTAAATGGACTCTCACTGCCTAACTTATGTGCCCCTGTTCATGCTGAAGCTGCTACCTTTCACCTGTTCACTACTGGGACATGTCAAAAGCCATTTCTGTTGCATCTTGTTAGTCTCTTCTTCCCTTTAAGCTTAATTGTCAACTACCTTGGTTTTGCCCATTTGTTATATTTTGTTTGATTTACTCTTACCTATGGAAGTTATTTCACCCTAAATATAAACCCTTTGGAGATTAGGCTATATCCATCACCACATTCACCTTAAAAATAGTTTATGAATCATTTGCGTAATTTTCATTGAGTGTGGGCAGTTCAACAAATATGGAATACATTCTTGGTCTTGAAATTTAGTGGGTAATCCCCCCAGAATTCACCTCAAAATTTGGACAACAGTTCCACCCACTACTTCTGGTGTGCTTAGGTAACTCACATTCTACACATTTTTTCTTCTTACATGGAAAGGTGGAGAAACATTATATGAACACACACAAAAGGTATGTATACTTGGATCATTGCAGATGATGTCCAAATGAGAGACTTTATTCCTCACATTCTCAACTATGAACTCCTGACTTAGAAACAGTTGTCATGAGAGTGATTGTTAATTACTTATTCTGTTCAGGGTGTGGAGCTATTTACTTCACTTTTATTAGATGAACTCATATATGTATACTGATGTTAATAGAATGTCACTCACAACTGCTGTTGGATCTAAGGAAGTAGGATGAATCTCCTTTGTTTCCTCATGTTATGTGTTGGCAAGTACACGTTCTCATTGAAGCAGGGCTGTGATTGATGCTTGAGTCTCTGAGCCCATGAGTTTCTTTTAAAGCCTGTTTTTATTAAACCCAATTCGTGGAATGTTTAATGCATATATCAGTGAACAATGGCATAACACTAGACCATTGTTTTTTGCCTGTTTATTACTACTGAGGAGCTGGTTGGAATTTGTTCACATTCCAGTGTTGCATGAGAGGTAGTGTGGCACACAGCCATAGCCCAGATTCTGGGTGCTCTGTGGCAACTCAGCCATGGCTAGATGTTATGGTTGCTGGCCCAGTGACTAGATCACAGGCATAACAACATTTTATTTGCTGCCTCTTACTTAATTTTTAGAAAAGGACACACTTTGCTACACACCCCTGTATGCATTTAGTGATTTGTATCACTTATTTCTAGTCAAACTAGCTGATAAATACAAAGAAGGCCGAGTTTCTTTTATTCATTCTCTGGGCTAAGAATGTCAACTCTGATCATCCATTGAATATCCCTGCCATGTAAAGTACAGAAAGAAATAACATAGGGAGAATTAAGGAAAGGTAACTTTAGCCATAAATTCTGTAAAAGAAAATAAACTTAAAGATCCTTCTCTGGACAGCTGATTTCATCTTCTGCATAGATTTTTTTTAGGTTTTCTTGAGTCCTCTCCTTTTCTCTTCCCTCTCATTTACTGTGTAATATTTCAGATCCACAGACAATGATCTGAAGCAGGAACCATATGGCTTGTTGGAAGAATCACTAGAAAATGAGCTAGAAGAAGAAAGGAGGATGAGGCTTTAGGACAGGGGCTTATCTAAGGGTTCTGTTCTGTGTGTTATGGGATCCAACTTATAATTTTTAAAGGCTACCACACCTTTCCTGAAGAGTAGAAACAAGGGACTAGGTAGAGGCTCTCCTGTGACTTAGCAGGATCATGACAGAGAGTAAGATGAGATGGTAGCTGTGCAAGTGTTGAGAAGTGGCCTTGTTGTGGTTATATTTGAAACTGGATCTGCAGAACTTGCAAATAGAATGAATATATTTGGAATAAGAAAAGTATCAAACCCCATTTTTAGATTCAGAGTCTGAACATTTGTGTGAAAGGTGAAACTGTCCACCATACCTGTGCAGTTGGTTTTGTTGGGGGGTGTGGAGGCTGAATCAAGAATTGGCCTTGCCATCTAGTCAGTTTGAGTTGCCTATTCTATATATCCAGGTGGAGATGTCAAGGAGGTAGTTGAAATTAGGAATCTGTATCTCAGTAGGAGGATCAAAATTTAAACACACATATTCAAGATTCTTATTGATAGCAGCTGATTTAAAAAAAAAAAAACTTAGGGCTAGTTGCAGTTACTCAGGGTGAGAATATGAAGTGAGATCTAGGGTTAAATTCTGATGCACTGAAGGTAATTGGAGAAGGAACGCCATAGGAACAGGTGTTTAAGTCAGCTTTTTTGCTGCTGTGACTAAAAGACGTGCCAAGAACAATTTTAGAGAAAAAAAGGTTTATTTGTAGGCTACAGTTTCAGAAGTCTCAGTCCAGAGACAGCTGGCTCCATTTCATGGGGCTAGAGATGAGGCAGAACAACATGGTGGAAGAGTGTGGTGGAGGGAAGCAGCTCACAGGATAAAAAGGAAGGAGAGAGAGAGACAGAGAGAGAGAGAGAGAGAGAGAGAGATATTTCACTGCCCAGATATAAATATACCCTAAAGGCATACTCCCAGTGACCCACCTCTTCTAGCCACACCCTACCTGCCTTCATTTACCAATCAGTTAATCCCATCAGGAGGCTAATTCATTGATTGTGTTAAGGCTCTCATAACCTAAACATTTCTCCTCTGAACCTTCTTGCTTTGTTTCACTCATGAGATTGCAGAAGGGTACACCTAGGAATTAATTTCATTTAGATTGTAGCTGATTGTTGATTTTGATGGCTCTCCTTAGTACTCGTTTTTTTTTTTTTTTAATGTATAATGATTTAAGAATTTCAGGCTCATTGTGAATGAGATTTTAGTTTCCAACTCTCCATTGTTACCTTGCACAAACCCCACCTCTTCCACAGCCCCAGCCTTATTACTTGGAGTCCAGTGGCATCCAGGCTGCTGTATCCTCCTTCTTGTATCTTTCATGGTCTGCAGAGGCAGAACTCTCAGGTGCCCCTGCTTGTTTCCTATCAAGTTGACAGTTTATGCTGGTTCATCTCTGATTTTCAGAGGTGTTTATTTTGCCCTCAAGTATGGCTAGTTAGTTTCTTTCTTTCTTTTTATGCCCCTTTTAATTTATTATTATTGCTGTGCATTGGGACCCACTCTGCCATGTCTTCCTATCAGAAACTCTTAATACCTTGAATTTATAGACAATAAAAGTCACACCTAAATAGGAATGATGAAAGAATTATTAAGTGTGATTTTTATTGTCTATAAATTCAAGGTATTAAGAGTTTCTGATAGGAAGACATGGCAGAGTGGGTCCCAATGCACAGCAATAATAATTAGAGTTTTTTTTTTTTTAGTCACTGTACCAATTAATAAATTATTATTATTGTTGTTTTTCTTCACCTATATATTTCTGCAAGTTAAATGTCTTCTGTAAGTTAGTTTAATATTTCAACCAGAAAAGATTTTTAGTTTATTATCCTAAATTAGTGTTGTGGGACTTTTAGGCAAAAAAGGTGCAATTCAGACCAGTCAGCTTATTTTATCTACTTATCAAGACAAGATAAGGATATTTTAGTTTTACTCAATTTATTGTAGCTAATACATAAAGATTGGGTAATGGTAAATTGGAAGCATGTGCCCAGAATACTTGTCTTAACATCCTTTTAGTTAACACCATGAAAATTCCTTTAGTAAGTGCTTGTATATTTACACAGGGTAAATTAAATGTGAGAAATCCTTATCTCTGAAACATGTAAAGATACCTTGACCCCTCCTAAGTACTCCTAAAAGATGAGCTAAGTACCACAGGGGCATCTGGGGAGAGTTGGGGAAGGATTAATTCTCCTAGGCAGAGCACTCATGCTCCTCAGATGTTTTCCAGATAAATCACATGGTGAGGAGCTGCAGCATACTTGAGATGGCTGTAAAGTTACTGTGTGACAATTAATCCCATTCACTTTGATATAATTAATGAGAATGGTGAAATAGAAGTGCAATTTCATCTCCAGGAGGAAATGTTGCCCCATTAATGAGGGTAAGGCTTATTACTATCAGTTGAAGCAGCAGATTTTTGAAACAGCAGCTATTGAAACTGCTGAGTTGGTGTATTCTCAGAGGTAGATGTTTCTTTCTGGCAATGACAGAAGGAGGGAATTTTGAAGGGGAGTTTTTGCTGCTTGCCTCCTCCACACACACCTTTTCCCCCCTTAAACCAGTTATTAGCCATGTGAAGCATTTATGTGTGTGTATGTGTGTAAAATCCTTAAATTTTCCTTTATTGCTCTTATGGTAATGCACCAAAAATATTATATATTTCTTAAAATGTACTGTGGGGATTACTGCCTTTGTTTTTAGACCCATTCTGTCATGCCATGCTATCAGAACGTCTTTAGATCTTTAGTTTTGGATTTTTTTAAAAAAAATCACTTTAATAGTTCTTTTATCATTACTGCTTAGGTGTTCGTGTGCAGTTTTCTTTCAGTCATTGTCCTGTTGTATATTAAACTGGAATGAGTTGAACTGGAGCTCAGAAATGCTATCTCTTTAAGTTACTAGAACACTATCTTTTGCTATTAGAACTGCTTTCTTGGGTTCATGCAGTACTTCTTCAAAAAGTTGGAAAACGTCTGGAAGTGGTGGCACAAACCTGTAATCCCAGCAGTGTGGAGGCTAAGGCAGGAGGATCACAAGTTCGAAGCCAGCCTCAGCAAAAGCAAGGCGCCAAACAACTCATTGAGACCCTGTCTCTGAATAAAACATAAAATAGGGCTGGAGATGTGGCTCAGTGGTCGAATGCCTCTGAATTTAATTACCAAAAACAAAAAAAAAGTTGGAATATTGGTAAGGTGCCCTGCATTGAATCGTTAGTACCAAAAAAAAAAAAAAAAAAAAAAAAAAAGAAAAAGAAAAAAAGTTTGGAAAGTAGTGAATTTAGAGACAATCACAAAATGATATATTGAGTTTTTCAAGTTATATAATGATGTTTCCAAGTTATATAATGATGTTTCCTAAATACTAATCTATTATTAGTATTCTTGCATTAATGAATGTACATGAGAATGTATTAATTTTTATTTGTACTTTAGGGATTTTATGAAATTGTTTCAAATAACTTCGTTGCCTTTATAAAAGAAATTGTAACACTGCTGAATTTTTAATGGAATTCTTCATATATTAATACTTAATACACATCATGTTGCTAATGTTAAAAAGTGTAGGCAGCCTTTAGAAATAACAGTTTGTGTTACTTTGATTAAATGTTTATAGTTTGTTTTCTGTTAAAAGTCCAACTTGGCTGCTTAGGAAGTACTTCCCAGAACTTAGTGATGCAACCATTTGGTGGATTGGCAGTTAAAAAATGGAGGTCAGCTTTGAAACTGTGAGTTATATATTATTATGACAGTTTTTTTAGGAATTATATATACATTGCTATTCATATTTGATCATGATCTTTTTCTGCTACTAGCAAGTAAAGGAATAAACATTTATTAAATTGTTGGGTTTAGAATAAAGTCTTATACTTTTAAAACTATTACCAGGAAATGACTTTGTATAAAGTAGTTTAATAGTTTATTGGACTTTAATTTCAGTTAATGCAATATCACATAATCCCAGTAGGGCCAATTTGTTTAATGAGCAGTATGTTCCTTGTACCTCTTTCTTTTTTTCAAGAAACAGGTAACATCCCTTTTTTACCTTTAAGGTATCCGTAGTGCATTTTGAGCATTTTGAGGCCACAATTTTTAACTCAGTTGAGACAGGTTTATTTTACTTGCCCCCTCCCCTTTCTTACTGGCATTTTGGGAAACTTCAATTATTTAAAATTTGTTTTCAGTAAAATGTATATTGAAAAGTCTCTCTTCTTTAAAAGACAAGGAAAACCCATAGTTAATTAGAATTCTGTATTGATGTAAGTGGACTGAAATATGGAGCTAGCTAAATTTGCCTCAAATTTCAGTGACTAATAGCCATTTGGTTGGGACAAGGGAAAGTTAGCCACCTGTATTTTGTGATCATAATTTAATTAGAGGTAGTGCCCTTAAAAATTTCAGTGTAATTTGATAAGGACACATTCTACCCAAAAAAGGGGGTGGGGGAGAAGAAGAAGAAGTGAAGAAAGGGAGAGAAAATAATTCTGCCTGAACACTGATAATTTTATATATTTGTAGCTGGATTGTATCAAAAGATAGAGTTTTCATTGCATTGTATGGCATAAAAATGCCTAAAGGAAAAATATCAATGAAGTGAAGAACTTCGTAAATTTTGAGTTATTAGGATACTAATAATTAATCCTGATCCTAATCCTAATTCTACTAATTCAAAGAAGTTTTTGGATCATACTGTCATATGTCATATGATCATACTGATCATATGTTTTTGGATCATAGTGTCACTTCTAAGGCTGTATTTTGATTTAATTGCAATCTAAGAAAGGTTTGTCAGTTCCCCCATATTTAAAAAAAATGATAAAATTTTTGTGTTTGAAAAAAAGAAAGTGGAAAATATTGTTCAAGGTTTTTCCATCATATCTATAAACAAGGTACTTTTTTTTAGAGAGAGAGAGAGAGAGACAGAGAGAGGGAGACAGAGAAAGAGAGAGAGAGAATTTGAATACTTATTTTTTAGTTTTTTTCATTGGAAACAACATCGTTGTTTGTATGTGGTGCTGAGGATTGAACCCGGGCCACATGCATGCCAGGCGAGCGCACTACCACTTGAGCCACATGCGCAGCCCCAAAACAAGGTACTTTTAATAACAGAAACAAGTTGACTCCAGCAAATTATATATTTCTTTCTAGAAGAGCCAAAGATTGATGATATTTGCCTTACTTTTTTCATCTTCAAATTTCAACTTTGAATTTAATTTTAATTATTAAACATGTCTCTTGCTTTAATCTATTTTCACTTAATGTTTTTATCACAAAAACATCTTTGAAAGGCTATACACTAAATTTAATTTATCAATTATGAATATATTACTGGTGTAATCAAGATTCTGTAATTTAGCAGTTTTCCCTCCTTTTTTCCCCATTTAACTTTGTTTTAAAAAAAAGTCACATTTTTTTCCTGCTCTGCAAGTGCATTTTCCCTCAAAGCCCTCCTCTTTCCCTTACTATTATTGTGTAGGTCTGGAATATCTTCCCAAATTAATTATGTTGGAAGCATTATCTTCAATGTAGCAAGGATTAATCCAAAAAGTGGATTAATACAGATGAATAAATTACTGGGAGGAAGGACCTACTTGGGGTCACTTAGGGCATGACATTGGGCTTTATCTTTCCTTGACTACTTCCTCTGTATGTGGCCTGGCTGTCAGAAGCTAAGCAGCCTTCCTTCACCATGACCTTCCACCATATACTGAATCCTCCAAAACCATAAGCTTTGGCTTATGACAAGATATGTGAGTTGCTCTTCTCATATATATTGTGCATAATGATGCGAAGAAAACTACACACTCTCTGAAGCACTGACACCTGAATCCAAAGAGTTAACTAGTGCTGAATCAAAAGAACAGGCACCCATAGTAACCAAGAGTTAATTTTCCTCTCTGTCTGCTCACATTCTCACTCCACCTGACGGGGCTTCAGCTACTGCCCTCTATAGGACGCTTCTGATATATTCCAATTTAATTACTTTCATGCACTATTTACCATGGTGCTCCCTAAAGTCTAAATTTAGCATTATTTTTTCTTACAAGAATTTATCAGGCCTCTGTAATTTCTTTAATTCTTATTTTTTTAGAGCCTTAGATTTTAATATTCAAGAGTCATGATTTTACATACTTTGGCACTTTCCTAAGGAAATGACTAGAAGTAGAAGAGCCATGGGCAAAAATGTCTGTTTAAGTTTCCCTTCTCCATCTGTAGGACAAATAGTGATTTCCACTCAGGAGGCTGTCAAGGTAAAAGTGTATATAACCTGATTTTAAGTGTGCTGCACAGTACCTAGAATTCATCAAATACTGGTTCAATTTCTTGCACTATAAGCAAATTAATACAAATTCAGATTATTTGAAGGACCTGTGTTGTTTTCATCACTAAATGTTGCTATTGCACATTAAGTTTCCAATCTGTTTCTAGTTTTTTGAAAAGTTGTAAGATTTTAATGGATTATAGAAGGAGAGTTAATGTTATCCCTATCACCATTAGGTGTTCTAGTAAACAAAAGAACCACTATCAAGAAACCATAATGAGTCTATAGTCTGCCATTCTAGTCAAATGGAACCTTTAATAAAAAAGCATTACTGTAGTAATTATTACAATATAAAAGTTAATGTGTTTGAATGGACAAGAAGTGCAAAAATATAATTAAAATGGAGAATTCATGGCACTCTTAAGTCAGGGAATATGCTGGCATCTTCTGAAGGACATTTTGGGGGACTCCTCCCCTGGAATGATGGCCTGGCTCAAGGACTGTGGTGTGGAAAAATGGAAAGTGTCACCCACAAGTTGATGAGTGTGGGATGTGGGTAGCAGTGAGGAAGGGAATGACTATGGAATCTGGGCAGATTATGTGTTAGAAATTGATGTAAGAAAGATAAAGACAGAATGATCAGGAAGTGAAACAGCATTCATAAAGCATTGCACAGTGGCCTAAAGACTTCAAGTGCAATATTATGGATTCAAAGCCAGGAGGAGAAAAATCACAGCAGAGGTCTAATCTAGCTGTGAGTGCCAGGACTTGGATCTGGGAGACCACTAGGAGGCCAGGGCAGCAACCCAGGTGTGTATAGGTGAGGATTAATGCCAGAGTGTCAAAATTTAAAGTGAAAATGTGAAACAGTATAAAATCATTCAAATATAGCCTAAGAATCATGATTTCCTTTGGTAATATTCGAAAGGTAGAGTTTATACTAAAAGATGGTAAAAAGTCTTTAGACTTCTCAGCAAGGTTCCAAAAAAAAAAAAAAAAAACAATTTCAGTTTTTATTTGGTTGTCTTTAATAAAAGATAAGCAGTAAATGTCCTTGTTTCCTAGGAAATATACCTTCCTTTTTTAAAAAAAATTAAATCACATGGCATGGAAAAATTGGGTAATTCAATATTAATTAGGATACTTCCACTCTAAAGATAAACCTTATGGTTTAAAATAATTTAGTTTGAAATATTATTTTATTTTCATTTTGAAATGATCAGTGTAAAGAAGGATATGTGTGGCATTATATGGAAAATAATATATTCAATAGTTAAAGTATTTTATTACTTCTATCAAGAATTTTATGTAATATTTTGAACAACTAATAAAAAGAATTTTATGGTTATGAAAGGAAATAAGCATCCATGTTATTTGGCTGTGGTTTTATGTACATTGCAGTGAATTTATATTAATGAAAATAAAAGAGCTGTTATTAGTTTGTATAAGGGTAGGGGCAGTTTGTATAATTTTTTCTTAGATTATGAAGAACGTGAAAGGCATGTGAATATGGTTTGTAATATGTACCTGTTGATTGTTTTCCAATGCACATCCTATGTATTTGGGGTCAGAATGCAGCATCAGTCATTTATGTAATTGAAAAAATTGCTTTTACTTTGATGCTTTTACCTGATAATCCGAAAGAATTTTTCTTCAAAAAGAACAATTAAAGACTATAAGAAAAATAATCTTCCTTAGAAAATATTTTTGTTTTTATTATTTTATTTTGTCTTGAATATGTCCAATTCTTCATTCATAAAAACCGTTTAATTTTTGTTATTTATTGACACATCAGTGGATTGATATTCCATTTTAAAAATCAGTGATTTTCTTCAATCTTAAGTCATTACACTTGAGATTTAGATAATTAAGATCCTGAAATCTTTTTGATCCTTCTATTCTTAAGGCATACATTTTTTTTTAATTTTAAAATTTACTTTGAGGACATTTTTATTTTCATGTTTGGGGAAATTTTATAAAATTGCTGCTTAACTGAACTATTACAAGTACAAGGAAGGATAGAAATTGCTAATTATTCACCTTTCAATAACCGTGAAGTCTTGTACTTCTAGAGCATAAAGCACATTCAACATCAATAAAGAAAAAGAAACATAGCAGTATTATTTCTTTCTTTAAGCATTTGTTAAAAAATTATGCATTAAGATGATGTGCAAAAAAATATACAGAATATCCAAGATAATTAAGAAAATTTGTCTTTATTGGCTCTATGAGTGGATGTCAGGCATGGCTGTGAAACTGGTAGTAGAGCCAAGATAACTTACATGAAGTTGGAAAACATGGGGTTTGTTCTACCTTTAGTGACAATGAGATTAGGAGTGGAAAGCAGCTTCCTTGAAATGCATCAGAGTGAACAGCAAGTGTAGCTGACAGTGGGTACCCAGGGGACTGTGGAGAGGAGGGGCAGGCTTTGAAATGAGAGATGCCAGGCCACAACCTGAAACTACTCTCTTGGTATCTATAGGAGATTCATCCCAAGACCACAGAATATAAAAACCCAGGGATGCTCAAGTCCTAGACATAAAATATCATAAACTCTTCATATAACCTATGCATCTCCGCTCACATATTTTAAATTGTCTAGATTTCTTATAATACCTCATACAATGTACATGTCCGGTTAGTAGTTTATCATCTTCTATAGGGAACAGTGACAAGAAAAAAAGTTTTCATGAGTTCTGTCCATCATCATACCTATATGTATGTATGTATATACATATATATATTTTTTTTTTCAAATACTTTCAACCTGCATTTGAGGTTGGTTGAATCTGGGATGCAGAACCTACAGATGTGGAGGGTCAAACTGCAAAATGCTGCTAATCATGTACAACTAAAATTTGTGTTTCATGCTACTGCATTTTATCATCTAACCTAAAATAGATTTAATTATAAGTTAACTTTGTATTTGTTGTGTAGTTAGACATATATTTGCTATCTTTTACAGTGAAGTTTAGAAACTGCAATGGAAAAAGAAAAGTACAGTATGAAAGCAGCAAGCCTGCAGATTTCAAGGTGGATGAAGATATGGCATGGTCTATGCCGTGAGAAGATTTCCTCTCTCTTCTGAGCATGCTAAATTCCTGATATGTGCCCAAGACAAGGAGACCCAAGAGAAGTGGCAAGTGGCAGTAAAGCTGAGTCTCAAGCCAACCTTAACCCAGGAGTTGGCAAAGGTATAATATTGGAGCTGATGTCTACAAAACAAAAATTAATACAGTTAACAAAAAGTGTTGTGTATGTGTGTGTGTGTGTGTACACATTTTGCTTCATATCACATAAAATAGATGGCCAGTACTTGAATTTTTTTTATAAACTGCAGTTACTTTACCAGTATTTTTAATCTTTTAAAATTCTTAGACAAGTATATTTCAAGTGACCAGAAATTATATTTGAAAGATTTGTTTATACTTTGAGATTATAATTTAATTAAAATTAGAAGTAGTTTGTTTTGCATCTTAGAAGCTTTATAAGCTGTTAAATAAACCACAAAATAAACAATTCCTTTGCATATCATCACCAGTCAAATTTATTAGATGGGAAATACAGATTTACAGTAGTAACAGAAAAGCATTTCTGGCAATGAGTGTTAGGATATGTTTTGTCCCTTAATAATCAAATTGGGAGTGTGAATTATTTATACTATTGATATGACTTTTAGAAATGATATACTCCCTCTGGTTGAAGCTGCTGTGAGCTACATTTCCAAGAGAGTACTGTTCAATTCAGTTCAGAAATATTTATTGAGCACTTACTTTGTATAAGTCACTATATTAAGTACTTTGAACAAGATACAATAAATTCTTTAGTAAAGTTATGATAATATTATTTTCAGACTATTCTAGTTCTTTGATTTAATTAAAAACAGTTACTAAGGGAGCACACTCATATATCCTAAAGTTCATGGTTTGATGAACTGTGACTATTACATTTTGCACATTTATTGTACTGTGAGAGACAAGAATATACAAAATCAGTTCTGGTATTTAATTGTAAATGTGATATACACAACCATAATCAAATGAGAATGAATATATGTAAGAAAAATGTCATTTTTTTCTTGTGCTATTTGTTGAGATTTCATTATGTGAAATTTTAATTAATCAATTAACTATTAAAGATAAACATATCATGTGCGTAATATAAAATAAGAACATGGTGACTAAAGGAGTAAAAAGATACTTTTATTGTTTTTTATGCTCTGTGTCCTAACAAATTAACTTGGGTATTCGCACTGAAGCAGGAAGAGCTAATGGCTAAAATGTCTACAGATATTGGGAGAAAAAGAAGAAAATGTTGACATCTAGCAAAGATTAATACCTACTGTGCAAAGTGCAAAGTCATTTCCAGCATCCATCATGGCTGACAAAGGTTTAGAATAATTACAGCATTAATTCTGTGGGATTTAATAGGGTCATAAATGTTTGAGACATTCCTTAGTAGTATGTATTAAACTTCCCTTGGAATTCAAATTATATTTTAGCACGTCAAGATCTAAATTTAATGTACAGTAGCACATTACCTGAACTGTGGTTTAAACTAATGAAAAATATATAAAAGGGTATTATTAAATTTTGCTCAGTACTAAGCTACTATCTAAGATGGTTTATAGAAACTGCAAATAGTTTACACACCTGAGCCCAATAATAAATTGTTCAGAATTCAATGTTTCAGTGAACAGTGCAATTCATAAATTTTATGCTTTTTTCTATTATTTTAATAAGGGGATAAGAAAAGGGCCTCCAGAGTTATTTTCTGTTCATAATAAACTGTGGTTC